>NC_138053.1:69228327-69928199 GCF_964194185.1 Rhinolophus hipposideros | reverse complement strand
TAAATGGTCTTTGTCGGAGAGGCATTGGGAGTTCCTTTCGGGGCCTGGGCCACGAGAATCCTACCCTGTCCCTTTTTACTAGAGCAGAACCGTACCCAAGGTGGAAGGGTCCTGGCTATTTCCAACCAGGAGTCGATGTATGGAAATTGATTCAGGTGACCAGGATTACTGGTCACCATGATGTAGACGCGTCGGATGATAGCCAGGTCCAGGGTTCCTTATGATGGCCAGCCAATGTTAAAAATGGGCCATTCTAAGTCACAGAGTTCTTAATTTTCCTGGAGTCATGCGAACTACATAGTCTCCGCCAAACCCCTTTTAAAATTCTTCAACATGCAGTCTAAGACTGTGGGCTTACTCTGTTTCCCTCCTATAGTGTACGATGTTGCAGATGGGGGGGAAGGGCGGGGGGAGTTCACTCAGGTGCTGCCCTGCTCGTGCCCCTCGTGGGTACTTACGAGCGTCTTGGCTAAAGTGTATCCGTATAATCCCCGAACTAGGCCGCTCCGTGGAGTGAATCACTGTTATGCTGTATGAGGCTCCATGAGAATCAGAGTGGAGCCCACTCAGATCCCATAGCCAGGGCTGTGGAACCAAACAGTCAGGCACTCACACCATCACACCGGGTGGACACCCTCCCAACAGCGTCCCTGTCTGGGTAGGTTATAAGAACCTGCCCGGAGGTGATCAGGCTCCTCTTCTGTCATGTGGGACAGGACTGACTGGTCCGACGGGAGGATCCGGCTGGTTGTCCCCAGTCCCTCTCAGCGGGTCCAGCTGGGGAGGCGTGGGCCATGGTCACCCGGGGAAGGTCTGGTTTGGGTCCGCTGAAATCGGCGGGGCACACCTATACCCTTCTCTGGTTCCCTGTCGCTCCATGGCCTGCCTCTCACCCTACACCAGTGGCTCAAGGAGCCAGTGCGGTTGGGTTTCCCGGTCAGGGAACCAAATGTTGCAGAAGAATGGCAAGGACTGAGAAACTCAAGGGGCACACAGAGATCAGGGAGAACACAGCTTTATTACACCAGCGGGCTCAGCGGGATCCTTCCCAAGAGACTGACCCCTAGCAAGGTTTTGAGCAGGTTTTTATGGGTTGGGGACTTCCTTGAGTTGGGGAAGGGGTAGGTGTCCTCTGGTGATTGGCTCAAGGGGTAGTTTGGATGGGGTTATGTGGAAGTGGGCCGGGGCTTAGGCTGGGGACTTTTCTCTCCGCTGGGGCCACCATTTTAGCTCAGTTTCACATGGCAGGGAACCATTTTAAGGTCAGTTTCCCCAACACTGTGTGTTCACCAAACCTTTTCTTCCTAGGCACACAGGCCGACTACATTTCCCAGCCTCCCAGGCAGTTAAGCCTACTCAGACAGTTGAGTTCCAGGGAATGCAGTGTAGGTGGAAATGATGTATGCCATTTCAAGGCATTGCCGGTGAAACTCTTCTCCATGACTTACACATTCTGCTTCCTGCGCATGTGATTGAATGCAGGGGAGGATGAAGTCTTAGCAGATGGTTGGGCACAATAAGCCCGAGGGACCTCAGTGACTCTGTGGAGCAGAATCTCCCTCTCTTCTCCATATACTGTGATATGGATGAGAAGTCAACCTCTAATGTGTGAAGCTACTCAAATCTCATGTAAGAATTTATACCAAAAAGTATATGCTTCTCAGCCTTTTTCGGACCATGGAATCCAGATGGGTACTCTGGAGGAAATGGGATTGAGTGAACACAGGACATTGTCATTGCCAGAGGTAATTTGCCAACATTTTCAAGCATGTGTGTTTTTTGTGTGCTTAAAATAAAGATTTTTATCTCATGTTATCCCAGATCTTTCCTAACCCTGCGAAGTGATGTTTGGGACAGTCCAGCATCAAGAAGGCATTTCAGTTCATTCATAAATCATGAATATTTCTACAGCTGATAATTACCATTAGTAATTGTATTGTTTTATTGCCAACTTACTGGGATGATCTGTAATGTGGCTTGGCAACAGTCAACAGCTATCAAAAGCCAGTTGAAATAATTTACTGATTAGAGATGATAAGTTATTAAATCTTGCTCAGTTTTTTTTACTCTAATGCTAAAGTGTATTTTTGCCTCTTAAATATGGTAATAGCTTTTCCTTTACATGCAAATATTGGTAATAAGCTAAAAATTCCTTTCCCTTGAGAATCAACTTTCAGATGCCTTTAATGGATAATATATTTTTTTTAAATATCATTTATTTCTCAGATGGTTGTTTTAATGTTATGTTTATTTTAAAAACTTACTTCAGAGTCCTGGAGTGAAGTCCTGTTTTTCCTGTCTTAGGAAACAATGGAAAGCTATTAGATTTCTCCTGGCATTCTTGCCCAAGTGTTTAATTCCGTGTATCATCTGCTAAGAATACGTGTAAATTATTCTCTCTTGCTTTCTATATCAAAGAGTTGCCTTCTTAAGACTTTGGTGATGATAATTAGGATGATTATAATATTAATGTGATTAAGTGTTTGAATATCAAAGGCCAGGAGCGTTTCTTTACTGAAAGAAGTTGTTTTGTGCTTGGCTGACTACTGTTTAATTTCATTTAGGTAGTTTGGGTTTGCATGAATACTAGATTCTTATGCTAATTCTATCACTTTCTTATTACATCACATCAAGTAAATCTCTTAACCTTTTTTTACTTTCTTGTTCATTCATACTTACAATATGAAAATTTGGGAAGACCTTTAAAACTCTATGGTAGTGTAATTTATTGAATTTATGATTTACCCATGGTGGGTAGTATTTACCCATGATGGTAATAATCGTACAATTAGAGGTAAGAATACATTTTTGAAGAAGGAAAACAATAAAAGAGAAAAGTGAATTAGGAAAATAAAGGAAACATAAGAAAAAATACACATCAGTGAGGCATGTGTTCAGATTTCTCCAAAAAGAATTATTTCTATTCTTTCTTAGATTTTTAAAATATCTTCTTTTAGGAAGAAGGGAAGTAGATTATTAAATAGTTTCTTCTCAAAGTTTAAGTCCTAGAAACACTGAACTGTTTTCTAAAATTTATTTATGAGACATTTAGTTTTTGTTTTGTTTTTTAATTTTAAGTAAAGAATTTGAAATCCTCCAGAAGAAATTATTCTCTTTGGGTCAACACCCATCTGTGCAATGACATGCCTGTAAATATTCTTCAGGAACACGGTAGAAATTCTTGAGACTATGATTGCTTCTTCAGATTACATGCCTTGTCTTTCTGGTTTTGGAATGAACAAACAAATATATAGCTTGGTGAAATGATACTGTATGTGTGAAAATTGATTCTTTACTTTTACCTATCTTATTAAGCATGTAAATTGCCAACTTTTCAGTAGATTCATTTAAAATAAATTATAGCTAATCAAAAGTGTCACTTTATTTCCTTTTAAGTGACACAGTATATGTGCCAGCACAGCAAAGGAAAAAATTCACTTTGGTTATCCTTTACTGAAAACAGAAGTTAATTGGTTCAGAAATTAATTTGGAGCTACATGAATTTATATTGACAAATTGATGTGTACATGAATAAGAATCACATTTTTTCCATCAGAATGACTGTTCACGATATATGATGAAATGTTAGATAATTCTTCCCTCTTTTACCCATCTGTCTATAATCTATTCTTTTACTAATGGAAAGTATTACAGTTATGTTATTTTTTTAATTTTTGGTAAAAGCAATGCATATTAAAATTTCGGTTGTGTCTATTTTTGTTATTAAAATTGTAGTTAAAATACTTGAACTTTTTTGGTTGGATAGATAGTTTTATATCTGTTAAATGAATTTAGTTGCCTTTCAGAAACCATTTTACATAACGTTTGTGTGTCTGTATATTAGCCAAAAGCAAATGCTGACTAATGTCTAAAGTAAAAAACAAAAACATTTAGTGAGCTATTTACCTATTTACACTTTAACAAGATGCTTATGCATAATTCCAAATAAAAATTTTATATTTGAATCATCACTGCTTATTTGGGAAAGTACTGGCTAACTCTTATGCACGTGAACACATGTTTAATCATGACCTGTCTGTGAAATTCAAACATAATTTCATGTGTCAACTGCTAATAATGACTCAATTAAAGCAAAATTAGTGGGCTAAATAATATAAATTAAAGGACAATTTATCAATTTGCTGATTGTTTTTTTCATGGCAGACATTTTCAATTGTTTACACAGTGTACAACACTGGTGCTGAAACAAATGTTTACAGTTTAGTTAAGCTGTAACGCCAGTAAAAGATCTGTTGGGTGTTAAGCCAGTCTTTTGAAAATATAATCAGTATGTTCTTTTCTGTTGGTGTTTGTATTTCAAAATGGCACTGCTAATGTTGGCTTTATCAGTTTGTAAGCAATACTGCTTAGATCGTTTTTCTAATTCTGTGCATCTATGCCAGATTTCCTCCAAATCCTGCCTATGGAAGCATCCCTTAAAGCCTGAGCTGTTTATGGCTGTGCCACCCACTCCTGTGGTATTCCCATGCCTCTTTTTAGAAAGCTGACAGTTTGTTTTACATGTTATTCCACAGCTCTGCCGTTTTGCTTCAAGTTGTCACTCTCCCAACCTCTTTCTTTCTTTACTTTTTTTAAGTTCTCCTACTTAGCTGTGTGTCAGACAGATCTGGATTTGAAGCTTCACTTTTCCCCTCAGTAGGATTGTGACTTGGGGAGTGCATATAAACTTGAGAGTCTCTGTTTCCTCAACTGTACAGTAATAATTTATGGTGTTTTGTTAAATGACATAATTAAGTGCTTGGTATATAAAAGGTGTCAGTAAAAATCTAGTAAATGAAGGAAGTATGTGTAAACTGTTTCGTTAGTTACCTCCCATGCTTTATTTCTTTTCACATTTTATAAATAAGTTTTTACTGATCTGAGTACCTCAGATTTGATTGCACAATCCGATAAGGCAGGCTGTTTTCTCTCATTTAACCACATCGATTAGTATCACTCGCCACTGTAAAGCGTATCGTACATTGCCAATGATGTCTCAATTTAAAAATCCCCTGGAAACAAAGCTCCATTTAATAAAGTTGGCTTGGGTACAGCCATGATTGAGAAAGCTCCCTTTGCATAGTTGGGGAAAACCCGAAAGGGAACCATTTTGCACAATGGTCTCAGGAGACATGATGGCTGCTGGATGTTCTCCAAGGAGGGCAGGACCACCAAGGATTGTGCAGGCTGGTCATACGCAGTGCAAGAGGCACTGCTCGGGGCTTGTCACCATGGACCATCTCGGTCCCTCTGCTTGGCAAGACTGCTTTATTTGGAGGGGGAGGGTGGAGATGCATGGGGGGAGAGAATTTACATTTTAGGATAATACTTCCTCTGTTTCCTATATTATTTCTTTTTAACATGGAAATAATCAAAAGAGCGTGTCATTAGAAACTACTCTGACATTTAAGGACAAGGTAATCCTATGCTGTATGGTAAGGATGATATTTATAGTCATAAATCAAAACCATCTGAGATTTCGCAGGGCCTTTTAAGTTTGTAAGAAAAACACAGGCACTTTCTTTGTAGTCGTGTTTTGTGACAGGGCATTGCCCTGAGAATAGTTTCGGTATTTTATCCTTAGCTTCCTATCAGTAGGGCTATAGTATTTTTATGACCACCTCCCCACTTTGTCATGAACATTTGAGCTAATTCCTTGTACAAAGAGCTGTGGGCACATTTGGACACGTCGTGAGTCAGCCTTCTCTCTCAAGTGCCAGATAACTAACTCCCTTCTGCTGGAGTTTGTCCAGTCCCGGTGTCTACTGCTCCAGCTTCCCACTGGGGTTGGCTTCTTCTGGAAAAGATGAACACTGATTCACTCAAGCTGCAGCCCTCTTTTCATGTTCTCCTTTGTGTGGGTACTGCGTCAAGTGCTTTGATCAGACTTTGGCAACGGTAGATGTGGACAACATTTTTTAAAAGTAATACTTCTGATAATCTACATTAATTGTAGGCTTGCTTTCAGTTCTTTTCAACAAAATGTGTGAAGGTCTGTTATGATTTGCACTTTCCACTGTGCCAGGAGGGCTAGAGGTACTTACAGGTACATAGAGGAAAAAAATACAATCCCTGTCCATGAAGGAGTCTGGGTTCCACATTTAGGTTGGAAGCTATAAGGCTAAAAAATGAACAGTTTAAAAAATGGGGGTGATGTGTTTAAACTCCTATAATCCTTTTCTTCTACTTATCTACAGATTTCTGCCCATTCTGTTTCTCTGGGGAAGCTTCCTTCCCGTTACCATTGGCAAGTCCCATGCCTTGTTTTATGCTCCAATTTATGGTGTAGTCTTCCTTCATAGCATTTGTCATGACTGTAATTTTGATTTATGTGTGTGATGTTTTCATTGTGTTTTCCTTCGATGGATGGACTGCCTGAGTTCGGGGCCCTGTCTATTTTAATTCAGCTGTGTTGGCACAGAGTAGGTCTTCAGTAGTCATTCACTCTATACTTGGTTAAATGAATGTTGAGTTCCGACTATGAATGCCTGGCGAGAACTAATTGTTAAATTCCGTTTCTTGTTACTTCCTTTCACTCTAAGTGTGAATGTCACTTCTCTCATGGGCTTCATCTTTGTCATATTTATGAAAACCTCACATGTGCTCTTTCGTTTTGTAGTATTTTCAGTCCTCATGGAATAATCACTTTGAATTGCTTCCTCAGAGTCATGTTTGTTATTGTTGGAATGGGTTGACATGATACATATTTGAGAAGAAAGGTCTTGGGACCAGAGCTGGGCAGAGGTGAACATTGCCAACATCCATTAGTTCTGTGTCATTTTTCCAGGTGGAAGTAATTTAAGGCTTAATTTTTCTTTCAATTCTAATGAATATTTCTAAGCCATTATCTGGTTTCCTCTATTAAATGACAAAATCCGGTGAAGAGGCTCCATTGATACTTGCAATTTTTAGATATCAAAGTGGGTATAGGTGATGAATGGATGCTATTGCTATTAGACTGACTTTAAAAGAAGGATCTGAATTTTCAATTATCTATGAATTGACTCATCAAAAATGGGAAAAATGATTCTGTTGATCTTAAGATTTTGAGGTCCTAGAAATTTGTCTTTTTGCTGTTTACACGCAGTCTTAAAGTTGATGTCATTCTCATTCTCTGCCCTCTCTAATATTCTGAGTGCAATTTAATTGATGGTTAAGTTAGTTTCACCTTTGCTATTTATTAAACCGTTTTTATGTTGGGCCCTTCTTTTCATAGGAATCACAACCAAAATTAAGGCCTTAAAACTTTGGGTGGGTGATGAGGGTAAAGGGGATCAAATATATGGTGATGGAAGGAGAACTGACTCTGGGTGGTGAACACACAGTGGGATTTATAGACGATGTAATACAGAATTGTACACCTGAAATCTATGTAAATTTACTAACAATTGTCACCCCAATAAAATTAATTAAAAAAAAAAAAAAAAAAAAACTTCTTCAATTCTTCTAGAACTGCACAGACTTGATTTTTCTTTCTTTTCTCTTTTTTTTTTTTTTTTGGTTGGGGGTGGGCAGCCATGTGAGACTTTCAGTTATTCCCCTCCCAGAATTAATTAGTTGCTTTTTCTTTCCCAAGAATACATGATATAAAAATACTTCGAAAATAGAAAATAAAACTAACATTTTAATGTTTAAAATGTATTAATACTAAGAAAGTTAAATATTTTTGAGTTAATAGCTTCTCCAACAAAGTTTTAAATGTTACATAAAGTATGATTTTGAAATCACTCAAAATGAAATTTCATATGAAATATGAAATATTCTTGGAAATACCTGTATGTTAAGTTTAAAAAATGTTTAGTAATGTAATCAGACAAATCAAAGACCTTCATTGATGTGGAAAAAGATAACCAATAGCTCATTTTTATTCAAACTGACTGAAGAGTGAAACATTTTTTTTCATAAATATACTAAGATATGTGGCAAATTTGTGGTCCAGTCTTATGGTACACATATAAATGTGCAGTTGTTGAAAATTGTTCCTCTTCTGCAGTGAAAATCCCATTCATTAAAAAAATAAAACTAGACAAATTTTTGCTCTCTTTACTTTGGCAATTGTGAACTTAGTAAAAAATAGTTTTCAACAGAATCACCTCATTATAGGAACTTTACTTTGTTAACTAATACCAATTTGCAGAACTGATGCCAAATAGAATCAGGCATGTGTCCATTCACATAAATTGCTTTGCTAAGGAAACAGCATACAGAGGAAAAATAATTTTTTTTCACACTTGTCTGTTAAAATACATTTCATAATTGGTTTATTGATTGATCTCTGAGTTGGAGCAAGAGCTAGTGTTCTGCTACATACAAATATTAATAAGTGTGTTGTACAAATTCAATTAAATAATTGTGAAAACGATAAAACTTAATGAAAGTCCTCAGCACCAAAGGAGACCTAGGTTCTGGACCAAGTGCTGTGTAGCCAAGGGCAAATTTAGAGACCTTTCTGGGCCTTAATTTCCTTACTTTTAAAATGAGATGCCCAACTAAATGGCCCATTTTTATGACTATAATTCTCTGAGTGTTGTGGGAGTAAATTTTATTTCTCTTTGCAGTTCAGAAAGCTAACTCTTTTTGAATTATTTCTTTTCAGTTAGGTAAGAATATCTCCTGCAGGCATCTGCCATCAATTCCTTCCAGATTAGTTGTCTCAAATGTTTTTCCTTTTCTTACTGATAAATTTGGACTCCTCATGAGAATGATGACAGCGCCAGTATCCTTCTTGTCACCTTGCAACTTTAAACATGAAGACACTCATAGCTTTTAAAAGGAAAAAGAAAAATATACATTAGGACTATGAAGCCTGGCCTTGAAACATTTCCTATCTTTTATGAAATGTCCGTTATCTGAACAGAATTTATTTTAGAATGTGACATGGGAGAAGAAAGGAACTAGATGCATTTAAGCATTTAAGGAACTAGTTTATTTAAGTCAAGTAAATATTTTAAATGCTTTCTTAAATCGAACTTATACGGAAATATATTAACTAAGGTATTAAGTGTTTTTGCTTATCTACTACTAATTAGGGCAAACACCTGGATGTATTTCCTCTTTTAAAATTGAAGTAAGATTTTTTTAAAACCGTAAGACTTAGAGTCATCAGTACAGATTGTAGAAGAATTTTAACTGGATTTTGTTTGGTCTTAGTTTTATCAATTTTTTCTTTGTTCATCTGAAATTTTATAAATGTCAAACCTATTTTTATTTCTTGAAAGAAGTTAATGTGACAGAACTGAGTCTCTGCTGATTATTAACCAGTACTTTAGCTGATGAACTATTTATTCAGTGCCAAAAATCATGGAGATATTTTTATTATATTTTTAGTGATTTCTTTTGAAAACAACTTTGTACTTTCAAAATATGAAGTTCTTTTGTTAATAATGATCAAAGGTGAAATATAATAGATGAAGAAATAACTGCATACACGTAGGCATATTAATTGGAAGACAATGGTGTAAGCTGTGAAGGAAAGGGTACCTGGTAGTGTTTGGCTTAATCTGCTGCCTATGTATGTTCAGCAATATTTTGAGGAGGAAAGATTAGATCTCGTCATGACGTAATCAGAAGTTTCTTGGCATAGCAAAGCTCAGTGTGCAAAGTCCCAAGAGGTTCAGGGCTTAGAGGGAAACGTCAGGAAACCTAGTTCTACTTCTGATTCCACATGAAGCTGAACAATTCCCTATAAATTCTTGTTTCTTTATCTTTAAAATGAGGATAGGGTGTATACATAGGGTGATTACTGACTTCTTTTTCACTCTGACACTCTGTGAAGTCAAGATTATATTTATTATGTACATTATTTTTCCATTTTCAAAGCCTTTTATTTTATTCTTTGGTTGGCCTATGGAGAAATGAAATCAAAACAAGTCTCTCTATTCGAATTTCTTTTTTCAATGTATGTCTCTTTGGTCTTCTGTCCAAAAGAATGAGCATGTTCGTCTGTTGAACTTGAATCAAATGAAAATGTAAAATAGGAAATTCATAGCATTAGACATTTTCCTGTATAGTTCTGGCTCTCGTAAATCTGGGAAGTCTGGTAGAATTCTTGAAAGTTATTTATATGCTAAAAAACAAAGATGTGCTTGTTGAACCCGGAATAAAGGATCTCTAGACAGCTTTTTGTTCTTTCCACTGTGTAGATGTGTTTATCCTAATCTTACTATGATGGGAAATGTTTATATCCCCCTCAGGTGTTTTAATTAGTTATTTTGAATACAGTCATTGGGAAAGCATAAGGTCTAGGACCCAGTGCTTAGGTATTTATGTATGGATTTCTTATTCTAATTAGTTATATATTTGTTTAATTACAGAACATGGCCTCATGAGCCATACTTTCAGATATTAAAGTTGAAATATATAGACTATATATAACTCATTATCTAGAATTTCTAAATCTAAGAAGCTCTGAAAAATTGAAACAGATTATTTTGTAAATTTGGCCAATATTTCGTGGCAAACTGATCTGAATTGACATGAGATTATTTAGAATGGGAATATCCATGCATCTCCCTGAAGATATATTACTGTTTTCTATGTTAAGGTGTAAAATGTGCAGTCTGCTGTATTTCTAGACTATGAAAAACTCTGAATTTCAAAACACATCTAGCTCCTGGGTGTTCACGTAAAGGACTATGATCTTTATCATTATTAAATTTTCCAAGGGATTAGCATATAAGCATAAGAATATTGGGTTCTGACTCATTGTTCAGTGGAGATACAATGTAATAAATTGACAGTAATTTAGTGCTTGCCCCTAAGAAAAGTTGGAATTAGAATATGGAGATATAAACTATTAATACATACAATATGGGAGAGAATGTTAAGAAATACACAGCATGATAGTACTTATACATAGAAATTAATGCATAGTACTTCTAATTTTTAAAACTAGTTTTCTATTTACTATAAATGCAGTGTTTTGAACAGACTTGCTAAACATGGCTAAAAGAAATTCTGAATAGAAATAGTTGATATGCAGACTAATATTTGCATGAAAGCTAATGAATGGACTGCTTTGGAAACATGTTGAGTAATTTGGCTTTAAAAGCAGAGTAGTAAAGATTGCTTTTTTAAATGAAAAATGCAAATGACATACAATAGTTTTGACTCAGCGGATTTTAATTTTTGTAACTACTATAGGAATGAAAATAAATAATTTTCCTTTTGCTTAACAAAACCTTTATACTTAAAAATTCTTGAAGTAGTTTTTAAAAACTTTTAAATGATACCGATTGATTGATTTTTACCTGATATTCATATTATATAATAAGTAAGTTTCTGAAAGATTACATTAAGCTGCAATAGTATTTATGTTTCGATTTTAATTAAACTATATCCAGGGACAGAAATCATGGTTGCTAAAAAATTTAGAAAATGGCTCATCATTTATTGACTCTCAGCCTTACAATTTGTAATACCTAAAAAGGGTCAGTTTTCAACGTCTATGGTAGAATTTAATGTCTTTATTATCATTTCCAATGTCATTTTCATCATTTTCCTTTTCACTGGCTCTCTTAAGAAAGAAAAGGGGAAAAGGAGAAGAAAAGACTTTTGGGATGGTGTAAAAGTAGAGTATCCAGTTCTGTATTTGCCTTGGGCTGTCACGGGATGATGAAAGTGATGATAATCTTATATGGTCTGTCACACATGATAACAGGGCAGCATGTAAGTGAACCCCTGGTTGAAAGTCACATAATAATTTTAAACAAGTCAATTTGTTACTAATTATTAACCCTTATCTAAAATTATATACAACTGATTTTCTTTCCTTTTTCATATCCTTAGAACTGTATAATTCTCAACCAAATTGTAAATGTTTCCAGGAGGCTACTATACATTTTCTATCTCAGATTGATTGAACAGAGACAGTTAACATGCGTTCACACACCCCATCCACCTCTGCTTGCTGTTCTCTGCATTCTGGACCCTGGGAAATGTCTTCATTGACTTATTTGGAGTTAAGAGGTTTATCTATTTTTAGAAACAGAAATGACTTTCTATGGGTGCTGGAGGCTTCCCATTTTCTTCAGTGAATCCGTAGTGCCCAAATCCAAGAGGCTAAGACATGGATTTAGTCTTTAACCATGCATTGCCTAGAAAGGAAAGCTGAGACAGTGGGGTATTTATGCCCATCCTAAATCCAAACCATAACAAGATTATATATGCAGAACCAAGTGTAAGACAAACCTATATTTTAGAGCCCCAATATCATTAACAACACTGTAATGTATTGCTATAACAGAAATTCATCATGAACAAAGGGTTTGTAGTGACTGGAAGAACATTTGTATAAGCTGGATTGATGGTAGCTTTTCTCATGTGGCAGTGCTATAACAGGATTCCAGCGTACATCTGTTTGGCTCCTTCAGAGCCAAACAGAATACATCCAAACAGAACATTCTGTAATTTATTTAAACATATTTGCATGGCCCACAAATATTGAAATTTCAAAAACGTTCAGTGTCCTTTGCTGTTTGCTCAGATTTTATAGTCATTGTTGCAGATATCAAGTGTAATATTTTCATGGTTTTGAGCATGTTGCATTATAGATGAACGTACTCTAATCTTCCCGCGTAATGTATAAACACAGGCTGTGTGACTCCTTTGTTCTCATTTCATGACATTATACAGTACAGTAAAATTACGTTACACTGATTTGTTTCATGCACACACTTTATGAGCCAAATTATATCCCTTAACATACTATATAGGTAAAAAGTATTCCATGAGTGAAAGGCAAGTGTTATTCATCTCTTCTAAAATCCGACTTGTAAACAGACTAAGTTAATTGGATTGGGTTGTTTGTCTTTGATAGGACATAAAAATACTTCCCATATTTTAAGAGCCATTCAGTGTATATGGCAAGGAAGCTAAACATTTATTTATCTTGAGCACCTCTTTCTTAGGAGACAAGATGCATGTGTATTGAGCATCTAGGACGCCACGGTGAATAAAATTATAACTGAAAAATTATAGGAGGGGTGAGCATAGGACCCTGGGAAACTGTTTAGTGGGGAGACTTAATCTTGATGAGTTAGATTGGACAGAGTGTGGTGGAAGCTGAGCGGTGGGACTTGAGAAAGTAAACTAATTCCCAAAGGACAGGTAGGACCTAGCCAGGTGATAAAGAGGAGTTTCCCCCATATTATTAATGAATATACTCTTACTTGATTTGTGTAATACAATTTAAAAAGTAATTTGAGTACTTTCCTCCTACACGTATACTTGGTTACTATTAAGTTTATTTCAGAATAAAATAGAAAAGAAGAGCAAACCTTATTAGCAATAACAATAATGATTCTCCGAAAGCATACCCTTATACCCTTCTTTCCTCCCAAAAGCATACTCTTATACCCTTCTTTCCCAGACAAGTCCTATACAACTACAAATCCATATTTTAATAAATACATATAAATCCAAATTTGTAACAAAAATGGCCTCACAGCATTATTAGATTACAGATTTACATCCATTTAGCGGCTGTAACATCTTTGCAATAGATACACTCTTATTTATTTAACCAATCCCTATTCATAAACCTTTTAGTTACCTCTACCTTTTCAACAAACCAAAAGTATTTTAAGCATAGTCGACTGTATTTATAAAGTTGACAATCTTTTAGGGCCCTCCTTAATCTGAATTAAGGAGGAATTCATTTATCAATTCCAGAGCTTCTCCACTTACGTTTGCATACTACAGATGGTTCCTATGAGAATTGAAGATACAGACATTTAACTTACTGAGATATGTAGTCTTTTCCAGGGAGAAAACAAAAAACAAAACAAAAAATAAACTCATTTGTAATGCATGCACAGGAATCATTTGCAATATGATCAAGCTTTTTATAACTTTAGCTTTTATCCCTACAGAATAGAAAAAAAGCTAAGGCAATCAGAAACCTCTGTAGAATCAAACAATCAGTTTCAGGGTCCACTATACAATGCCAACGTTACAGTGGAAGACATCTAGAATCTTTTTTGCCCATTTTCAAGTTTTTGACAGTTTTCCCTTAATAGCCTTCCTGTGATCATTAATAATTTCCAAAAGTAATTCTTCATCAGAAAAAAGTGAGAGTGTTAATTGACCATACTGGCCTCCCTGAGATTGCAAATCTGTAATAGAACCATGAGCTATTGAGGTGATAGAATTAATTTCTCTCCAGAAATTTTCATAAGAAAGCTTGGATTGAATTTTTAAAAGCTTGTGTTATTTGCTTCTCTCAGGCTAGAAAAACTACATCAAGAAACTCTCTCCAACTGCGTTTGCCTTCCGTGCCTATGAAATTGGGTGCATTTCTGTCTGGTTGAAGCTCCCAACGTTTGCTAAGGTTCCTGCCGGCCAGAAAGTGACCTTTCTCACCCTTGGCAACTCTGGGAACCTGTTAGCCAGGTACTAGATCGGTTTCCTTGGGAGCAATTTGGAGGTGTTAGTTCCACCTGTAAAGTCAATCCTCGTCCCTCAGTAGTTGGCTTGTCATTCCTGATTAAACGAAAATCATTTTTAAACAAGATATTTTAGGATAGCTTCGGTTGCCCAATTGATGTGTTCAATAATAAATATCCTATCTAAAAGAGAGGGCCTGTTCTTACTACTCTGGAAATAATTATATGGCTATGAAAAGTAAGGACACTCTTTAGAGGTTGCTGAATTCTGGAAGGATCAGTGAGAATGAGATATTCTTTTAACATGTTTCATTTTAGTTTATAAAAGCAGTGTCTACAAAATTGAAAATTAGTTATAGCTTAAAAAGAAAAAAAAAAGATGAATGCCTTCCCCAGATATCTGTTAGAACACAGAATGTTAAAACAGCAACATCTATATGAATTCCTACAAGTAAACGTCTCATCAGTTAATTCAATCTTACATAATTCTTGTTTCATTGGATCCAGTCAGCAGAGTCTACTTTGATGAAGCTTGCTGCTTCCACATGAAAAATCCACACATTAACGGTAGTGTTCAGTTTAGACATATGTTCAGAACTGTAGTGTAATTATAACTGTTTTGTTAAGCTGCCACCTTTTATCTCTGTGTTACATATTTGTTGCTTTGAGGCTATCTTTTAGTTACATATTCATTGGCCTAAAGATGAATTGCATTTGCTAATTGAATATTTAGTAATCAATTAACTTTGTGGTCAAAATATGTCAGATTTAAGTACGGTACCCTTGTTTTCAAATAATTATACTTTTCACATTAATCTTGTGAGAATGACTCATTTTTCCAAAGTGTAATGAAGAGTGAAAGGCTAATTGGTTTCAGTAAGCGCTTAGAAGTACTATTCTACATAGTGTGAAAGTATTACCACTCCCATTTAGTTGCTGATCTCCCAAAAGGCTGTAGTCCAGAAAGAAACAAGCAAAGCTGTGGATAGGACTATGGCTTTCCAAATCCAATTTTATCTACATACAGTAATGAAACAAAATAATAAATTAAATGCTTATAAAGGACTAAAAAATCATTTAACCTCAAGAAAGAAAAGTGTTCCATACCTTAAAGAAAATGACCTTATCTTTGGCAAACAAAAAATAATAAGAACTGTGAACTTGCAATTTTTGTTGTGTGATACCTAATTTATTACAATTGTTTTTAAGTCATAAGTTCAATAAAATTTGTGCATATTACTTAAAAGCCTAAGTGAGTCACTAGTATGTTCTCTAAAATAATTAAGCAAAAATCATGAAATTAAATCAAGGCTATATATCTATTTTTAATGTAAATGTTTGTAGTGTAATAGACCTGTGTACAAAATAGGATGATTTATATTGTAAAAAACAAACATCATGCTGGCTTAAACAGTAAAAGGAAAGTTATTTGTTCATGCAATGTAAATTAAAGTTCACTGATAGTGAGATTTAGGTTTATTTTGATCATGGCTCTGCTTCTGTCCCTGAATTTTTCTAAGCTCCACCTCTCTCTGTTTACCATGGGTGTTAGAAAGCTACCAGCAGAAACTGGCTATATGCCTTCTCATTCACATCCAGGAGGAGTAAGTGTCTCTTCCAGAACCATTCAAGTTCCAAGCTTTCCTCTGAACAAGCCCCCTGAACCAGCCACTGAGGCCAGCGTGCCCACAATACAGGCTGAGTAACTTCTCTTTCCTACTGTAGGCAACTTCTGGTTGGCTTATCCCATCGCTCAGCCCTCCTCTCCCTCCACCTGGGAGAAGGGATTCTCCTTTGCAAATCCCAGGGCTTCCATTTGCAGCAGGGAGGGGAAGGAGTGGAACAGATCAGAGGAGGCCTTGTGGATGCCCATTAGATAATTATTTTGCTTCTTCTCATTCTTAAATTTGGGGGGAGAAGAAGGAGGAAGTTGAGAAATCATTTTCACTGATCATCTCCTGTCATTTCACAGCTGCTTTTGACAATACTAGGAAGTAGATGTTATCTCACTTAACAAGCAGAAGGAGGTTAGTCAATTTAACTTTCTCAGGTTCTCAGACTTGTAGTGGTATATTCTAGCGGTATATTCTAAAGTCCATGCTCTTTATTCTGTGCTCTTCGGGTTTGAAAATCATATTTGCTAAGTGCTTTCGTGAGGAAGATTATTCTGAGTTGGAGGATAAAAGGATTTATACATTTTTGATAAACATTTCTTCCATACATAATTACGGCATTCCTATTATGTGTAGGTATTAGTAGATGCTGGGGAGAAAACAGAGGCGCCTCTAATCTTACAGATTTTGTGGGGGAAGCACATCTGAATGTCATGCAGATAAGTGTGTGATTACAAACTGTGTAATTGCTCCATGGTAAGATCTGCCCAAGTCTGGGAAGGGTGGTCGGAAAGTTTTTTCCTATAAGGTGACATTTGAATTGAGATCTGAAGGATGAGCATGAGTTAAAAAAAAAAAAAAAAGTTAACAAGGCAAAAAGGAATGGGAAGGAGAGAGAGAATTCCAGGCAGAGGGAACATGCTTAAGAACTGAAAGGGTCCCTCATTATTGGAGCATAGACAAAACAAGGAGGCAGGACAGTGACACAAGACGAGGATGAGACAAATAGACAGGTTGGATCCTGCAGGGTCCTCAGGTGGTATTAACAACTGTGCTTGATATTCCACAAGAAAATATTTTGGAAATAACTGATTTGATATACTTTAAAATATTTGACAAAAGTGGCCGATGTAGTATCTTAGTATCTATTGCAGTTATCTCTCTGAATATTTACACTGTTTTCTTAACATTATATTTATAGTCTTTTCTTGCCTCAACAAAGCCTGCTTCGGTTATAGAATTATTCCATCATGTTCAGCCTTTCAGCCTTGTCATGCTGTGTAAACCATTTGTAGCAGATTTAAACTTTTTATAACCATTTATAACTTGCATTTGACTAAAACAGTATAAAAGACAAATTTTGCTCATACCATATGGTGTAGTCATACCATAAATAAAGCATGCATCTAGGTTACTAATCAACGTTGGACTTAGGTCTTTCAAGTTCATCCCTTTTTACCTTTGTCAAGGTTAATAGAAGTTGTCCTGTATCAACAATTTATTTCATTGGTGAGAAAGATGTGTCTTCTGTTCTGGAATGAGAACTTAATTCTCCTGTCTCCATACTGAGTGGTAGGGAAGAGGGGCAGGGCAGGTAGATGTGCATAGTTGGCAGTAGAGGCCTTGATAAAGCATGCTTATTCCTTGCAAGGCATATAGGATGTTGCAACAAATTTCTGAGCAAACATTTTCCATGCCACTGTCCTCTTCTGTCTAGGAGAACTCATATTCCTTCTTGCATATTTTCAAGATAGGAATAGTTAAATAGACTCTCATGGGTCATGCTCTCCTGATGAGTCAACTAGTAAACCACTAATCAGTTTGAAATGCTAACATTTGTACTCTTTTGTATAAAGAATAACTGGTGCTTCCATTTTTGGAACAGAGATGTTCCCCTATATCGTGTCATTAAATTCATCTCCTTCTATCAGGCTTGGTAATAGTGCAAGTATCACCCCCATTATGTAGATTTGAAAATGAAAAGTACAGAGAATACATACGACCTGGCATTCAGAACCCATTCTCTCTGTACATCACAAAAAGCCCGGGAAGAGAATGGGATGAAAGGGCCTGACGCTCACATGGATAGTGGTGTGTACCTACAGGGTGAAAAAGGAGCATTTGCTGATTTTTATCAAATATTTAAATACTTGCCCAAGTAGTAGGTATTGTAGTCATGTCCTCAAGTAATTTTGGAAAAAGCTATGCAGTCTTCATTTATTCAGAAATTGTATTTATTGAGTGACAAGTGACTGTCAGATCCCTAGGTAGTTGAGGGTGAAAATGTTTGGTCTGTACCTTCAGTCCAGAGGACAGTTAATGTCAAGGTGAAGTGGGACGCAGGGAACGGATCGCACACGTCTGCCTGAGTTGTTGGGGAAGTTTCATAGGGAGTCGCTGAGATTGAGTCTTGAGGGAAGAGGGAGGTGTAATCCAGGAAAGTAAGTCTGTATGGGTAGGATTCGTGATAATAGTGATGGTAATATTATTAATGAAGCAGCTAATGTTTATTGAATACTTTGGTGTTTTCTTTTTCTAAGTGCTTTGCATGTATTAACTTGTTTATTCCTCACAACGACCCTAAGGGATAGGTACTACAAATGAGGAAACCGAGGAAGAGAGTGGTTAGTTAGGTAGCCCACAGTCTCACAGTTAATAATGACAGAGCCAGATTTCAAATCCAAACATCCTGGCTCAACTTTCCTTTGGGGGTGGGGTGGGAGGAAGAAAAAAAAAAGACCTGTTTCAGGAATAATAGAACTTACAGTGGTTGCAAGGTAAGGTCTGCAGGTCAGGGTTTGGGCTGGTTGAGGTAGTCGGGGGTCCGATCGTGACGAGTCTTGGCAGACACGCTAAGGAGTTAAAGTTTTAGTCTACAGAATCAGTATCTGTGTTTTTTGGAAACAAGGTCTCACTTCAGATGTGCTAAAGCAGAATTTCTCTGCTCCAGGAAGTGGCCGAGGGTTTCTGCCTTGATGTGGTGGAGGGGTGAGTGGGTCTGTAGTTCCTGACAGCAGCTGCTGCTATGATTGGCCCTGAATTTCTTGTATTTCATTTGCTAAGTTGAAAATTAAAGAAGGCTGTGAGTTCTTTTTTCAATGTGTTAGGTTAATTTGCTTGTAGAATATCCTATGGAAAATGGGAGGGGAAAAAGCTGCCTGCTTGAATTGGAGATATGGAATTTTTGAGGCTTTTTGCTTATGTTTGGTAGGAGACTGTCATGGATATAGTTGCGATTACTTGTGAAAAAATAGAGCAGTTAGCATGACTGGGAAGCATCGAAATATGAAAACAACATGAAATGTGAAATATCGAAAGTCAAGTGATTAAGAACATTTTCAACAGCAAGAGGACCTGCGGAGAGGTGGAGTTCAGGAGCCAAGGAAGGAGGGTTTCACGATGTCTCCATCTCAGAGTTCTTGTAGATAAGGACTAGGGAAAAAAAAAAAAAGGCCAATGGTGACCTTGAAGAAGCAGAATTTTGGATTGCTAGGAGGGGAAGCCAGATTGTAATGTGCGTGTTTAAGTGGGTAGGTAGTGAAAACAGTTTAGTTTACTCTTTATAAAAACTTGACTTTGAGAAGAAGAAAAGTATAGTGGTAATTAGAAAGGCTACAAGGTAAAGGGAAAACTTAATTATTACTAGCTTTTTCTTTTTACACAATGCACACTTATTTATAAGGATTGAAACAATACAGATACACACAAAGCATAAAGTTCCCTTTCATCCAGTCACCAAGAGATAACTTAAAATTTGTCATCCAGTAACCAAGAGATAACTTAAAATTTGTCATTTTCAAGTTGTTTCTATCCGTATATATTTTTAGTAGATGTGTATTTACACATTTTTAATGAAAATATAGATGTCCAAAATTTTATATGTACCTTAATGTATCAGAAACTTATCTCTTTTATTACATATTATTTTACAGTATTACTTTTTCACAGTTGCCTGTATTACATTATATGTATATAACAGTTTATATAATCCTATTATTGGCATTCTTGCTTTTTGGGGCACCTTTTAATTTTAAATTGTATTTAATATTTTGGGGGCTAAATGTTTCCACACTTCCATGATTATAAATTCTTGATTAATTTCAAATTGTGAGATTGCTGCATTAAATTAATAGAACAAGGTCCTAAATGGAGTGTAGGTTTACAGGATCTATAAATTAGGTAGATGAAGGAGATAGAATAGTCTTATATGTCTTCTTTCCAGGTGCAAAGAGAGAAGTATGCGCTTACAGGTGGTTGGTGGGAATAAGAATTGAGAGAATGGGAACTTCAATGAGAAGGTGGTGATTTAAATGGTTTGTAGAATAATGAATAATCAATTATACAAAAAAAAGGAATTGAGAGAATGCCTGAGGGATTAACCATATGATAATCTATTTTATCTTAATGTGGATAGTGAAAGGTCAGGCTGTTATAAGGTGTTGGAAAGCTGTGAGGGTTGAAAAACACAACTGAAAAGAAAAAGCAAAGGACAAAAGAAAAAGGCAAGAGCATAGCTGGTATTGAGCGCCACATGTCGGTAGTGGCACCGATCCCTTAGTTCCATTGTCCTTTCCAGCAGCATTCAGAGCCCAGGCCTCAGTGGTGAGAAAGATAGGGGTGCGTGACGAAGGGGTTGAGGTGGTGTGGAGAGAGCAGTGAGGTATCTGCGGTCACACAAAGAAGGATATAAGCCAAGAGGGACCAACAACACAGAAGGAAAACGTGGGGATGTAAGGACGTCAGAGGGCAGGAGTAAAGGGCTGAAATGTGATAAAATGGTGACTAGAAAGTGGGACATGGAACTTCAGGGGACTTTAGAGGGAGAGCAGTCACACTTCCCAGCCAAGGTCCAAGGTGTAGCGGTGGGTCTGATGAGCTAACGCTAAGGGAAGATGAGGCCATGGAAATACGTGTACGTAGCTTATAGTTATCCATGTGGACATGTGTGACGTGAGGAGTTTTAGTGCAGTCAGAGAGGGCCTCGGAAATCCCTAATCCTGGGTAGATGACAACATGATTAGTAATTAATAATGGTAAAGAATGACAGTGCTATAGCTGGTTGACCTGGATAGTTAGAGTGTCCTTGAAAGATAAAAGAGATAACGAAGGGTTGGTGAATGTTTCGGGAAATAAATGTCATCCAAATAGCAAATGTGAGCTTCTAGTATTTGAAGAAACCACCTCTAGCTTGAGATGCAAGAGGGTTTGTGGAGGTGGGTCACTGAACAGTGTCTCTTTCACCCTATGGTACTGAAGAGTGGCGGAAGGCAGAATTCTAAGTACTGGAGTGGATTTGGTTCTAGTGAGTTCCCAGTGGGTCTGGGAGTGGGGTGGGGTCCATACATCCCCAGGTCTAAGTTGTTGTCTTATAAGTGGACATACAAAATTGAGGTGTGTACTCATGAGCAGTGGAGCGAGGGTGGATGACTGTTTGCCATTAGTTGCTATTTTTTGTTAGTTTCTGCATTTTGCTTTTACTCAAGTAAATTCTAAAAGTGATCTAACTGGGAGAGAAAAGATATGTAAGGATTCGGTTTATCAGAGAAACTGCTTTAGAGTTTAGAGAGTAAGATAAAAGGGTATTGCACAACCAAATAATTGGTTTTTGCTTGCTCTGTCAAAACCCTGGGTATAGTTGAAAAAGGATCAGCTCAGGATCTGGGAGTTTTGAGTTAGAAATGGCAGAAAGTCACAACTTTGGGGGGCCCACTTATAAAACTATAGATATTAAAGTCAGTACTTGGTTTTCTAAATCTAAAACTCTTTCACCTCAAGTCGGAGTTCCCATCTCTATTATTTTAAAACTGCCGTCTTCCGTTAGCTCCCTATTATTCTCAAACACATTTTTTTTAGATCTGTGAACTTGGAAACTAGATAGAAACTTGATCTATTCTTAGTTCTCTGTAGATACTTCAGAAGGAGTCGGATGGTAATGGAGTAAGTGGCGAGGGACATACAAGAATGTCCCTATGAATGATTTTAGTTATAGGAGTAAACAGATAGATAAACAAAGTGCAAGATTAGGTAGATATTAAATATCTGAGGGCTCCTGCATGAATTCCTTCAGAGGTTCTTGACAATTGAGAGGTTTCTTTGGTTGGGACAGATATTTTCAGAGGAATAGGGGTAGAAGCAACCATTTTATTTTCAAAAATTACTGAGGTTATAGAAATGTTATATAGATTCTAGTTTTACACTTGTGATATCAAGAACCTAGTACCATGTTATGCATATAGTATGTACCAAACACATAATGACTGACCTGACTTTCTCTCTGGCAAAGCACCTCAATACAGTTGTAATTTAGTATATTCCAAAACGCTGAAGACATTTTTCTTGAATCAATTCAGAGCTTGCCCCAGGTTTTTCTTCCTTCTCATGTTCACCTTTTTGCTTTCACTTCTTCACAATATTTTTTGCCTGCTTTAGCATTTATTACGCACAGCACGTGCTATCCTTACGCTTCTATTTAAGCTTTCTTTTTCGCTCTGTTTTTTGCCCTGCCTATTAGGTCCTTTAGCTTAATCATTCATGTCTGCTGCTACTAGACCGTTTCCCTAAGAACTCTAAGCCACAAAGTGAAACCGATTCAGATATTACAACCCTGGTGATTTTCCTTCTGGTGTGCTACCAAGAACACACTATATAGCACAGGAGCTGATGAATCATTTTGTAGGACCTTTGCGTTCTGTTTCGTACTTGAAAAATTAGGTATGGCCATGAATATGGAAATGTCTCCTAATATCATGAGGATAATCCAACCATAAAATAAAATCATCAGTGTTAGCTTTTGTCTCTGATAAATGTTAATGTGTATATTGGGATCCCAAGCAAATTGAGTTCCCCAGAGAACACTCATTCATATAAAATTTCACTTCTATACATTTCCATTGCTTGTGCTGGAAGCTGACTAAAATTACTTGGCACCTACTGCTGAGTGTCTGGCGCTGTCCTAGGGGCCTTACACTTGTTAAGCCATTAAATCATCACAGCAGGCTTCTAAGGTAGGTCTGGATTCTCCCACATTACTTGAAAGAGATTGAAGCTGAGCTTGTTTCAATGGCTTTTCTTATGCCACCCAGCCGGTGAGGCCCAAAGCTGGAATTTGACTCCTGTTTCTTTGGCTGTAACTACAGCAGGCTCCCTAACTGGAGATAGACGTGAGGCTTCAGTTTCGATTCAGACATTGATTTGAATGAAAAATGAAGCCAACTGCTGTTGGTTGAGATAGTTAGGCTGTTGGAAAGTAATTCACCTTAGCACTGAGTATAATCTGGCAATGTCCCAGGCTTCTGTCACAGTACTACCAGATGAAGGGTTGCCTTCATCATCAATAATTTCATTTCCACATGGTACAGTTTCATTATATAAGGGAATGAATCATGGGAAATAAATTCATGTGAGGTCATAGTGTATATTTCCCCAGCTTGTTTGAGGCACCAGAGACATGGTTATTTTCTCTTCTGATTCTTGGCAGTGGATTCAAGCCATGATTCCCAAAGCTGGGCTCTTGGCTGGAGTCCAGTGTCTGCCATTTGCTCCTGCCTTCTCCTTCCCGTTCCATACCTCCCCGCGGATATTTGCTCATGTTTTACTACTAGTACGGCAGCTTCTTAATTCGATCTCTCTCCTTTAGTGTATCCTCAATATTGCCAATCTTAGTAATGTTTTACAAAGTACACTAATATTGCCTTAACGTACTATTATGCTTCATACTCTGTGATTCTGTTTATATAATATTCTTGAAATCACGGAATTGTAGAGATGGAGAATTGATTAGTGGCTGCCTGGGGTTAGGGATGTTGTGGTGAAGGGAGACGAAAAAGAGTGGCACGAGGGCAATCTTTGATCAAATAGTTCTGTATCTTGATTTGCGGTAGTGGGTACATGATACAAATTGTCGTGCGGGGCGGCAGGCGGGGTCTCAGCTCCCGCTCCCCACATCAGAACGCAGGATATGGCAAGGCCAAAAAGGAACACCCACGGAGCCATAGATAGGGGAGTCATAATACTATATTCTCGCTAGCGGCTGGGTTGGAGGAACAGGAAGCAGGAGCCACACTACCTGCTGTCCACTTCTCTGCAATCTGTGACCCGCACCCCGTCATGCTAGCTGCAATCCGCTCTTGCTAGCTCAGCCACCATCTTCTTGCTAGCCCCTATTTTTTTCTGCTAGCGTAGCCACAGCAGTTATATTAGTGGCCAATGGCTTACGGGTTACAGCTGACGGCCAACTAGCTACAGCTGATGACCATGCAGTCACAGTTGATGGCCATTTACTACCCGAGCCAGCACCTTTCTATGTGAGGCCGAGAGCCTGGAAACTGCTTTCTGGGGCTCTGTCCCCACACTCCACCCCTACAGGGTCTCACCTCACACTCTACGCGACAAGCGTCTTCCGAGAGGGGCCCTGTGCGAGGAGCCTAGAGGTGAATGCAATATCCTGGACACAGCCAGGCTTTCTGAGCACAGCCAGGGTTTCTCAAGGCACCACCAGTACTTCTGGGCACAGCCAGACTTCCTGGGCTGCTTAGGGTACCACCTGTCTCCCCGGGCACAGCCAGGGTTTCACAGGGCACCACCAGTATTTCTGGGCACAGCCAGACTTCCTGGGCTTCTAGGGTACCACCTGTGATGTGACCTATGATGACCATCCACCCATTCAAATTTAGTAAGACTACTTCTATAGCCTAGTGTATGATCTATCTTGGTAAACATTCCATCCATGCATACCTCAAAAGAAAAATATATTCTGCGGTTGTAGTTTTCCATGAAAACCTATTTCAGATCTTGTCTTTAATGATTTTTTTGGGGGATGGTGGTCTGGTTCTGTCAATTACTCAAACTGTGATTGTGGAGTTGTTTGTTTGTCCTTTAAATTCTGTCGGGTTTTGCCTCACGTATTTTGAAGCTCTTTTAGGTGCATGCACAGTTACGATTTTGCTCCTTCATCCTGATGAGATGGCGCTTTTATCGTGATCACTTTGTATCTTTCTCTCGAAATCTTTGTTATTAACTTAAGCAGTTCTGCCTCCTTATGCTTAACTGTTTACATGGTGTATCTTTTCTAGCCTTTCTTTTCAATCTATGTATGCCTTTATATTTACTGTGAATTTTTTAAATAAGACAGCAGAGGTTTGGATCTTGCTTTTTTATTCATTCTCGTTATCTTTGCCTTGTATTCAGTGTGTTTTGTCCATTAGCATTTAATGTAATTTTTGCTATGGTTGGATTCAAGCATCTTTACTGTTTGCTTTCTGTTTTTCCCTTGTTTTTTTTTTTTGTTCCTCTGTTCCTGCCTTCTTTTGAACTAAATGTTCCAAAATGATTTAGAATTCCACTTTAATTTATCTGCTGTTTTTAAGCTTGGGGAGAGGTGGGGGTGCTTGCTCTATGGATTACAATAATTTTCTTAGAGTTATTATTTATGGTCAATATTATACCATTTCACATAAGATGTGAGCACGTTGAAACTGTATATATGACCATGTAACCCCTCTCTAGACATTAGATTATAATGTCATGTGTTATAAACCCCACATTGAAGTGTTAGAATTTTTACTTTAAATACTCATATCTATTTTAAAAACTAAGACAAAATAGTCTTTTATATTTTCAATTTCTGGTGCTTTTCATTCCTCTGTATATTTGACTTTCTGGTATTCAGCCTAGAGAACTTCATTTGGCATTATATTTTAAATCTGCTGGGACAGATTCCCACAATTTTCACTTATCTGAAAGCTTCTTTATTTGCCTTTGTTTTTGACCGATACATGGTCTGGATGTAGAATTCTGGGTTCACAGTTGTCCCTACACCCTCAAGCGCTTTAACGTTCGCTGTCCTCTGTCCTCCAGTTTCTTAGGAAAACGCTACATTGTTTTTTATTGTTTTTCTGTATGTAATGCATCATTTTTCTTTTTTTAGAGAAATGTTTTCCTTACATTTGGTTTTCAGCAGTTTGTGTGTTCCTGGGTGTGGGTCTTCCCTTTGCACGTACTCTGTTTGGGGTTTTCTGAGCTGCTTCAGTCTGTGCATCTGCAGCTTTCATCCAAAGTGGGAAGTTTTCAACCCTTTGTTCCCTTCTGTGTTATTCTCGCTCTTTTCACCTTCTGAAACTCTCATTATACAAAATGTTTGCTCTTTTGCTAAGTGTCCCAAAAATACTGATGGTCTGTTTTTGTTTTTCTTCTCTGGATTGGGTTTTCCTTTACATCTGTAAGCGTGGTGACAGTAACTGTTTTTTTACATCACGCTGGACAATTTTAACACTTGGGTCTGATTCTCTGTCTCTCGTATATAGGTTAGATTTTCCTAGTTGTTCACATGGTAAGTTGGATTGTATGAGACTCACTTGGTAAATAGTACTACGTAAACTCTATTCTGTATGTTCCTGCAGAGAGAATTGACTTTTTTTGGTGATTACAGGCAGTTAATTTGGCGGAACTTGAACTAGATTGACTTCTCTCTGGCAGGTGGCGGCTCCACTGATACATTCAAAAAGTTAATATTGAATATGTGCTGTGTGTCACGCACTGAAATTGGTGACTGTGTTAAAAATACAAGTGGACATCGACCCTAATCTAAAAAAAACCTTGCAATCTAGTTGATAGAGATAAAAAAGTGAACAAATAAGCATGATAAATTTCCATGTCATATGAGATAAGTATAAAGAGGCAGTGGAGTTACTCAGAAAGGAATCGTAAAATTTAAATGCCGTTGAAAAATATTTTTGAAACAACTCGGTCCTTCTGAGAACAGGTGATAGTTTATTATATAGTGACAATAGCTGATGAATAACTATTAGTTACACCGTCATCATTTTGTTAATTCTTTAAAAAAAAGGGGGACATGTTTCCAAAGCACAGTATATTATAAGGAAACAATATTAAAAGTAAATGTTTAAGTTCTTGACTACCATACTAAACAGAAGGAATACTTTATTTTTGATAAGAAAAGATGATTTGATAAAATCTGAGCAAATAACACAAATGATCATAAATTAGGGAATATTAGACATTGCTGAGATAAAAAGACGTATACTAAAGAAAGTCTCACTATTGTGAGAAAGATATTTCAAAAACCATTTACACAAACATATAATATCTTAAATATCCGTTTCCTATGTTATATTTCTTAAAACATGTGCAAGTTTCTGACGTCAAATATCAGGTTTTTAAATCCATTTTGTATATTATATTACAGATTTACAATCTGTATAAAGGAACAGGTAACATGGGATTGGTTTTAATTTTTTAAAAGCATGTCTGCCATAGCAGTAACTTGAGCCTTTCTTTTTTTCCTGTTTTAACAGTGTATCCTATTCAGTACATGTATCTGAAGATTACCCAGGTATGCTTTTCTTCTTTTTATTTGTATTACAAATATTCATGTCATGATTCCTTTGACTATTTTTTTCCTGTGGAGATATATTTTTTTCTTCTGGAGATGAATATATCTAGGGGTAAGACATTGGCAGGGGAAAACTTAAAGATATAGAAGAACTGGATTGATTACCTGTGAGATTACCTGTGAGGTACATGTCTTATCCTGAGACACAGTCCAGAATCAAAATAGTTTCCCAATGAAGTAGTTTACTTGAGGCCATATGACAGCTTCAACCTAAATATTTACCTCATTGCAGTTAAAACAGGTGTGTCCAAACTTTTTTCAACATTTTTCACCAAGTGCCGTATGCGGTAAAATACACAAACAGCCGGGCCACTCACTCGAGGTATTGCCTCACCTGGTTTATTTAAGTAAACTAAATATATTTTTGGAATTTGCTGCGGGCCAAAAAAAATGGATCGCGGGCCGCAGTTTGGACACCCCTGAGTTAAAATAAAGACTTGCTCATCTGGTTTAGCTATTGGTTTTGGAACATCATTTGACTTTTCATAATGTAAAAATAATATGTAAAACTAACAGCTAAAGTAATAACTAAAAATAATAGTAATAGCTATTTATATATATATATATGTACATTACTAAACACACACACTCACACACACACATACTTTCTCTCTCTCTTCTCACAGTTCTATGAGATTTTTTACTATAATATCCCCATTTTATAGCTAAAGGATGACACTGCTTCTCAGAGGAAGAGCTGGGATTTGAACCCAGTAATCCACAGCCTGTGGACTGTGTAACTGGTATATGGACTATATATACTAGGTATCGTGCGTATACATAGCAGTTCTCACTCTGTGTCCTAAAATATATTACTAGGGCCTAAAACATAGAGTACAGAATGTAACATCACTGCAGACCCATTTTTCTATAAATCTAACAGGTATCTTTCTTCTAGGCCATGGTCAGTTGTGTTCTCTACACTCACTGTAATTTCCTCAGAGCCCAAGATGTATAAGCTGACGTTTGAGTCATGATAATTTGAAGATATCAACATGATGTTTCGCTTTAGTATCTCTCTCACAAATGATCTAGTATTTTATCTTGAATAAGAGCAAAAGCACTGAGTTAGACTTTAGTGTAGATCACATATGACTTGATTAGTTTATCACAGTGGAAAGAGTATACTGCAAGAATCTATTGTATTTTTTGGAAAAGAATAGCAAATTTCAACAGCCTATATTTCATATGTGTATTATATATGTATGTAATATATATGGTGCCAAAAAATGTATACACATTTTAAGGAAGGAAAACTGTATTAAAATTGTAATGCTCAATATATACCGACAACAAAAGATGAATACAAATCACATTTGACTTTTGTAACTATAAGTGGTTCTCAAAGTGGTTACCATCAGTGTAATTTTAATACAGTGTTTTACTTTCTTAAAAATGTGTATACATTCTTTTGGCTTCTTCTGTGTGTGTGTGTGTGTGTGTGTGTTTTACTTCAGTGTTTTTACTTAATAAAATCAAATGGCTACCATACTAACTGTTGTGATCTGTCAGGGTCATAAAATGGAATCATAATTCAAATTCCTATTTAAATCTAGACATTTTATTCATATACTTTGCATGATTGAATCATATTTTTCTGTATAAAATGACTATATGTATTTTAAGTATTTTTTAATGGTGTGAGGATACTTGTAAAACTTATTTTGTTTAACATTTAAGTTAGGTGTTTCCTGTGGCAGTTTGCATTATGCATTTTGAATTTTCATGTTTTTATAAAACTAAATGTCATCTTTTAAAATAATTTTGTAATCATAAGTTCCCTTACCATTATTTTGGTATGCTCTCCATATATTTTAAGCATAGCACTTAAAAAAAAAACTATTGTACAATTTTACAAGGCGAGTTATTATTAAAGATAGGCCTAGTATAAAATAGTATAAAAATTATTCTAGGCAGATTTTATTGGTAAAACAAAGACAAGATATATTTATAAAGAAAAATGTTTTTTGTAGATACTTTTACAATCAGCCCTCTCATTTATTATGATACAGAACATTTTTGATGATGAATGTTTGCAAAGCATGTTAGGAAAAGAAAAGCCCCACAATTGTAAATATTATAATTATCGTGCTTCTCATTTGAGGGAGCTCCTATAGATGTCAATCATCAGAGGTTCAGGACTTTATGTCAAGGTAATAGAAAGAATGCCACACAAATCAAAGCCCAACTTAAAGACCGAATTATTCTGTAGCACCGGAATTATGGTAAAAAATGCCTTTCATAAATCAAATGAACCAAATGTTTAGCTCCCTCTTGTGGCCAAGCGGCGTGACTCTGACTTTTTCTCGCCACGTGCGACTCCACTTAGAAATACAAGACATAAAAATTGAAATTTAAAATAAAGCATTGGTTATCATTTGTGGTTTTTAAAATTGTCTTTTTGGAGCAGTCTGTAGTGTATTGCCAGTATAATTTCATTTCTAAAAAGAAAAGGAGTATAAATAAAGCACAAGGATGGGAGAGATTAGTACATTCTGGGGTAGAATCTTGAATTGGTTGAAGCAACCAATATACTGTATGTCAAGTATTTTCATATACATCATTGAATTGATTCGCAATGTCAGTCTGTGTAGAGACAGAACATGACATTTTATACTTGAAGAAATGGATGAGAGAGGGCAAATAGTATTTCCTAAGGACATGTTGTTGTTTGGTGGTAAAACCAAGTCTATATCTCAGTTCTGATTCCTACCACTTCTGGAGAAGAATTAGTAGTAATATTTCTGTGGCGCTTTCTTTAAAGTGAATGTTACTATAATAATAATTTCCCAATTATTAAATTTTAATCTACATTAATTTGTACTAAGGGTTCAATTTAAATATTTGATTTTTCAGATAGACAATATTATACACACACATGTTTGCTCTTCCTTTTCAGTATTCATACCTTTGTTTTTTTCTCCTTTCACACTGGCTAGAACTTTCAGAATAATTTTAAATAATACATGTAAAAGTTGCAGCTTTGTCCCTGTTCTCAAAATTAGTGAGCATGCTTCCACTTGCTTTCAGAAAAGGAAGTATTATTCCTTTTCTCATTTACCAAGCTTTTTTTTTTTTTTTTTTTAAGAATGAGTATTAAATCTTTATCAAATTCTCGTTTGGCATCTGCTGGGTATCAGAGTGACAAATTAAATTAGATATCTTACTGTGGGTCTATAAAAATTATGTGCATTTTGTCATAGGCTTTGTAACTAAAGATTTCAAAGTACTGAAAGAATTAAACTATTCTTTTGGCATTTGCTAGAACTTGCAAGCAAAGCTTTCTGAGCCTGTTATCTTTTTAAGGTTGGTTTCTGCCATGATTATTGATCTGTTGCTTTTCTGTTCCTTAGTCATTTTTTAACATGTGTTCTTGAAAGCCCACTATGCTGGTGAAATGTCCAAACTTTTTAGCAAAAAGTTTTTTATAGTATTCAGTCTATACATCTAAAAGTTTTCTGCATCACTGCAGTTATTTCTTCTTTCTCATTTCTATTGTTTTGTATCTGTTCTTGTCTTTTTTCCCCCCTTTTGATTTTTCTTCCAAAAAGTTGGCTGTGTCAAAAATTCTTTCAAATAGCTCTTTCATGTTTTTAATTTCAAAATGCAGTGACTTTGGTAAAACTTTTATTAATTCCTTCTGCTAATTTTCCTCAGGCATTTTTCCCCCTACTTTTCCTGGGTTTTATGGTTCAATGATTAACTCATCATCCAAGTTCGAAAATATGGAATTTTCTTTGCCCTATGGAAATATACCAGCATAATTCTCCAAATTCAGGATTATGTTACCCTATTTATTTTTTAGAATCAGATTTGTCATTTTATAATTTTATCTATTAAGTAACCCATGCCACCTATTGAAACTCATTTCATCGTTTGTTTTTGTGAAAATAAAAATTTAGAGTGTCTTTATTGAATTTTCAAAATAAAATAATATAGAGCAGCCTTCTGGTTTAATTGTAATTCTGTATGGAGTTTATACTGTTGACAGTTTGTTATTTTTTAAAGGTAAGTACGTTACAAGCCATAGATAATTGTCTTTGCTGTATAACAGAACAGCAGAATTCTTTCTCATCAGTTTCCGTCTTTAATTAGGTGGCTTATCGACTGGTGGGTGCGAATTCTCTCATCCCTTTCATATGTTCTACAAGGTATTGGAATTGTTGAGTGACAATTATTTTAGATTAAGAAACATAGCAAAGCATTGATTTTTGGAGTCAGACATTTTCACACTGACTAGCTGTAGTACTGCTTAATACTTTATTGATGTGAATAATTTGAGCAAGTTATTTCGTTTCTCTGAGCCTTTGTTTCCTCATCCTTAAAATGTGGATGATATTTGATTGGCTTGGGGGTTGTCTTGAATATTACATAGAACATTCAGGGGAAATAGCATGTTATATTATAAAAACCGTATAATTAGTATTTATGAGTATTTCTTTTAAGTTACATAGTAATGAGTACTGGAATGACTTGGCTTAAATTATGTTGGCATTTGGAATAGAATAAAAGCAATAGTGTAAGAGATGCTTTTCCATAGCTCTATACCCAGTTGTCCATGGAAGTTCTAGTAATGCTTGTATAATCTGATAGGGAAGAGAAGAGGAAATGTTCATACTGTTACTAGCCTTTAAGAAACTTCTATAGGTCCTCAACAAAACTTACACATTAAAGAATACAACTGTCCCCAGAAGTGTTAAGAAAAACAATTGGCAGCTCTAGAGTCATGTGGGAGAATTCCAGTGAAGGAATTTGAGTTTGAAAACATTTCTTCCTTCCTTTCTTCCTTCCTTCCTTCCTTCCTTCCTTCCTTCCTTCCTTCCTTCCTTCCTTCCTCCCTCCCTCCCTCCCTCCCTTGCTCCCTCTCTCTCTCTCTCTTTTTTCTTTCTTTCTCTTTCCCCCCCTCCCTCCCTCCCTCTCTCTCTCTTTCTTTCTTTCTTAATTAAGATTTATTGGGGCAACAATAGTAAAGTTACATAGGTATTAAGCGGACAATTCTGTAATACATCATCTATATATCACATTGTGTGTTCACCACCCAGAGTCAGTTCTCCTTCCATCACCATATATTTGATCCCATTTACCCTCATCTACCACCCTCTGACCCCCTTACACGCTGGTAACCACTAAACTGTTGTCTGTGTCTATGAGTTTTTATTTATTTATTTATTTATTTATTTATTTATTTATTTATTTATCTTGTTGCTTTGTTGCTTTCAGTTTTATATCCCACATATCAGTGAAGTCATATGGTTCTCGACTTTCGCTGTCTGACTTATTTCTTAGCATAATAAAACATTCTGTTCTTTCAATGACTCGTTTTGTTATCTTAAATGCATTCCTTATTCTTTATATGTCCTACTTTTCCTTGTCTAAACATAGATGATATTACGATTATTACAGATGTAAAAATAATTTGAGGAAGATTTGAAATAATTATGTGAACAACAACAACAATGAAAGAAAGCATAGAATTCATTCACACAGCTGGGACGATTCTCAAAGATCACCAGCAAAGCTCTTCATTTTATCACTTTAAGATTGTGGTGTAGGCTCAGAGATAAACATCTGGCTGGTAAAAGGGTCTAGATTTGATGTGCTTTGTCAGCACTCCTACGTTTTAGTGCTTGATTTGTATATACTTCTGTGATCTGACCTATTATATCATAAAGGCGACTTAATAGATAGTGTAATGAAACCAAAAAACATTTTGGTTGGCGTAAATTAAGCCAAAAACAAAAATTAAAAGTGTTCTAAAAACTGATACAACATATCTCTTAGAAAATGATATGTTTGTATACATAAGCCTGTCTTTCTGCATTATGAAACATATATTATGAAATTACATTATCTTGAATCAAATCTCACTGCCTTCCAGTGTCAACACTTTACATAAGCCATTTGATTGTTTAAATTGAGCTATTCACATCCCCGTTTTCTTAAACAAAGTCTTAATTTACTTGCCTCTTGCTGCTTTATAAAATCCTTCTCATTCCATGACACTGAGACTCTGTGTGTGACTGTGTCCATTTTGCAGATATTTCTGGATCATCCCTTCAAGTTGGTAGTCAGCTATTACTTCTGTTGCTTTAATGCTCCCTCGTGATACTCCTTTTCTCCATAAGTTTGCTTCAAGGAATCCATTATGCGCAGGGAAAACCTAATTAACTCAATTCGGTAGCAAATAACTTGGGATCAGTAAGACTGATTGAGGGTTTAAGAAATTTAAAAACTAGCGTTAACAGAGGACTCTCTGATCTTTACCTGAAAGTATAAGGTTACTGACAGAAGAGACTCCGGATAAGTAGTCTTCAACTTGAACATGATGAGATGATAATTTAAACAAATTTGTGTGAAATCTGTTTCTTTATCTGTGGTCCCACTTGATAAACACAAAAATCTCACATCCTCCTTGATGCTACTTGAAAGCGAAATAAGGCAAAATTTATAATTAAAACAAATCAAAGTAATGAGGTGAACGTGCTTTGTTTCAAATCAAGTCATATCCATCTCCTCTCACCTTCCTGCATACCTATTACAGCTTTATGTTTGTTGAAACTCTTGTGTGGCTGCGCTGTGAATCTCTATCACTATCATTTCCTCATTACTCAACGTCTAAAACTGTACAGACGTTTCTTTAGAATTAAAATAATGACTTCGATATCAATTAAAAATCATGTTCTCACTGTACTGACACAATATTATGAAAACTTGGCTGAAGATCTTTTATCGTGTATTTAGTCAGTCATCTGAATACTCATTTCCATTAACGGAAATTGATACAGGCTTCTCTTACATGTTGGGAATACTTTATACTTTCATTTTATATTTATATTTTGTACACTTTATACATCATTGATGAGTGTGTCATAGGACAATTATTAAAGAATCGGTGAAGTGTTTGTTAAATAGCTGTCTCACAAATGCCCTAAGATCATCAACGAGCAAAGTAGAATTAACAACTATGTGTTATAGTACCATATAATTGAAGATCAGTATTTATCAGGGAAAAATCCTAAATTTATAAAAATACTGTTTTTCTTCCCCCCAGAGGAAACAAATGATGTATAAGAAGCTTAAAGAATCTGTGGTATAATTCAATAATTTATTCATTCAACTTGTTTATTTTAATTATTTAGATAAAGTTAATCTGTGGAAGAAGAATAATTATAAGACTTTATATCAACTTAAAAATATATATTAGAGTTTGGTGGGAGATCTGAATTACAACAAAAGCTGTAGCTCCAATTCCTTATTGATGTAATACTGAATCTTGTCTGTGCACCAAGTGTTCTTGTTTAGCTTCCTCCCTCCACTCGCTGACTGCTTCCTGTAGTAGTGATGCTGGAAAGGACCCTGGTCCGTGAGTTGGGACAACCACGTGCATCCAAACGATTCATCGCCAAATGAGATATTCTAGGTGTATTTAGATAGTGTCTATCCTAAAGTCTATGTATTCTCTAGGAGATGCCATTAAAGAGGCCATTTACAATTAGTTCACACATAAATTTGCAATTTACTTCATTTTTTTCCTGATATTAATTAGAACAGTAGTGTGTGCGTCATCGGTGTTAGAAATGATGTGGATGTAACTTTATAGTTTTATAAAGGATGTATTTTTTTTCAAGTTACTATGCCCTCAATTGTCCATTTTTCTTTGCAGATAATACCTATGTGTCAAGTTCTGAAAATGATGAAGATGTATTAGTTACTACAGAGCCAATTCCAGTAATTTTTCATCGAATAGCAACAGGTAATAGGAATACACTATTTTTTATTTTATGTTAATTTTTTTTTTAATTGAAGGTAGCTTTGGTTTTTGGTGTCTTTTAGCCCTTGTAAGAGCTATTAATCTTTAGCATCTATAAATCTGGTTCTCCATACAAATTTCCTATCTAAAGTGCATTAGTTTGTTTTTCAACAGCTTTTTAAGTGCATAAATTTACAGTACTTTAAAAAAGTCTTTTTAAAATGTATTATGTTGATATTTACTCTGTGAAAATATTTTCATGCATAATGACACTGCTAGACAAACTGAATGTTTAAAAAGCATATTTAAGGCAATGTAGATCCCATGAAATATATAATGAGAACTGGAAGAAACTCTATGGTAACATTTTAGTTTGACCGTATTTTTATGAGCAATGAAAAATAGCTTGTATATTATGTAACTCCCCAACATAATATAATTTCAAAATATCACTTAATTTTCTTGCAAAGGAAAGAATCATCGAAGGGGTGTTTTTATACTGAAACTTTTGAATATTTGGTAAATAGTGTACTGAAAACTAAAATGACTTTTTAATTATAACTTTCAGAATTAAGAAAGACAAATGACATTAACTGTTGCCTATCCATAAAATCCAAATTACAGAAGGAAAATGGGGAGGTATGTAAATTATATTTTATATTTCTTTAAAACAGTATAGATATATTTTAAATTTACTGTGTATTTGTAGTTAATATCATAATTCTCATTTAAGTTAAGATTGCATAGAGTGAATGAAGCTCAAGTTTGTGGCTTAGGGACTTACTGAGTGGGAAGGATAGTTGTCTAAAATTAACTTTGAGAAGGAGGCTCCCTTTAAAATAATAGAAGGTCTTGTTTAAATGTTAATAAAGTGCATACAAAACCTAACCTATTCTCTATATTTTCGCCAAATAATGTAGTTGACTGAGGATCACTAATGTAACTTATAATTAACTACATGTAGTTATACCTAGTTTTGCTGGGATACTTAAAATTTCATTTGTAAAAGATGATCTCTTTAGCACAATATAGCCTTATTATTGGCCAGTGTTAAATCAAAACAATAACAACAACAAACTCATCCCTTTTCCTCACCTTTAAAAAGTTGACTTGAATCTATAAATAAACACTGGGACATTAATCAACAGTAAGTGCAATGAGGCCAACAGTTCTTTCAAAACTATCCACTCAACACAACCTCTTAGTGTTTTACTGTTCATTCTATTCTTCTCTATCCACATGGAGAATTACTGATTTAGAAATACTATTGCTGAAACCAAAAACTGTAGCAGTGTGTAAAACCCAAATTTCCTTTTCTAAGGTTTTTATTTTCCTTAAGAATTTGAAATTTGGCGTAGAAATTTAGGAGTGATTACAAAACATTGGATTAATGGATTCCTGTGTTTAAAGGAGGCTACCGTTCTTCTAATTATCTTAATTTAACAGTGCCAGGGATAGGAACACCACTATTCATTACTTTAGAGGAATTTTCATTGTTTGTACTTTAGACACATAACAGATGTGGTTCAGTTAATTAGAACTCAGACTTCAAGTTCAAGCATATTTAATTAAATATCCTTATGAAATCTGAAGTTTCTGTGTACCGAAAGTTCTCTTCATAATGTGATTCATATTTATTTTCATAATTTAATTATTATATTATTGGATCCAAAGTGTCTTTTCTTTTATACCATTGTGTAGAGTTGGCAGTGGAAGTGAAAATAGTCTGAGATAAATAATTCTGAGGAACTTTTTAATAAAAATTGAATCAGTATGAGCTTGTCAGATGTTTAATCAGAACAAAACCCAAGTTGAATTGATTATACATAGTTTTTATATATACATCAAATATTAAATTGTACAACTCGGGATCAGCAAAATAGAACTTTAAAAAAATATATACACAGAGCTTAATGAACCCACCAAACTGTCTCTTACTACCTTTGGTTTCGGCACCGAGAACGTTTTCACATGAAATCTATGTGGAATGCACAAGACCTACCTATTATGGCCACTTTGTGCTTTTCAGAGGAGGCAAACTAGTTTGACCACTGAAACGGTCCTCTCACTCTGTTATTTTAAGGAGTCAAGACAAAATAGTACAGTGGAAGAAGATTCTGAAGGTGATAATGACTCTGAAGAATTTTATTATGGAGGACAGGTAAGTTCACCATGTCCTTCAAACATCCCCTCTTAACAGTTAGCAGTAGCCGTATATGTCCTGGTGGAACTCTGTTGTTCAGGGTTCTATAACTAGAAAATCTGTATCATTTATCTGTCTCAGATTCTACAGATTATGAGAATTTAAGGTTACTTCTGTAATTCTTTGACTGTAATCATTCATTTACATTGAAATCTTCATTATAGTCATTTTGCACATACCATTTTATTATGCTTTTGACTTTTTCATTTCTTAAGCATATTATGCTCGGTCAGTATTTTGAAATGACAGTTCAAGCAAAGGTATTGATTGTTAGTTTTAAACATAAAATGATTAAACTTTATAAAAATTGATGGGCCCAAATTATTGAACATTCCATTACTTACCGTGTTTCCCCGAAAATAAGACCTAGCCAGACCATCAGCTCTAATGCATCTTTTGGAGCAAAAATTAATATATTGTAATATAATATAAAACCCGGTATGATATGATATGTGATGTGGTGTGGTGTGGTGTGGTGTGGTGTGGTGTGGTGTGGTGTGGTGTGATACCTGTCTTATATAAGACCGGGCCTTACATTAATTTTTGCTCCAAAAGACACATTAGAGCTGATGGTCCGGCTAGGTCTTATTTTCGGGGAAACACGGTATATTATTTTCCTTTTCCTCTTATACTAATGTGAAGTTTTTGTTGAAAAATTGTTGTGAAGAAACTTTGTAATTTGTAGACATGAAAATAGCATAGCCACAACTGCATATATATAAAAGAATTCATTCTATTGTTCGAAAATCATGTTAAAATTTTAAACTGAGTGATTTTAGGATATGGATATATTGGGTTTTTTGTCCTGTTTCTATAGACTTCTTGATCGAATATACTTTGTAATTTGGGTAGTATAATGAGAAGATAATGTGTTAAAAAGGTGCTTTAAAGCCAAAGTTTATTATGTAAAAGAATGCAAGTCAATGTATTCATTCAGAATGAAAAATCAGTAATTTGTCAATCAAGCATATGTAAGGCAGCTGAGATATGGCTAGATTTCTTCTCTCCAAGCATACTGTTTTAGCAGTGGGGTGTTTTCCCCTAATGATTCTTTAACCAATATAAGACTTTTATATTATGTAAAATAATTCTTCGAGTTTTGATTTTTTTACACAGCTAATTCTTACAAAGGGGAGGTGAATGCTGTTCTTCAGTCTAGAAGTTTTTCAGATTATCTGCCAGACACTTATTTCACTCCTTTTAACATTTGCATTTTGTCCATATCAGAGTAGCCTAATTTTACTTTTTAAACACAGTAAATTATACTAGGCATATGTGAACCGAAGAACTGCAGTGAATATACTGCTCCATTATAGATGTGCTTTAATGAAAGCGACAGAGAAAGTGCCCGTGGCAGAACCTGCAGGGTGCCCTGTACAAGAGATAGTTTGTATTTGGGTTCTTTTGATTCTCTCCTCCCCTAAGTCATTTCTAAACCATTTCTTTTCATCAGGTCAACTATGATGGGGAGCTACACAAGCACCCACAGCTCGAAGCTGATTTGTCAGCAGTGAGGGAGATATATGGGCCACATGCAGTTTCTCTCAGGTAAATAAACACCTTTGTTAAATAAAAATTATAATTATTTGCTAAGTCTTCGGGATTTTCTATTGGAGTTATTTAAGTGGAAATTTGGGGGGCTTAATTATATTTGAAAATACTCGAGAGATTGTATTGTGTTTCTATACAAAATGGCATATTTATGGCTATGTGCGTGTGTTTTTTTGTACAGTGGTTTCAGATTATATTGACTGCATTAAAGAAATTATTTAGGAGAGTTAGTTTGATAAAATATCAGTCTTAAGTAGTGTCATAATCAATTCCTATAATAGATTTGGCCAGCTGGGCCCAAGCTGTTATCACAAAGAACACAGTCATGTAAACAGTAAAAGTAAATAATGCATAACCACTGGTAACCAAATGACATTGTGATAGGTCATCTGGCCCCTCAAAAACAGAAAGGAAAAAAAGACATCAATGTGTACAGTGTTTACTTGAATGATAATATATTCTATTCTTCAGACTTAATATATTATTGGGTGATAAATTTCCAGACCACTTTTTATTACTTTCAATCATTCAGAAGACCTCACCAATCCTATTGATCTTTCTTTTCTCTCAATTTAAGAAAAAACCTTTTCTGCCACCATACTAAGTTCCGTCCATGAGCTAGATATGATTATTTCAAATTCCTGTTCTTTGCCTAGAGGGTAGTCTTCAAGTCTCCGTGGAATTCTGGACCGCTCTCTCTCTCAGGCTGACCTCAGTTCCAGCCTTATCCATACAAACCAGAATTGTTTCCGTTCTCCAAGTATGCTCTATTCCCTATTGATTTGGGGCTTTTAAACAAGCATTTCTCTCATCAAGGAATGCTTCCTCCTTCGAGCCCCAATCCAAAAGTCAACTTTTCTTTGAGTTTCTTTGACTCGCCAACACAGGTTATTCTGCCGTCTGGACTCCCATCACATTTGGCTCTTACCTCATTTATTATACTTCTCGTGTCTGGTAATTATTGGTTTACGTCTTCCCCTCTAGACCATGAATTCTGTGGATGCCGGAGCAGCACACTTTGTTTTATTTTGTTTTGGCCTGGTTCAATCATTCTTGTATTGTGGTATTTCGCATAGCACAGGGTATATGTGAAATACAGGCTGATGGGTTCTTGGTTGTAGGCAGGGCAGAATCCATGAGTGATGTGCTCCTTATCTGGTTATTTAGGTAATGTGAGCATGTCGTTTCAATGGACAAACACAGAGTTTGAAAGAGCAAACAAGTACTTGTAGTTGGGAAGTACAGCACAGCTCTCATTTATTTATAATTGCCAAATGTTTTATTTTAACTGGAGAAACAGAAACTGACAACCACCTACAGCCTGAATAAGCTGGGGTTTGTATATCCAACCCTCTCTCCGACTGGTGGAGTTATATTAGGCTGCAATCGAGTGAGAGTGATTGGGATTATATTTGGAAAAGCAAATATCTGCAGTTTTCAAAGTTTCAGCAAATTAGTTGTGATCATTTCATAGCTGATTCCTGTTATGGCTGCAGAGGGAATATGGATATTCAGTAAATATTTTAGAATGAATAAATGAAGAAGGCAATAGTAACAATAAGTAGTCCAAAACAATGACTAACTTTTTAACTTTAGTTGAACTTTGCTTGAAAGCTTAAAATTTTAATCACAGTATTATAAACCCTCTCCCCCCACTAAGAAAAGAATCTGTGGGATATAATGAATCATACAGTACAACGTAGAATTCAACTTATCTTCATTTAAAATCTGTATTTTTGTTTAGAAGATTATCTTAGCACATGCTGATTGCTTTTATAGTTTAAGACTTTTTTAAACACATATTTCCATGCTATCTATGCCCCAATTATACTGTCAAATATATGTGATTTTTCTTGTTTCTTCAGCAAGCATTTATTAAGCACTTATGATCATCTCTATTAGTATTTTCCTTTATTAATGAAGTTATTGATAATTTATCAACTATTGAAATTAGATAAATACTTGGAATTTTAATTAAATGAAGTATCTAAAGTCATAAATGGTTTTGATTTCTTCCCCCTTGCTTATTTCACTTACAAGTTTTGATCCAATTTAAATCTTAGTGAATGCAAGCCTTGTTCTTGCCTGCTCTAGATTTTCTCTAGCTACAAAGGAAGTTTCCAGAATAAATGACCTCCCAGAGGCCTAATGATAAAAAAGATGCATTTCAGCAGGACTAGTTTGATTTACTTAAAATAAATAAGAATGAATTTACTGTCCAGTTTCAAATACTGAGGACTGGACACGTGGGAAAGGAGTAGTTTGGCATAAGTTCTTAAAATCATCTTCCTTGCAAAGTTCTGAGGTCTGTTGAAAACAGACTGTTCTAATTAGCTGTTCTTTTACTTAATTGAGGTTTATAAGAACTTAATGGAGTTTGAAGAGCAAAAGTACCTCCATATGCATAATAGTCTATTTGGTGTCATTTTTTTTATGTGACATCTAATGAGAAAGGCAGCTAACCACATCTAAGTTCCCTGTAAGAGATGGAAATAACTGAAACAGCCTCAATTGAGGCAAAAATCTTCTTCAAAGGTTGAAGGAGGATATAGGAAAAGTGACTGATGGTAAATTTATTAAAGTAGGTAATTTCAGGTCTACCTAGCCAGAGCATCCTAAAGCAGAATACTATTGTGCCAAACCATACTTGTGAACACTGGTGACAGTTCTGATTCATAGGCTCTTGTGTGGAAGTGAGTTAGGTCTCCGGAGGAACATGACTAACCCTGTGACTAGTCTGACTATGTCTCATCTTGGATCATATAGCAAATTGAGGCTATTTTATGTTTTTCATTATAAATTTACTCCTATAGTCATATATTTATTAAAAAATATTGATCAGTACCATCTGAAAACAACTTGAGATTAATATTTTTAGAAAGGTAGGGAATTACAAGAAACAAAATTCTCATTTGGTCAGGAATGATATGATTCTTATAATTTGTCTGTGATGGTTCAAACTTGCACCCCAAATAAAGTATGCTTTGCTTTATGATCATACCATCTTCCACTTTAAAAATCGAAGCCATATGAGTAATACTCTTCCCTTTTTACTGTGACTAATGCATAATAGATACTGGAAGATTGCAAGATTGTGACTATTCTGTGTTTATGTCACTTTCTATGGATGGACAACTGTAATAGAGCCTTCTGGAGTTGACATTTTGGAAGGCAGGGCATGATGAGGATTTTTTAAGATTTGAAGAAGCTATACTACTGTATTCAGGCCCACCCCCCAAACATAGGGATTGTGCGTGTGTGTGTGTGTGTGTGTGTGTATGTGTGTGTGTGGTGAGAGAGAGAGAAAGAGAGAGAGAGAGGACAAACACCACATAAATCAGAATGGACCACTTTAACTTCTCTGGCTCTCTAGGTTTTCATTTGTAGTGACCAATAGGACTACTTAGAAATTTTCTGGTTCTCTTCTACGGTAGGATTGTGGTTCCCTGACCCTTTTCATGTTAGGTATGGACACACCAACTGGTTTTGGTCAGTGATATGTGAGCGCGTAAGTGCTAGTGTGTGAATTACCGTATCCTCTGGACTCCGTCACTCTGGGACCCTTTGTGACAATAGTGAGCAGCATTTCACCCCTCTCTCCTGGGTCCACAGTAACCACGAAGTGCAAGTGAGACATAAAGCCTGTTTTGTTTTAAAACACTGATATTTTGAGGATATTTGTTACTCCAACATAACCTACATTGTTGTATGTCATTCATCAAAAGAAGATCTTTGATTGGATATTGCAGTGTCCTTTCCAGCGTACTGTTTCTCCTACTTCTGCCTCTAGAGCCCAGGAACAAAAGCAGTCTGACTTTGAAAACAAGAGGAAAGTGATGACAGGAGGCACATAGAAGAAAAAAATAAAAGGGGGAGTATTTTCCAAAAACCCTGGCACATAACCTAGACTTAAGCTTCAGAATGTCAGATCCCAGGCAGTCACCTCAACTCCAATGCCCATACTTGCAAGCAAAACCGAGGATTTTTAAGCTAAGGGCAGAGTTGTAGCAACTGTTTATACTGTACCTGTTATACACTATTATTTTATTTTTATTTTTTTTATTTTTTTATACACTATTATTTTAGATGAGCTTCGTTTCTCATCTGGATCTAATTTTTAAATTCTTCTCAGCCCTGTTGTCCTTTAGAAAAATATATAGCTATCTTGGATACAGTTTTGCAGATGCTTTAGTCTGCCAAGATTTCTTTCTGACTACTGAGTTTGCCTGTTTCTTGGCCCATTCACAAACAACTCTCCCACACTGAGCAAAACGCACACATTGAGTAAGCATGCAGAGATAGACATGCAAGCTGTTGAGTTTCAGATGTCATAGGAAGGTTGTGTTTCTTCACAAAATATATTTCTTCTTAAAACATAACTGGCCAATTGTTGAAGGCAGAAATAACTAAATAGAACTAGAGGTTTATTGCCCAGGAATCTCTGATAGAGTTTCATGTATGTGTCTGTATACATATAACTTAATTGACAGCTAATAAAGGAAGGCTAGATATCTAAATACATTTTTATAACCAGCATTTTTTAACCAGCATTTTAAAACCATTTTTATAACTGCTAATTTTGGTCAGATAGTATTATAAAACATTGCATAGTATAATGCATAGATTGTATGTAGTTTTATAGACAAAGGAGGACCTGTTAACATAGATGGTCTAATATTTAATATGTTGTGAGTGTGTATGTGGTGTCTCATTAATGAGGATATTGTCTTGATTAATTCTATTAAAAAACAGGAGAATGAATTGCCAAGAATTGTAACCCAAGTGCCCTCAATAATACATGTTTATAAAAAATATAATTTCATATGTATGTTCTTAAATAAATATGTTCTTAAATAGGTCATATGTAAATCTCCAAAATCAAATGGTCAGATTTCAAGATATGTCAATTCAAAAAGTGGCTCTGATGATTGGAAAGAAATTTGTGGAGCAGTTCTTTTCAAACCCTCAGTTTCAGAGCAAAACAGCTGCATCAGATCATTTCTACATTGTTTCTTTTATCTTAAAACAGTATTCACGTTCTATTTGATGTGATCTCGCCACAGTGAATAAATATGGGCAGTACAGGAAATTATTCTAAGTTATTATAAACCCAATACAGTATTCAGGACACAGTCAGATACCCAGCTTCACAATTCAAGTTGCATCCATATTTTAAGCATTTGCCTTGATTCTGCATTTGCTATTCATGAGATTGGACCTGCTGGAAGTTACTCAGATAGAAAAGCAATCCTGATGACTGGGTCGATGCATCTGGGCAAACTGTAATAACACTTTGTAACCTCACAGTGGGAAACGTGAAATTACTGGCATTATATAAAAAGGGCATCACAATAGAAACTGGTTTGCATATACCCAGTGTTGTGAAATTCTTTGAAGTGTGGCATAAAAACAAAAAGTGTGGCTATTTACAGATGTACACCTGCAGAATCCAGTTAATTGCAAACCTTTAATGTCTCTGCCTCCTCAAAATTCTGTATTTGTGCTCTGCTATAATGAAGAAAAGTACTTGTAATCCTTTCTTTCCTTTTTCCCCCCTTTGAATGAAATTGATAGCATTAGAAATTAGAAAGACACTAACTTTCAACCAAAAAGTGTTGAAGAAATCATAAAGAATACTTTAAAATTCACATACAAAAGGTTTAAAAGAATATATGTCACATTCTGATTCATAACTTTATGGTAAAATTCAGTGGGTGTGGTCTGGAAATCTATTTATAAAGAAAACAACCTAGGTAAGAGTCTTACTGATTTTTTTATCATCTGGTTTCTTTCTCTCTGCCTCTAAACATACCAAGTGTTTGACATCATAAGTAAATCCCAATAAAAATTATTCTCCACCATGAAATTGGCAAAGATGAGAGAAAAAAATGCCTGGTGGTGATGAGGATTTAAGAAATGGTCACTGTGACAACCTGGCTGGTATGATTATGTATTGTGTTAACCTTTTAAAATAGTAATTAAACAATATGCATAGATTGACTCTCAAGTATCGTTATACCACTTATTTTACTCTATAATTCTAGAAATGATTCTGTGAGAAGATAGATGCACATAAATTTTTATCTGGAGTGCTATTTATCAATATTTATAGTATAAAGCAACCTAATGTTGTATTATACAACTTTATTTATACAAATACAGCCATTTAAATTTATGATTTTGATGACTATTTCACAATAAAGGAAAACCACATGTAGAAGAAGTGAAAGAACTGGATAAAAATCTTTGCATACCATATTATCCTTAATATATTATGTATATTATATGATATATTAATATATGAAACTGGAGTGCAATATGCGTGAAAGAATTATCTGAATGTTGATCTTACACGTTACTTTGTGTTCATTTTTCTATTTCTCATATTTTATCTAATGAGCCTGTATTACCTTTGTAATCAGAAACAGTACATATATTTTTAGAAAATACATAACATTTTGTAAAGTAAATTTTACCCATAATCTGTTGTTAATAAATGAGTACTCTTTTTACTTTTTTGGTTTTCCTATTGCTATTTTTATTTTATATAAGCAGTTTTAGTTTCGATGCTTTTTTGGTAGTCGTTTTGCTCAGCGAATAGTATATCTGGAACCTTTCCATCAGGATATTAAATATTTTTATATCAACTTTTTTAGTAATGGGTAATAGTTAAAAATCATATCAGTGAGCCAGAGTTTTAAGTATTTCCTTATTATTCAATATTCATTTATTTTGTAATTTCTTCTGTTACATACATCATTCCAGGTAAAAGTTTGCAAGTATTTGTTATAATTTTTTTGGGGGGAATGGTAGTAGTCAAGGCCTCTTCACTGCGCTGAACAGTCTTGAGTGTCTTTAGTAATCTATACTCATCATCACATTTACTAGCTCATTCTTTTAACATGCTGTAGATATTTGACTTCTTGTATTTACGAGTAATTTGCTGGTATTCAGGGTCAGCAACTTATCACCACTGGGCTGTAGGGCCAGTTTTTGAACAGTCTATGAGCTACAAATAGTGTTTGCTTTTTAAAAGAGTTGTGATAAAAACAAAGAGAGGAATATGTGACAGAGACTCTGTGTGGCTTGAAAAGGCTAAAATATTTACTATCTTGATCTTTACAGGAAAGTTTACTAAACCCTGAATTGGAAGCATAAAAGAAATGATGCATGTGCACTTGGTCCTTTTTCTTGTCTTAGTTTCTGTATAATTTTATAACAAAATTGGCATATTTTTGTATCTAAATTTGCATATCGTGTCTAAATTTTCATAAGGTTTATATAAATGTTCTTATTCTTTACAAATAACATGTTTTGATGCATGCAATTAAATTCCTGTGTGAATAATTTTCATCCCTTTTCTTCTTTTAACCTTTAAAAATATTACCATGAAAGCATAAAAAGTACAATTTCATAAATAATGAAAGTGTGTTTAGTGTTTTGATATATTTTTAAGGGAGAATGGAGAAAGCATAGAGACTAAGTTTTTATATTCTAATATGTTGCATTTTTTAGGTCATAGACATCAAAAAGCAAAAAGACTCCCTAGATTCCTTTATTCACCAAATTACATAAAACCATTTAATCATTAAAAATGTCTTCTCTGAACCCTATAATAGTGCCATAATTTTGTGCTGTATTAGCATTACTTAAATATACATATAATACACAGAAATTATCATTGAGTACTTTCTATGTACCAGATACTGTACTTTACAGTTTTGAAGTTGGACATGAAATCAACGCCTGACTTCACTGACTTATCTGGTTTTAGTCAACTTGTTTCACTTGCCTAAACCTAAGTTTTCTCATTTGCAAATGAGGATGGTAATAGCATTCTTGTAAGGCTATGATCAGGACCTAATGCGATCATGAGTTAATGTGTGACCTGGTTTCCAACACAAAGTGCTAGCTTATTGAACACTGAACTGATTAGGCACCTGCATAAATAAATAGGACATATAGTATATTCAAACACCATCTCTGCTACAGGTTGATGATGAGTGACTTACTTATATTACTTTGGGCCTCAGTTAGTGCATCTATAAATTGGAATGGTAGTAGTACCTTCAGTGCACTACCTATAATCACATGTACATAAAATCCTGAGAACAATTTCTGGCACATAAGTGCTCAATAAATATTGGCCATTAACTTTTATTGTTCCTATAGTTTTCTCCCTCACTATGTATAGAGTTTGTAACTTCAGAGTTTTATAAAAAAAATCAAAAATGAGATGTATGTGTATGGAGAACATAAAAACTATCGTTTTTATGGTCTTTTCGTTAACTTAAGAAAATATGCTGGTTTGTGACACTACCTGGGCTGGAGAAATGTTGGTCTTCATAATGTCTTCATGTAGACCATAACTGATGTTACTTGTTTGAATTTTGATACATCAGACTTTTAGAGCTGCCTATCAAAACGGTGACATTTAAGTGGCAGAGCACCTGGATTCGTTTTAGAAGCACCAATGTCTAGCATAGAGTGAAAATCCATGGATACATTATTGTGTCAGTAAATTATTGCCGCCACCCTCACCCTTTATGTCAATGCTACTTTCTTGCCCCTAGAACCAGCTCTTCGTCCTCAGATAGCACAATAAAAACAGAGCAGTCACCTGAGAAGACCATTTGCCACAGAGAATCTGAAACCATGAACCAAACAACTCTTGAATGTGTGCATTCATGTGCATGTACGTAAAGATGGAAGGATGTCTGTGGTATAAACAGGTCATAGAAGATGACAGTCCAACTAGATGAGTTAATTCATATTGACAGTCATTTCTGAGCTATCTGTAGAAATCAGGGAAGAGAATTCGTGAGTAAAATTTTAATTTAAAAACCTAACGCACTATCTTTTAAGGAAAATGAAAAAATTAATGTTAATCTTTGCTTTCAGGGAATATGGGGCCATTGATGATGTAGATATTGATCTGCATATTGATGTTAGCTTTCTTGATGTAAGTATGAACTTAGGCAATACGATTGCCACACTTAAATAACATTTATTTCGGTTCTGGGAAGAAATTTAGTTTTTGTTTCTCTTATAATACTATTAGTAATGTATTGACTTTTTCAGCGTGATTTACGAAGAAGTGCTATGACTGATTGAAGATGCAGAGATCATATATATGTATATATATATGTATATATATATATACATATATATATGTATATATATATATATATTTGTGTTGGTTCTTTTAATATATTCTGAAGCTTATGGGCTCTGAGCATAGTACTTCATTATTTCTTACGTTTTCATTTTAATTTTCTACATAGATGGCAAAAAGAGTACTTTGGCTTTCTTCTCACAAGCCAGTAGGTTTTCAGAAGATTTGTAGGCCTTAATGATGTATGCATTTCTTCAAAATATGTTAAAGTGTTCTTTTAACTTTGGAAAAATACATCAAGAACTCTAAGAGATGAGTAATTTGTCCTTAAAATCTATTTGCACAGGAGGAGATTGCTGTGGCTTGGGAAGTGATTCGAACAGAACCTATAATTGTCCGACTACACTGCTCACTTACACAGTATTTAAATGGACCAGGTTAGTTTCGTTTCTCCATTTTGATTATTAACTAGTCGTGCATTGTGGGTTAAGTAAAATCCCTGTTCATTTGGTAATTCTGAGCATAATTGCAGCTATCTTGATAATGGTATTTAAATACACTTGCATCCTAACAAGATGCTTTATTGCCAATATAACTTATAGAAACAAAAATAAATAACATCAAGTTGCTGTGAAGCAAGCACAATAAAACCTAAAAGAGAACTTTGCATATAAAAGAAGTTCAGTAAGTATATTTTGGGTTATCCTTAAATTTAATTATGCCTCCGATTCTGAGACTTAATTTTGATTTTAATTTTTCTCACACTTGATTACTGATTAATTTAGCCTAACTAAATGTAATATAATTCTGTTTTTGAAAATGGAGATCATAATAATAATTTTGTTTTCCAATACTTTAAGGGATGATTTTGCTATATCTCCACTGATAGCTATTTATAACACAGAATTCGATTATAAATTTTTCTAAGATTTATTGGATTAAAATCTTTTTTCCTTGCCTATTAACACAAGTGAGTGGACACTTGCACACGCATGTGTGCACGCACACACACACACACACACACACATCCCTGTATCTACTCATATCGACTCATATTGTTTCAGTTATCTACTGCATGATAAACCACTCTAAAACATAGTAGCTTAAAATAACTTTTCTCATTGTTCTTTGGACTCAATTGGACAGCTCTTGCTTGGAACCTCCTAGGCTTTTGCAGTCAGGTAGATGGTGGATGAGGCTTATGTTATGTCATTAAAGGCTCCACTAAGTTGGATGCTCAAGATGCTGGTCTTTCAGATACCTAGCGATTGATTGAGGTGTCATCTCGGAGCTCAGCTGGGGCCTTTGGCTAGACTGTCCACCATCTACACGATTTCTTTATGTGGTTTGCGCTTCTTTATGTGGTTAGCATGGTAACTGGGGGTCCAAACCCAGATGTTCCAAGAGGGAGGGTGTGGATGCTCCCTGAAAAAGAGCTCAGTGAATGCTCCACTGTATTCTGTTGATCACTGTAGTCAAAGAACCCTCCCCCAGAATCAAGAGACAGACATACATTGTAGATGGCACCTCTCAAAGTTGTGCTCATCTTTAATCTGCCATACATACTTTACTGTGGTCTCTTGCGTGTTTTTCTTTAGGCATATTAAGGCACTTACATCTACTGTTACTTTTCACCTAAGAAAAATAGCTGTCCTTTCAAGTTTATGAAAAAGGAAAATCTCTCATTTTGAACATGTTTCTATGTCACCTCTTTTTCTATTTTTGTGTAACGTATTCTAGTTAATCAATTCTTAATACAGATAACATAGTAACTGATGTGATTTAATGCTAGACAAAGACAAATGGCTGTTTCATATTTTGTATTTTGATTATTTTAAATATACAAAAATGGAATAAATAAGAAAAATAATTGTTCATAATCCCTCTATGCTGAGAAAAATGTAAATAGTTTGCTGTCTCTGTTTTCTATGCACACATAGTTTATTTTCATAAAGTTGACATTGAATTGGTAAATACTTATGCACCTTATTGTTATGTCATGAGCCTGTCCTCATCATTAAATATTCCAAAACAAAATTATTTGTGATATCTGCACAGGATTCCAACCTTTGGTTGTATGTGGTCTTGCTGTTTCCCTACATATTCTGCTGTATATTGTTTTTCTTTCTTTAATGATTTGAAATGTGTCCATTTGATTTCATTATGATAGTGATTAAAAGAAAAAGAAGGCTTCATGTCAACTTTTTTTTATTGGGGTTAGGAACAAAATTGGGTCAGTTCTTCTCTACTCTGTGTAAGCTGAGAATGAGGCATGCTTTTATGTAATCTTACCACTGTTACTCATTTTTTAATATAATCTTCAATTTTAGGCAGAGACTTTCCTTCATAATATCTCTTTAAAGATTTGTTATAATTGCATGGTTTTATAAATATTTTAGCAGCTATATTTTAATTCATGTTTAGATAGTTTTATTGTTCAATTTCACTTTTGTATCACAACTCATCCATAATTTAATTCTTTTTTCCATCTCTATTAGTTGATTTACATACTTAATAGTTTGTAAACCAAAGAAATGAGGGTGATGCTTTGTTTTTTCATACATGAGAATGACCCTTTGTTTTGTTATTTGTAAGAAATCTACTTTTGTTTTGTTTGTGTTTGTTATGTGTACTTTGGGGGCTATTTTTTTCTCTTTCTCCTTGATAATCATTTATACATTTATTTTTGATTAGTGTACTTAGATCTTAATTCTCCTCCAACAACTTTCGTGTAATCATTTCACTGTTCTTTCTTTATCTGCTCACCCTGATACATGTAGATTGGGTCTAATACCTCTGTCCCCCGTGTTCTTTATCATTTCTCTTAGCCTTTCATCCTTCACATCTGAGTATTTTATACAGTTTTTCCCATTTGTCTTCTATTCCATTAAATGTATTTGTTTTCAAGATTCAGTCTTTGATTTAATGTTTCCTTTCTATTTTTAATTTGACTATAATCTTTACTGATACCATATTATTTCCTCTTTATCATCAATTGCTTTCATGTTATCTATGCAGTATCATTTTGAATTTTGTTGTGAACATAAATCACTAGTTGTCCAAGATTTATAATTTTATTCCTATAGATGGAGGTTTGTTTTTCTCAGTATTCAAGCAGGAGTTGAAATGCAGTTCTTTCAGAAATTAGTGTGATTTTTATATAATTTCTTCTGTTAAGAAGATGGAAACAAGAATTTCACATTTACTCTACTTTAGACGCATTATCGTGTTTTCCTGAAAATAAGACCTGGTCTTATATTAAGTTTTGCTCCAAAAGACGCCTCAGGGCTTATGTTCAGGGGATGTCGTCTTGAAAAATCATGCTAGGGCTTATTTTTGGGGAAACACAGTAGTTCTAAGATCTGACAGCTTGAGTGGGGTGGGCTATGAACTCGGTTGGTGTCATAGCCCATGCCCTTGGTCCCATTTTAGCAGCACCGCGCTCCTATCTCCAGCTTCTGCATGCTTTGCTGCTAACAGTTCACAGTGGGACACTAGAGCTTAGACTAGACACAGTGGAGCTTTCTCTTCCCTGGAGAGAGCAGGTAAGTACTTGAGAATTCTTCACCTCCACCCTATCCCTTGCGAGTGACTGATGTGGGAGAACTGTGACCTGTGACCGAGCTACATTGCCTCAAGGCTGGGCTATCTTTGTGGTGTCATTCATGCTCCAGTGTTATCCACAGGACCAGGCTGAGGCTGGGACTTGATTTGAATTTATACCCTTACTTTTCTTTTTCCCTGTTTCAATCTTCTTTCCCACTTCCCATCCCTTATTGGTTTGTCCTGGGAGCAATTCCATAGTAAATTATTTGCCCCCAAATCTTCACTCAGGGTGTCCTTCTAGGAGAACTTGACCTTACATTAGTGGGTGCAGGGGCAAGAAAGAAGTCAGCTTCTGCTTCAGGAGGAACCCCTGACAGGCCAACCCTTTACGAAACTGCCATGGGGCACACTATCTCGTGGCTCATCCGCCCCTTTAATTTGAGATATGTTAGTGGTGGTCTGCCATTAGCTTCCTCTTTCATAGAGTGGGGGAAGTTTTGAGTCAGCTCTTTAGGACCCCTTAAGATTGATTCCATCTGTTCTATCTGTAGCAAAATTCTCTGGAAGTTTCTCACATGGGGATGGCATTATTCCAAGTTTCTGGTCCTTTTGTTGGTTTTCTCCGATTTCTATAATGTGCTGGTTATGATGAAGCTTGTTCCAGACTATTTACTCCCACTGCCATCTTAGTAGTAAATTTCCCCAAAGCTTATTTTTTCTTATGAAAATTCGAGGGAAAAAATGTGATTTGAAATGGACAGTAATGTGAAATATATGACAAGAACTAGAGACAATGATGCTAAAAAGGAACATGTAGTTTATTATTCCAGAAAAAAATAATTGGGTTTTATCCCTGTTTATGATGTGGATTATTGCAAACAAATAAAAAGGCAAGAAAATATTTCTTGACTCTTTTGCAACTTGACTTTGAGAAGGTACCAGCATTTACCATAAAATTAACTTGCAAAAAATGTATGACGAATCTAAGGTTTAGACTGACCTAGTTAACAGTTATTTTTGAAAAGCATTTATTCTAGGTTTTGGAAATGTATGGATAATACTTATTTGAACTATAGTATTTGGCTAGAGCTAGGCTGACAGTTTATCTGTGAATGAACAGGAATGAAAAGGACTAAAGAAATATACCTCCCTACCCACTTTGAAATGAAAGAAGGGTTATTTTCATTGTTTATAGGGAAATATACTTTAAATAAAAAGACACAGTTGTTATGATTCTTACATGTTCTTTCCACAATTGCTGGTATATAAGTCTAGTTTCTGATCTCAGAGAGAGAGCTGCTTTAAAGTGATAAACAACTAACATTATTAAAATGTTTTTCTGTGTAAATCATGTTATTATTGATACCTCTAAGTTTACATGATCAGTGTTAGAATAATTTCCACAACTCTTAAGCAGCCCTCACTTACTGCATTCTCAACCTAAACTATATGAAACCAGGAAAAATTGAATAACTTTCACCTTTTTTTAAAACATGAAAGTATTTTACTAGTATGTTCTGTCAACTTCTTCCTCAGTCTCTTGCTCCCAGAAACAAACCCCATAGGGAATCTGGTTGAGGTAAACTTTTGAAATGAATTTAGAAAGAGTAGACATTTCTGTAGTATTTACTTTTCCTATAGAGAAACATTTGTTTGTAGTTTCTCATTTTATATGTCAATATAGTTCTGTGCTTTGTTGTTTGTTTGCCTTAGGTTGCTAATTTTAGCCAAATTTATTCCTGAATACCTGTTTACTACTTGTTTGCTTAATGGGACTTCTGTATTCCAATTTATATTCTAAATGGTTATCGGTTATCAAAAAGCTATTTTTAAAACTTTTTAAAAAATTAAAACATTTTTAGATTTACAGAAAAATTGCAAATGTAGTACAGAGTCCCCATATACTCCACATCCAATTTCATTCATTATTAACATCTTATATGAATACATTAAATGAAATTAATTGTAGTAGTCAACTTCATTAATTTTAATAGAAATAGGTATTTTTCACTTGAATTTTAGAATATTTTTGGAAGTGACATCTTATTAACTCAGTATATTCCAAAAATTTGGGTCATTTAGATTTTATACTAATTGAATCAATGTTTGAAACGTGTTTTCTAGTCACAGTATGAATAAGTTTTGGTCTTCATGTTATTAATTTGTAGGAATCATTTATGTATTCTGAATAAACATTTGTGTCTATTATTATCTTTTCTTTCTTTCTCTCTGTGTATCTTATACAATTTCTTCCAGTGAAGATTTCAGGTCTTTAGTGTTTTTGGATTTTTCCACATTTTTTTTAAAAACCAGGTGCCTTTTGTTTCTCTGCTTCTATCTTCCATCTGCCTGTGTAGATTGTCTTCTCAAATCTTCTTACAGAGAGCACAGTATGTTTTAATTTTGCCTTTAAAAAAAAAAAATTCTACTGAGTTTTCAAGGTGTTAGGATTTTTTGTTCACTTTTGAATTTCTATAGCTCTGCGTTTGGGACAGGTGGGATTGGAGTGATGTGTACTGTATTCCTGTGTGTAAGGTTTAGAATGTTTTTAGGAAAGGAACTAATTGGTGATACTAACACCAATTTTCTTTGATCAGTGGAGTATCCCAGAGTAATGGCCCACACAGGGAGTGAGGCAACTGGGGATACCAGTTTGGTTTATAGTGTGGAGCTTGTGTGTCCTGAGAATGTCCTATTGAGACAATCTTTGCTCTAATTATCTGTTATCCCCACTGTTAGTGTGAACGACTCTATCTGTGCTCCTATATGATGTCACCCTTTCATTTGCACATTAGCTTCCATTCCTTCTTCTAATGAAGACACCACGCCAGCAGTTCTCCCTCTCTTTCTCTTTGTGTCTCTCTTTCTTCTAGAAGATTGCCATCCGCCAACAAAGATTTCTCTCATATTCAAAATAACTCCCTCTTGACCTTGAATCACCTTGAGTTAGCACCCTAATCCTCTGCTTCTCATGACTGTTAAGTTTCTTGATTAGAGTTGTCTCAGTTAGCTTGCTTCATTTTCTTTCCTCTTTTCTCTCCTTGAATATGGCCCAGACAGGTTTTGGATCCATCATTTTACAAATACTGCTCTCGTCAGTGTTACCAGTGACTTTAATATTCTTAATAACCCCATGATCGATTTTAAGTCCTCATCTTAGTTGACTTAGCAGCATTTTAATACCAGTAGTTTATCCCCCTCCTTGAAAAACTTTTGTGAATATGTGTCCAGATCAGCGGCACTCTGGAATCTTCCATCCTCCTAGCCATTTGTCTTCAGCTTTTTTCACTGAGCCTCTGGATGCTGCAGGGCTCAGACCTGATCCTTAGACTTCTGTCCTCCATCTACACTCACTCAATGTTTTCTCATTCAGCCTGGTGCCTTTAAGGACATATATATATTCTGGCTATTCCAAATATATATATCTTTAGCACATCCCCCTCATCTGAATGCCTAAATGCTGGATTTCTCCATCTGCCAACTTAACATTTCCATTTAAGTGACAAGTAAGCATCTCAGATTTAAGATAGTCAAAGTCCAATTGCCGATCTTCTCCACCTCTCCAGACCTGCCCCTCCTGCAGTCTCAGGTACCAGGAATCAGTCTTTCATCCTTCTGATTGCTCAGGCCAACATCCTTAGATTCATCCTCGACTCCTCTATCTTTTTCTGATACTTCAAAGCTAGTCCCTCAGTGAAGTCTGTTAGTGCTCCCAGAAAGTATAAAGCCAAAATGTTTTATCACCTCCACTGACCTGAGCCACTCTATCTCTTGTCTCAATTAGTATAATTTCCTGAGTGGTTTTCCTGCTTCTACCCTTGTGCTTTGCAGGGATCCTACACTGCCCCTTCCACGGTCCTTCTCTGATCTCATCTCCTACCATTTACCTTGTTCACTCCTCCAGCTCCTCACTCTCCGTGCTGTTCCTAGGATAATGCTGCACATTTCTTCCTTGGGGGAAGTGCCCTTGCTGTTTACTCTAGCTGGGACACTTCTCTTCCTGCCACACTAATGTGACACCTATGCCCACATAACCTTCAGAGCCCATTCCCTTTCCCTTTTTTATTTGTCTCCAGAGCCTTTATCACCTGTGGCATTCTATTTTCTTACCTGTGTTTTTGTTGAGCTCCTCCCACTGGACTAAAGCTTCAAGGGGGCTGGGATATTTGTGTGTGTGTTTTTACTACTCTATCTGTAGTGACTGACACAGTGGGCACTCAAATGCTCTTTAAAACCAGTGACTAATAAGTGGGGAGTGATTTTTATGAGATGTTACTAATTTCATAAACATCATAGTTACTAACATAAAGAAATGGTAAAAATAAGCACATGACAGGTGTGCAGTAACTTTCTTATGCCTTATTCTCATCCTCCATTGTTTTAAAAAAAAGGGTGTATGTACATATAAACATCTCTCTTCCATGAAAGAATAGTGTACATACTGTCCTACACATTGCTATTTGAATTGAATATATATTTTTGAAGATCATCATTTTACACATATTATGCATTTATGTATACATATGTTATACCATGGTCTATAATATATAATGACCAAGACGATCCTCAAAGTTTATGTATATAAAGCATAAATAACAATGTATAGCATTGTATGTACACTAGTTTTAAATGTTTGTATATATGTTACATACTATGTAAAATATAAATATGCATAATATATATGTAACATTTTTTGTATATATACATATACACACAGAGTTATATATATATATATTTTTTTCCTGGCTGATGGTTGAATTTCGACATAACATTTTAACTGATTTTTTTTTTTTTTTTTTTTTTTCCTTTTGCAGTGCCCACTGTTGATGTCTTTCAGATTTCCACAAAAGAGCGGTTTGGATTGGGACATCAGCTGAAAAAGTAAGTTTTCCAAAGATTAAAAAATAAATTTCTGTTGAAGAGAACTGAGTTCTCATTATGCTCATTATTTTCTCCACATTTTTATTCGAGAAGGGCTTTCTGAAGTTACTGCCTCAAAAGAGGAATTCATTCTGATGCTATAAGTTGCACCAATAACTTATTGTGCAAGGCTCACATTTAGAACTAGGCTAAGTGCCTTCTGTGTGCTCTCCCAGATTCACTCTCCTCCCTCCAACACCCTGCTCTCCACCCGGGAGGCTGACCTGTGTGGACACAAGTTCCTGTGTCTCTAATGTGACAGACAGGAGGAAACAATGCATGATGGGAGCATTTATTGTCTTTGGTTCTTTTCTGAGGTCACCATGAGCTCACTGATCCTTCACCGAAGCTCTGTTCTGCTCCAGGCTGCAGCCTTTGCATGACTTCTCTCTCACTGGGTTCTATTTACAGTTTTCTTTTCTTGTTCCTTGGTGCCTACAGGTGGTGACAGTTTGGCAGTCACTGGCCCTGGACTGCTGCACTATCCCTTGTTCCCATACTTACCACCTTTGAACCATTCCTTTTGTAAAGAAACCCTTTGCTTTCTGTTTGACTTTAACTAATGCAAAGAGCTGATTTTTTCTTTTACGAACATGAAATTACCCCAGTTGTGAACTGACTTTTAAACCATGGGGGCAGGGGCGGCCGATTAGCTCAGTTGGTTAGAGCACGGCGCTCTTAACAATAAGGTGGCCGGTTTGATCCCCACTTGGGCCACTGGGAGCTGCATCCTCCACAACTAGACTGAAACAACTACTTGACTTGGAGCTGGTGGGTCTTGGAAAAACACACTTAAATACATAAAAAATGTTTAAAACAAACAAACATGGAGGCATACCTCAGTCCGTCACAGTCAAAATATAAACTTAATAAATTCCATACGTATCAAAATACCAGTTTTGAGAATTGTATTTATGCAGACTTCCAAGTATTATTTATTCGTCTGAGTACGCAAATTTTGCTTCCATTTCAATTTATCAAGAGAGAATATTGGATAACTGTATATTTAAACACATAGTTTGGGCCCTCCATAATGATGCTGCCTGCATGTTCACTTTATTTTAATGAAATTTAATTAGGCATCATACATTAGCCTTTTCTGAGCAATGCTCTAATAAAGAACACTTTGAAACTTGATTTCATTTATAAAACAGGGGACTTAATTGTCATTTAGCCTTAGGTTATAAATGTAATCGGAAGCTTCATGTGTGGCATCAAGGGTTGTATATATCGCAGTACACAGCTCTAGAATTGTCTCAAGCTTTTAAGACTACATTGAGACAGCATGGCTCAAATGTGACATGTGTGGATCACATTTGAAAGGAAATGTTCTTACAAATCCCCAATGTGGGGTTTAAATAAAAATACCCTTAATATTTAGAATTCTATATGTGTATAACTAAATTCAATTGACAACATATGTTTAGCACATTATATTATGTAGTGTTTTCTTTATAAGGACTCATAAAGGATATTTTCTCAGTTTTCTGTAATAAGGATTTAGGTATATTTTTCCAGTACGATTGCTTTTGTTTTCTCAAGAAGATTTTGTTTACTGTGTAGAGCCAGTGTCTTACAGGTCTTAGAGCTAAGCATGGAGCATGATTCTGTTATTCCATCCAAGTTGGGTACCACCCTTGCCTTGGCACATCTTTTCTTTTTCCCCTCACCCAACTTTCTCCCTTGCTTTTAAAAATTATTGTATTTAATGACTTTATTGTTTAGAGCAATTTTAGGTTCTCAGCAGGATTGAGAGGAAGGTATGGAGATTTCCCATACACCCCCAGCTCCCACACGTGCATGGCTTCCTATTATCAACGTCCCACACTAAACGAGTACATTTGTTACAATTGAGAACGTACATGGACACATCATCATCATCTAAAATCTGTAGTTCTACTTTATGTACTTTTGTAAGCCATTTACAAACTTTTTTTTAAGTGAAATGAGGTTGATCCAAACAAGACAAAAATTATATAAGTGCGGAAGTCTAGGAATAAATAGCTTCCTACCCTTAATGGCTTGTGAGTACATCATTTGGGCTCATATAAAGAAATAGGTGTAATTCCAACCCTGAGAAACGAAGGAAAGCTGTGCACTGTATTCGTTAACTAGCTTACAGGATATGTAACGTATTTTATTAGTATTTTCATCCAAATCATTAACTTTTTAAAAGTTATTTACGTCTATGGATAAAGTTATGTGGGAAGTTTGGCGATATGGACATGACCTTTTTTAATGATGCGTGATGAATATTAGTCTAATTATAGATAGATGCTTAAGTTTCCTTAATTATAAATAACTGGGTTTGGTTGTGATTCTCAAGGTCATCTTCTAGTCTAAAGTGATGCGACTTTAAAAATCTGATCTCATTCTCACAATAAGTCAGTCACAAGAGGAACTGAAATATAATGAGGTTCTTTGCCAGAAACACAGCAAGTTCGGAAGACAGATTTAGAATGTAGACACTTTGTTATTGCTCAGGTTTGTTTTCAGCAAGTAAAAAACACTCATTGAACTTTTTCTGTTATCTTTACCTGGTATGTTTCTGTCAATAAGACAGTCTTAACAGTAGCAGCAGCGAATGCTTATGCAGTGCTTATTATATGTGGAGCACTCTTCTAAGCGCTTTATACATATTAACTCCCTTGCTCATTGCAACAGCCCCATGAAGCAGGTGCTGTTACTACCCACATTTCCTCCATGATGTAATTGAAACCCAGGAGAGGAAGCAACTTGCTTACGGTTGCATGGTGAGACACCAATAGAGCAGGAATTTGACTCCAGATCAATACTTTTGACAAAGCCACTAATATACCTCTCATATAGTCCTAGATATCCCTTTGCCTTATGTAGGACTTGGAATATATATTCAGCACTGAATAAGTATTGAGAGAGTGTGAAGTCATTGAAAGACCCAGAAGGAAAAATACTGACTCAAAAGAGCTGTAGCGTAGTGATAAGCCTCGTATGGGGTACCTGTCATTCCAAGGCTAAGCATATCACAGACCATAGAAATAATCTTAAACTGTGTGGGACTTTATGCTGAATTTGCATTGATCAAACTTAAGTTGTTTTTAAAAGGGAAAAAAATACTGCAAATTTTGATAATTGCCTTACATTTATACAAACATAAAATTAGGTATAAATTCTTCATATATAGAATTTGCATTTATAAAACAAAATCCAAAATACAACTTAAGTGCAAATCAAAATAAAATACTCAAATATCAAATAATACATGAATTAATTGGATAGATGATGTTATTTTGCTGGTGCTGTTTCACCACCACAGTTTGAATGTAGTAGTCTACTCTAGTGTATAGTTCTTTTGAAATCAGCATGAAGAAAATCATAATATTGCCCATCTGTACTCTCTTTTCTCTATTTGAACGACCTTGGGACCTTTGTTCACATAGCTCGCTGTGACATCATCTAGTCTTCACCTGATGTGAATGTATAATTTACCTCGAAGTCTTTTTCTCATCTCTTATCATCAGCCAGTAACAATTTTAGTAGTTCTTCTTGGGCCAGCACAATAGTAAGCACAAACACCAATGTGAACGCTGAATTCTTCGCCTGGTGGTTCTCTAAAATGAGGACGTGGTTGTTATCAAATGCATTCATATACGTATTTCAGATTACCATTGAAATTAAACACAGGAAATTAAATGTTTTATAGGGAACACTTTTGAACCCAAGAACGTGTAGGGATCTGGTTATCCAGCTTCGGGAAGTGCCGGTTCTAAATGTTGAAGTCACCCTATAGAACGCTAATGTGATCATGAAAGTGGGAACAATTGTAGCTGTTTTGACTTGTTCCCTTTTTGTTCCCTTTATCCTATCAAGATTAGGCAAGCACTTGCTGAGTTTCTTAAGGAACGGTACACAGAAATGGCAATTTTTCACAGGAGGAAAAGAATCCAGATCTGCTTGGTACAAAGCGGGGGTGGTATCACTGGGGATTTCAGGTGAAAGATGGGGAAATGATGACTAATATTACTAATACCGTGCCTTTAAATCTTGCTGCAATCTTGGATGAAAAAAATCTTCAAAAATTAATTGTAAAATAAAAATTTTCCTTTGTCTTCAGCTGTGAGGTGAATTTACTATGAATTGGAATTGTATATCATTGATTGCAGGTTCACCCCTTTCTTCTTCACAACCTTTACAGCTAAAAAGACTCAAAATAATTCCCTATGTGACAGTTTCTTCTGAACTCATCTTAACTAGCAGACAAAGATTGGGATAGTAAGTCTGAGTGATGCTTTCTAGTGTTCTGAGTTAATTCGGTAAGATCTGAAATATACTGAGGAATTAATATTGGCTTAGTGCTAAGACCCACACTTGACCCTTTAGAAAAATGTGTTAACATAATGTCAATCCATATTTCATAATACAGGTGTGGTCGCTCTGCCATTTATTATTCAAGCTAACTTAGGCAGATTTTGTTGCCTTATTTGTGAACATGTGCAATAATGGTTGCTTTCTGGGTGTCCTGAGAATTAAAAGAAAAAAATCTATATTTGAGTTCATATTTTACTCCCTAGTGTATTATAAACAAATACTGGTACCATTTTTCTGTTCCAAAAGCAGTGTGTGTTACAAATAACTGAAAAGAGCATGAAAAACAAGCAATGCTGAATTGACTTTTAAAAGGAAATCAAAATATTTGATTTATTGCACACATAATGTTTAATTGTAAAAGTTCCCATCTACTTGAATATCGGTGTTAAGGGACCTTTCCTCACTGCCACCTGACAGATGAGATACAGAGAAGGTATCTCAGCTGGGGGCCCTTCTCAGAAAACAATGCTATGTCTAAGGTCACAATTGACATGCCAGACTTCTTTACCACAAAACAATGATGAAGCGATATTGATTTAGAAAATATTGATATCAGGAGTTAAACATCAAAACATTTAAAGGTGCATGGTCTGTGCTGAAGATAAAATTTGCTGAACTCTTATTTCTCCGTAGAGTCAGCTTCACCGGCTTAGTTTACAATTTTCTTTTGTTTACATGAAGAAAAGTACATAAGTAAATCAAGTACAAAGAAACTGAATTTGCTTGTATCTCAATAAATAAAAATATAATTAGTAACAAAAAATTTTTCAAACTACGTTTCTAGCACTAACAAAATAATTTAGGGTTTTTTTTTGCTACTTCAGTCAAAGTTATTGATCCTAAAGGCTGTCTGTTTATAATCTCTTTTTATCCTTATTCTTCTATCAGTTCTTTTATTTATATTTTCAATGTTATCAGTAATTTATTAACAATAACACAGTGAAGTCATAAAAATGTTCTGTATGATGCTTTCCTAAATAGGAAAACATCTTGTATGATTTTAAATTAGGATCTCACTAATTACTGTGGTTTTCTTTTCCTTTGATAAATGTGTTCTCTGCATAATACAGAAATCTTAAATTACCTTGGAACTGTGATAACAGACTTACCTTTGGATTTACAGAATCATGCAGACATTTGTTACACAGCAGTGGAAACAGAGCAAAGATAAATCCAATTGCCTGCACAATAAGAAACTGTCAGAGAAGAAAGTGAAGTCTCCCCTGCATTTATTTTCTACCTTGCGCAGGTGGGTAACAGACAACTTCATCGTGTTACTAAATGCTGAGCACGTGATATTCCACATTCCAGTTCAAAGCATCCTTTCTATAGTCTTGGCATCTGTTTATTTTCTTTATGACTTAATAAAATGGACTAAGCCATGTGCATTTCATCAAAAACATAGATATTCATTTCTCTGTTTAGCATTTTTGTTTCCTTAACATGAGTTAAAGTTACTCAAATTACATTCTTTGCTCTCTAAACACAGAGTTTTCTCTACCAAAAGTAGTTCCACATAAGACTCTGGGATAAGGAAGAGGGAAAAAAGACCTGGTAACCTTTTTTTGCTTTTCAGGAAAAGTACAATTCAGTTCCCTGTGACCATTCTGCTCACTTTTGATTTCAGTTTTAGCTGGCTAGGCTGTATGAAAATACGGTGGTATTTATAACATGGTTGAATCGATTGAGTCAATACATGTTCTCCATGGTCTGTTATACTCCTCATTTGCCCTGTATTAATTATTATTCAATTTTGAAGGTCGCCAAGTTACCCTCCCCCCGGTTGTGGTAAAAGCAAATCCAAACTGAAATCTGAGCAAGATGGAATCTCCAAAACGCATAAGCTACTACGGAGGACTTGTTCCAGCACCGTCAAGACAGATGACGTGTGCGCCACCAAGTCGCACAGGACCTTTGGTCGCTCTCTGTCCAGTGACCCCAGGGCTGAGCAGGCGGTGACGACGATTAAGTCGCACAAACTCTTGAACCGTCCCTGCCCTACCGCTGTCAAGCCAGAGGACTGCCTCACACTCAAGTCGCATAAACTATTGACTCGATCTTGTTCTGGAGATCCACGCTGTGAGCACAATACCAACTTGAAGCCCCACAAACTGCTGAGCAGATCTTACTCTAGTAATCTCAGAATGGAAGAATTATATGGGCTGAAAAATCACAAGTTGCTCAGCAAGTCTTACTCCAGTGCCCCCAAGTCATCCAAAACTGAGCTTTTCAAGGAACCTAACGCAGAGGGCAGGAGGCTCTCTCTTACCTCAGGGCTTATTGGTATCTTAACACCATCTTCATCTTCATCTTCCCAGCCTGCTGTGCGTAAATATTTTCATCTTGAGTTCTTAACTGTTAAGCTAAGTTGCAGTAAAGGTTTTCTAGAGATGCGTAGAGATCTGATAGAGGAAAGAAGCAAGATTGTTTTTGTTTTTAAAAATGTACTGTTGTCTCAAAATACTAGTTTGCATACCAGACAATTGCTACGAGTACTACTGGAATGTTCATTTAAATTCTGAAAAAATAAAGGTAGCTATTGATTTGAGGTCCAGTCCAAATTCCTGTCATGGTAATGAATGCTAGTAAAAATGTAAAGAAGTCAATAGAGTTCACAAAGCTTATCTTTTAAACAAGCTAGAATTTTATGAAGTAGGTTTATCTGATCACTAATTTTCTCACATTAGTAGTAGACAGAGTTTGTCTATTAATTAAGAGTGATGCCTATCTGTTATATATAAGAGGAAAATTTTCCCCATGAGCACCATTACTTTTAAAGAAAAGCAAACTTTCAGCTGTATGTATTTCTTTCCCTCAGTTAAAGCTGCTACCGTGTTTCCCCGAAAATAAGACCTAGCCTGACCATGACCTCTAATGCGTCTTGGACCAAAAATTAATATAAGATCTGGTATTATATTATGTTATACCTGGTATTATATATTATGTTATATTTTTATTATATTATATTATATTATATTATATTATATTATATTATATTATATTATATTATGTTATACCCAGTCTTATAGTAAAATAAGACCAGGTCTTATATTAATTTTTGCTCCAAAAGACGCATTAGAGCTGATGGTGCGACTAGGTCTTATTTTTGGGGAAACACGGTAGTTACATCTGAGAAAGATGATCTCAGAGAGTCTATAAAAGAAAATGTCTTACTATTCTCCTCTACAGTTAAGCATAACATAATAGCTGAGTGTTGTAGTCCCCTTTTCAGTAGCTGTCTGATAATATGTCCTTGGAGGAATAATTCTATTTGATTGTAAAATAAGATTGAAGTACTCTAAATGAGGAGGTGGGAACATTTGACAACGAGTAATGGAGAAGATAAATTTTTGTGATTATGTAAAGATGCCAATAATTTTTACTAGAAGATCAGAAATTAAGAATATTTATTTAGTTTGCAATAGTAATGGGAGCAAGTGTATTGTAATCAGAAGTTCTAAAATCTCAATGTCATTATCAGTGACTTAACTCATTTAACAGGTGATCTTAGAAAGATCATATCTATATTCACTGTTGCACAAAGTAAAAGGTCATAATTTACATATTTTTCTAATTAAAACAATTACTTTGTTCTTTTACTTTGCTTTTCATAGCCAAATGGTGCCAAATGCATTCCAATACGAGACCGCGGCTTCCTGGTGCAGGTATGAGCCAAGACTCTAACTGTTGTAGAAATATTTTAGCTTTTCGTGGGTGTTCGAATCATTTATGAACTTGACCTAATTATTTCTCTTTATTGTTTTATTCAGACAATTGAGTTTGCTGAACAGCGGATCCCTGTATTGAATGAATACTGTGTGGTTTGTGACGAGCCGCACGTGTTTCAAAATGGCCCCATGCTTAGGGTAAGTTCTCGTTCATAGTGCGTCAGCGTTGATATAGCATGTAAATGAAAAGGGTTAAGATACAAAAATAAATAAGTAAATAACTGCATTTATAGTAAATACTCTTTGTTGAGCATATGTTTAATACACAAAGTGGTATGATTTTGACAAATGAATCACTATTTCTGGGAGTCCATGGAAGAACAAGGAGTTTCATATTAGGAAAATATTTCTTACTGTAATTCTTACACGTACTGTCATCTCTCTTTCTATCCCTTTATCTGTACCTATCTCTTTGTGGGGACAAGAGTCCCAGAGAGCAGTTTCCAGGCTTTCGGCCTCACGTGGAAAGATGCTGGCTGGGGTAGTAGATGGTCATCAGCTGTGATTAGTTGGCCATCAGCTGTAACCAGTTAGCCAATTAGCCACTGATATAACTGCTGTGGCTATGCTGGCTGGTTGGTGGGTTGGATGGCAGAGAAGCGGCCGGCAGGTTGCGGATCATGCAGCTCCTGCTCCGTGTGTCGCCATCCCAGCCGCCAGCGAGACTATAGTGGTATGAACCCCTTATCCATGGCTCCGTTGGTGTTCCTTTTTGGCCTTACCATATCCTGTGTTCTTATACGGGGAACAGGACCAGAGTCCCCACATGATACACGGTGCAGCAAGCAGGGTCTGGTGCCAGCCAAAATTCTCCGAAAGATGGTGGAGCAGTTTGTGCGTATGAACACTAAGTGTCAGGAAGCCTGTGAAGAGCAGCACTGGGAGCAGGAAATGCAATCTGCCTAGGAGAAACGTGAGCCCTCAGTGAATTGGTGGGCCTCTAACCTCCATATGGCATGCCACCCTGTTGGCCATGACGGTCGTCACCTTCCTTTTGGTGGTCTGTTGCTGCTGTAGGCTCCGAGGGTTACAGACGTGTTACACGGAGGCCTATACCCAGTCGGACACCTGGTGTGGCAAGCACGATTTTGGCCAGGTAGGAATGGTGTCTGACTCTGGGCAGGAGGACAGGTGGCCCCCACACAGTGTGTGGTACCCGGTAACCACTGTTCTCAGGAGTTGGACCCCCGAGGAGGGTTGGGAGGATATAGATGGCTATTACATTTATGGGATGAGGGGGCAGACAGCATTCTCTGCTCCCCAGGCGAAATGGAAAAACTAGGCTCCCTGACGGTGCATCCGTCCCTGCCACAAAGATTACAGAATTGCCATAGGTTGGCCCACGACCTGGGCAACCACACTCTAATGGAGTGGCTCACTGCTGCAGTACGCACAGTATGGGGACAGGCTGGCGAGCTGCCAGACACTGAGTAAATGGCAGTCGTATACGGAACTTATTCAAATAATCCCTTAAATGGCAATGAGACATGCTATGTTCAACCCTAATCTGTGGGGGCCGGAGGACAAACGTTTTACAACCAGCACTCATGCTGGTTTTGGATACTGCCCCTGCAAGTGCTTTTGGATCCTCGGTTGCCATTCTTACATCCTATGTGGGGTGGCGGATCCATGAAGTTACCACCGCCATGGCCACCCTGGGGGAATGCTGAAAGCTGGCGGCAAGGGAAGTTAAGATAGGAGGTCCAAGAAGTTAAGACCTGGAAGCCCAAATCAAAAGTAAGGGGGCAAGGTCGCAGGCCTCAGAGAGTAACACACACGCAGATGTGGCGTGATCTTGTGGCAGCAGGGATTGATCGGGAAAAAGTAGATCGACAACCCAATGCACTCTTATTGGAATTTTGGAAACAGTTGCATCTGGAACAGCAATTCCAGCGAAGCCTAAAGGAGAAGTCCGGGAAAGTGCAATCTATGTCCCTCTAGGACTTCATGCGGCTGCTTGAGGCCGACTCCTTGCAGCTCTATGGGGCGGGGGGAGCGGGTACCGGAGACCCTGCATGACACACTTTATGCATCTACATCTATATCATGTCATCTATATGATATAAATGTAGATAGATATAAATATATATATATATATAACTTCTAAACTGTTTCTTCGAAACCACACAACTTAAGACACTTAATAGAGAGAGGGGAGGGTAGTCCTTAATTAGAAGAGGTATATGGTAGCATGTGGAGAATCAGAGTAAAGGTTTCAAACAATGCCAACTCACTAACACATTCAGGAATGCTTGAGGGAGTATGAAATAGGAATCAATGTATATATGTGCATTTTGGGGAGAATTATCCAATTTGAAAGCTTTGTCTACAACTTAAGATAAAATTCATATAACATATAATTCACTTTTTGATGTATACAGTTTACTGGTTTTTGGTATATTCACAATGTTGTACTACCATTACCACTATCTAATTCCAGAACATTTCTGTCACCCCAAAAAGGAAACTGTAATTGTTAGCAGTCACTCCAAATTTTCCCTTCCCCTCATACCCTGGCAATCACTAATCTATTTACCTAGTCTGGACATATCATATAAATGTAATCATACATTATGTGGACTTTTGTGTGGGAATTTTTTAACTTAGTATAATGTTTTCAAGATTCATCCATGTAGCACGTATCAGTACTTTGTTCCTTTTTATGGTTGAATAATGTTACACTATATGGACGTACGACATTTGTTCATGCATTCATTGGTTAATGGAATTTCTGGGACATGTTAACTCTGTTTAACTTTTTGAGGAACTACAAACTGTTTTTGACAGCGGCTGAACCATTTTATGTTCCCACCAGCAGTGTATGATGGTTCCAATTTCTCAACATCTGCACCAACATTTGTTATTCTCCCTTTTTTTGTAGCCATCCTAAGTGTGTGAAATGGTATCTTATAGTGGTTTTGATTTGCACTTCCCTAATGACTAATGACTTTGAGCAGCTTTTCATGTGCTTATTGGCCATTTGTGTATCTTCTTTGGAGAATTGTCTGTTCAAATTCTTTGCCTATTTTTAAACTGGGTTATTTGTTCTTTTTTGTTATTGGTAAGAATTTTTTGTGTGTTCTGAATACTATATCCTTTTTAGATACATGATTTGCAAAATTTTTCTCCTATTTTGTGGGTTTTCTTTTTTAAACAATTTTTTATGAAATGAACTGGAGTAACATTGATTAATAACATTATACAAATTTCAGGTGTACAATTTTATAATACATTTATATACTCTATTTTGTGCTCCTATGACACAGAAGTTTTTCATTTTAATGGAGTCCAAATTTATCAGTTCAACTGTTGCCTAATTCAAGGTCACAAAGATTTAAACCTAGGTTTTCTTCTAAGAGTTTTATAGATTATATTTTACATTTAAGTCCATTGTATTTCAACATATATGCTTTAACAAACATATACAATAGCCATTTATGAATATAATCATCTATCAGGTTTTATGATATTTGTTTCATTTTATTTGTTGATGGGAAAATACATTTTAGAAAAAGATTTTTCTGCCACCCATACGCTATTTTTTTGCCAGTCAACTTTTCTCTCAAAGAGATATATTGTTATTCTGAAACCCAATTAAATAAATCACCATTTATTTATCAAATATTTGTGTAAGTTATTTTATTTGCTTCATGGAGATGTACGTTACCATGAAAATAGAATCCTTTGGTCACCTCAGTGTATCCCATCAAGGAGGTGCGTGTTTAATGTCAGTGTCGCCTCTGGACCTATTGCTTGATCCATGCAATCAATGCTGTTTCCACTGAAGAAAAGAACAGTAATATTACTAACGGCGTGTGCTTTTTCAGTGCTTTTTATGTGTCCACAGTACTTTACATGGATTATATAATTTAATCCTCATAATGACCCCATGAATTTATGAGGGTTATTAATAGCCCTGCTTTACAGATGAGAAAAACAGTAATTTATTCAATGTCATGCTGCTACCCTGTTTCCCCCGAAATTAGACCTAGTCAGACCATTAGCTCTAATGCGTCTTTCGGAGCAAAAATTAGTATAAGACCTGTCCTATTTTACTATAAGACCAGGTATGATATGAGATGATATGATTCTGGGTCTTGTATTAATTTTTGCTCCAAAACACGCATTAGACCTGATGGTCTGGCTAGGTCTTATTTTGGGGGAAACACAGTAGTTAGTACATGATAGAGACAGGATTTGAACCCTGGCAGAATGGTTCTTAATGGATGATGTTACTCTGATTCATGTACTTGAATTGCCTTCTTTTACATCCTGGAAATTTACTACACATGTTGTTGGGGGTTCGTTCACTCTTTGTGGTTTAATTACTGGCAGTTCATTCCTGTAGTGAGTGATAGAAATCTCATAGTTGCTGTTAGTATTCCCTGTGCCTTATTTCAAATTTTGTTTTACTTTATATCATTCAGCACCAATGAAGTTTGCTGTGTCTATCTAGAAGTAGAAGTGCTTTTGCATACAAGAGAGAAAACAACATTTTCTAAATAAATATAGCTAGTTATCACATGGTTTCCTGTTGTGATGAGTCAGACTGATACCTAACAAAGTCAGAAAAATTACTTTGGTTTCTTAAATACTAAGGTAAGTGACATGACCTAAGATTAGGAAATGAAAATCAAAGAAATGATTTCATATTCAAAGGAAGAGAGTAAACAGAAAGAACTGCCTCTTGATTCTGTTAAACAGATGTTTCACCTAAATCAGTGATTCTCATTTTTTCTGTATCTTGCTTATATTTCCATTGCAATGTTTTACTGTAATTTTAATAGTAATGTATAAAAATTATTACAAACATAATTTCTTAAAGGGTATTAATAAACATGCAATCACCTTATGACATGTTACAAACTGTAATAAATTCTAGAAATACAGAGTAAGTTCTGCCCCCGTTGGCAATTAAACACATGAGATAAAACTGTTGGGTTCCCATAGAATTCTAGGTCTAATTTTTATTACATTTGTTAGCTCTTTCTCTTTAAAAATTCACTGTTTCTTATATTTTTTTCTCTTTTCTCTAAGCCTGTTTTTTAAATCACATAAGCCCCCTTTTACCTCTATTTTCCAAAAAATTTTGATCTCCTTGTACTATTCTGCCACTTTACTCAGAGAGGTCTGGATAAGCACGTCTCACTTTCTGCTACATAGGGAACTAAACTACTTACTTAGAAATACCAGGTTGCTCCGAATTTCTTTGTTTGTTTACAGAGTTTATAAATGTTACTCCCAGGTTTGTGTTTTGACATGTAACACTGAATCTGCATAAAACTCACATTAACATCAGGAGGATTGTTCAGAGACGCCCAATTTTGAGTTTGGCAGTACAGTTTGGATTGCTATCAGAAAACCAGATCACTGGTTGGCTATATTTTGGAATCAACTAGTGTGTGAATTCAGCAAACTGTTTCAGAGAAGCTTTCTAAATGTTGATGGTGTCTTCAAGTCATTTTACAAAGCAAAAAAACAAGGTTTCATTGACAGAATCGGCCAGTTTTACCAGCCTCTAAATCCCTAGTGCCCTTGTCTTTTTGTTACACTCATCTTCAGCACTCCAATCCTGGATGGATGCATTCGTTTTCTTCTTTGAAACCTGCACGTGAGCTGCTGGACTCCATCGGAGAAAAACACATGGCTATGCACATCAATGTCCCTACAAAGTTGGAATTTTGTCATTGACACTTGGCAATTATTCTGTGTGTCCCTGGTTAATAGACTTTCCCATTTCCCACGTCAGTATATGATATGAGAATTGTGAATCATTCTCTTCTTCTGCCATGCGATGGGTATCAGATTACTTGCTCTGAGTGGAATGATCAGCCCTGAGTGTCTGCTATCACCATTTGAGAATAATGCCCAGTCCTACTAAACCAAGTCAACCAGGAAACCTGAAAATCCATATTTGTGTGTATCTAACCTTACTGTGAACCTTAGACAAATACTTGTCACCAAGGTTCTTATTTTCACATTGAAATTAAAAATACCCAGTTATAATTTGGTCATAGTTTAAGGCATTCCTATGAAAATTCTTGAGAAACTGAACATGTGGATAAACTTGGATATGTCCCATTTTACCTCCTAAGAGGGAAAGCAGGTAGGTCTTCTTGTATTTAGGTCTGACGTTGAAGAATGGGTGAAGAAGCACAACTTCTTCCTGTTTCCCCATCCCCGAAGTCATGGATGTTACAGAGTTTAAGTTCTGAAATATAGGCTAAACTAAATAAAATTATGTCAAAAAGCTTTTAGTTAAAAATAGGAGTTTTATTTTACATCCAAATTGAGTAGAAATTGGTTTTAATGTTCAAACAACAACTTTAGTCTGTGAGATAATAGATCACCATGTGTTGAGGCCTAATCTGGCCTGATCCTATCATTATTGTGGATGTGCCTTGATGTCTGTGGGATTCCTGTCTTTCTCAATGGACAGTCTTTCCCTGCCCCAAATGTGTCTATAATGTTTCTGCAGAGAATTAAAGGTTTGTAAGTTCTATGTTTCTAGTAGATATTATTTTTTTTAATCTTGAATAATTTATTGTTGAGCTTTTTTTTCATTATTTCAATTACAGTTGACATTCAATATTGTTTTATATTAGTTTCCAGTGTATAGCATAGTGGTTAGACATTTATGTAATTTACGAAATGATCCCCCAATTAGTCCAGCAACCACCTGGCACTATACATAGTTATTACAATATTATCAAATATATATTCTCTATAGTGTACTTTATATCCCTATGTGTTTTTCTAACTGCCAGTTTGTGCTTATCCCTTTCATTTTTTTTCACCCAGCATCTGAACCCCCCTCCCATTTGGCAACCATCAAGTTTGTTCTCTGTATCTATGGGTCTGTTTCTGTTTATTTTGTTCTTTTGATTCCATATATAAGTGAGATCACATGGTATTTGTCTTTCTCTGTGTGACTTATTTCAGTTAGCATTCTAGTAGATACTCTTATTCTCACATTTCCAACACTAATTTTTAAGTTATGAATTTGTATTCACACTGTTCATTTCTTTTTTAGAATAAATTAAGAGTTTTGATAAACTATGGATACAAAAATAAAAATGCTACTTCATAATGTGCTTCAGTGCAAATTTTTATTAAACATTCATTTTTGTGTATACTCGTACAATGAGTTAAAACACGAAAAAAGATAGCTACTCCAAGTGACCTTATATTGCTAATATTTAAACACCTCCCGATACCTCAAGGAGATTTTATAAACCTTATCTCACTTGGTTCTCTTTCTCTTAGTCCTCTTATCAACCTGGTGAGCTAGCTGTGATTTTTTTTTAATCCATTTTGCAGGTAGCAAAACCTGTGTACATGTTCTTTAACTGGAATAATACCCACTTTTATCTGTTATGTATTGGGTTTGCATGAAATTTTTTTTTTAGCTAAAAGACTGGCAAAAAAGGTTTGAAAACCAATTATCTATACCATGCTATATATAAATACATAGATTTCTCTTCAGTTGTATTGTTTCTGTTTTCAATAGGACGTACTTTAAATTCATGGAAAACAGTTTTTAAAATGCAGTTAGGTTCTAAAATATTCTGTAGAGCTTAAAAACATTGTTTGAAAGATGCTTTTACTGCTCATATTTAAATTGTTTTGATTCAAGTCAAATTAAAAATGTATTCATCTTAGCTTGAAAACTTCTAAAATAAATTTTAGCCTGGGGACATATAAATTTCCCCATGTTTCTAAAAGTTGCATAATGAATGTTATATTGCAAATACATTGTCTGTGTAATGGCAAGAGAGACATGCCATGGTTTTACAGTTTAAATTATAGGAACTAATTGCTTGAAGGTAATGTAATATAACATGAAGAATAATATTTTACAAATTGAAACTAATAATTTATTGTAAAATCAAAAGTGAATTAGTAAATACTGTAAACGTTTTGTTATATTTAGGCATACACACTTTGCATTAAAGTATTGTAATAAAACACATCATTTCACTGACCAGTAACACCTATTAAATGACTGTTCTATTTGGAATTAATGCTAGAGTTTTCTCTGTATATAGAGTAATAGCAGAATTTGTTGGGCGCAGGTGATTGGCCTGGAGTCGGCTCAAGTTAGGAGAATGCTAATCCACAATTTAACTACTTACTTCATTAAGGAAGATTAATTCAGTGTCTCGTCCTTGAATAGGATGTGCTTTCTGTGAGCCATGAAACACATCTAATCTTGATTACTTAGTATTTTAGAACTTCCTTTTAGTGCGCCATCTTGTGTTGACATTTTTAACTTCTCTCAAAGTGTGGATAAACATGGGAGAGGGAGGATCAGTAGTCTACAAAAACCAGTTTGCAAATGTTGATGTCAAAATTAACTAACTTACATCCTGAATACTGTATTGAACATTCTAGTAAAACTGTGATGTAGAACCGTTATTTTAAAAATTCACTGGAATTTGCTTATTATTTACTTAGTATGGTATTAATATAGTATATAAATTAATTGAAATATTACTACCACTATACTTGCTATTTTTTTAAAAAAGGAAAGATAAAATTATTTTTATAAGAACATAATGTGTACTTATACTTCTAATTTTTCAGTATGATAGCAAAAAAAAAAAAAATTCCCCAAAAAGTTTTCTAGGGTATCTGATTTCCTTCTTCAAACAGTTGCAATAACAGGATATTCCTAGAAATTGGCCTTACATATTAGAGTATGGGAATGAGAGGTCACTTTTCAACGACAAAGATGCAAGAAAGACAGGCAGGGTCCATAAAGTATCAAGCCACAGCTTTATCATGAGGAATATAGACATATTATTTAAAATAATGGTTCAGTTGGCAAGTCCATGTTATTTTGAAATTTAGAGGTTTGAATGTAAACCAGGAGTGGGATGAATGAAATACGGAAGAAAGCACTGTAGAAAGCATTGAAATGTTGCTTATTTGTTACCCAAGATAAAGAACAGGGGGGCTGTGTAAAAATGGTAAAAATCATTTGAGACAAAGTCAGGGCATCACACGAATACCTAGAATTGGAGACAAGGTGGATTGATAGAGATGTGTGAGAATAACATCTTTTTCCTTAAATATTTAAATTTTTTCCTATATTAAAATTTCAAAAAATTATTCTTCCAATCTAGTGTAGCGGATTGTTTTATTTCATTTTCACTTTTCATTGTTCAAGGCAACAATTTGGTATTGAGAAGGTCATTTCTATTGTTATAGTCCCTGGAATGTGTGAACACACGCATGCAAACATACATGATACGCATTCGAATGATTACAAAGTGAGTATAATTGATTGTCCAAGATTCAAATAAAAAAATTGCTCACATACACTAAATGAGGCTTGTCCTATTATTCAGCTTTGGGACTGATGGATTTTAGTCATAAAAATTATACAATTACTTGACAGGAGTATTAAAAACAAAGTCCCTTTGTGTCTCTGTTTACTTATTCAGTGAAGTATGGGTAACTGATACATGAATTAATTCCCAGGGCCCTTTATGATTTCAAAGGTTGATCTTCTCCCTGGATTCTTGTTTGTATATTGTTTAATTACACTCAAACACCAATATTACTGTTTGATGCCATAATAAATATGCTACAAATGATTGCTATTATTATTTCAGACCATACCATACTCCCAGAAAGTTAACAAAAGAACCCAGTATCAGTGGGGGAAATTGAGGATGAAACATATGTGTACACAGCCACACAAAAAATTTAAGAATAGCTTAAACACTCAAGTAAAAGAAATAGTAAAAATTGCACAGTCTGCTCTTAGTATATCCGAATATATATATAGTAGTATGTATCTCTTGAGTCTGAATGAAGAACTTGTCTTCAATTTCCTCCCATAGATAGCTTTTCTGATGTTACTGAAATGGAATGAAACTGCACTTTCAAGGCTGACAAAGGAAATATATCAATTCTGTTTTTCTAAAATTCTCTTAGGGGAGCATCAGCCAGAAACCTTTTGTGATTGGCCATGCTTTGTGTCCACAAAGTCACCCTATGAGCCCATTCTGAATATAAAGGATGTTCAGAATGGGGCCATACTTCCCCACTGGTTAAGCGGTAGACCAAGTCATCCTCTGAAATGAGCGAGCGTAGAAGCAGTGGCACTAACAAATGCTTTCTTTCTGCTGTGCGGTGGCACCATGGATTGCATCGTGTTAGGCTTCATCAGCTACCTAATGCAATGTAACTCAGGAGATAAGATAAATCAAACAGATGACACTATATTAGATTTGAAAGATGAGAGCTCTTCCAGAGCAATTGCAGAGTGTATATATCAGTGCTGACTTCAGGAGGTTATTGAAGTCAAAAGTCTTTGCAACAAAACCAGTCTTTCAAGAGCTATGTATAGCAAATAAGCAGAATCATGCTTATTTCTTCCAAAGAAAAGTACCTAGGAAAAGGTAGAATTCTCCTTTGTATATTTGTTTTACACAGCTTTTGGGTTTAACCTCATTTTTTAGTATATCACCAGCTTAGGTATCCGCTGTTTTTATATAACTCATATGCAGATGTGTATTAAGGAAGAAAGATGGATGTTTCCCTTTAAGGATATTTTCATCTGTTACTAAATCGTTCCTAGTGCAGGTGCCTCAACTAACTAAAATGGATTTCTTAATCATACTTGTGATTTTATATTAGTAAATGATTATTTGCTAATTGTGACCTAAATTTAGAAATTTTTGTTAAAGTGATATGATTCCTTTTTAACATTTTAAAACTTTGCTTTTCTATTCATTAAATGTAATGTCATAAATTTAATTTAGGAATTGGGAGACGGAAAAACATGTTATAATTGACTTTTCCTTTTGTAGCCTACTGTGTGTGAACGAGAGCTGTGTGTGTTTGCTTTTCAAACCCTGGGAGTAATGAATGAAGCTGCTGATGAAATAGCAACTGGAGCTCAGGTAGTAACACAGGATACTTGTTATTCTTTGTTTTGATTTAAAAATGTATTCTGACCCACTAGTTATCTTTACTCTGCCGTTTTGGGCAAATTTTTGATAGTTTATTGTTAAAGCAAACTGGCATTTGATACTTTTTAGATATAAACTACATTCTGCTATCCTTATGTAATGTGTGGTTTGTCGTTTTGCAATTGCGGAAGGGAGAAATTAAACCAACTTTCTATTGTATGGAAAATAATTGTGATTCTTCTATGGCGAAGTTGAGGTATTGAAACCCTGCACATATATTATTGAAAATTCATTTGTAAAGTTATAGTGCCGTAGAATGGAAGCCAATTTATTTTTAAGACTTAGATGAAAAGACAATGGGCAAAACATATAATAAAAAGAGAGCATTCAATTTACAGTAGTAGTGTGTAGGCATAGGAAGAAAAATAGAAGAACCAGTGAAGAAGCCATTTGGAGGTGGAGAAGCATTCCAGGTTAGTTCTGCGAGGGTAGGGAGCTGTCTCCCTGTTCATTGTCTTGCCGTAGATCCTAGAGCTATGTTAGCGTACTATCTATGTCCATGACAAAGAGCTATTAGGACGTGAGTAATTGGAAGCAACACACATATCAGTTACTTTTAAATTAATGGTCATGTTTGGTCCAGTTCGGTCTAAAGCCACAAATGACAGACTTGAGAAGTTAACAGCAATCCTGAGTCTCTCCTAGGAATTAATTAACGTGAGAGAAACAATGGCAAAGCACTTGATGAACCCAGAAGGATCGTAACGATCTTCTGTATGTGTTTCAAGGTGGTAGATCTGCTAGTATCCATGTGTAGGTCTGCGTTGGAATCTCCGAGAAAAGTTGTCATTTTTGAGCCATATCCTTCCGTGGTAGATCCTAGCGACCCTCAGATGCTGGCCTTCAACCCCAGGGTGAGTAGTTAGCTAGCACCCCAGACACAGGCTCCTTTAACCATAACTGAGATTCTGGTTTCATTCTCTTTCTTTGTATCAAAACCACCACCTCATCAAGCATATCCATGACCTGTCGTGGACTCTGTATCCGTTTAGTAAACAGGATTCTTTTTCCACAAACTTGATTTGCTTCCACCTGTTACTTCCGCTATCCTTTTGCCCTTTTTAAAATCATTTTCAGAACTGGATCTTCATGAAACTAGGCCCATTTAATCCCCTCAAATTTTTATCTTTACACATCTAAGTAGCTGTAATAATTGGTTAATAATGGTCAATATGATTATTTTAATTTCATGACATATTTTTTGAGATTCTAACTTAGTAAAGTTTTAATTTTAAGGATCCATGTGTAAGAGGACAAATTTCCCCTTTTCAGTTGTATTTTCACTTCCTCCTCCCCTCCGTTCCCCTCCCGCTCCCCCTCTCCAGTCATCTGAAGGTTAGTGATAGTTGAATTCATATTGCTGATCAACTGGCATTTCTAGAAAAAACAGTTTTATAAATATGCATGGATATTAGACACAATTCTGAAATAATATTTTCAAATTACGTGAGAGCTAAAGTTGCCTTAGTTTCTACTACTGTTCATCTTGAGATCATTTTATAGAAATAATGACTATATAAAGTTTCCTTGGAAAAAGTTCCCTTCCTTTTAAGTAACATAGTGCATGCATTTACATTATGCTTAAAAGTGAATTATCAGTTGAATGTACGGTGTTATTTTCACACTTGAGTCATACTCTTTGGGTGACTAAAGAATCGAAAGAAAAGCAAAATGAAATTGTAAGATTTAAAGTGGATTTTGTATTTTAGAAGAATCGTGTGCTTAATTTATACATCATGGCTTAATTTTTAGTGGTGAAAGCCAGAATCAAAAGCCTGATATCTTTTCTGTATTTATAGTTTTTCCCTGTAGTCTGAACATGATTTTATGTACTTATATTAGAACTGGCATTATTTTCTCTTTTTCTTCCCTCTGACTCAGTTATAAATCCTACATCCTTGAACCATCTTATTAAAGTCTTCCCTTTTATGTACACAGCACAGTCGTTGCTATCACATTGACCTTGATGGAAAATTCTTGTACAGAATTAATACATTTCTCTAGTAATGTGCAGACTTGCAAAGGCGTATAATGAATACTATTTTTTCTCATTCAAACAGAAGAAGAACTATGATCGAGTAATGAAAGCTCTGGATAGCATAACTTCTATTAGAGAAATGACACAAGTAAGTATATCATCTTGTGGTTTGGACAGTTCAGTTTTGCTTGAGTAAAATCATATTTGAAAAATGTCTCAGAGGGAAAAAAATGTCTGAGAGTTCCAGCCATGTGAAATGCATACTTTTCTATTATATGGGAGTATAACTAAAATCATTTAAAAAAATTAAGAGTGTGCTCTACTAAGATGTTTTAATTAAATGACATCAGTGCACTGACATGCTACCACTGTGATTGTTGGAAGGTAATAGCATAATTACAATCGTAATGCTCTGCTCTCTAACTCAGACAAGAGTTTGAATATGTGTACGTATGTCAGGATATATGAAGACAAGGGTTAAATCTGGTACCATCTTCCTAGATTGTGAATTTTAATTTATGGTAATAATGTCAAAACATGATTTTAATATTAAATTAAAAACAAACACTTTATCAAATTTAAATTGTACATAAATATTTCAGATGTACTACAGAATCTCAAAACAACTTTGGAAGATGCCAGACTCCTGAGAGTATGAGTTTATATTTTTGGCCATTAGGGAGGTTTTGGTGGAAAAGTTTGATGAGCAAGGATCAGGGTTTATTATGAAAGTCTAACATATCATGGGGCTATATATAGTCCAGCACTTGGAAAAGCACATTCTATTGAATTATTGAGCCCTTTCCACTGCCAAAGATTTGGAGAGAGATTTAAAAGTCATCATTATGAATAGAAATTCATAATCTCAAATTGACAACACCACATGTGATGGATTCAGTTTGTACAGGGTGGTTTCAAGGCTTACACTGCCCCCAGAGACCCTTACAGGCTTGTAAAGAGTTTTACCCTGGTTATTTCTCTGTGGGGGGGAATAGTGGATTTTCCTCCAGTCTCAGGACCCACAAAGCTAATGCCCCAGTCCTCCCGCCACCCCTGCCATCATCTCTGCTCTATATGAAAATGTACTCCAAAAGTCTATTTTTATATTCCCAACTTTGATTCTTGATTCTTTTAATAGTTATTTATTCATGTAGTCAAACATTCATTCATTCATTTATTCATTCATTCACAAATAGTATGTGTCAGACGTTGGTAAACAAGAGAGGCTTTAATTAATCAGTTACATTATTTGCTTATCTGACATCCTTTCCCATTGGTTTTCTATGCCTGTACCTTTCTGTATTACGTGAATTCTTTTCAAACAAATATTTATTATATTTGTATAAGGAAAAGACAACAATAAAATGCATTTCCATCTGGGGGTGGGAAGAACCTATTGCAATATTTCCCACAATGTTAAGTAAACATTTTTAGTTAGCAAAGACTTTGGTGTAGGATATTTATACTATACCCTAGACCCAGATCATTCTTGAATTTAAAAATAGCAGCAAACTCTGACTTTGGATCAGCTCTCTGCCAAAAATGGCTTTCTTTATTCTGGGTCATGTGTAAACTATTTTAATAGGAGGCGGAGATGATTGAGTGTCAGCCTTGGAAGTTAGGTGCTCACTTGTGTAACTTGCTTATCAATAATGTGGACTGTGACCTTGGGCAACTTGCCCAATAGTTTGATGCCTCAGTTTTTTTCACTGTCAAGGTGGTAAGTAATAACTCGCACCCTCTTTCAGTGTGCACTCTATAGGGATGCTGTCAGGTTTTATTGCGTCAAATTCTTTAAACTTCTCCAAATAAATATAACATTATACTGTCCTATTTTCTAGAGTGTACTGCCCTATAGATAGACTGAAATTGTCACAGAGAGATTGTCCCTTTGTTCTATGAAAAGATTAATTGTCTGGGTAAATTTGATTCAACACTTTTAAGAGAAGAGCTCTTATGTAAATTGTGTCCAATTTTCTCATGTAAAGATCTCCACCTAAGTGAATCTCTTCAGATATGAGTAGTAGGTATTACAAGTTTTGCTTTAATGTTACTTAAAAGTTAAAAACAGTCATTATCAAAGAGAAACAGCGTTAGCCACTTGTTAAAGGTGGCAAGACAGATTTTATTCAGAGCACTGCAGTGGTGGGGAGAGACTGCAGTATGAGCTGTGCTCACCTGCAACTGAGACAAAGTGACTGTGATTTTTAAAGTAAGAACAAACAAGCAAAAACCCAGAGACACAGACAACAGTTTAGTGGCTACCAGAGGGTAAGTGGGGAGGGAAGTGGTAGCAGAGGGTAAAGCAAGTCAAATATATGGTGATGGAAGGAGAACTGACTCTGGATGGTGAACACACAATATAGGTGATGTATTATAGAATTGTACACTTGAAATCTATATAATTTTATTAATGTAACCCCAATAAATTCAATAAAAAGATAAAGTAAATCTCATGTAGACAGTAAAAAAAATGAAGTGAGAACAGAAAGGGAACAAAAAGGGGCTCTGGAGAAGTGAAAATAAGGGGCTTCAGGGACATGGAAAATTAAAGAAGGGGGATAAGTGGAAAATTACTGAAAGGTTAGACAGTGTGGGTTGGTACTACATACCTTTTGTCGTTTGGCAGCTTTGAGTTTTCTTGAGCAAAGACTCAGCAGAGGGCCTGGAGTCACCTTTAGGGACATGACCTAGTGCATGGAACAGGCTAAAGTCTTAGCAAAATGTTAGGGGAAATCCTCTGGGCTACATGGAAGCTCAGAGTTCACACCATCTGTGGCGGAGGGAGAAGAGGGGAGGAAGGAGCAGCTAGGGTAACTGTTGATGTCACCTTGTCATGGCCTCAAGTTTTCGAGTTTAACTAGATTTAGACAATGCCTGTTCAATGTGATTATCCTTTTGCAGAAAGAAAAAAAGCAAAAAGAGAATTTTTATGAAAAATCAAAAAGTATAATGGCTTTTTTTCAGGCACCATATCTGGAAATCAAGAAGCAGATGGATAAACAAGACCCCCTTGCTCATCCCCTACTGCAATGGTATAACATTTTAGTTTTCCTCTTAATGAAAACCGCATCATTTTCTACTGCCTGCTCTAAGACAAAAAAAAAAAAAAAACAACAAAAAACAACAAACCAAAAGCTTATTTTACAAGGCCTGCAATGCTACAGTTCTACAAGCTTTAGGCCTGGTGATTTTACAATCCCAGCGTCTTTAATGATGCTCACTCTAATTAAAACTCGTACATCACAAGAGGAGGAAAATGCTGTCACATGCGCTGCATGAATAACCAGTGTATGTGACAACAGTTTGTCTATAGTTTTTAAAAATGCAATTAACTGGATTATGTGGTAAAGCAGTTTTGGGTTCATTTAATTTTCCAGTTAATTGAGGGCTAAATGATAAAACTCACTTATTGAAAATGTTCCTAAAATGTATGTTTTATATAATTGACTCCCTTACCAAGGATAGAACAAATTTGATGGGCTCTTTGTTTGATGATAGCGGGTGAGGCCCTGCTTCAGAACGAGCCTGGGGAGGCCTGTGCATTGGTCAAGTACAGATCAGAAAGAGGCTAGACTAAGAATAGGAGAGGTGGGTTGAGAACTCACCTTGCACAAAGAATTCCATTCATATAATTTGCCCCATGGTTTCCTATTCGCCAAATGAAAACAATATTATTTATCTAACATACTTATAAGGGTTTAATGTACATGTTTCTTTGAATTCACGAAAACTCAGACTATGGAATTTACCATGATTATCACGCAGTAATACACGTGTAAAGATTATAAGAGGTTGCCATGAATGAGGACTTATCCCATGCTATAACCAGGAAGTTTTAAAAAAATATATAAGGATGAGCAAAGCAGAAAGAATCTGGCTGCCTTGCAGATTACTTACCTGTCACTTAGTCACAATTTTACAATATCACATATACATTTAATTTAGTCTAATAAGCTTGTGAGACAAAAATTAGGTTTGGATGTCTTCCTTCTTTGTATCTTTTACGATCTATTATTAAAATTTTGACAGATTCAGTAAAATAATACGTAGTTTTTATTTCAACTTTTAAAATTCTCACATTAAGTCATATTCAAAATGAAGGTACAAATCTCAAATATCTAATGTGTTGTTGTTTTTTCCTGAAGTCAGCCTGATTGGTAACTTTTAATTATTTCTGATCATTTCCTTCAGCTTGTCAGTCACTCTTCTTTCAAGGAAAAGAAAATCTACCAAAACACTTTACAATTTTTCCTGCTTATTATTTTGCATACAAAACAATTAGTTCTTTCAGATACCTGAATTTAATTTTTTTAACTTAGTGTCTCAATATGTTGAATGACAGCTTGTATATAAATCATTGTATATATCAGCGCAAAGAGATTCTCAGATATTTAAAGAAAGAGATCTTCGTTAAGAACTCATTTTTAATTAGTGGAGGGAGGGGCAAAGGAAGCAGATGCATGAACTAACTTCTAATTTTTGTAATATTTAGATTATCATTTTGAAAGTATACTCAGAGAAGTTCATTGTGCTGATATTTGAAATGGTGATTATTAAAAATTTTTTAAGTTTTAAGGAACTACTCTGTGCTTTCTCAGTTTAAAATATTATCACTTTGTGACACAAGCTCTTTAAATTGCTTCAGAAAGCAAAGGAAAATGATGTAATTAAATACAATTATTACTCCATTTAGTTTATGTCACAGCACAAATAAGTTTCAATCACTTGTCAACTAAGGAAAAAAATGTTAAATGTATTTGGCAAATGTTTGTGACTGATGGATTATTTTAATTAATTTCAGGGTTATTTCAAGTAATAGGTCACATATTGTGAAACTACCAGTTAATAGGGTAAGTCTTTTTTTCACCTGTACATATGGAAATGGGAGGGGTGCTCATTAGTTGGGAGAACTGACTCCTGTGATTGTTAAGCAGCCTTTCCAGGATAGTAAAGTAAACTCAGATTAAGCCTAATTTCTTCAGTTTGAAATTGCCATATGTGCACCAGCTCCACGCTTTTTCAAGTTATCAAATTCAAATTCAGGCTGCTGCCCTGACTTTTTAAGTAAATAAGACTCAATATGAGATAGTCATTCCACAAGTGATGGAAAGAATATTATCTAGAGATTGACCAGAAAAAGCGAATGTGCTTTTTTATCATTGTCAGTTTCATGTTGACACAGCTCTACTTTTCTATATCAGAGAAGATAGTGCCTCCAGATATCTTACTGATCGTCCTGATACTCTAGAAAATCATGAAAAAGCTAATGGACTCTGATTTCATTTCCGATCACCACCTAAGAACTGTATCTAAAATCTCAGCTGTTACATCTGTGATTTCTAACCTATGAGAGTCCTATATATTGAATTCCTATATAAATATATTCCTAGCTGAAAGGGCAGCAATTAGAAAATTCTGTCAAGCAACTAATCCAGAAGGTTCTGTTTTAATTTCTTTCTGTGAAAAAAACGGGGAAACAATATTTGAATGTAGGCAATTTTCAATTTTATAAATATATGCAAATAAAGTGTGATGATGTTTTTGGCAATTTAAAAATCTTGAAATAACGTTTCTGCTTAGCAAACTCTCAGAATATTTCCCCAGTTGAATAGCTAGTGTATACTTGGGGAATTCAGTAATAAAATTTTTAAAAAGAAGTGTATTTAGCAAGGCAGATCTGCTTGAACGTGATTACATAGTATATTCCAAAGCTAAATATAAATGACTTTGAATTATTGTCTGTCTCCTGAGCCTTTTCTATTAGCCTGAGGAATTATCCTTCATATCAGCAATTCCATATGATTTATCATTTATGTAGTGTTGTTGTTTTGTTTTAAATGGATGGTCCCGTTAATGTCATTAGCCTAAACTTACTGTGGTTTTGAAACTAGGTCATTCTTAAACAAGTAAAATGTGAAATTGTCAGCAGCCTGATTATATGTTGAATGTAACATGATTCCTTTGTTATTCTTTTCAATGGCAGCAATTGAAGTTTATGCATACCCCACATCAGTTCCTCCTCCTCAGCAGCCCACCAGCCAAAGAATCCAATTTTAGAGCTGCTAAAAAACTCTTTGGAAGCACCTTTGCTTTTCAGTGAGTATGGCTCAGTGTGGATGGGGGTGTCGTGCCACCTCAGTCTTCAGAAATGTGTGGGGAGGAAAATGCTCTCTTTCAGTAGTTGGCTGTTAACACTGAATACTCTACGGTGTAATACTTGACTTGGAAAGTCAGGACTTTGAGAAGACGCATGATTACTATATTGTGACCACTTGAAAGATCACTGTTCTTTGGTTTTGCTTTTTCCTTGCCCTTCTCTCTGTTTTAGTGGCTCACACATTGAAAATTGGCACTCCATCCTGAGGAATGGTCTGGTGGTTGCTTCAAATACAAGATTGCAGGTATATTTACTGAATGCTTTAACAAGCCCTCCTTATTCCTCAGTATTGGCACTCAGTGAGCAATCCTGATGTTATGTTTTTACTTACAAAAAAAGAAGCATTTGGGTTTTTAAAAAGTACATGGAATTTTTCATAGGCATGTGTAATTTTCACAAAATCTCTGAAACAGAATTGACCGATACAGGGATGAAAAGAAACAGATAAATTTCCTAAGAGAAAACAGCAAAATCACTTCAAACTTAAGTAGAAAAAACACTATCATGCAAAAAGTAAAGCCCTACAAGCATTCTGTCTTTTAATTAAACACTGTTTTTGAGCACTGCCTCAGTGTGAATACTTTAAGAGAAGAAAAGGTAGGGCTAAGAATAGGAAAACTGGAGATCGGACATCAAAGGGCTATTTGATACCTGCTTTTCAGCCTCCAGGGCAGCACTTGGAGTGAGCAGGGGTCGTCCTCATCTTTATTTATGCCCTCCATGTCCAACACTTCAGGTACTCTGGTACAGCTGATTTTCTTCTGATGATGTGAGGAGGTCAGGAAATGAGATCCTTAACCCAGTCACCTGTTGCTAGGTACATGTCACACTCTGAGGATAGTTGAGATGACACAAACGTAAATGTCCATAAATTCAATTCATACTAAATAAGGTAAGAGGGCCCTGGAACATAGATATAATAAGAGAGAATTTTAATTGTTCTGAGTAGTTTCTCAGACCAGTCGAAGAGTTTCAGTTAATGAAACTCTTGTCACTTGAAAAATTTAGATGGTAAGAATGTGATGACAGAGTTGTATGATGAAAATCTGAATAGGATACTTGATATCATGTGACAGCATGTGAGTCCTTATCAAAATTTGGTCGTATATGTTACAGCTTTCTTTCAGAATTTTAGATTCATTAACATAAAAGCCTTCTACAGTATTTCATAGTAAGTAACTCTCTTTGTCATTGGTAGGGTGCAAAGGGATTTTTCCTCTGGCTATCATTTTTCATATATCAACTTACTCTTGAGTGTTAAGGACAAGGAAATCAGTATTACTGTTTTCAAATGAGGCTTTGCAATAAAAGCTTTATCATTTTCTAAGAGTTAATGCTCCACCATGAGATAGAATGCCTTCTTTTGTAAAATATTAACATTTTAAACCATTGACTAACTGCCTTCTCTCCCTCCTTTTCCCATTTTAGCTCCACGGTGCAATGTACGGAAGTGGAATCTATCTTAGTCCAATGTCAAGCATATCATTTGGTTACTCAGGTAAGCTGGTATTTCATTTCTAACCTCAAATTTATTAGATTTTATATTTTTATTCTTATATATTCCAGGCACAATTTTCTATCACGTAACTGAAGCTATTGTGGTATATTTGTATTAATTTATTTGATAAATGTCAGAAGCAAAACAAAGCTCACCTGTCGAGATGAATTTATAACAATTCCCTTAGTGTATAAGAAGGTATATATGTCTTGCCAACTTCAAAATTAATTTTAATTGTGTTTCAATAGTTTCTATATTGATTCTCTCCACAAGTAAATATTGAGAATATAGTATGTACAAAGCATTATGTAGAGCACTGAAAAATATTCATACATACTAATCCACCACCACTGAGTGTAATTCTGTATCATGCCAACTTCTTACCTTTGGATTATTATATATCCCATAAAGAATTTTTGAGTAGTATGAAAAATTTAGGATTAGAAAAACACCCTTAAAATCATCCTACTTATTGGCAACTTCTCGTTAATGTTTTGATGAGAGTGTGTGAAAAAAAATCATTTTAGAATAAATTGAAAGCATGTGCTGAGGAGGAGCCTGGTAAATTCAAAATATGGAAAGAATGATCACCAAATTGTTAACAGTTATTACCCTCAGATAGTGGAATTCGGGATAATTTCTTCTTTGCATTTTTTGAATTTTTTGGAAGATTTTACAGCGATCAGTGTAATTTTTTAGAACAATGATTTATTTTGTTTAAACATAAAGAAATTGAAACTATACAGAATGTGTAAAGTAACAGATGAAATATTTTCCTCCTTTTCTATAACCTTGGTATTCAGTGTATTTCCCTTTAGACTTTTAAATGCTTTTATATTCATATACCTGCATATATAGTTGAGTGTGTGTGTTTATATGATTACATTAAATGACTTCAGGAGATGATGTTCACATGGTACTTGGATGGTAAGTGTTAAGATCCCCATATTACAGAAAAGCATATTTAGAGGGATCTAATAACCAGGTGAATGTTGACCAGGTCTACCTGTCCAAATCCTCTGCCCAAGTTCATGCTCTTTCAATCATAGCAAGTTGTTTCTCGGTGACTCACCCTGACCTTTTCTAGAGCACATGTCCTAAGAGCACGAGGGAGACCCTTCGTTGCCTTTTCTGAGCCGGCCTCAGAAGACACATGGCATCACTTCCCACACACACTACTGGTCAAAGCAGTCACAAGGCCTTCCATGTTCAAGGTTGGGGAATTAGACTCCATCTCCTGACGAGAGAGGGGCAGTCACATTGTAGAAAAGCATATGGCTTGAGAAATATTGTTGCACTGGTCTTTGAAAGTACAATATGCCAAAATAACACTACAAAAAGAAATACCAGGAAGAAGAAGATAGTGTAAGAAATAGAATAATATAGTTCAATGGAGAAAACAATCAGCATAAATCAGTCTAAATCTCGTTAAAACAGAATAGAATAAAACAATGTAAAACAAATTTAAATAATTGAATACATCCTCAGCATAGATAGGGAAAAATGCAACAAAATCATCAGGTATTGTGATTTTTCTGCCTGTACTGGTGTACAGACTCTTTAGATGGATTCATGGAAAGGATTGTGGGGGATACAAAATGTAAATGTATGTAAAATCCATCGGTGAGAATGTTGATTTGTCTGAGGACAGGGTCCATAGCTGTCATCAAATTCTTGAAGTGACTTTGATCAGGAAAAAATGTAAGAACACTACAGTAAGATGAAGTAGCTTCATAGTTGGTTCTGAGGGCTGCACGTCTTGGAGGTAGAGAACAGAATCGTCTCTCTTGGAAAAGATTCCATCCACACTATTTGTAATTTGGTCCATAGGCTTTTTACCCATTCTCCTTAAGCCTTCTATTGGAACAGCAACAAAAACAACACACCTCTTCACTTCCGAACAGTAGATGAGCATTTTCATATAAACTATAGGTACAAATCTACCAACTCTCATAAGACAGATAGGAATTTTAGTTCTGTTTTGTCTAAAAAAAATACACAGTAAAAAATCATAGCATTAAAAGAGTAAGCTAAGATTTTGAATATCATAGACAAAAGGACTTACATAATTTTTCTTTACTGGAAGAAGTAGTAAATTCTATATGGAATTGATCATGTGTCAACAGTTCATGAAGTTAAGTTGCAGTATAAATATTTTTTTTTACGTTCATATTTCCCACCCCTTATCTTCTCTTTCTACTAACCAGATGGTCGGAATGAAAGGGTCTAAAAGCCTCTCAAAACCAAGTTTTAAGAATTTTCTTATCATATCAGTTTTATGGAAGAGAATTTTCTATCCCTGTTTCAATGAAAAGAAAAACCAACTGGATTTTCTTCTTTCTAACTCCACCAACACTGCTGAAACCCACGGACTGTCCACCTCACGTGCTGAGGGCACCATAGCTGCTCCCACGAGAGCCCACTGTGACTATCAGTGGCCTGACACAACCCAACCTTTGCCTAAAGTGGAACTTTGTAGTGCAGATGGATTGTATTTTGAGCTGTGTCATATGGCTTTGTTCCTAAGTTATGGTTTTGCTGATGTTTTCAGGGATGAACAAGAAGCAGAAGGTGTCAGCCAAGGATGAGCCGGCTTCAAGCAGTAAAAGCAGCAATGCGTCACAGGTGTTGTAGCAGCTTGACTGACTGCAAATGATAAGTGAACTCAGGCTCCATTAGCCAGCAAGATTTCAATAAATACTTGGGCTTTTTAAGTCTGCAGAATTATTATAAGTGGTCATTACGCATACAGGAATAAAACTCACCCTTCAGTGTAATCACCAAAATGCCTTTGTTCAGTAAATATTCAACAAGTATTGACCTCCTACTGTAATGTTAGAGACTCTCTTAGACATTGGGCTACAGTGATAATCAAAAATAGACAAATCTTCTTGGAGCCTACATTTTACTGAGTGGATATAAATAAGCTGAATATGTATTTACATAGAAAGAGGGCTAGATGGTGGTAAATATAGAGAAAAATCAGGAAAGGGATGTTGAATGCTATGGGATGAAAGATAGAACTAGAATGAATATTAAGTGAGGTAGTCAAGAAAGAATGCTCTGAGAAGGTTCTATTTGAATAAAGATCTATGGTAGGTAAGTGCAGATACTATGTGGCTCTCTGGGAGGAAGAACATTCCAGGCAGAGAGAAGAACAAACACAAATCCCTTGTTTCTGAAATACATACATTTTGGACAAATTAAAAATCCATCTCATGAATAATGTGACGTTAAATTTAAAAAAAAAGAATATAACTAATCCAGTATCTAAAACCCCATATTTTCCACATGAGGCATTTCTGATACCTCTGTGGCTTAATGATGCTATAAAAATGGGTTGATTTTATGTAGTTAGGCCATCTGGAATAATTGAGTTTAATGTTTGAAAAGATTGTGTAACTTGAATTTTGTTTCTCTTGAAATAAAGATTTCAGGCTTCCAGTAAAAATAAATTTAGATTCTAATTCTATGTTGTAGGGCTATTAAACTTTAATTTAGCCTTTTTTAGTTCACTTACTTGAGAGTGATTTAATAATGATTATGTACGGAAATTAAATGATGTAACAAATATAGCTTGCCATTAAGAGAGAGTTCAATGATACTGCTGCGAATCTTGATAGGCCTTTTAACAAAAACATCTAGAGCTATCTTAGTGACTGTTATTTTTTAATGATGAACAATCAAGTGTCTCATTTTCACTCTAATTTTTAAATTCTTTTGGAATTTAGTCACAGAAGAAAGGACAGCAATCCCAATTCCTGCAAAGCCGTAACTTAAAATGCATAGCCTTATGTGAAGGTAAGGTGAAAGTTGTGCAAACCTCATGTCATTAATTCCCTAACTTCTCTGTGTTTACAAACTTGAATATATTTACAGAATGCTTAGAATAGTGAACGCATTATTTATGACCTTCTCTAAGGTCACAAATGGAAAACGGGTGCAATAGAGATGATAAAGGTTAAAAGCAAAGAGCAAAGTTGGCAAGAGTTCAGACCGTGTTTGATTTTATTCTTGGCAGATATTTCAGAACGGTAATTATATCTTTCTGATCAAGTATTGCTTGTCTCTTTTGTTAATATGCCACCTTCCTCTTTCAGTTGATTTTTGAATGTACAATATTATGAAAAATTGCAAAGATGAACGAAGCCCTGAGAAGATAACCCAATAGGTCTTCCTGTTTCTATACTGAAATTATTCTTCTGTTCTGCACTTGAGAAAGAAAAATTAATAGGCAGTTTGCAAGATCATATACTTTTCTTTGTTCTTGCTTTAAATTCTGACTTTGGCTAGAATTTATCCTTGTCTTGGGATTTTTAACTGTCTTGTAAGTTTTCAACACTTGCTAGTTATATAGGACATGAAATTGCTTTGTACATAGTGCCCAAGGCAGGACCTATGTATCTGCTTTTGATCAAACACAACTGATTACCTTCCTATTGTTACACTAATCCTGTTGGAAACATACAATTGTTACATGGCATTTTATTGCTTTTATTTACATTTCTTGATAATATGGGTAAACATTTTTCATATGTTAATTTGTGCGTGTATTTTTGCTTTTAAATTTCGGAGAGAAGGAATATAGTCCTTAGAATAAAACAGTTCTTTAATTGTATCTTCCACTCACAGTGATCACCTCACCTGACCTGCACAAACATGGAGAGATATGGGTCGTCCCAAATACTGATCATGTCTGCACTCGATTCTTTTTTGTGTAAGTGTTAAGGCTCAAATTGTGTGTTACCGTCTTCTCCATAAATGAGGTAGTAGGGACTACATTATTATTTGGTCACTTTAACTGCCAATTTATAACAGATTTGTCATCAACTTAATATTTTTGTTTTATTTTAATAAGCTGTAAAAAACAGTGATGTTTAAATGCTGTTAATTTAGAAGAGCTGAAGAAAAAAATTATCTTTAGCCATCTGTCTCTGTGTGTGTATATGTATATATACATGTGTATATATGTATATTTACATATATGTTACAAAGATATTTATATAGATATATGCATACATACATGTACACATATATTCTTTATTTTTATATATTTAAAAATATTCAGACGGAATGAAGAAAGCAATAATGAGAAGGTCTTGTCCCGACAGAAAGTTGATCTGTATTCCATATAATACAGGCTGGCGATGTACTACATATTGAGGTAGATGCTTTTTGACACAGCGGTATCATAAGCGCTGCATTAAACTATAAAAGCATTATTTTTGTTCCTAAATAAATGAGTGTGGGAGGCCTGTTTGATTTTCACCTATATCCTTGTTTGAGTCCCAATTCTTTTCCTATGTCTGTTCCTTCCTCATCCATGGTTCTGTCACAGAAAGGACCTCATAAGAATTGAATATATCTGGTACTTTTATATTGTTTTCTGAAAAGAAGCTGGAAATATGCACTGGCTTGTTCTTTTATAAGCTATGTCAGAATAATACATAATTATTTTGTATTGACTACATCAAGATCCAATATATAGTGCTTCAATATATAGTGTAGTCATGGCAGAGGCCTGTAGCATTTGATGTGTTAGCTTATTGACTATTCACAATGGAAATTTTACAAACTGTCAGGTTTTCTTTTGGGTGGTATGAAAACTAAATTTCTGATGGCAACAGATTTATGTATTATGTATCTATGTATCTTATGTGCATATGATTCATATTAATGCATAATTACATATTATGAGACATATACATATCTATGTATTTCTCCTTCCCTTCCCTTCTCCTTCCTTTTCCTTCCCTTCCCTTTCTTCCCTTCCCTTCCTTTCTTTTCCCTTCCCTTCCCTTCCCTTCCCTTCCCCCTTTTTGTAAGACTTGCAGTGAAATAATGAGGCTAGTCAGGTGGGTTGAGAAAAGTGAGTGCTTTATTCTGCGCTCCCGGGTGAGGTTCACCGGGCCGCAAATGGGGGCCGGCGAAGTCGTGCCCAGGGTAGAGGGAGGGAGGCATATATGTGATTTTTGGGGAGGGGGTTGGCTGAGTGAGGTGGCAGATCAGCAGGCCCCCCTAGCGCACATCGGGCGCCAGCGGCTGTGTCCAGAGTTGCTTATCGCACCATGGGTCTGCTGCCTTTTCTGGGAAACGCCATGGACCTCAGTCTCTGTCATGCGAGGAGAGGTCTAACTTAGCAGAGGGGTATGACTTGGCTTCCGGCCACTTTGACCATGCCCGCAGCAGACCTAACACTTCTCTCGTCTCGTCTCTTCTCTTCTCTTCTCTTCTCTTCTCTTCTCTTCTCTTCTCTTCTCTTCTCTTCTCTTCTCTTTTCATCTCTTCTCTTCTCTTCTCTTTCTGGAATATTGGAGAACAGTGTGCTTCTCCGGGGCCCATCAGCTCCAAGTCCTTGTTCTTTCAATCTAGTTGTGTAGGGCGCAGCCCACCATCCCAGCAACCCTGTTGTTCAGAGCTCACGCTCTAACCAACTGAGCTAACTAGCCAGCCCTATATATTTCTTTCTTAATGTCGAGGCAGCAATGAGTATAATGGAAAGAGCACCAGTTTTGATCAGTTTGTGTCCAGGCTCACCAGTTGTTAGTAAGACGACATCTGCCAAGTTACATAATCTCTCTTAAGTCTCATCAGTAGATACTATATAGTACCATCAGTAGATACAGTAGAATAATGTATCTACCTGAATTTGCCAGAATTCCAACAGGAAATCATAGAAAACGTGATATTTTCTGTCATCCACAAGTAGATTACTTACAAAGGTGTGGTTATGGCAAACCATAGGTCTAATGGAGCAGCCTAGATCTAGCAGCACCAAACCTGTTATATATCCCTATGTCCAAAAGGATCAAGACAGGAAGCAGTTACCAGAACCTGGTAGGGAGGGCCCTTTCTAGTCCAGCAGCTTTGAAAGGAGTCACAGCCTTTTGCTGAGACACTGAGGCACCCCAGGGGCTGGAACCTAGGGAACCTTGCCCTCAACCTATTGCCTCAACCTACTGGCACTCCACATTGGTCAAACCCTACCAAAATAGAGAGCAATTTTGTGCTGGGGGAGTCCATCCACGGCAGGTTCCAGGGGCAGAATGCAAAGTAGAGAAGGGCGCCATGTGGGTATGGAGGCTCCCGAAAGCTGTTTGCGCAATGCAGGTCTCCATGGAAAGGCATTCATTAAATATTTTTTCCCTTCATTTTTGATCTTCTTGACAATTATCCACTGTTAGAAGATTGGCCTTCCAAAAAGACACATCCAATCACAAAGTTATTTGATGGAGTGACCTTAAGATTTTGACAGAAAAGTCAACTCCAAAGTCCTTTCCTTAACCTGACATTAACCAGTTAATCTCCTTTTGGCATCTTGCTAAAATTCAAATTTACTGAGATAATAAACAACTTTAGATATTTAAGCAGGCAGTGAGCATTCAAGCATTAATTCCTCGAAATTTTACATAAATTGTATGTAAAATAAATTTGTAGGGGGATACATGTGGGATGTTATATGTGTTTGTTTACTGGAGAGAAGGATTTTTTTTCTGTATTTCATAAGAAGAAAAAATTGAGAAAAGACCATCTGAAGAAAAGAGGACAAAACACTTCCAGTATATTCAGATAACTTTTGAAATGATACAAAGGAAACAGTTCTGTTAAGATAATGATTTCCATTTTTTCGTAAATACAAATGAGAGTTCATCTTTTTTCTTTGCACCCTCAGGAGAGAAGGCACTAATTAAGGAAAATTGATAAGATTCAAAGCACATCAAAAAGAGAATCCATTCACTAATGAATGTACATTCTAATTACACCCATCATTTTCTTTCTTTATAAAAGATGTAATCAAAGAGTTCCAGTGACGTGCCTCCCTAGTGAGTGGTAATATCTAGGTAAAGAAGAAATTGATGAGAAAGAAGTGAAAATATACCATTTTCAGACAGAAAGTAAATTTCTGTTATTTTTTATATATATATGTTATGTGATCTCTTATGTTAGAAGCTTGGTCTGATGACTAGTATATAAATTAATGTTCCTTTTTTATCTGCTAAGTGAAAATACTAAAAATTAAAGTAACTTCTATGTTAATTGGATTTCTAGGGTGAAGGAGATAATAAAATAGTCATTTGATAACCCAGTCACATTTTTTCCATCAAGTAAACAATAACAAGGCAGACAGAAAAATTGGGAAATTTTAGGGAACGGACTATGTATCAAAAAAAAACCAAAGTAAAATTTAAAGGATGAGGTCCCTTAGAGAAACAAAAGGAGACTGCAAAGTTTGAAAAAAATTTGTTGGAAAATTCCAAAATGAATAAACTTAATCAAATATAAATGCTCCAGGCAAAATGTAATAATTCAGATGTTATGAACAGATTCTAGCCAATCGAGAAGTTTTAGCAATTTTAGTAATTGTTGCTAAAGCCTGATTTCATTACTGACCTGTGATGTGTATATACAAAGACTTTAAGGTCAATATGTAGAAATACGGCAGCTTTTTAAAAGGGGCCAAAAGCTGGACTTAAACAGGGGATGTGAAAACCAAATAGACATATTGTGCTTTGGTCATATATAGTACAACAAAAATGTTTATTTCACAGTGAATGGGACTTTTAGAGCAAGAGAAGGAAACTTACTGTTGGTATTTTTCATAAGTAGGGTTAAATCATAAAATCCAAGAGAAGGTAATTTATGATTTGGCAAGTTAACAGAATAGGTGTATCTAGTGCCATGGGTCCCCCACCACTGCCGTAGCGAGACTCTAAGAGATGGGAGTGTGTCTTCTCTCTCAACTGTCTGGGACCAAGGAGAGGTTCAGAAACACTAGGTTTGCGTATCCTGCTTATTTGATGTTACAGCCTACATGTTTAATGCTCCAGTTTTTCATTGATTTAGGGCAGGCAGATCTGCCGATGAATTATTTCGATATTTTGTCTATTAATTACATTTAAGATATATACTCCCTCCTATTTCTCAAAACATATTAAGAAGTTCAGATATTTAACAACAGGAAGACCAAATAAAACATCTGCAGAAAAGAGAGTATTTTCAGGTTTTTGAGTCAAGCAGATCGGTTTCAGGTATCCCTGTCCGAGGTCTATTATATCTTCCAAGGTCTAGCTCAGATGCCACCACTCCCATAAGCCCCTTCCTGACGTTCCTACAGCTCCCTACAGAACTTCCATTTAAAATTCAATTTCTTCCTTGTGTCTGGCTCCTCCACCAGGCAGGCTGTCAGCTCCTAAAGGGCCGACTCCTCCTCTTGTTTTTTGACTCTGCTGAGTACCCTGTAGCACCTTGCATAGAACCTGATGCATGCATGGTTGCTTGTCGTAAATTTCTAATGAATGAATAAAGACCAAAGCAAAAAGAAAAATATCTTGGATTATATGTGGTTTTTCTTTTAGGTCAAAGTTTGAAAATGTATCTAAAGAGGCAGATACAAGAAAAATTTATAAAATAAGAACCATGTGATGGCTATTGAGTAAAATAAGAGATACCTTTAATCGTGATGTTGCAAAAGATAAACAGTGTTCGACTGGGAACATAGTGAGAAGACAACTTATTTATAAATTTAGGTGACAGAGAACATCAGTCATGGCTCAGTGGAGCTGTGTGACATGAAGCTGATACAATCGGGACTTTGGTTTGTCCCCAGTCTATAATAAATCCAGTTTCTCTGTCTCCGTCCCAGATCTGTTTCCAAGATTTCAGCTGCCACATCATCCCCCTGCTTAAAACTCTTAAGCAGCTCACTACTTATAAGATGAAGTCCAGACTCCTTCACAAAGGGAACCAACTATTCAGCCCTTTGTTCTTCCGTCAGTCCCAGTGCATTGGAAGGTCAAGGAGATTGGCTCCCCAACCTCACGGCCCACCGTTTGCACCGCCTACCATTTCTCGCCTCAAGACGTTACACTTTACCGCCTGAACTGTGTTCTGTCATTTTCACACTTCCATACTTTTGCTCTTTTCTTTCTCTACTAAGCCTGGGTTATCTCTTCCATTCTCTCCCCTCATACTTATTTATCTAATTCCCACTCCTCTTTGAAATCTTTACTGCATGTCTTCTGTCCTCCCAGAAACTTGCCTTGGCTTCTTCGTGCTGCTGCTTTGTGTTACTGTGCAATGCCCTGAGCATGCTTTTATCATTGGATTACTCTCCTATGACTCGTCTTCTTCACTGCTTTGTATGCTTCTTGAGTTTGGGGACTACATGGCTCACTTGTGTTTGTGTTCCTCGCATAGTTCTTGGCCCGTAATCAGGAATGAATGAAATGCCCACGTTATAACTGCTTGCTGGGTATTTCCCCTCAGAAAGTCTGCTAATACCTTAAAATCAGTATGTACAAACTGGAACCTATCATTGCTAAATCCCCTAACCAATGTCTCAACTTCCCCAATCTATGCAGTAATTTTACACATCAAAGAGACTGGAAACCTGAGCTATAGTTTTCAGTTTCTTTTTCCTTGCTCACTATGGACATCAGCTCCCAAGTTTATCTTTTCAGTTTTCTCCCATCACTACTTTTGTTTCCGTGGATATATCATTCTCTCCCCCAGAGTACACCAAAAAAAAAAAAGACTAGTTATTCTCCATGCTCCTAACTTCTTCATTGTTCCTAATTTGTTTTGTGCAATGCCAGATTTATTAAACGTTACCATTATTACATTCTGTGTAATGTACTGAAACTGAAATCAAAGCTAAGCAGAAAAGGATAAAATCACCCATAACATCCCCACCTAGGGTTAACTACGGTTCATCTTTTAGGGTGTAGCCTACATTTCTATGCATATAAAATTTTAAGATGGTACTATTCATACAGCATTATTTTTCCAAAATCAGAGTTTTGATGATTCCTTGCTCATACAGGCTGGTAGTTTTAACACATAAAAACAAACATGGCCTTCTGCAACATAGAGCCTGTTTCCCTTACTGCAATTACCTGTACAAATCACTGACTGAATAAACTTACTCCCCAAGCACGGGATTGTTTTTCCCACTACTGTGCCTTTACTCAGCAGTCAGTCCAAATGACTCGCTTTCTGCTTTCTCAGCAGCTTATCCTTTAGTCAATCTTTTGAGTCTTAACCACTTGGTCTTTTCACTGGAGCCTTTTGTGGTGTCCCAGTCAGGCATGATAGCAGTCTTTTCTCTGAATTTTGCTCGCCCTTTCTTTGTACCTCCTAGGCTGCCTTGTCCGACAGTTATTTGCATAATTCTGTTATCTCCCCTGGCAAAAATGCAAAGTCTGTCTGTGTGTGGGAGTCTCATGTGTTATGCAGAAACTTGTACACATTGTTGAATGAAAACAATGACCAAAGACTGAATGTTCTAAGTTAATGGAGAGATAATACATGGGCTATGAAATAGCATCAGATTTCTTATAGGAACTTTGGCAAGTGCTGGTTTATCATTCAGTTCACAGTGAACTTCTGCTTTCTATTGCTAACAGAAAACAGGGCTATCATGTCCGGGTTCCAGATCTAGGGAGACAGAAAACAAATTTATGTGTGCCAATCTTAAAACCTTCAAAAAGCTGCTATATCAGTTTGAGAATAAAGGTTGTCAAAACATGCACAAGTTTTTATCCATGAAATTTCTTGACATACTCAAAAGAGTTCCAGACAGTTAAATTCCATCTATTGTCTTATTTTTTTGTCTCATAACTTTTAAAGTGAATTAATTTGTTTATTTATTTTTTTAATTAAAGTTTTACTCCTGGGAACATAAGTAATTTTTGTCTCCTTTTCAGTGGTTTCACTTTTCTTTCTTAAAACCCCAGTCAAGTGTATCATTTCCCTGTTGATATCCTTCTTGTTCTGTTTTTCAAATTTTGCTTTCTGGACTTAAAAGAACTTCACATTAACAACATATAGTTTGTCTGCAGTGCTAATAAATAGCTGCAAAGTATTCTGTTTGCCTTGTTGTAAGCAATGTCCTAATCCACTAGTAAGTCACCAATTGGCCGCATCAAATGGTAGTTGTTTTTCCTTTATTATTATATACGAGTCAGAGTTTAAGACATCTGAATGCCTCTGGCTGGTTTTACCTTTCAACCTACAGCCGTTAGGCTTCTTTGCAGGCTTCATGGACAATGGGAAAATGTGCATTTTGATAGATAACTTTTGACTTCAATCTCTCTCTCTTGCTCTCTGCTGTCTCCTTCCCTTATGCTCTTTCTATCTTAAATTATTATAGTTTACTTAAAGGAAGGGTGTCTCCTCTCCATTAACTTCAAAAGCTTTTTAAGTGTTAGTGAACATGTAATATTTGGGGATGCCAAACTTTTTGATTTGACTGGGAAATAGAGTGAGGTGTTAGTGATGGGACATGAGTGGAGAGGAAGTTTAGGGTTGGATTATGAAGGACCCTTGTGTGCCATGTGCCATGCCAGTGACACTGAATTTTGTTTTGCAAGTAAGATGATGGCCATTTGTATCACTAGCTGGTCTTGTAGGAGGGATGATGGGGATAAGTGTGGAGACAGAGAGATGAGTTATAATGCTATTACAATAGTCTAGGTTAGTATTTCTCACTGCAAGAAGAGATACGTTTACCATTGTGACTTGGGGAAAAACAGTGCTTACTTTGTGTGGTACAGTCAGTATTCTCTGTACTATTCTAATGTCATCGACAAATGCTAGCCTGGACAACCTAAATTAGTGTCAAAACCTGCTAATTGTACAGAATCTGCAACTTGAAAATCACTCATTTAGATGAATGATGGAGGAAGACCTAAAGGAAGGTAATGGCATTGGATGAAGAGAAGATTCAGCTGGAAATAATTAGGGAAATGGAAGCAAGATGACTCACTTATTGTTTGGATTTAGGCATGTGGAAGAGCCAAGGATGACTGAAGTTTTCTTGTAGGAAAGTGGGTAGATGATGGTACTCAAATTGGGACATTGATAGAGTAAAAAGGAGCAGACTCGGGGTTAAAAATTAAGTTCAGTCTCGCGATTTTTTGTGTGAAAATTATAGTTAGGGAACGATGTAAGGATTGGAGGTATAGTTTGGGAATCAACATGTGGGTGATAGTTAAAACAGTAGGAGAGACTGAAATAATTGAGAGTTTATATATCATTGAGAAGAGAGAACACTGAGAAGTGAATTGTGGATAAAACCAGCATTGAAATGAGAAGCTAGGGAAGAGGATTCAGTGAGAGAGACTGAGAATAACCAAGGACTAAGTAGGGCGTGAAGAGATAGTATAACTTAAAGAAAAACAGCAGTCAACTGTACCACATGCTAGACACAGGGGATACATTCTCCTCAATTCATCCACTAGGAGGCCATGGGCAACCATTGTTAGTACTTGACAATAGAGTAGTAGGGTGAGAAGAATGATTGCATTGGATTGATGGAAAAATACGAATTTATAATGTATTACAGACATATCTTAATCAAAGGTCAACTTCAAATTAAAAGGAATGGAGATGTAATATGTAGGCCGGATGTCAGTTAGGCCGAGCACACTTATTCAACATTGTGTTTAAAATATAGAAGATATGGTAGGTGTATTCACTGTACCAAAATGCCATAGCAATAGAACAAACACAAAGACATATTAAGAAATTAAGAGTAGAGATAGTGTATAAGGACTGGTATTTGAAATTGGGAAGCCATTAAGAACCAAAACAGTTGTAAGACCTTCTATTCTTCGCACTTCTCTCAAAGGACAATGGTTTTCTTTGTGTCTGTTTTGTCCCCTTTCTCTTTTGTTGTCCATATTCTAAATCCTAGAGGAACTAGCTGGATTGGTTTGTTAAACCAGCATTATCTCCCTTGGGCCCAGTTTTCAGGCAGCTTGCCACCCCAGCCTTGGTGCAGAATTATAGATGGCTTAGTCTACCCTTAGTCCAGTGGGTAGCCAGGATTTATATAAAAACCACAATAACATACTTTACTTGTCCAATAAAATATGTCTTTATATAGTTAGCCACAAAGCACCTGATTAGAGTTGGACAATTCTAACGCATTTCACTGTACAGATTCTTTAGTTCTTAACCAGGGCACTTATGTTTGATCTGAAAAAAAACTTATAACTGGGCTGTATACCACGTATCCCATTCTTTTCTTTACACTAATGATTCACCATTGAGTGTTTTTTGTGTGTGTGTGTGTGTGTGTGTGTGTGTGTCTATATGTATATGTGTGCATGCACACACATCGTTGTATGATAAGAACTAACAAAGTTGGCAGGCAACCTTAGGTCAGTTCTTAGGAGTTTCAACTTGATACAAATGCAATTATCACTAGGTGTTTAATCAGTGTAGTATGTAAGGACCTAAGTTCTCATTGCTTATGTCATCTGTTTCATTTTCCTGTATTGTGCTATTTCCGGAGAATTTATGTATGGTGAGGAAAAGACTGGCGCACGTTAATCTTTGAGACTGTGCTTGCATCCCTGATTCTCTATTTTGAAGTAATTACCACTTCTGTAAAGCCTCTGTCTTGAAGTCATTTTTATGAAGTAAAATTAATTCATCACCTATTCTGAATATTATCAGGGAAGTTTAAAAATTCATTCTTGGGAAATTTTTATTGCCCAAGAAAGTTTATTTGAGGAAATGAATTATCATCTAAAATGTAATTATTCCTCTCTAAAGAACTTAGTAATTGCTGTCCTTTAATGTGGTATTTTCACTTCTGTTGCTTAGCTAAACTTAGCGCACTTGCATTCTTATGTGAAGTACCAGCATAAATAAGAATAAGTTATAGTCAGACCAAACAGAGCAACCAGTGATAAGAAAATAAAAATGCAGCACTGATTACAACAGAATAATAATTAGAAGGCAAAGGAGCAGTGGCAGAAAGTAACTTCTTAGAGTGTCACTGTTCAGAAAATAAATGATTGAAGTAGGAGTAACCTAAGGGACGTAGGGTGATGGTACGTATGTGCTTTCACAGTGGGCTTCGTATAACAATGCTCTGGGAAATGGGTACAAGGCCAAGACTCGGGGATGCTTCCTGCAACTCAGGCAATGCTTTAAGTGGGGATGAAAATGTTTCAAAGGAAGGAAGGGGCAAATCATGGCATGACAAAGAATAACCGGATGTTTAGTAATGTAAGCTCTTCTCTGTTTAGCAATGCAAACATATTGTTAAATGCAACTGAGAAATAACTGTCTTCTGCTATTGATTGTCTTGGGCTCTATTTTAGGTATCAGATAACATTTCTAAGCTGTTGTAAATGCTTTTTGAAAATTTTTGATTCTTTCAATTTTTTGAATGTTTTATGCTTCTGTTTTGTGCTTTAGCTATGAAGATGGCCAAGTGGGAGATGCAAATATTAACACACAGGAAGGAGGCATTCACAAAGAGATCCTTCGAGTAATTGGTAATCAAACTGCTACTGGTTAAAGGACCACCACTTAATTAACATGATTTGAAAGCCTTCCTCGGGTTCAAAGCTGGATTTTGAACTGAAGAAGATGATAAAATAATTTATTGTTATTATAAACAAAATTAACCCTTTGAATACTGATTTTTTTTCTTAGTATTTCTAAGTATCTCGTTAAATACCTAAATGGTATAAAATTTATCACTTGTAGGGTTATGGAATCTAGTAATAAAATTACAACAGCACTTAAACTGAAGTGTGGGTTGCTTGCATAATAAACAGATTGAAAAACCAGTTTTGTGCTGATATTTTTATATTAAACTCTTTAATTGGAAATTTGGTATTATATACCGACACTTTAGCTTACCAAAATAGAATTGAGAACATTTTATAATGACGTCTATATCTATAATACTTTGCAATAAGTATAATGTTTGCACATTCTGGTGTGCTATATAATTAGTAGTATGAACATTCAAATGTTTGAAGAAGGATGTTTCCTATTCTCCTGTTATTTTTCCTTACACAAAAGCAATTAGGTCTTAGATGCAATGCTTTGCCCAAAAGTTTGTAATATACATATCTATAGAGTCATGCATCAAAATGTGATTGTGCATATATGTGTATATATACACATATGTGTTTTGACAACAGAGATGGCACAGCTCCACGATTCTATTCTCATTCAATGAAAAGAAAATAATATTCAGTAAGCAGTGAATCTGGACATAAACCAAGATATGAGTCAAATTTACCATTATTCATTCACTGAAATATTTGCAAACAATTTTCCTATTAAAGAATTTTCCCTTCAGTTAAAATTCAGTTCTTTTATAATGTTATCTAGAAGTCATAATTTGGAGAACATAGGTGCTGGTGGACTAAATCTACATTCAAATGATCATATGTTTAAAAGAAAGGCCTCAGAATTTGAACAAACGGTATATATTTTTTTATATCCTACAGTGAAACATTTAAAATTTTTATTTTTGCCACACCAGCATTTTTATATTTTTTCATCTAATACCTCTGGGTATTTTTTTTCATATTGAGAAAGAAGCCAAACTTTGAAGTTTCTTTTACATTAAAAGAACATAAATAAGTTTATAGAGAACAGTAACACCAGCTCTCATCATTCTCCTTTTAAGAGTCAGGTACTCATCAACATCATTTCTATTTCTTTGGGTCCTAAAGTTCTTATTCATTACAAGTTTTGATCGACAGTGTTTAAGTTTCCTACATGATGTCTTTGGAATAAGGCCATTCATGAGAGCAGTTTAATTAACGAGTCTGCCACTCTATTCAACCCCTGAATCAAGGCTTATATCTGATTCTAATTTATTTAGAAAGAAAAAAATAACATGTATAGTCATTTACAAGTATAATGTTATAACTTCTGTATTTATTTTCTTTGACATAGGAGGTGTGAAGAAAAAGTCATACACATTGTTAAGGGTTACTATTTAGAAAGTATTCATCATCTGTTTTCTTATATTGTGAATAATTGGTTCCTGCAAAAAGAGACTTGAAATGGTTGGGATATTAATCATTGTGATAGGACCCACTTAAAACATTGATCTGTTGTGACTTATGCCTCTGAACTCAAAGTGAGACTGAGGGATATATTGGCATGATAGGTCTGAGATATAGTACCTTGTCGAGTGTTCTGTGACCAGATATTTGAAGACTTGATGTAGGACAAGAGGACTACTCTCTTAAGTCACCCAAATCTCTTTGTGTTTTGAAAACCTTTTTAAGCAACAAAATTATTTTTTCAAATTAATTTTGTGAGACATCCTATGTATGATATAAATATGAAGATGTAATAGCAAGATTTGGAAATTGAGGTCTGGAACCCCACATGTTTGGCCACTAGGACCACTGAGGTACCCCAAAAACTCTTTGTAATGCCTCCAAGCATAATTTTAAAACCACTGACCCAATCTATTAAGGCTTTACTTAACAGTGGAGTGATCTGTAAGGGGTACACTATTAAGATCTGAACTGGAAGGGTAACTTTAAGGACTCAAGGGAGACTATTTAGGTGAGGAGAAACTGGCATAATGTAAACTTCTGCCAATTTATGAATAAAATTTGATTCATCAGAGCAAGAAAAGTAGTTGATAGTTGTAATGCCTACTAAATATTACAGATAATAGACATCTTTTATGATAAAATAAGATGTCTTCTAATGATAATGGAATGCTATTGCAATGCAGAATGACAGATTTTATTTCAAAAAATTGTCAGAGCATTGGTAAGCAAGTAATCTAAGAGCCAATCTTTTAATTTAACATTTGATACTGGGAATAATACAATACATTGATGCTTACCTTTATTTCTAAAGAATTTAATCTTAATACTTACCATAAGTAAATGAATACCATGCTTTCAGAATCCAAGCAGATCCTTAAAATTTAGAAGTTTAAACATTATTATCATGCCTTGATTCAGTCACCTCATTAAGATATTATCTATTGACTTATTTGATGATTCCAAACATGTGATGTTGTATTTATATAATCATTTGAAGTCTGTTCACTGATGCTTTGTAATAGTTATATTAATTGTGTAACCTATACTACTTAATAGTAACCCACTGAACAAAGGCAATCATTTATTTTTATTCTTGAAGTAGGGGAAGAATAACTTTAATTTATTAGTTCTAATTTTTCCAGTATTACTGACTTTGTAAACATTTCACTATGAATAATTTGTCCTCTTTCATTGTCCACTGTATTAAAAAAGAAGAAAATAATTGACCATTTGAACAGAGAAAAAGTAATAATATATTTATAAGCTAATGCTATAGAATACATTATGGTGAGGTACTTTTGTGGTAACTTAGATTGAATTATGTTGAAACGATTTTTATTTTTGTTGCTCAGCAAATCTCAGTCATATGTTGGATTTGAAGATGGTTTTTAAATTTAAATTTTAAATATAAGAGTATAAAATTTAAACATAAAACAGTAAGCCCTTAAACTTGCTATCAAATACTAAATGATATAAGAAACCAACCCAAACTATTGTTAATGCTCTGAATGTTTCTCTTTGAAAATTTAAGAGTTTAGAAAAGAAAGTCTCAATGTTTTCTCCCCTTTGTTAAAAGAAAGGAAACCTTTAACTTGCAAATCTATAAATCTTTAATATCATTAAAAGTATTTTAGCAGTACTTTATACCATAATGCCATAACTTGCCTTAGGGCATGGGATTTCAGAAAATTCTAAGGAAAAATTCATCCTTGTTAAAAACTGGATGACTTCATAAAATAGTTATTTAGTGTGTCAGAAGGGCCACTCAACTTTGGACCATCTACTGTCTAAATGTATGGAACTCATGGAGGCACTTGAAGCACATTTTTAAAATACTATGATGTTATTCTATTGTCTTGCTGAATTCTTCATTGTAACACTACCTCAAGACAAATGATAGACTGTTTGTTAAGGTACATTGAGTTTCCAGTATAAGCAACAAAATTTACAAATAGAAGTCATCAAATAATTCAATACTCAAGACCGTGCTGGACACAGATATTGTTAGTTACGTCTTGACAATGCAGTAATATGGCTAGTTCAATCACTGGTACTGAATGACATAGTTAACACCTAATGAGTTATGTGAAAGGGTTTCAAGTTGCAAACTTTGAAAATAATTAGTTCCCTTTAATACTGGTTTTCCACATAAGCCAATTTTATGTCCATTCACCTAAAGTCACAAACAATGACCCACCCTGAACAGATATAAAGGATTAAAATACCCAACTACTATGCCAGAATGGCAGACTGAATATTCAAGTATTTCGGCATTGAATGCCTGCTAAATTTTTGTCAGATTATATATAAATTTGATGTATATTATTACCCGGTAAGTTTTTCTTGGGGATTTTGTATACACTATGATATATTAGGATAAGTTTTTGTAGGTCAAGAGAATTTCAAGTAGTTTTTAGACAAAACATATCCATGAGTGTGAAAAGGCTGTGTTGAAGAATAGATTACATTACACATTTACCAGCAAGTCAGTAAAAAATAGTGCTTATTTACATAGTCAACATAATTTAATGTTCTGAAAATAATTTCTTTAATCTGCCCAATATTTAATGTATCATTTGAGATTTTAAAATATGCAGCCACTCCTTTATGTAAACATTAAGATATGCCTATGTTTCCTTAACTATACAGCCTTCTTTACAATAAATTTTTTGACTTTGTGCACAAAATAGTATTGCAACCTGCTATTTAGCCTTTGGTGCCTTAGACTTATTATAAATATTTAACAATATGTACATAATGTAAATACTGCCAAGAGATCACTAAGGCCAAATATTTTCTCTATTCACTTTTTATTGCACTTGCTTTCTATTGCTACTTAAGCCTCTTTTATCCAGCTTTGTAATAGTTCTAAAATTGTAGCCAATGTAAATGTTTACTTTCAATAAACCTGAATTTGTTCAACAAGTACGGTATATGTGGGCACTATTTTGAAAACTCGGTTAGGCTTAGATGCTCCTCATGATGAGTCTTGCTTCTGGGGACTAGATATTTGAAGTTCTCAACAAACTCTGAAAGTGATATTGCCCTTTTCACTTATAAAATACTTTAAAATACGAGGGAATAAAAGAAAAACATCTTCATTAAAGTATTCCCCAAATAGTTGGGATAGATTTAATTGGTCATGTGAGTACCATTTTAATTTCAAAGTTTGTCAAGAAATACAGGATTGAAACAATAGATCTTTGTACATTTTGTATGTATAAATGCCTAGGTGTAATATGAGAAAGAGCACTTTAAATGAACAGTCCTGAATTTTCTAAGCGTTTCTGACTTGATCATTAAATTAGGAACTGATTTTAAAGCACCACTTTTTATAAAATACATCTCATTGAATAAGACATTAATCCAAAAACAAATAAGGTTCTCTAAACACATTGATAGTAAATATTTATGAGGAGCTAAGTTTATAGTCTCACAATAAATAATTGTTACCCATGTTGCATTTACAGCTGAGAAACCACAGATAGTGATCTTCTGTTTATTAGACTTGATTTCAATTATTCTAGAATCTACTTAAGAATCTAGTGTGCATCTTGACAGTATAAGGAATAGAGAATATTAGATTTTGTGTTAGTTTAAGAGCTTTCAGACTATTTTGGAAAAGAACATAAACACATTTGGAAATAATTCATGAATTACACAAAGCCAACAATGCTAAATGGAAAAGACCAAAAATGTAAGCTGCACTGAGTGAAGGAACAGGTCATCTACATCATAACAATGGGGGAAATACCGTGAGGGATCATTAATATCTAACAGACCTTTCCCAACCTGAGGATAAAGTCTGTAAAACAAAGATGGAAGGAAATTTGGCATATGAAGGAAAGGAGGTTTACAGATGCAAGGATTTTGGGCGGATGAGCAAAAACTCAAAATACTTTTGCATTATCGTAAAGACTGCCATCCAAATGACATTTTGAATCCTTAAATTCATTCTAATGAGTAGTGCATTACTAATTTCTATTTACCTATTCACTTTTCATAATCTTTTTGCAACAAAGTTACCATGATTTGCTTGTACATCTGCTTTTGCTTTGTTGTAGGTAATATATATATTAGAAAGCACTTAATTTTCTAAATTTTTAGTTTTGATTCCTCTATAAAATTTCAATGATACATTTTTTACTTTATGGTTCAATCTTACTGACTTCTGGAGCTGTCATTCCCTTTGACATTTACCTACATTCCTCATGGAAGTGTACTGGCAAGAGTAGTTCCATGTGCTAAATTTTTTAGAACTTAAAAGTTCAGTAGACTATGTTTTTGGAAAGCCATTAGAATTTCTTATTTATTTGACCTCTATTTCTGTTCCCAAATTTCAGGTCCCTCTTTTTAATTATTTCAAATACTAGTGACTTACTTGTAACTTGTATCTGAGAAGACTGAAAATTTCAAAGATATCAAATATATAATACATAGTTTAAAAATCATGTATTCTTGAATTTCAGATACGAGAAAATTTTGATTAACAGGGTTTGCATTATGTAGTACTTTATAACTTAGAAAGCACTTTGTGCAAACCGTCTCATTTTCCCTTCAAAATAACTGAAACGTGTTAGATATCAATGCAAAGTTAAGTAGGTTGCCAAAGGTGTCACTAGGCTTCAAACCTAGGGTCAGGGTTTCTGAGTCTCATCTCTGCTCTTTCTTGTAAACCGTGTTTATTATTGCTAAGATCCCAGTTTGGCGACACACAATGCCAAACGTAAGAATTATAGCAGACTAGTGGGAAGAGCAATGAAGTGTTAGTTCTGATTGCCTTGAAGCGCTCCATCACGGAATTGTTTAGACACCATTGCATAGGCTGGGTGTGATTTTATACTACAGAGCCTGGAAGGAAAGAAGTCTGCTCTTAATGTAATTGGCATCAGCCCTTGGGTGAGTGGCATCATGAAAGTGAAGTTTTGGAAGCATGCTGGCAGCTGTATTCAAAAGGATTTCTGAGAGCCATCCAAAGCAAGAAATGTTAGAAATTGGTTTTCATAATTCTGACAGGTACGAAGCCCTGAGAGGAAGAACTGAGAAAAAGAATGAATAAAAGAGAAGATTTAGGAAAAAGCAGTAAATCAGGAAACGAGATCCAGTCTGTATGTTAGGGATAACTTAATAAATTGGAAATAATTTTACCCTGGACTTTATTGGAGATCAAGATTCCTCTATTCCATTTTGTATTCAGAAAGGAGAAAAGGACTAAAGACAGTGGCCTGGTAATGCTGCTTCTCCCCCAAGAAGCCTGAAAGCACATACTCAGCCATGTGAAGGGGAGTGTAGAGGAGGGATAGTCTGGAGCACAGGGGGTGCAAACACACCTCGCCCTTCACCTGTAAAACCAGGCTTCCTAAATACTGAGCTCTGTAAGAAAATGGCTCCAGTAGTTTAGTAAATTTGTTTTCATGTCACTTAACCATTTCCCAGATACATCAAATTGTCAAATTGTGTGTGTGTGTGTGTGTGTGTGTGTGTGTACATGTAAAATGCACTGTGGGCTGGGGAACGCTTAAGATCCATCACCCAGCCCGGTGGCATTTCACTCTATACATTACTTGGAAGACACTGCCCATCATGAATGGCCCCAACTCCCATCTGTAGTGTGATGACTCCTAAACCTATAGTTCTTGTTCCTTTCTCTCCCAAGTGTCAAGTTTATATGATAAAATATGCCAAACAAATCCCTTCCTCAGTGTTCCAATGATACCTCAAATAAACCAGGGTCCCCACCCCTGCCATTCTGTCCTCTTGTGCTCCTCTCAATGAACCAATGAATGACAACACCATACACCTGTTTACTCAAGCCAGGAGACCAGTCATCCCCTATTCCCCTCCCTTTCACTCAGTCTCCACCAATCAATAGCCAATCCATTTTAATTCCTCTTTGTAAGTGTCTTGAGTACATTAAATTTTCTTGATCTCTCCTGTGACTTCCTTTGTTACCTTTTATATGGGTTATATCAGTATGTTCCAATGGCTCTTGACTGATTCCGGTGCCCTCTACTCAGAAGAGACAGTCAGTTAGCATGTGAGTACAGCCTTATGATTGTTAAGATACTGGAACTAAGTAGACACTGCGTCTTACTTAGAAGACACTTACTTCTGGAACTAAGTAGACACTGCTTCTAGTGCCACTCTGCAGCAACTGAAGAGGTAACTCAGCACACATAGGCCTCTCTACACACTGGTCTCTGCTAAATAGACTACTTCACATTGTTAATATCACAACTGGCGTGACCCCCCCTTTCATAATGCTAAAGCTAAAGTGATCTTTCTAAAATGCAAATCTGATTTTGTAAACCCCTTACTTAAAATCCTTCAATGTCTCCCAATTTATCACTCAACAAAGTAGTATAATAATTTTTGGCTGCTGCTTCCCTCTTGGCCCTCTTCAGCCTCATTTTTCACCACCATCACTGCAATCCTTATGTTCAGCATTAGAGCCACAGTGAATTATTCACAGTCCAGAGAACAGTCCAGTGGCCACTCACCTGTCACTAGCTTTACCTCTCTGCCTAAGCCTCACTTTCCATCTCCAATTTTTACTCCTCTTGGACCTCCATCTGTTTTCACTTCTTTCAAAAGCTTCCCACGTACTCCCAGTCTGGACCAGATGGTTCTAAATCTTTGCCGAGTATCTGACCATAGCTCATCTATTTCACTTAGCACACAGTGAAAAGGCTTCCTGATTTGCTTTACTTCCCCCGTCACCCCTCCTCTATACCACCAGACACAGATTATTTCCAGTACCCAGTAAATGTATGGCACTTAGCACACAAAAAAGTGAATTACAAATGTCTATCTGATGAAGATGGTCTTCAAATAAAGTGACATTAAAGCCAAAGATCTTTAGAGTATGTCTAAATGGTACATAATGTAGTCGTAAATCTAAACTACTACCCAACAGGAGGAATATAACAAGCCAAAGTTGCTATCATCACCATCATCATCACCATCATCATCATCATCATCAGCTGCAGCTCCCCCTCCATTACCTGCAGGAAATGTAGAATCCTTCGACGTTGGTATCATCTACTCTGTCACTCTTCAAGAATATATTTTCATCTTCCTGTTATTCATCTCTTAATTTTGGATCAAGCAATACCTGAATTGGAAGGTCACTGGATACTTAAAATTTTATAATTTAATGTCAGTGATTTGCATAACCAAAGGATCGTTGCTTTGCTAAATAATTACCTTAAATAATGAGCTTCCTTAGCATATTTAAGAGTTCATGTACAGGTCATTAACTATTTGACATACATGGCAGAAGGTACTTAAGCTAAAGTACTAATATTCATTACCAATAAAAATACGCCATTGATGGAATTAAGTGCTTCTATAATTACAAGTCAGTGGGGAAATAAATTTCCTTCCAATGGAATTGCATTCTAACATAGAATAAATTGTAACAAACCTGAATTTTATTACACCTACTACTCTGTGACATCTAACTTAATTTTTGCAGTGTGTAATTGGGAACATTTCTATTCTTCATGTATTTCTTGGTTAATTTCTGGGATATGTAGGCTTACAGCATAGTCAATTTTCTAGTTCAATATACAGCAGCCATGGAGCAGTACAGCTTTCTGCAATTTATTATTTGGAATCTTTTTCCTTGAGTTTCTGCCTATTGCAAATCTATCCATAATTCAAGGCCAACCTCGTGTACCCTCAAGTACATGAATATGGTGTAGAGCACCCAGCCATAAAAGATGTCTTTCTGCTCCAAATTCTTGCAATACTTTGTAGTTCTCTTGCAGCACTGACTTACAGTTACCACTCTTTCTGGGGCTCTTTGTGTAAACAATTGCATTCCTGAACATTACACTACCTCCCACAACCAGTAATCTCTCTTTGCTCATATTATGCTTAATTTCATGAATTTAATCTGCTAAACACTGTGTTTAATTTTTTTAAAAATCTTGTCATTAAATCACATTTTAAATTTCTAATAGTATGATTGAAGAAAATAACAGAGTGAATCCAACCACTTTGGACTGAAGGTGACCACAGTCTCTCTCCACCCCTTTCATTCCTTTGCCACTTCTGCTACTCAACCAGGATGATTTGGGGGAAATCAGAGGGCAGAGTCACCACTTAGCTATACAATATAACAATTTCATGAATAATAGATTCACCACATTCTTCCCATCCTCATTATGGCAGTTTCCTCAATATGTTGAGGGTGAAAGGGACTGGTCATACATCGGACATGAGGCAAGGTATTAAGTTGCCTATAGACATTCAAAAAGCATCTGACAAATGTATGGTTCACTTTTTAATATACAGAGTTTTTAAAATATGTGTAAGCAAACATTACATTTCATAAACATGTTGACTGTGCTTTGTAATATTTTCTGATTGGCATCTGTTTACAGGGATCAGAAATGCTATTTCGACTTGCATAATTCTAAGAATGAAGGTTTAGAAGAGTGTACCAGCACATTTTCCCATTGAAATAGCAGTGCTCATGGCTTACTGACCACTTTACTCTTCTGCTCAAGGCACCTCCATTCCCTAAGTCATGAGGCTGAAAAACATTTCTCTTGTCCACTACATCCACTCAGTCTTCAAGAACTGTCATGTCTCCATCCAAAATATCTCTGCTTCCCTGGACTGCTGCAATATTTGCCAGCTCTAAAATTTTTATGTATTCAAAACACTTGTTTCAGTCCATGGTATGTACCAATTTCTGTGATAGGTGTTCTCTACTTGCTCATGGCTACCCTACATGAACCACAAAACAATCCAGAAATGGCCACCACCTGTGCTGTGCTTGGAGGCCAAGCCTGGAACCAAGGCTGGCTATCACTAATACCAGGCTTAAGGATGCTCGGCCAGAGGTATGGGACATGCGAAGCCAGATGATGATTATTTGAGTTCTGTGAACTTTTGAGAGATTTTAGGGAAGTCCGCAGAATGAGCCAAGGCAGGCCATTTGTGTGAAAAAGCCACTGGAATTGTCTTGGGTGTGCCTGAAAGTTGGGTGGGGGCGTGGCCTCAGAGAATCACTAGGGTGGGGCAGACGAAAGGTGATAGACAGTTTGATGGAGACTCAAATATGGCGTCTGCCTACGTCTGCAAGCAGGGAATGGGAGGGCTCAACAAAGAAACAATGGCTTCCACCAGCTCCACCGTCTGGGAGAAAGCTGCCCCTCCAGACTTCAACCTGAAACAAGACAATTCAGTTCCCCAATACATGTTCCTGGCACCTTTTGAGTTGCTGGCAGCACTGGAGCTTAGAGCGAGTGAGCCTGTCAACAAGTAAGTTCATGCGCCACCCCTTTAAGAGGAGATGGGACACCAGCTGCCCTCCATCTCATTCAGCCATAATCTCTGCTGGTTTTCATAACCAGAGTTATGGAGACATCTCTCCCTGGCACTGAAACCCTGGGCTGGGGAGGGGCTTGGACCCCTAGCTCCTCAGAGGAGGGCCTCTGTAGCTGAGATATCCCTCCTGATTTTTAACGGTCGTACACTGGTGTGGGACCAGCCTGTTCCGCGTCTCAGCACCTTCTACCAGTCTCAAGGTGGCTTCTTTTGTATGTCCGTAGTTACGAGGCTTCGGTTCAGCTAGACTTCAGGCAATTCTCAATAATGGTTGTTCTGTGGCTTAGTTGTAATTGATGTGGTCCTGAGAGGAGGTGAGCACAGTGTTCACGTACTCTGCCATCTTGACTGGAAATCCTCATTTCACATCTTTTATTTTCAGTCAAACCAAGGTCCTCATTTACCCCTGAATCCACTAAACCTTGGATTCTGTTGATTCTTTCTTCATCCTATTTCTCTTTAATTCAAATTACCCTACCCATTCCCATTGTCAGATCAGTTGGCTTTATCCCCTTATCTTAAAAATCTCAAAGGAAATCCTATCTCCTCTCTGAAGCTCATGTCCAGATGCAACCTCTTTCTTCCATGCCATCTTATAGCCATTAACTTGAACATTTTATGTGGGTTCCATCACATTCTGCTGTAGGTAATAGCACCAGGCTTGACTCATTTCTTCCACTACACTGGAAGATCCTTCAGAGGAAAAAAACAAAAAAACAAACAAAAAACTGCTTATATTATTTTTTTGGTATCCTCCAGCACCCTGAGTAAGTTAACAGAAAATATTTTTGAATGAACAAATTAAGAAATATAATTTGAAAGGTTTGCACTCAAAGCAATATTATTATATGCTACTGACATTTCCTTAAGTGATTTCTGCCCTTTACCCCAATAGTACAAACTATAAACTGAGATTAAATAATATATCTAAACCTTGTTTTGCAAATTCACTGTAACAAAATGGTGACTTTTCTGCAAATAGCAACTAGAAATTCCTCTGGAAAAAAAGAAAATAATTGAACCTCATCTTGGAATTCTGGTGGTTCTCTATGTTTCCTATTTTGTCTTGAAAATATATCTACCTTGATACTTTCCTCACAATTTGTTTTGCACGTCAAAGTTTGACCAGGCATCATCAGGATTCATGTGGTTGTTGGCTACAGCAATGCATTGAAAAGGGGAAGGTTAACCTAAGACTCTCTCCTTTCCCTTAGAGCTGTGTAGCTTCCTGTCTTCACTGGCTCTCCCCGCAACCCCCCCCCCCATCTTCAGCAGGCATCAACTTCCTGTTTCATCTTCAATTATGAAATTCCCAGGAGATTTACATAAACAGAAATTTCCTTTGACATCTTAGATGAAGCTACTTTATTCCTTTGGGTATCCATATGATTACTTTTTTTCTGTAGGCAAAAAAGGAAAGTGTAGGGAAATGGTTATCTATAAGCTCAAGTCCTCTTATACAATTGGAAAAACCCTAGAAAACCTGGGAAGATTAGCCATGTCTTCCCCATGATGTGGTATCAAGTAGATACTAGGAGAGAAGTTAGGAGGCTGCCTTTTCCTCTTTACACAACCAACAAAGGAAAGGAGCCCAGGTCAAAAGCAACAGGGAAAGTGGGAAGACAAGGAGGCCTATTGAATAGCCTGGGAGCCCGCTGAAACCAAGAATACTGAGACAAATTTATTTCTCAGCCCCCCAGCTAGAGGCCTCGTGTACCCTGACCCTGTCCTACACTTACTTCTCATGCTCCTTTTTATAAACAATATTCAACTTTTGCTCAAATCCTTAATAACTTACTTGGGTTTTCTCTATAGTTCTGCAGCTTTTATTTCTTCCAAGTCATTGAGTTATTCAGTTAAATATATATATGTATATATATGTTTATTCGCTATTTTTCATGTTATCTATAGAAATAAGCATTTTCCTCAACATGATTGAAATTGCATTTTTACTCACACCCCACTTCCAGAACAACACTCCAAGTCATATTGGTTGATGTATTTTCAGAAACTTCAGTCTGGAAGGTGAGAAGGTGAAAGGTTGGCCTGTGTTGGGTTGTGACATTGTTGACAAGCTGTCATCCGCTTAGGACTTGCAGACAAAAGTCAAGCAACATGAGCACAATTAGAACATCCAGGTAACCACAATTTTTCATGTAACCACCAACAGACCTCCAAAACAGAGAGATCAAAGTGGAAAGATTTAAAGTCTGTGACAGGGACTGACATTTAACAAAGGTGGCCAAGGCTGGAAGTTAAATATTAAGTCCAGGCTATAAGATATTAACTTCTCTTCACAACAGAACCATCTACTGCATTCATTTTGGCAAAGAAAACCTGTCATTCATTCATCCATCCTTTGTTTTCTCAGAAAGTACAGAATGGGGTCCTGGGCACAGGGTCTGCCCTGGATACTCTGATTAATTAGTTTTTTTTCTCGTGGAATTCATCAACCCACCTTATCCCCCTCCCTCCCAACACCCTGAATTCAGCAATTCTTTTTTTCCTCTCATCCCTTCAACCCGCCATGAGCCTGTCTACTCTCATGAAGCCCCCAAGTCTCTCCCCTTGCTCAGAAGGTCCTTTTCTTCTATCTTCCATGTACTAATCTCCAATCCATACCTGCAGGATCAAGTAACTCTTTCCAGACTGTAATCTGTATTGTTTCAGTGCTCCATGAGGTTTTGTGGGGATTTTTGTCTCCCTAGTATTTTTTAAAGAAAACATCATTTATAATTTAGATTTCTGCAAAGTTCAGCATACAGCAAGTATTCAATGAATGATTATTGAATAAACAAACTGAACTGACCATTTAATTGAGTGTTAAGAGAATCAGAAAGTTAGGGTTTGAAAAACACAAGAAAAATCCCATGTAACATAATTTAGTCACTCCTATTTCTTTGCTCACACAGCACCCATATATACTTCTGTTACCTCACTAACATAACTATTCATTTACACTGATGTCTCTTTGTGTCTTCAGAGGTTAAGGCCCAGATGATTCCTCTGTTTTGCATGCTTTAGCCTAGCACCTGCCAGAGTAGGTACCTCAATATACCTCATTAAGTGAGCTAGTTACCCAGTGCAGAAGTTAATGAATGAGTGAAAACAGCAAGATTGCATTTGGGCCTCTAAGTAATCTTACTCAAGCCTATCAGGGAATTTTATCCTGTGTTGAAGACACTACTGTGGGCCCAGTAGAAACACACCCTTGGACCAACGGATGGATAGGATTATGGGAGCCTGGAGGAAGGAGGAAACAGGCCTACTAAGCAAAGGAAACTACATGAGGACCCACAGGAGAGTGGAAATGCTGAGTGCGCAAGCATGAGAAGAGTGTCGTTTTCTGTTAATTTTATTCCCTTTCAGTGTCTGCATTTGTGTCTTCGGTTCACTCTCCCTTTACTTTGAATTTCCCTTTCTCATATATGTTTGCTTCCCTTATCTTCTCCACTCTCCCTCTTGAACTCCAATTATCCTGAAATGCAAACAGGGTGGACAGAGAGCAAGAGAGCCAGGAGACAGAGACACCCGTGAGGCTGAGATGCTGTATATAGCGCAGACTTTCCCCTATTGAATAAATCAGAGCAGAAATTAGGGCACTTTCTAATAGGCTATAGTAAGCAACCTTAGGCATTTCCTACATTTGAATAGAAAAAAAAAGGAAGTAGTTCCTGTGCTGCCAATTCTCTCCCGTGCACTGTGTGGGTGCAAAGCTTAAGTCACCTGTCTTTGACCTTCGGGCGTGTACAATCTGTGCAGTACTTATTAATAAGAATGGCAATGATGGTGAATAGTACCACTATGTACAGACATTGTTTTCACTTAATACTCACAGTAACCTTTGAAGTTGATACCATTATTGTCCCCCTTTTATATGTCCCCCTAATATGTCCCTCTAATAGGTCCCCTTTTACATATTAGGACACTGAGGGAGAAAGGCATAGGGATTTGGCTAGGGTCACATATTCAGTGAATGGTGGAATCAAGGCTGTTTAACTCGAACTCACACTCTTAACCGCTCTGTGATTTTGTCACACTCACTCTCTGATCACAGCACAATTCCAAGTACAGAATTAACATGCCAAAATGTTTGCCGAAATGAATTACTTTGTATGCAGTGTTTATGAAATCTCTGTAGCCATGCCTTTTGAAATAATTTTGGTATTTATTATGGCCCAGAAACAGACCTTGGCCAGTGATAGGATCCTTATAGGAATGAAAAGAACAGCTGCTAATATAAATGCTACTCATAACACTTGCACAGAGAGTTTTGCAACACGTTCAGTGGAAACCTGGGAATGTCTGCTCCAGAAGAGCTTGAGATCACTTCTAGTGCCCTACCCCTTTGCCCAGGCTGCAGAAGGTAAATCGAATCCTTCACACACAGAATGGTGGGGCAACATCTGCAAGAAGTGCTGTGGAGACAGGCTACATCCTGCAAAATACAACAGAATGAAACCCAGAAGTTGTCACAATTCACATTGCCTGGAATACAGTAACCTTGATACTCCTTAGGACTATGAGCCTTGGAATGCTGTCAGATGTGTGAAGTTCAAAGGAAACCACCACAGAAAATACAGTGTGTATATAAGATTCACAGATACCCATGTGGGAAGTGGAAACTATGCTGTCTGTTTGGTATCAAGAGAGAAAGCTGCCATCCAAGGTATTTTCTCATAAAGCTGATTGTCAGAGTGTAGAGGGAACCATGAGATTATAAGAATTAGTTATTCTGGATCATTTTTTAATTCATCAATTAAGGTATTCAAGATGTATATTGGCCACTTATCATGTGCAATCACCATGCAAGGAGTTAGGAATACAGAGATGAAAAATAATGAAATGCTCATATAGTCATGAGGGCAGGGAAATTTTATTTCATTTGTTTACACTGTGCCAATCTGGGGCATTTTTACCCTCAGATTCATTCTGCACTCTTCCACCGTTTCACAGGGGGAGCTGAACCTACTGTATCTCTCATGTTCCTGCAATATCTGGCTTCCAGGTTGTCTTGGACAATGGGAAACACCAACAGGACATTGGAAAGCAAAAGAAGGTAGAAATTAGGGTGTTTTTCCCTCCATTTCTTCCCCTGGTGGCATCTCCAGCAGAAGCTATCTCTCCTCCAGCTAGCTCCCATAGGGCAGGCTTACATTGTTCCTGGATTCTAGAAGATTCTGGAAGGTGACCCAGACCCCTGGACTCTTGTAACATTGCTTCCTTTTATAGTCTCTCTAGTCTGATGATGTTAGTGGCTTCCTGATATTAATTTCTGAACTGCTTCTAATCTCGTCCATCACCTGAATAACCAATACTCTGCATTAAATCCCCTCTGTTGTAAACACTAAAAGTGTTTTCAATTTTAGACCCTGACTAATACAACTGCTATATTCCCTATGGCCAGAACAGAGCCTAGCACTTATTTATTGCTCAATATCTGTTAAATGAACAAATGAACTAGTGGGGGAAGACAAAAGTGTATAAATGATTATTATATATACATTAGATATGATAAAATAGGTATGCACTACAGGAACACACACAAAAAAGAAGTTCTTGGTGTGTTTTAGGGAAATTGCATTTTGAAGGAGAAATTTTCAGGTGAACTGTAGGAAATGTGATTTCCAAGATCAGAAACCACATGAATAGAGACGAAGAGATAAGAGAGAGGAAGGTATGAGTGCTCAGGAACTACTTAGTATTTTTTCATGGGTAAGATATAAGATTACTATTTGAGAGTTGTGGAAATTGAATTAAAAGATGGTCAGATCTAGTCTACAAAGGGTCTAAACCAAGGAGTTTGGATTTATCCTGCAGAATCATTGAAAAATTGCAAACAAGGAAATTACATAAGCACACAAAAAATTTCACATCCATATATGCCCCTTCTGAAATCAAAGCAAGTATTTTATGATTTGTTCATTTCTACCTTTTTTGTTAGTCATTTATTTTTGTCACAAAAAGTAACTCCTGCTGAAATATTTTGTCTAGTTAAAAATGGTTTTCAATGGCAATTGATGCTTTCATTTGAAGATGACTCTGTGAATACTGATTAGTGAAGAACCTTAGGGTCTATACTGCTCCATTACAATAAACGCCAACCACCTTTTGTTTTTAACCACTGATGCTTCGTCTCATAATGTCAGAAGCGTGCTGCTTCACTGGCTGCCAGATGGCTTCAATGTGCCAATTGCCTAAAATGCCACAAAAATGTCATGTACAGACTAGAATTATGTAGAAACTGGAAAAGAAGACTGCAGGGTATGAGGAAGTCGTGTTTTTACAACCGTGTTAATCTGGAACCTTTGCAAAGTACACTAATGTACACCTGAGCCATTACTTCTGCATGTAGAAGAGTAAAAGCAAATAATGATGATGGGAATCTGTGAAGCACAGAGATCCTGTGGGATCACCTGCTTTGAAAGGATTTTTACAAAAATTATTGCCTTCTGACCCTTAACCTTTAGATATGATTGGCTTAAATGCCTAGGTCAACTCCTTATGGAAATCCAAAGCCTGACTCAGGTTTTCTGAAGATTGCTCCTGTGAACAATCTACCTCCTGGATCCTGACCTGTGCTGTTTTGGTGTCATATATGCATATACTCAGACATGGAACTCAGCCATTCTCTCATTTTCCACACGCATATTGGGACAGCTATGGCAACATTAGCAAGTACTTAAGCCTTTTCAGCCACTCTGTTATTGGGGTTGCCTCACTGGCTCTTCACAAACCACCTATGCCACTATATTTCATACTTAACAAGGAATTTCAACGATAAAAATTTCAGCTTCTTATTCGTTGAGTCTCATGTTAACTCCCACAGGGAAGAAACTTCTTGAAGAAGTTAAGCCAGCATAAGGGATCAATAGAAGTAGTCTTCTCATTGAGGATATAGCTATGGTTTAAATACCTGTAGATCCTGGGCCCCTTGAGAATCTGATGAACACGTTGGCCTGTCATTTCCTTACTGCTAGATGGGAGTAGATGTCCTGGTTCCCCACTCAGCCTCTGTAGATACCTGAGCAAGTGGATCCCTACTTAATGTTGGATGAGATGGGGGTTCTGGCTCTCACTAGGACTCCACTGATGTCTCCCTGGCTGACAGAGGTGGGATGGCCTTTTAACTGTTCCCTACATGACCTCCACTAAAACCAGAGAAGAAGATTGTCTCATTCCCACGGGGCAATGATGAAAGCCCTGACTCTACTAGGTATCCTCTGACACCACTCCAGCAGGGAGTGGAAGGGACACTTTATGACTGCTGGATGAGAATGGAAGTCTAGACTTTCTGCTGGTGTGAAGCCAGTTGATTTTTGTTGTCGTTGTTTGTTTGTGTTTGTTTTTCTGTAGTGCTGAGATAGGATATAGTGATTATTATCTAAAACTTCTCTATTTTATTAGGTTGCCCTTTTCCTGGTTCTTTGGCAAGAGAGAGAGCAGGCTTTTGTTGAACTTTGTCTGTGACTGTTGACATTTCTGGGTTGCTGGCTTCTTCAGTTCCAAGTCTGGAATATATGAGGGACAGAAAACCTCAGAGAACTAACCATTGTTTTGTCCCTTGGGTCCCCAGGTCTCTAGCCAATTAGCCTTATTCTGTCCATGCTTCATAGCCTTCTTAAGCTTGTTTTATATAGAATGTCCAGGGTTCTTAGTTGCACTTAGTGGAGGCATAGGGAAATAGGTCTACTTCATTTTCTGGGATGTAGAAATCTGATTGTTTCCCATTTTTGTGAGATTTTTGTTTTTATTCTTTCATGAATTTTCTGTTTATGAACTTTATATATTCAAATATTGAGTTGCCATTGCTATCTTTATTTCATTACCTATTTATAGTTTAAGATTATTAACAAAGTCATATTGGTTGCATATATTTTACCAGTTTTTTGATAGACATTTTGTTTATCATGTTGAAATATAGAAGTTTTCATGTTTATATAGTCAAATCCACTGACAGTTTTCTGTATGATTTTCCCCTTATATAAAGCGTAAAACGTCTTTCTCTATCCAAATGGTAAACATTTGTACACATTTTCTTTTAGATATTTAAAATGACTTTATCATTTTCTTTTACTCTTCACCCTTTTATCTACCTAAAATTCATATTGTTGTATAGGCATAGAGAAATTCTTTGAACTATGTTTTTTGGGGGAGAAATTCTTGACTGTGTTGAAAACAAATATCCTCAATTCCAGCACAGAAGTTTGCTGCAAAAAGTACAGACTGTATCATTTATTTACTAAATGGATTAGCAACACGAGTCCTTCTTAATGATATGTCTGCATTCACCTCATGCCATATTGAGGATGATGGGGAATGGGTCTTTGCCTGAGCTATCACCAACAGGAAAATGGCCATGCTGCAATCCTATGTGATGAAGGATGCCTTGACTGGGCTGGATATTAGTTGAGCCACCTTAACAGGTCTGCTATCATTCAACGTACCATTTCATGTTCGGCAACAGGAATTAGCTCCACTGAAATGTTAATGAAGTGATTTACTTCAAACATCTTGATTCAAATCTAAATAAGTGTTGAAAGACAAACAAATGTGCATCATGGCTGCAAGTTTTTCCCCTCACAAATGTTGGTCTGTGTTAGGAACTCTAGGGCCGGACTAAGGCCATTTATTGCCACTCTTTTGGAGGCCAGGGAACTCTGTAATTGTGTCCCAGAGTACTAATGGGCCAGTGTGGTGCTGCCATCTTAGACACCAGGAAGGGATTCTGTGATAGTGGGAACACCACTATAAATCAATCCTTCTGTGCTCTCTACCATTGCTTTCTTTCTCTTTTTGTTTTCTTTCTCTCTCGCTCTCTCTCTCTTTCTTTCTCTCTCTCTCTCTCTCTCTCTCTCTCTCTCTCTCTCTCTTTCTTTCTTTCTTTCTTTCTTCCTCTCTCTCTCTCTCTCTCTCTCTTTTTCTTTCTTCCTTCCTCTCTCTCTCTCTCTCTCTCTCTCTCTCTCTCTCTCTCTCTCTTTCTCTCTCTCTGTTTTTGCTTCTGCTTAATGCATCAGATTAAGGAGAGACAATTCATAATTCTCTATTAACTAGAGTAACTCAGAAATAATCACAAAAGGGAATCCCATTGCTGAAATGAGAAAAAAAAAAGTTGTGTTCCTATTAAACATGACAATTATAAAGACTTCATAGAAGCATGGAAGATATTTCTGGGGCACATTAAGTGAAAAAAAAAAAGCAAGATGAGAAAGAGTATGCTCACTGTATTAGGGAATAAACACCAATTATGGTAGAGAGAGAAAAACATAACTTGCAGGTGGTTTTTCTCTCTCTCTTTTTTCTAAACCTTATGTAATGTTGCATATTTATGAGATATCCTATATTGTATTTTTATTGTTTTATTAATTAAAAAAGGGGAATTATATAAGAGTGGGAGTTACCTTGGTGTACTTTGTTGTTGGTTTCCTGGCGTTGCACAGTAATTTTAGATTAAGGCTCCCATAGGCTAGTTCTACAGCAATAAAATATAGTTTTATTGAACATTGCCTCATCACTACCTGAATTTTTATTGCTACACAACCCAACAGTGGATTAAAAATAACCCAAACGTTATAGCACTTTATAAATTTCAGCGTTATTTTATAAGCAATGCCCAGAGAGAGGAGACTACAAGATAAAAAGAGCCTCTGCAATCCCCTAAGCAGTCCTTTTGCTGCTCTCTCTGAGCTGTGAAAGGGATGTTTAAAATCTATGAAACCAGAAAGTACCAGCAGAGCAGGGTTGTTTCCTTGGGGTGTGCTTTTCACAGAAGCTCTTTGCCAGGAAACCCAGGAGAGAAAATTTCTTTAGGGCCAACTAGAGCCTTCAACAAAGCCAAGAATTACTTGGGAAGAAAAACTCAGAAACATTCCATTCTCTAGAGGTCAGGTTTTGGTGCAGACCTAACGCAGACCTATGGCAGTGTGTAACCCAAGGGAAACTGAATTTCATGCTTCACAACAGAAACAGAAAAGCCCTAGAGTTATTTGCAAGCTGGGAGCAGAAACTGATTTAAATTGTTGCATGCCAAAAAAATAGAAACTTCGTGAATTATACATGAAAAATAAAAGAGAATATAAGTGTCCCCCCCCCCAACACACACATCAAAGGCAGGGAGGATGGTGTTAAAAGTATTTGGCTAAGACAAGACAAAAGCCTCTGGAGCCAAAAGAGGATAAAACAATGTATGAAAAGAAAACAGAACAAGAAATAAAGAGAAATTAGGTCCATAAGTAGGTTCTAGTCATGCCCCCCACACACACATCTGTGGATAGAGAATATTGATCAATTTTCTCTGAAAAACAACTAAACTCAAACTTTTCTAATAGCCCTGTGAAGTCTTTGTATGTGCGTGCTGGAGCAAATCTTAAATATGAGAACTATATATTAGTTTTATATTTATCAAGCAAATTTCTGTTGTTACAAGTCTTAGTTGACGATTCTAATAAAGTTCTATAGAAATTTGTGAATATTTGTCACTGAACTGATGCCCAAAGAATACCAGATAACCCTTAGAGAGAAAAGGGAAGTCAGAAGATTGGCACCTTAGAAAGAAAGCCTTCAGGTCTTGTGTCCATATTATCATCACAGCTCACAGATAAGATAATGAGGCTCCCAGACTTGTCCAAGCCACTGGGATAAAATAACTGAGCTAGAATTAGAGCACACATTCTCTGCCTCTTTGCCCTGCAATCAGATTTAATGTATTTGGATTCACATTTTCTCAATTGCTTAAGTAACCCCTGGAAAGACCACTCAGGTGCCATTGCTCCAGGCACTAACTGAGAGAGGACAGTCCCTCTGGTAGTGATCAGCGAGCACTAATGACAGGACACAGCAAATTCTCACCTCTGTGTTGTGTCAGCTTCCACTGAGGTCATTTTAACTCTATAGCTGGTCCTTTCTTCTTCTGTTCCCTGATGGGTCATTTATGTGGCAGACCAGTACCTCCTATTAAAAATATGCACACAAAATGTTCCAATAAAGCTACACTATGTATTTTTAGTTTAGAAAAATGAAAAGGGTAATGTAAATTTTCCAGACTAGTAATTCTCTAGGACACATTTACCTACCCTATTTTTTTTTTCCTGCTTGCCTCACTATTTTTCCATATTACCCTAATCCCTAAATGCCAGCAGGATTCTGGTGTATGTCACCGTTCACCTGACACGTTCCTCTTATGAGGACATTCTATTTGCATGCACTTGCCTTATTCCACTATTGGTGACTCTATCAGATTCTGTAAATGTTAATGTTGTACCTGTGACAGTAACATTTAAATCATAAAAATAAATATCGAAGACTGGAAGCCTCAAAAGTAATCATAGAGATACTTCTCTTATAATTTTCTTTCAACTTTAGAAGCATTTATGTTTTTATTGGCTGATGTGGGTTTCACAAGGAGAGAGCGTAGAAGTAAGAGAAATGCTGGCATTTAAAGAAGTTTTTAATCAGTGAAATTTCTCCCACTCCTACTTTTGTTTCTTTCATCCTTTCTTTTTATTTCCCATAACAAGATTTATTTGTGGTTTATTGAAAATGTATTATTTGCAGTGCATTGAAAAGGGAAGGTTGAAAAGGAAAAGTTGAAAAAGGGTTTTATAAGGTTGATTCTTTTTTCTTGCCTAGAGTTGCATGAGTTGGATTTCTAATGCAGTGTCATGTCTGATATTTATCATTCTCTTAGCAGTTAGCTCAGAAAAAAATATGGCTACATTTCAGATTTTAAAATGCATTATAGTTGTTCTCCTGAACTGAGTGGAATTTTGGAAAACATAGAAACTTCCTGAGCCTAAGTATGGTGTGTGTGTGTGTGTGTGTGTGTGTGTGTGTGTGTGTGTGTGTGTGTGTTGTGTATTTGTGTTGTGTTTGTGTAGGGATGGATCCAACATTCCTGAACTGCATTGTTCATAATCCACATCCCTGCGGAGACCTCCATTGGTTGTTGTGTGGGCACCTGTCTTTGTACAACTTTGAGAGTTTGGATGTGAGGAGCACACAAAGGAAGCATTCAGAGAATGGTAACAAGTGGATGGAATCAGCATGCAACCCATTTCTGAAAGGAAAGAAAATGGTAGGAGGTTTAGCATTCAGGGTCTGCAGTGTGTGTCTGGACAGACTCCTAAGTCACTCTAAAGATGATTATTGAATTTTTCATGCCTGGCATGGAGCACATAAAAGTGATAACACATTATAGCAAATTACAAAAGCCCTTAAAGAGTTTAGTTTCTCCCTAAGTAAAATAGATTTCTTATGCTGTTGGATTTGCTCATAGCAATTCCATGTTGGAATCATAAAAAGTTTGTCTGTTCTGGCAAACCAAGAAGTGCAAGGAATATGACATCTTTCAGTAAGATGTACTGCTGGTTTTCCCTCCGTGAGACAATGACCTTCTCTTGTGTTTTGCAGGTGTAGTGGCAATAAACTCTATCTCTTAGCCTAGTCTGTGTTTATGTAATTGAAATAATATTTTTCTCCCATACCTACTCTTCACTCTATTACAGGTTGAAAGTAAATGGGCCAAACTTGTTTTCCCCCCTTCACAGGACAAATCACCAGAGCCACATTCAGTTTCAAATCCCATTTTGGATTTGGTTTTTGTGGGCTTTGATTGATGTTTCTTTTAGCTTCCAAGTAGAAATCTCACTGCCTGAAAAATCAACAGAGAAGCAATATCTCTGCCATCCTTCTTATCTGGTTTGAGACAATCCTAGTGATAACCATATCTGGTTAAGCCAACAGTTCTCAAAGTGTTGTCAGGGGACTCTTTTAGGTCCCAGAAACCCTTTCAGGGAGTCCCTGAGGTCAAAACTCTTTTCATAGTCATACTAAGATGCCACTTGCCTTTAGTACTCTCATACTCTTGAGAGCTTACGTGGCATTACTTGGTGGGTGCAGAACGTGTTATCACGACATCTCAAATGCGGACGCCTCTGTGATAACCATGTGTTTTGGACATAGCCAGACATTAAAGAGATTTGCAAATATATTAAGCAATGTCATTCTTCTCACTATCTTTCATTTGGAAAATACATTTTTTTCAAAAAAAATACCAGTAATGTTAATATATAATGCTTTGTTCACAAGGTTTTAAAATGAATTGTTTTAAATGTTTCAGTTGTGTTTATTATTACAGTAAACATCAAGAGCTAAATCCCACATAAACTAAAGGTTTTTGGAGTCGTCAATAACTCTGAACCCATTAAAGTGAAACCAAAATTTGAGAACTGTTGTTCTGAGTTTTTTCTATCCTTATTTAGTCCTCTCTTTCTGTAATTTACCTTTGGTGGCTAAATCTTATTTATAAGGTACACATTATATTTTTCTCTTCTATTTTTCCCATGCGCCCCTTCTCTCCCACTACACCGGGCCTCTCCAGGTATTTGGAACATACTCACACAGGTAACCAACTTAGTTGTGCTATAGAAAAATAAGAAATCAAGAGAAAATGAAGAAAAATGGATAATTTAATAAAAAGAACACAGGATGTAGTCAACAGATACAGGCTTTGGTCCACCACCATTAGAGGACATTAACACTCCTTGTCTGTAAAGTGAAAGGGGAGATCAGTTATTTTCTATATGCATTTCACTGAGCTTTATGGTGTGGAATATGTGATGATGGTTCCAAGTGGGAAGTCAGGAGACCGGTAAGCAGACTCCTTCTCCCCTTTTTCAACCAAGACAGCACCACTTCTGTGCCATCTTATATATCAAAGTTTGGGATAGGACTTCATTTGATAAAAGAGATTTTATACTCAAAAACTTTGGAAACCATAGGACTAGATGATTTCTAGGGCGCTTCCAACCTTAGCTTGGCAGAGAGCAGTGGCTCTCCATTAGACAGTGTATCTACCTCAATTAAGACAATGTAATTTTGTTTTTGTTCTATTCTTTATGAATCGAGATGATCTAGAATGAACCTGGGATAGAAGTTGTGCACAGGTCATAATTGAAGAGGTTGTGGAGAGAATTTTCCCGTGTTCTACTTGTGATCAATGTTGCTTTGACATTTGAACACAACTCTTCAACCAGAATTTCACGCCAACACTTGGTTACACTCTCTTTAATAGGGCCACTAACTTCAGAGAAGCAATTTCACCTTCATCCGATAGAAAATGATTGAGGAGAAAATCCAGGAACCTGTCAGAAAAGTTTCTTGTCTAGATGGGAGTTTATGGAACATTTGCTTTGCAGTTGAGACGAGAAGAAAAACAAATGAACTGTAAGATCTAAATAACTATTGAAGTGGGAAATTTTTATAGATGAATCAGAGCACTAAAATACTGCAATGAAGTAGCGTTTTTTTTACTTTAAGAAATATTTCCTGTATGTTCTCAGTTTTCTTTTCCTCAACTCAATAAATATTTAGACAAGATACTATCTCCAGTGACAACTTAAGTATTGAAGCGTAGAGATATGGAACAACTCATGTGAGTTTGCTAAAAAGAGGCACAATACAACGCAAGGATTTTTACTCATCACCTAAGTTCTTTGTTTTACCGTCTGGAGAATGGGTTTCTTCTGTGTTATAAATATATCAATACTAGGAAGTGGCCTAGAAATATGTTTTTACAGCATAAAATATTTTCTGAAAGAAAGATTTTTCTTGGGCATAGAGAGCACTTCTGTTTTGATCTCTGGCTCACCTCCAACACCAAGAATCCAACACCCCCCTTTTCTTGTCGATAAATATCTTATACACTCTAAGTAAAATTGTTTCAAGTAAGCTATAATTGCCATTTTCACAAGAGAAAGGTTTTGCTCTTTCACTTCCATTTTATAGTTTTAATTATACTTTGAAAAGCTCTAGCATTTGCAAATGTTTATAGTTTAAAACATAAAGCAATCCATGATCCTACTATCCTAGCTTCCCCATGGAAGGAGGTGAAAACGACATATTCTGTGCTGATTTCAGTTCTAGATAAAATAGTGTTTGAATTCAATTTCTCTGGAATTTGGAAAGTTGATGTTTAAACCTCCCTTCTCTGAGACCCTTTAAGAAACAGTAGCACTTTTGTTAAAAAACAAAATCACAAGATCTAAAAATCTTTAATGAAGTACTGTTTGCAATGAATTTAAGAGATTTTTCTCACCAATCATAGCTGTGTCACTTTCAAGATGTATTTTCCAATATAGTGCTCTATAAATTTATGACATTCTCTAGTTTGATTTTCCTCTCACGTACAAGTGCTCAATTTTTACTTGGATCATGAAAAAAACCTTGACACATAGACTACTTTATGCAATTTGGATTCCACACTGTTTGCTGTTTCACAGAAACTATCAATGAGTTAGTCATTTTCTGTAATTATTAATGACCTTAATGGGATCACTTGGTAAAAGTCAATTATTTTGGGGGCCCTTTGGGAGTTTTTTGGTTCTCTGGACCAATTCTTTAGTAAACTAAATTAGTTCATTTTTGCCTGCTATTTCAGCTTTAAGTTACATATAACTGTTTTTGTATCTGAGAACAATCCGTTATTGACTTTGTTTGGAGTTGACATAATGTACCAATCTTAGTGATAAGAAATATGCCCTACTTACAGAAATTTTCCATTCACTTTATTTCTTAAATGCACGAACCACTTTGAAAAGTCCTTATCTACAAACAACAAAGAGGAGTAGTTTCACACTCTAAGAATTCATCGTAAGTCACTGGAGAATTTGACATATTCTTGTGCTCATAGCTTATCTGACTGAAGTAAATTTCAGCAAAAATTTTTAAATGATTAAATGAAATTCACCCAACCATTTACTTGCATGGTTTTAATATCCATAGCAAAACTGATTGTTATATTTTGGGAGAAAGAAATATGGCCTCCAATGCTGGTCTGACACAAAATAAAACAAAATTACTTAGAGTTTTTCAAAGGCTTAGAGGAATAGATTTAGAATGCATATGAGTTATTATTGCTTTCCTGTTCTAACTTGATCTTAATTTCTTTCATTTTTCTCTTTTTGCCCCTCCTCTTCTTCCACACTATCCCCACTTCCTTTTGGTCAACCTGTTGCTATATGGCATGTACAACATTTCTGTTGAGTGACCTCAAAACTTTTTGGAACAGAATATTACCCTCTTATTTCTGCATTGCTTTTTCCTCATTATTTTAAGGAAATATAATCTAAAGAATGAAAACATAAAATTTATCTGACTGAATATTCCATCATTCGAAAGGATTGTCAGGACTCTATAAGAAGGACGTGATAACTCTGTGGGGGAAAAACAAATAAACAAAAAAAAACAAGATAAGTATTTCTTGCTCTATAGAGTTTTTAAGTAGAGTTTTTAAAATAGAACTTTCAATTTCTGGTTGTATTATTTTGGTAGGACTGCCATAATAAAATACCACAAACTGGGTGGCTTATTTTCTTATTACTCTGGAGACTGGAAGTCTGAGATCAAGGTACCAGCAGGTTTGTTTTTTTCTGAATCCTCTGTTTTTGGTTTGTGGATGGCCTCTTTCTCACCATCTTTGTGCATGGTCTCTTTTCTGGGTGTGTGTACCCCTAATATTTCTCTGTGTGTCCAAATTTCCTCCACTTATAAGGACACCAGTCATACTAGTTTAGGGTCTGCCCTAATGGCTTCATTTTAACTTAATCACCTCTTTAAAGTCCTGTCTCCAAATACAGTGACATTCTGAGATCCTGAGGGTTAGAGCTTTAATATATGAATTTGGGGGAATACAGATCAGCCCTTAACATCAGAGTTTTGGTAGAACCCTCTTCTGGTAGCCCCAATAGATCTATTTTAATATGACCTGTTTTTATTTTCTTTTAAACAGTAAAATGCCCATTAGCCTTCTCATTATTCCTGAGATGTGATAAGTGGCATTGTTGAAAGTTGGAAGAGATTTCTCTTTGTCCTAAGATGAATTCATATCTTTATGTAACCCAGAGGGGAGTGTGGTTGCAGTGTTACTGTTCTGATTGGTTTTGATTTACTTTAAGTAAATAATATTTTGGAATGAAGGTAACTCAGCAAAGAGGACTGCCAAAGGTCAACTATTCAAGATTTGTTGGTCTTCTAGCTCCTATAATTTGAAAAGGAAAATCCACACTTAACCAGAGGGAGAACGTAGATTAGCAGCAGCTATCAGCTAGGTTTGGTGGAGTATTAGTCCATATTAGGGCGCTCCAGAGAAACAGAATTAATACAAACTATGTCTCTTTATCATCTATCTGTATCTATCTATCTATCTATCTATCTATCTATCTATCTATCTATCTATCTATCTATCTACCTACCTACCTACCTATCATCATCACCTATCATCAATCATCTCTCTATCCATTTTAAAGAATTGGCATATGATTGTAGGGGCTGGCAAGTTCGAAATCTGCAGAGGAGGCTGGCAGTCTGGAGAACTAGAAGAGAATTGATGATCCAATCTTAAATCCAAAGGCAGTCTTAGACAGAATTTCTTCCTTTTCTAGGGACCTCAGTCTTTTCTCTTAAGGCCTTCGACTGATTGGATGACGCCCACTCACATCATGGAGAGTAATCTGCTTTACTCAAAGTCTACTGATTTAAATGTTACTCACATCTTTAAAAAAAAAACTTCCACAGTAACACCTAAACAAGGTGTTACTAAACTGGCGTTTGACCAACCAACTGGGTTCCATAACCTAGCCAAGTTGATATGTAAAATCAACCATCACAGGTGGATTTTAAAATACAGTGGTGTTTGTGACAACTTGAATGGACATAGAGGTACTAGGTGAAGTGAAATAAGTCAGACAGAGAAAGACAAATACTATGTAATGTCACGTATATGTGGAATTTAAAAAAAATTATAAACAAAACAAAATAGAAACAGACATATAGATACAGAGAACAAACTAACTGGTTGCCAAAGGGGGATGGGAATAAAAGATAAAACACGGTGGAGGGACAAACAAAATAATGCTAATTTACTGAAAGTGTAGTAAATCCCTCTGTCTTGAAGAATAAGCAGGTATATTCTCTTCTAAAAAAAATAATAAAATACAGTGTTGGCAACTCATTGTGATACTGTGTCCAAGAGCGTGCCTCACGTTTTTGCTTTAAATTGACCACTCTTAGGCATCCAGTGAAGGCAGTGATGTTGCTGATCTGCCATACAGCCTTGTTAACGTGTTACAATGATCTCTTTCACATGCACCAGCTGCATAGTGCATGCAAGGCCACCCAAAGAATGGATATACGTTGCGAATGGAGGCACAGAACCATATAACATGGTCTCTTGCCATTAGTGTGGCTTTTTGAATCCACTGCACATCACTGAAGACGATTTCCATCCTATTATTTTACAGCAGTGATTCACAGTTTGGAGGTGGTGGTGGGGCTTCTGAACCCTTTATTCAAAGGAAATTTGGAAGCATAAACAAATGAACAACGAAATGGAGCAACAACAGTGCTCGTGTGCAAGCAGATTCTTCATTACTGGCTCCCACCCTCACATTTTTAACATCATGCAGTAAACATAAGGAAAGGCCTTGTTTTTCTGTAGTTCACACACTGGTAATTTCAAATCTTCAGAAAACAGCTCTGGATCGTGAAAAAAGCTAAAATTTTCTGTAACTTGAAATAGCTACTGCAAATCCCCTGCTCTGTAGTGACTTACTGTTTCAGCCATGTGTGTGGCCTCGTTGGTCCTAATAATGTATTATTCCATGCTTCCTAAGCCCAATTGTGTGCCTTCCAGGCCATTGCACCACCGTGTGCTGGTGACCAAGACTCTTACTTGAAAAGTGAGACCATACTCCAGATAGACTCTAAGTCTTCTCTGTCTGACGTAGGGGAGAGAGAGTTACAGGGAGACACAATGACAAGAGAAATGACAGACAAGACAAAGGCGAAGGTTGCAAAATGGAATTACTTCCCGGTGAGGGATGGCTGTATTGATAATAGTAAGTCAAACTAGTTTAATTTACATTTGGCAGCCTCTCTTTAAAACAGCCAAGGAGTGGTTTTTTTGAAGTATTTAAAGGTATTTTAGAAATACTTAGAGGAGTATTTTAGAAAGCTTCCCAATACATTGGTTAATAGTTTTCTTTTTCGGTTTTTGCATACATTTTGGTAAAAGTCGGTTCTGAGAAAACTTCATTTACTAAAACTCTGAGAATCCTAATTAAATAATGCATTTACTTGCATGACTGTTTTATAATAATCTATGGGAAGACCTAGACTGCCCTGAATACTGTTTGCTCTGAGAACGGGGGTTGAAGTTTATAGAAAACTCCTTGCAGCCCGTGAATCCACATTCCCCACACTGTATGCCAAGGGGCCCCGAGGCATCTCACGGAACTCACATGGGCACAGCAGGATATTTTAAATTTTCAAGGAAATACAGCAATACTTAATATCTGTCAGGCGCAAACAAAGTATTACCTTAAGGACATTCACAGTTTCAACATTAAATTATGCTACATTCCTTTTAATGATGTCGTGTCTTTGAGAAGCTGAGTTTTTCTGAAGCCGATAAAAAGCAAGTAGTATGAAGAAGTCAATATGAAAGAGGAAATAAAGTCAGCAGAGTCCAATCTGATCCCAAGGTTTGAGAAGCTATGCAGGGCCCAAAAGCACATACATCCAGCCATTAGTATATAATTGTGGCTATTTAAGGCTGAAATAAAATAAACATAATTTTTCCTTCCATTAATATGTATATGTATGTATATGCATTTAAATATATAAAATGCCTTCTAAGTTGCTGAAACATAGATACTTATTAATTTGCTTGTACTAAACTATTTAAAGAAACTTTAGGTAATTCTTTCTGCCTTGATGTTGCCATGAAAAAATTACACCAAAGGCGCTGTGAACTGAGAAAATTTTCAAATGTCTGTGCTAGTGATTATGGCTGCATTTGGTACCTGCTACCAGTTGAAGAACAGATATCAAAGTGTCCCAATATATTGGTTTCCACAGGCATGTGTGCATGAAAGAAAGAAAGTATGAAAGAGAGAGAGAGAGAGAGAGAGAGAGAGAGAGAGAGAGAGAAGTTTTGCATGCATTTTGGTTGCAATAAGTTCATTGTTTTGTAAAAGACTATTTAAATTTTAAAAAGTATAATGATGTTGAATCTCACCTCAAAATCTCACACCCATTCCTCCCCTAGTTTGCCCCACCTTGATAAAGACTGGTGTCACTATTAAATCACTGAGCATCATCTTATTTTTTTCTATTACCCTCCATGTGAATCTATTACATATATCTCAAGTCTGTCTATTTCTCTCCAGCCTCACTGCCACCCCCTTGCCCAAACCACCCTGGTTCCTCTCCCAGACCTTGACGACTGCAACAGCCTTTAACAGATCTTCTTGCATCCATCCTTGCCCTCTTTCTGGTCTCAGCAAAACAGTTGCAATAATCTTTTAAAAATATAAGTGGAATTTGGTTATTCCCTTGCTTAAAACATTCAGTAATTTCTCATTTAACTTTACTTTAAAAGACGTCAAAGCTACTTACCATGACTTAAACAAACCCTGCATCACTTGTCTTTCCTCTACCTCCATGACTTTCTGTCCGCACTGTGCACTTGGACTCTAGGCGGCCCCACACTGGCTTCTTTCAGTTTCAAAACGATGCTGAGCTCTTCTGCAATTCAAAGCTTTCTTGTCTCTACCTAGAAGACTCCCATCCACTGCCACAAGTATGACTGACTCCTTTCATTCTTCGTGTTAACACTTTAACTGTGACTTCCTCAACAAAATGTTCTCCGACCACACTACCTTAAGTTAAACCCCTCCACATAATCGTAAGTAGAATCCCTCTCATGGCCTGAACTGATCACAGTTTTTCTTTATGGTTGCCCATTTACTTGTTTATTGCCTGGCTGGCCCCACTACACTGCAAGCTCTGTAACCTCTACTAGGATAAGTGGTGGGTCTGTGTATTTGTCAGTGTATACCTAATAGCTAGCAGTGTCTCTGGTGTTCCATAGATAATAAATGAATGGAATGGAATGAATGAACGAATGCACTCCACTCTACCACATGGGTGGATTGGGATGAGGGGGCAGTCTGCTTGGTCTGTGCTACTCACTGGCCGTTCCATCCAACTTGGTCTCCTTGCCCTTGGCTCTACCATCATCTACACAATGGAATTTTAAAATGACTCAACAGTGTACAAACTGAAGGCAAATTTAAGGTTACAAACAAGGAAGTGGAGTCCCCTTTTACCTGAATAACTCTTTATATCCCCTAACTTTCTAAGTGCAAATAAAGATTTCAGAGTGTTTTCCTTGGATCATTGTTCCTTTTTCCTTGCCCTAATAACGTGGCTATTATAACACATCTTAAATTATTTAAACAGTCACTATATATAAGATATTTTTTTGAGCAACTATTTCCTTTGTGATAAAAATTCTGTTCTGACTTTTCTATTTATAGAAGTCCCAGCAATGGTGTTCTTATGAACAACGTAGGAGCGAGATTTCTTGAGATGTCTGCTTGTTGCGAAGCAATATTTCAGTTTCTGAAAATCAACCTTATCTCCAAACTTCTACTCTATTAAAAATGCCATCATAGTCCAAAATCCTGGAAAAACTTTGGTTCTGAAAATGATGGGTAATTTGTGCAAAGGTACATTGTCACTGTCAGAAAGGGATTTTGAAAGAACATGCATTTGCATTACATGTATTCAAGGTGTTTTATTAGCTTTAATTTTTCTTAGTTTTAGTAAAGCATGTGTGTAGGTAACATCATGAATTTTTTATAAGTATGTAAATATTTCCTAAATACTAGCAGTAATGCTCTCAAGTAAGTACTGAAGACAGAAAACCACCCGTGATTTGATTGCACCCACTGGGATTTTACATTCTAACTGGGAAAATTAGACATATATATATACACAACTGTACTATGATGTTATTTGTAGTGAGATTTATTCATACAGAACCAATAGTGTTGTGGAAATGTGTGGAAAGGAGGGGTTTATTTGAATTCTCCCCCCTCCAGCTTTACTGAGGTATAATTGATCAATTAAAATTGTGTATATTTAAGATGTACAAAATAATGTTTTGATATACTTACATATACATTGTGAAATGATTACCACAATCAAGCTAATTAACAGGCATCCAATCTTCTTACAGTTTGTGTGTGTGTGTGTGTGTGTGTGTGTGTGTGTGTGATAAGAACACTTAAGATCTACTCTCTCAGCAAATTTCAAATATACAAGACAGTATTATTAACTATAGTCACCACATTGTACGTTAAATCCCTAGAACTTATTCATCTGACAACTAGAAATTTGTAACCTTTGACCAGCATCTCCCCATTTCCCCCACACTCCAGCCGCTAGTAGCCACCATTCTGCTCTCTACTTCTATGTTTGTTTTTTTGTAGAATCCACATGTAAGTGGAATCATGCAGTACTTGTCTTTCTGTGACTGGCTTATTTCACTTAGCATTATGTCTTCCAGGTTTTATCCATTTTGTTGCAGATGAAGAATTTCTGTCTTTACATGGCTGAATAATATTCCATTGTCTATAAATACCAAATTTTCTTTCTCCCTTTATTTGTTGACCAACATTTAGGTTGATTCCATTGCTTGCCTGACCCTACTACATTTTTAATTAATGAAAATGCCAAGGAAAAAATGGAATGCTTACTGGTCCTTGAAAGCTAGATTTCTTTGTAAATAGACCTTTTGAAAAGCATTTTATAAAGAACAAATGGACCAGGAAATATCTATCTTGAGAATGTATTAGCAATGGATGAAGAGAAGCAGCAAATTTCGGAGGTCTCTGTTTGTGACCTAAGCTGGAGAATGACCCAGACAGTGAGCAATTATCTGCCACCGCCATCCAACTCAAGTATCAGGAGTGCAGTCAGTGCAAAACAGGCCCTGGTTCTATTGGCTTCTCATTGTTCCCACCCTGTCCCATAGAGAACACTGGGTTCTTCCCTGGCACTCTTTCTTCTGCTCAGGGAAAAAAAGAAAAAAAAAGAAAGAAGGAAAGACATTGAGTAGATAGACGCATCTTTAATAACTTCCTGGAATGTGAACAGTGTTGTAGCAAGGAGGGCACTGGTTTTTGTTCTCAGACTCTTGCCTCAGGCTGTTTGGTTCGGGTTGTTCTGTGACGATTACAGCTTCACAGAGAGAATATCCTTGAGCAGATAGTTTCATTGACTTAGTATCTACCAAGTGTTTATCTGAATAGCATTTTCCGGAAGAATCCTGGATCAGTATCTCTCAGCAGTAGCTTCTACTTATTTTCTTAGAAGATTTGTTCCAATTAGGGAAAATTGTTTCAGAATTAAGGATAAATTCAAGTGAAGCTGCTGACAGAACCTAAGATTACCGAGTGTAACTTTCACTTCAGGCATGGCATAATTTTGTCTTATATTTTACTTAAAATAAAAATGAAGGTTTAGTATTTTATAAAGATCATTCAAAATTCAGAATAGACTCTCCACCAGGTAAAGAATGGCCCATAGCGTTGTGTTTATCACTTTCAGTGTTCGGTGGGAGGATTGAATTTAATCTGAAAATGCAATGAAAGTGTATGTGCTTTGCTCCCAGTTAAATAGGCAATATATGTTACTATGCATAAGGTACCATAGAAACCGCTGTGGAAGATTTGAAAACTTTAATGCATGGTCTCTGCCATCACTGGGAAGAGGAGACATAATCAGAAAAATACAAAATATATAAGGCAATAGGTAAGTACCAACTTAAGTGATTCAGCAATTTAAATTTGAAGACGGAAAGCTCCATTTTAATTGCAGATTACATAATTGCATTTTCATATTTTACAATAAGTAAAATGAATTTCTCTCCCAGTTGTTCTGTTGGAGAGGCAACTTGGTCTCCATCGTCCACACTGAAAACCAGAGCCCAGCATCTGGCAAAATCAGCCTTGTCCTGGGCTGCACAGCCCCGTATGCACCTTCTGGGTTTGGCAGATCAAGAAAGGTCTGCCTCAACTCAAAAAGTAGAATATGCAGCTATTACGGTGTCCGAATATTGAGATAAAAGATTTCCTCTTCTCCAACACTATAAAACGGGTTATTATGTTCCTCCAGCAAACAAACAGAATTAATTTGCAGGTAATTACACACAGGTGTTTAAAATTACACTTGGGTTTTTGAAGTATTTGGCTACATCAGTTACCTTCTCAGGACCTCATCTGCTCATTTGGAAAATGAGGAACCTAAACACAATGATTCATGGGGTGTTTCTGGGTCTGAAACTTGCAGTTCTTTGAAGCTATGAATATCTTATATTTATTCTCCTTCTTCAGAAGCATTCACAGAAATATTTTGTGGTGGCTAATTGATTCACTTATTTTATTATTTCCTTATGCTTAGAATTTATTGTCTGTAGCCAGGTATCTTATTATAAATCAACATTTGTTATACTCTTTTTTATAAGCTGAAGTGCAAATGGGCAATTTTCTTAAGACAGGATTTCAAAACAGATTTTTTTTTTATTCTATGGCAAAAAAAAAAAAATCAGTGTGCTGAAATGAATCTTTCTTTATGAGATGTAGGACCCAGAAGCTATTACAAACTTGCCTCTGGTACATGTCAGTGAGTGAGCATTGGAAAGACATAATTCAGCTGTTGTTGAAAATGTGATTTGTGTTTGCTGAAGTATTCCAGGAGCCCCCTAAATGGAGACCTTCCTGGAGCTCTTACCAGTGGTGAAAGTGCCTCACAGAGGTCAGAGAAATGAAAGGCTGGTGGCAGCAGTAGAAATGACAGGATGATGAATACAGCTAAATCTTTGATAAGCTATGCAAGGTGATGGCTGATCATAAATTTCAGCTTGGCAGAGGAGTCAAAGGAAAAAAAAAAGTAGAGACACAAGGATGCAGAACAAAAGATTTCCAAATTAAATCAGAAATAGTGTAAAAGGACTTGCCTAAGGAAAACCTTAAAGGAGGCAGAGTGTGTTTGGGAATCTTCAACTGTACTCTAAAACTAGAGGCGTTCTTTTCCAAGATATAATTTTTAGTGTGTTAAAGCACCATCTTAGATGTATAGATGTGGCTCGAAATGAATTGAAAAATCACAACCTCTGCTGTAGAATATGAGTTCTATAGTATTTTTGAATTACTCTCTTGGCTCGAGCCACAACAATCATGTATTTTATAAAAATACATAAATGCAATGACAGTTTAAGAACTAGTTGCATTAAGGTAGTAGATGAAGGAAGGGAGAGAGACAGAGAAAGGAAAGAGAAGGGGAAGAAAGAAAAATTTAGAATGCCAAAAAGGTATCAGGCACTATTCTGGAAATATTCATAAATGTGACTACATTGAATGCTGAAAATCATGTGAAATAAACATCCTTCCTTTGAGAGAAGAATGGAGATTTTTTTGAATGATGTATTCAGTGACAAGGAGACAATACTACATATCAGTTAAGAACACGTATGTAGGAGTCTGGAAGACATGGGTTTGAATCTGAGATTTTGCTCTTGCTAGTTGTTCCAAGCATCAGTTTCCTTATCTCCAAATTGATCCCATCCTCGAAGAGTCACTGATGATTAGTGATCATAAGTGTTTACATTTTTGTATACTGCTGGTTTCAGAGTAAGCAACTTGACCCATTATCTCATTTAATTCTTACAACTGATATCTGAGGTAGACATTGTTATGTCCATTTTACATCTTTTACACAATGTACCTGATGGGTAGAAATGTTAAGTTCATTGCCAAAAGTCACAGCTGTCCAGTGGTAGCAAACCCAGGTTTGCCAAGTTTAGAACACTTTGACTTACCTGGGGTTTTGACCAGAGAAGCCAGAGGAAAAGCACGCAGAATGAAAATGGCGTGCCACCACTATTTGTTTCTTCTCTTCACCATCCCTTCTAAGGTGCGTGTATCCTGAAGTATGACACCCAGACTGCCCCTTCCAGCTCATTTCAAGTTGACCCATAAGCCAGTCCCTGAGTGAATGTTGTGTCTCATAGCAAACTTGAGGAGAGACCTTATGTCCGGACACTAACCTATGATGATGATTACAGGGCCACCATTCCTACCTCATTTCAAGCTATTACAATGATTCGAAATAAAAGTTCTTGAAAACTCCCAAGCTTTGAATCCTCAGAATGTACCCTCATTCTCATGCAGGGTTATTCACCAAAGCACACCATTACCAGGAGGGATGGTTAACTGACCCCACGTTTGCTATTGTTACTGTCAGCTCACTGCTCACAGCTTTGGGAAGCTGGTCTTTGGACCAGGCTGGACTCCTGTATATAACTATGCCATCCAGCACTGGATTATACAAGGTGGTTTTCTCCTGCTCAATCAAGCAATTCGTGTTTATTGAGTATCTCCTATAAACTCAACATTAAGGTAATAGAAAAATACGAAACAAAATTATTTGACCTCAAGAACTTTACAGAGTACCCATAGGTCAGGTTAGGTTGGGGGAAAGTTGATTGTTTCCAATGACCTATGACTGCTTCTTGTTCTCTTTCAACGAGTTCTTCATCTATTGGACTGACTCAAACAAATCAGTCAGAAAATGGGAACATGTTTTGTTTGTGTTCGATATTATAGCCAAATGAGATGCTATTAAACTCAGAGAAATCTAAGAGACCAATAAAGAATAATGCTGAATTCTTTTTCTAGCCTTTCAAACCTCCTCACAGCCATTAAACAGCCATTAAACATTAAACAGAATGTTTAAAGTCCCATCATTGAAACTATAACTTAAAACGTAAGACCTAGATTCTAGTCTTGAGTCCACCAGTGAGTAGCTGTGTTCTCTTAAACAAGTCTCTTAACCTTTCTGAATTTTAGTATTCTTTTCTATAAAATGAAGGGGCTAAGATGTGTGAGAAATTGCATGCCTATTATATCTTTCAGTTATAACTATGAGCTCCTGGGGCCATTCTCTACAAAGGTTTTTATTTTTAATTTTAATTATCATTATGATTATGATAGGTGTATGGACTTGGCTATTGGTGCAACTTCTGGTTTTTACTGAAGTTTAGGTCTCTGCAAACGAAGAGGGCAACTGTGGGATCCACAGCACAGAGGGAGTGGAAGGAGGGTCTTTTCTGACCCAGGGTCGTCTGGCTCCACCAGCGGCCTGGGAAACATGACTTAAAATGATGAGTCCCAGCTTACGTCTAACCATGATCATAGCTTAATGAAAAGAGATTGAGAACTAGAGAGAGTTTTACTGCCTCTTCTGACACTAAGTTGAATTATTACTTTAGCTAAGCAATTTACAATATCTGTTTTACATTTTCCCCTTTAGCCAAAAGGGGAGATTAATATTGATTCTAATCATTTTATCTAATGGTTATGAAGATCACCACCTCTGCACTATACCCAGATATAAAAGTACCTTCAACATCTTTGGTAGATGGTGGTAACAGTGTGGTTTGTGATGGCAGATTTCATTTATTCAGAATACATACGTCACTCACTGGCTCCACATGATTCATCTTAAAGAACCACTCTTACCTTGCCACTTTCCTGCTCAAAAGCCCTATAGAGCTCGTACTGCTTGACGAAAACAATCTGAAAGATCTGGTTGCTGTTAAAGTCATAAAGACCATTTAGATTCAATAGTGTCAGTTCAGCAGTCCTCAACTGTGAACATAAAAGTCCTTTGTACTCTTTTGTCTCTTTGGTTTCTTAAGGCAATTCCATGAGGCTGTCCAATGATAAAATAGATCAGCCTGGGCTTCTGATACCTTCCTATTGCTGTTTCACAGCTGTCCTCTACTGAAGAGCTGCCCACCTGATGCTGGTACAGCCTCTGCCCCCATCTGTTATTAGGTCCCTTCTCCAACCTCCATTCCCATCGCTTCTGCCTCTGCTGTTCACTCCGTATGACCACCAGGCACCCACTTCTGCTTCCTGTTGGGACCACTGTCACAATGCTGAAGTCCTGGGCTGCCAACCTCAGCACTCTGATCCCAGTCTACTCCAGCCTTATTGCTTACCTCTACCCATGGGAGTTTTCGGCTCAGGTTAAAATGTATTGTTTAACTCAAGCCATCCTCCCTGCTTAGGAGAACCACCAACGTGCCTCCCCTTTTGCACCTGGCAAATCTTTACCAACTTGCAACATGTAATCAACGACTCACCTGCTCCAAGAAGCTTTCCCTTACTCCCTTACTGAGACTCGGTAACCATGTGTTCTCTCACTAGCAGTAACCTTTGTTCTTTGGACTCTGCTTCCGAGCTGATATGCTGCCATGGCTGCCTTTTAAAGGCAGATCTTGAGTCCTGTTACAGACTTTGTAAATTCTACTTTTGAAATAAGTTTTTGACTCCTTTCCTTAAAGCCCAATGAAATACTTATTACTTGGGGCAAAAGGCTGGGGAGAGTAAAAATACAGCATAATTTTGTTTTAGTTGATGCATTTTTTTACTAAACCTAGAGGATGAAGTAATGGACTAAATATAGTCAGGATCTATTTTCAAATTGTTAACAGCATTCTTTTCCCAACTAACTTCAAAAGGTTCCTCAAAACCCTAAGCAAAGAGAGGGGGAACTAAGGCAAAAGCAATACCGGCAGCAAGAGATGGCTGTGCTTCTCTGGCTTTAGATGCATAGATGCGGATTAGCGGACTCCTGTTTTCTAGGGAGCAGGCCAGAGACGTATCAAATTATTTGATATACCCTTCTCCTTCAACCTAGAGGATGCTCTGACTGCCTTGATGTCTTAATTATTTGGACTGCTATAACAAAACACCATATTTGGAAGGCTTACACAACAAAAATTTATTTCTTACAGTTCTGGCGGCTGAACAGTCCAAGGTTAAGGTGCTGTAGATTCGGTGTCCGGTGGAAGCCCACTTCCTGGCCTACAGACTGCCATATTTGTGCTGTGTGCATACGTGGTGGAAGGAGTGAGGGAGCACTCAGGAGTCTGTTTTATAAGGTCACTTATCCCACTCGTGGGGTCTCCATCCTTAGGACATAATCACCTCCAAAGACTCCACGTCCAAGTACCATCACAACAGGGAAGAGGTTTCAACACATGAATTTTGGGGCACACAAACATTCAGCCTATAGCACTCAACCAACAGAATGCAGCAGAAATAACACTGTGTCACTTTTCCAGGCCAATGCTTTAAGAGACTGACAGCGTCCACATTCTCTTACGTTCACATCTGGAATTGAACCACCTGATATAAAGAAGCCTGAACAGTCCCTTGGTGAGGTCCACTGGGAGAGGAACAAAGGCCCCGGCTGAGAGCCCCAGCATAGTTCCCAGCTGGCAGCCACCACAAACTGCCTCCATGTGGATGACCCATCATGGAGGGAATCCCCAACCCTGGCCAGTGATGCTACAAGGGACAGAGATAAGCGGTCCACAGAGAATCCAAATTACATATGGGTTAGCAAAATGAAATAGTTGTTGTTTTAAGCCACTAAACTTTGTGTGGTTTGTTAGGTAGTTAGTTACAGACAACCAGAATATAGTTGAATTAGCTCCTGGTTGAAATCAGAGTTGGTTGAGCTAACCTGACAAACTTCATGATTCTACTTTGCACCAAAAAAACTACCCAAAAGGTGGATGTTTTCACATCTAGATTTTTTGCCAAAAGAAAAATGAGACAACACAAAAAGCATCTGCTCAAATTGTCCGTGAAATGATTGTAAAAATAGCACCTTTTTAATTTGTTACGTATATTCTACAAGTTGGAAGGAGAGCATGGATGCCGTTACCTGATGTGTGGCTTAGATTTTCCCCTCTCCTGTCATGACAGGACATCATACAAGTAGCCATTATAAAAGGAGCTCAAATTTTAGGCTGGAGAGGACGTTTGGATATTAATAATATTTCTATTCTTGTGGGACGTGGTAGGGAATGTCAGGATTTGATGGTATCCTAAATTCATCAAATACTTTTTTAAAAATTAAATTTATTGCGGTGACAATGGTTAGTAGAATTACATAGGTTTCAAGTGTACAATTTTATAATACATCATCTGTATCTCACATTGCAAAATTCACCAAATACTTAGTGAGCTTTGAATATGTGCTTATGTGTTAGGCACAATGCACCATTATGAGCTTTTGGGGCACAGTGGTGACAGAGAAGATACTGGCCCTGTTCTCATGGAGCTTACAATACAGTAAGAGAATGGGACAGTAAACAAATACTATACACCAAATAACTGTGTCACAACAATTTTTCTAGGTGCCATCAAGGGAAAAAAACAGTGTTTCAGAGGGCATATTAGTAGAATCTAATCTGAACTAGGTGATACAAGGTGTCTTCCCGGGTGAATGGTATAGGCTGAGATCTAAAGGTAAGAATTAGCTGGGAGGAAACGGGGGAGGGGGAGCGCTGATTTCCAATGACAGTTCAGCTCCTGTGAGGTAGGAAGGCTCACAAGGCCTAGAGGAAGAGAGAGAAACTGTCTGGCTGAGCAGAATGACCAAAGTGGGGAGTGATGGGAGATAAGGCCGCCCAAAGGATCAGACGCCAGATGGTGCAGGCCTTTAAGGCCGTGAAAATAGTTTTGAATTTTAATCCAAAAGGTGAGGGGACACCCATGACAAGCTTTAAGAAGTGAAAACATATTGGTGTGTTTTAAAAGATAAATCCCAGGAAGAAAATTTTGGGGGTGATGTGAAAAGTGAACTAGATACATCCTTTAACAAAGGAGAGTTTGATAGGAGAGGAAGCTTGGGTGACATTGATGCATGACTTCATCTATCTAACATGTCTGCCCAGAACCGGCCTTCACCGTAGCTTACTTCCAGGTTCTTTCCATCTATACAATCTCCAAGTGACTGCATCTAAAGTAAGACCCCCCACCCCTCCACCCCCTGGAGGCAACACGTTACTGCAGCTTACCTAAAACTCTGGTTCTCTCTGGGGGTGGAGAAAAGAGTGTGACAGTGTTCACAGCAGGAAGAACAGATTGTGAGAGGGCCTTCTTTTCCACATGAAGCTGGGCGGGTAGCAGGTACTCTCTTGTCCACCAATAAAGAAATAACTGATTATCCTAGAGGTAGCATTTTAGTTTTCAGTATTAAACTCATCAATGACCTGCTGTGGTGGCAAGATACACTAAATTGCTGAGACAGCCGCCTTTCAGGTGAGAAAAAACTCAGCATCTTCACTTAAGTCCATAAATAACTTAGGTCCAGGTTATCTGCCCTGGGATGGAATTGTTGCTGCAAATGTTTTTACCAATGTTACCATTGTAATTTCAGGAGAAAAATTTTGGTTTGACCAGAGCAAAATGTGTTTTAAGAACACAAGTTTATACTGGAATTAGTCTTTTGGCTGAGTGTCTCCAAATGCACAAAACCCAAGAAAAAAAACCTTCCTATAATTGTTCACCTTTTTTTGTACTTGAATATGCCTAACCTCAAATCTGTTTGTTGTTATAAAACCGGTATATCTCTATAATTGTCATCAATTTAATTTTATTAACCATTGAGTAAGCATTACTGAATAATATCCAAAGCCATATGTCTAAAATTATGCTAGCAATCAATCTTCTCACAGCTGATAGCATTTTAAAAATTAGCTTTGTCCATCTCAAGCCTACTTTTCTAATGGAATTATTTCAGCATCACTTCTATGCTAGGTATATGTGACTTATTTGGGAACTGTTTACAGAAGATTTTCTCTTCTAAAGCCATGAAGCAGTCTCTCTTCTGGTGGCCTTTGACATAAGTATTTATGTCTGTGTAAATCTGCTATTAACATAAGTGTATCATTTTGTTGTTCACCTATTAGATATATCTGGACAATCGAATAACACACTACTTTTCATGCAGACATTGCAGAATAATGAAGACAAACCTGAGATCTTTTAATATTGCTCTTCCCTTTAAAGGAAGTACAGTAACAGGGTGATGCCTAGTACACAGTGTTAGAATCTGGGGTTCCTGAGAGCTTCTTCCAATGTTATTCTTTTATCTTTCATATTCGGTTCATGTGGGATTTTCCATTCCCACTGCTGCTCTCTCCACCCCTCTCCTGGCTTATGGAAAAGTCACTTCATGTTATTCCTGCCTCCCTATCCAATCATATGAAATGTTCACCACAGATCAGAGTTGTTAATGGCTCCCTGCTACATTTTGTACTAATTTCAAATTCTGCAGCTCAGTTTTCCAGGCTCCCAATGAACTGACTCCCACTGGACCATCTCCTACTGTTTCTCAAAGGAACTCTTCTTTTTGAATCTTTCTGGTTTTCCCATTGCATCTGCAACCTCCGCCCACACACACACCCCACACCACAAAAGCATACATAGAACTCCTATTAATTTCAACTGCATGACTCTATTTATAGTTTTCTTTATGCAGTGCTCTCTTTCCCTTCATTCCATTATTTCAAATCTTGAATTTAGGTGCATGTGTTGCTGAATGCCCACATCCCATATGAAACCTCATCAACTGTGTTAAAGCACCGTAAGTAGTGAAGGAAGGCATACTGTGCAAGGAGATAACAAAGAGAAGCAAGGCATCTCCTATCACAGACTCAGGAAGAAGCTCAGCAATGTGACACTGCCCGTGCAGCTGAAGGCATGTGGCCCTGTGGCAGAACACAGACCGTTGTCTGGAAGTTCACCGGAACTCAGGGCAGATCCCCTGCCACGTAGCCAGGTGATTCTTCTCTGACTCCAGCAGGATGCTGGGGATTCTGTAGAAAAATTGAACTGGAGAAGCTCAGGACCAGGAGGTACCTGGCACATTGAAGTCAAAGAAGAGGCACTCTTCAGAGAAGAGGAGAATTAATTGAAATTTTATAAACTGAAATGAAACTCTTCAACAACATTGCACTTCTCAATTTCAAGAGTGCTATAAACCAGGCACACATCCCAGACAAAGGACTGGAAGATTCTTCTCTGGAGAATAATCTCACAGGGATTTATAAAAAAATAACTTTTGCCACCGGTATTTGAGGAAATCCCCTGGTGAAATTGACAGATCTCTACCCAAATACTCTATGGTGAAGCCTACCAGTTGTAAAGTCCTGCCCAAGCACAAAGGGTTCCAAGTTAGTGTTTTATTCATTTTAGAAAAGTCTGTCCTTAAAAGACTGAGATAAAAACAACTATAGAGAGGAAAAGGAATTTGAAGGAAACAGATAATTCTGGGAATATAAGAAAACATCAGAACTATGATCAGTTTCCTTGGAGACAAAAGAAGGTATTACATCTATTGAATAATAGAATGCTATTTAAAAAAATGCAAATACCAAGAAAAAATAACTGTAGCAAAATAAAAATATGTTACCTGATATAAAAAGCTGGATACCTGATATAAAAAATTAGACATAATTTTGCAATATGATATTGAATATATTTCAAAAAATAAGACCAAAAACAAAGATTGAAATAGAAAAGTCCAAATAAATAGAAATTTGATGAATGCAAGATGGATCAACATGAGGTATCCAACACCTAATACGAGTTCCAGAATAAAAGAGAATAAAGAACATTTAATAATGATAATAATAATAAATATTCCAAATTTTGAAAGCCATTAATTTCCATCTCAAGTGAGCCATCTGAGATCCCAGCTTCATAAGTGAGAAAAGGTTCACACCAACTCATGTTATGATGACATTTCAGATAATGGGAATAAAAAAAAAATCTTAAAAACTTCCAAAAAGAATAAATATGTCCTATAAGAAGGATAAAGTATCAAAATGACAATATACTTTTGAGCAACAACACTAGAAGCTATAATATAATGCAGCAAAAGTTACAAAATTTTGAAAGAAAATGAATTCCAATCTAAAATTCTATAATCAAGTAAGTTATTAGATTTAAAGTTAAAGAACTATATTTGAAGACATAAATGGTCTGAAAAAAAATTCCCATGTGCACTTTCTCTTAGTAGCTATTAGAAGATTTTCTCCAACAAAATAAGGAAATAAGTGAGAGAAAATCGCATCCAACAAACATGATAGTGTCTCAGAATAACAGGGCAGGACTTCAGGGCAACCAAAACCAAATTAATAAGGTTATCTAAGAAAATCTTAAATTCAAAGACCAATATGCATATGGCTATATTTTTTTAAAGATAAAATGCATACAAAATAGAATTACCTTCTATTTCTATTGTTCTGTAAAGTTGGCTGAGTTACCCATTTACTATGAACACATCTACAGATAAAATGTGACAAGTGGCAAACTCTAAACAACACAAAAACAAAATAGGTTAGTAACTATGCCCCTATTCAAGCTCTTGTTTTACAAATGCAGGTTGTTTCCTTCAACATAGAGTTTTTGTTTATTTGTTTGTTTCCTCTAATAGGATAGCCTATGTACACATTCCACAATTGTAAGCCCGTAGATAATGGTGTATGATCCCATGAGCCTTTGGTATCTACACTGTCCCTCCCTGAGGTCCTTTCTTTGATTCCTTCCTGTTGCTATTATTAGTATCCACTGACTTCTCCCTCTGTCAGTCCCTGCTCTCTGCAATCTCTCTAACACTGGGAAAGGTGTCTGGAATGTCAACAATTTACCTATCCTATAGGAGTATATCTTTGATAAGAATTAGGCGATTGTCTCCTACCTCCCTCTTCTCCCCAAAGATCATCCTTCCCCAAATTGTCACCACTGCTTACATTTTCATCATTTCAGGAGTTCTTCTAGCTATTATTCTCAAAACTCTTGGAAAAACAAAATGTGGGTTATTAGAAATCTTGTCAATAGAAATTATACCAGTTTCTTTTTAACCTCTTGATCAATGAAAAAAACAAACACATAATTGAAGGTATTGTGGATTTTGGCTGTCTCCAAGAGGAGTTAATATGGACATATACAATTATCTTAAAAACCATTCTTGTCTCTCACGTTATCTTTTAGTGAGTTTGTCATGTTAATCAATCAGATAAAGTTAGGCAAGGGCTGCAGCATCAACTTAAATTGATTTTGATGTACTGTCAATCTAGGAATGTCTTTTTTAAATAAATCAAGGTTAGTATGGTTTCATTTTAAATTTCAGTTGGAGAGAATAATTTATACCTGTTTATTTGCCCAAAAGGTAGGTATTTATAAGGTTTTACTGCATGGGGGATACTTTAAATAATATCAGATGTCAATGCTACAATTACTTGCCAATTGGTAAGTTCAGTGAAATTTTCTTCCTTGGTAGAAAATTAAGTAAAAACGTTTAGAAGTTCAGCACAACTTAATATAAGACATATCAGTGTTATTTTGAAGAGTAACTGCCCCTCAATCACTGTTGGGCTGGAAATCAAAAAGCCTTGGTTGGTTATGAACTAAATATGTTTAAGAAAACCGCTTAATCTTCCTGGATATCAATTTTCTCATCAATAAAGTGAAAGTGTTGGACAAAATTATCTCTAAGACTAATTTCTAACAATATATAATTTTATAATTACTATGCTCGTGATAGAAAATTACCAGTAAAAATAAGGGAATACAGGTTAAGAAGTTTTATTTGAAAAATGAATACAAGTAATTGGCTTCAAATTGATCTAGCTAAAAATGACAGGTGTGTCGCTTGAACAAATTATTGTAGTTAGAAAGGAAATGTGAAACGAAAGAGAGAGATCTAGACCTTGTTTTCCTTTTGAATATCATCACAAGTTTTGAATCTTGTAGTTCTTTAATATCATAATATTGGGATCATGCTTTATATAGTAATTTAGTTTCCCACCTCTCATCCTTGATTTAAAAAGAGCTATCACATATAGAGGGCTTATTATAAGCCAGGGGTATTTTATGAATGTTTTCTAATTTACATATGAGATTAGTATTATTATCACGTCACAAATGTATTGAGCACGAAACTGAAGCGTAGTGAGGTTGGATAATTGTTTAAGGTCATACAATTAGCAAATGCCACATTTGTAAACTGGGATCCGTAGATTCCAAAGCCATCCTCTGAATCACTGAGCCACCCTCTTTATAATTCTTCATAAATATTTTAGCAAATAAATATGCTACAACTTTCTAGTCACTCTGTAAAATGTTGGAAGACACATTTTTTTTCTGAGCAAGATTCTCACCATTACAAAAAATAAGTACTCTGTCATTTGCATATAAACAAAAGCATTAACAACGGAAGAAAGATGCTTCTTAGCCATTTCATAAATCCAAGATCTCGTGAAACAAGCAGAAAATTAAAACACAAGACTCTCTTGTCACTGTCTATGTGAAGATTGAGTTTTCATGGACCACAGAAAGCTCCTTTCTTGAGGACAGACACAAAGTCAGTGCCAAGTTAGAAATGAGCAAGTTTTCCAGAGGCACAACCGCCCTACTCAAACCATTAACACAAAGCAATATCTAGTTCCAAAAGTAAGATGTTATCTCACAGCCACGTGACAATTTCATTTGCACCTTTCAAGTGAAAAAGAGAAAAACTAAATCTTACTTTTATATAATCCATGTGTTATGGGTTGAATCATGTCCCCCACAGAATGATATGTGGGAGTCTTTCCCCCGTCCCCATGCCATCATACCTCAGAATGTGACCTTATTTGGAGATAGGGTCTTTGCAGATATAATGAAGTTAAAATGAGGTCATTAAGATGGACCCTAACCCAATATGACCGATATCCTTAAATAAAAAGGAGAAATTTTGTTACAGAGACAGACACATGTAGAGAGACGATAATGTGAGTATTCACAGGCAGATAGCCATCTACAAGCCAAAGAGAGAGGCCTGGAACAGATCCTTCCCTCACCACCCTCCAGAAGGAACCAACACTTTGAGTTCAGACTTCCAGTCTTGGCAAGAGTGAGACAATATGTTTCTGTGATTTAAGTCACTCAGTTTATGGTACTTTGTTATAGCAGTCCTAACACACCATGTTTCCTAGGCCATTTCAGCAGTGTGGCAAGAACTTTGAGATACAATATCTGTTTTTCTGGCTCCCTACCTCCCTTTTTAGAAAAACCAGACTCCTCGGTTTACTTGCGAGTAGATAACAATCCTATGTGCTCCAAAGCCTTTCCACTTTTTTCTCTTTATATTTTGTCCATCTGACGTACTCTCTTTGAAGTTCCAGTTTTGCGAATTCTACTCTTGGCTTCTCCCATTTCATTGGTGGAGACTAAAATGAGGATTGAAAATAGAGGGCGTAAGACAGGACACTAAGGGCGGAAGGATGCTGTAGACTTGGACCTCATCCACACACTTGATAAAAAGACTACAGTGGGGTTTGGATCCAAAGAGCGCATTATTTTCAGGGCACACATTTTCATGGCTGCTCTCAGACTCAGAGACCCTAATCTTGGACATACTAGTTACAAATATCATGTTATGAAGTTCATAATTAAATGGTATTATATCTTTAAAAAATCTTAATGCTCGGGCTTTTGAAAAGGCTAAAGCACTCATTTCTATATTCATTCAGCAAATATTTATTGATGGTCTCATATTCCAGGCACTTAAATCATTTGTAGAAAGCAGAAAGGTTTTCTGCTATGTGCTTTTGAGCAAGGCAGGGACTCTCTTGAGCCTTTGATTTTTCTATTTGTATGAAAGGGAGTTGTACTACAGCATATGTAAAGGTCTTTTCAGCTCTAAACTTCTCTGACTTTTATGATTCCATTCATTTCATAATGTAATAGTTCTCTGTTTCTACTGATGTCTTTAACTTGTACAGAATCCATTATCCTGATTAAAAAGTACAAATGTATGGCTGATTGTTCGATCTGCCTAAGGATGTTCACAGGGCTTCTAGCCGTTCAAGTTTTCTAGGTCACAGACTAAATTTGGACAATGGCAATATTTCAAGTAGCTACTACTTTAAGATTTAGTACCATACATTCTATTATCCCAGAATAGCCCTTGTTAACATTACCTTCTACTTCAGAATATGCTATAAACAATCCACTTACCTTTTCAAAATTAACAGCTATCATGAGCACATTGAAAAGGCACCATTGTGAAGTTTGTTTTATGTTTCTTTCCATTAAAATGTATTATTTTCCACATCTCACTGTTTTACTTCTTTTCCCTGGTGTTGAACACAATTACCACCATATTCTTATGGCTGCTTTAAAGCCCTCCTCCTAGCTGAAAGCCATACTATATCATTAACTCCTCAAGGTCCAATAACATTTTCCCAAACATGTTGTGACTGTCACCACTGGAGAGCAATGCTTTTAGGGGAAAATGTGGAGTTGGTATGCAGCACATTCTTTCTTTTCTGCTTTTGTAATTTCAGATAATTATTGAGTTGAAGTTTATTAGCTAATTGTATACGCGCTGTGGTAGTCAAGTACATTCATTTATGTAGTTGACAGTAACTAGAGTTTGCTTCGATATAGGTATATTTCTTCAGATTAGGGAGGTGGAATTACACTCTACTGATTGTGGTGCTGGGAAACGCAGTATGGCTCTAACTAGAATTTAATCAGTTGTAATTATTAGGGAATTAGGTTAGGGGCAGACACTTGAACCACATAAACTTCAGGTTCAAGTTCAGTAGTGGGGTAACATTTTTAATATTTCTAGTTCTGCTCTTCTCAGCAGTCTCAGAAAGTATGTAGTTTTGATTTCAGTTAAGATTAATTTATTGAGCATATATTTGGAAAACCTTTAGCTTAGTAGGAATTGATTTATTGGTCACTATGTAATAAATTTGAAAAATTGAATTTGATTTTACTGCTACTTTCAGCAGAGCTTCGTAGCATACTCTGTTTTCAGATCAAGGTGTCATTTGGTTTAAAGGACTTTGGTAGAGATGAAAGTTTACCAGATATGTTTAAAACATTTTCTTCAATTTTCCAAATTGTCTTTAGGCTCCATATTTGTCAGTGCTTTAATTGAGATTTCATATAAAGGCTGGTCATGTGACAGCCTTGGGGACCCAAAGATGACGTCTCAGGGCCTGAGACACCTCAAATGCCGAAAAGAAGTTCACGTACCCTGACTAGGGTCAGGTGAGAGAAAGCAAAGTGATTTGAGGCATAAAAGACACCTGATGCTGCTGATTCTTCTTGTTCTTCCTGCACTTATTCCCCTCCTCCTCATCCTCCTCCTCCTTTTCTTCTTCTTCCCCCTTCCTTGATTGAGGTATAATTGACATATAATAAACTGCATGTATTTAAAGCTTACAATTGGATTATTAACCCATCCATTGCTACTAAAAGTTTCCTTACACCCATCTGTAATCCTCCTCCTATTTTCATCTGTCCCATCTCCAAGCAACAACCAGTCTGCTTTCTGCCATGATAAACTGCATGTTCTAGATGCTAATATAAATGGAATCATACAGCATGTATTCTTTTTTTGGAGGGGGGTCTAGCTTTGTTTTTCCCATTCAGAATAATTAGTTTGAGTTTCATTCATATTGTTGTGTGTACTAATAGTTCACTGCTTTTATTGCTGAGTTGTAGTCAATGCTATGGACATACCATGATTTGGTTATCCATTCACTTATTAATGACAGCCAGCAAAAAAATGAGCACCTCAGCCCTACAACCACAAGTAAATGAATTCTGCCAACAACCCGAATGAACGCGGAATAGGATCTTGAGACTTACATGAACCTGCACATGACAACACCTTGATTTCACTCTAGTAAAACCCTAAGGAGGGACTCAGCTAACCTGTACCCAAACTGACCCATAGGAACTCTGAGATAATAAGTCTGTGTTGCTTTAAGCCTCTGTGTTTATGGTAATTTGTTACACAGCAGAGGTCAAGAAATGCTCCCATGAGAAAGTGGCACATGAAGAGTTCACCAAGAGGATAATAGGAAAGTAGAACATTGCCAAAATGCTCGGTGATGAAAGCGGGTGAGGAGAATTTGGGGAACTGAAAGAATGCCACACTGGCTGATGGGTAACTGCTCAGAAAGGGAATCGGTTTCGATGAGCCTGGAGAGGTAACAGAGCTTGTAAATATTTAATCTTTTTGCACTGAGAACTCAGGAAGGATTTTTAATGTGTTGTGTAGTGTGGAGAAGAGGGTGGGATGACTGATATGATCAGATTTACTTAAAAATTTTTTTAAACATTATTTATTGGTATACCGTCATAGAAGATGATGATGTGACTTTTTTTTTTGCATTCAACATTGTTTTATGTTAATTTCAGTTGTGTAGCATAGTGGTTAGACATTTATATAATTTAAGAAGTGATCCTCCTGACACCATACAGTTATTACCATATCACTAACTATATTCTCTATTCTATACCTACATCCCCATAACTTCTTTGTAACAATGAATTTGTACTTCTTAATACCTTCACCTATTTCACTCATACCCCAATGCCCCTCCTATCTGGCAAACATCGAAACGTTTTCTGTATCTATTAGTTTGTTTCTGTTTTGGTTGTTTATTTTGTTCTTTAGATTCCACATATAAGCAAAATCACATTGTATCTGTCTTTTTCTGTCTGACATATGAGTACTCCACTCAGTACAATACCCTCCAGGTACATTCATGTCACTGCAGAGGGCAAAAACCCATTCTCTTCCATGACCAAGTCATATTCCATTGTATATATGTACCATCTACTCTGTATCCATTCTTCCATGGACAGACACCCAGGCTGCCTCTACATCTCAGCCATTGTAAACAATACTGCAATGAACATATGGATGTACAGATCTCCTCGAAGTAGCATTTTGGGCTTCTTCAAATAAATACCCAGAAGTGGCATTACTTTGTCTCTTGTTATAGCCTTTGTTTTAATTTTGTCTGGTATAAGTATTGCTACTCCAGAGTTTCTTGTTTCTCTCATTTATATTTTCATGAAATATCTCTTTTCATCCCTTTACTTTCCATCTATGTCTTTCAATCTGAAGTGAGTCATTTGTAGGCAGCATACGTAAGGGTCTTGTTTTCTTATCCATTCAACCATCCAATGTCTTTTGATGGGAGCATTTAGTCCGTTTACAATGAAAATAACTGTAGGTAAGTATGTAGCTATTGCCATTTTATTGTTCACAATTTTGACCTTTTTTTTTCCATCTTAAGGAAGTCCCTCTAACATTCTTTGTAATACTGGTTTGGTCCCTTATAAGTTACCAGTTGCTTTTCTCTTGATGCTTTTAGGATTCTTTCTTTGTCTTTAACCACTGCCATTTTAATTATAACATGTCTTGGTGTGGGCCTATTTGGGTTCATGTTGTTTGGGACTTTTTGTGCTTCCTGGACTTCTAGGTCAGATTAGGAAAGTTTTCAGTCATTATTTCTTTAAACAGGTCCTCAGACCCTTCTATCTCTCTTCTCCTTCTGGTACCCACATGCTGTGAATGTTGTTATGCTTGATGTTTACCAGAGGTCTCATTTTTTAGATTCTTTTTTCTTTTTGCTGTTCTGATTGGGTGTTTTCTGCTACCTTGTTTTTCAAATTGCTGATTTGATCTTCTGCTTCATCTTGTCTGTTGGTGATTCCTTCTAGTGCATTCTTCATTTCAGTTATTATATTCTTTATTTCTGACTGGTTCTATTTTATGGTTTCTGTGTCCTTTTTTATGCTTGCTAGCTCTTTGTTGAAGTTCTCACTAAGTTCCTTGAGCATCCTTATAACCATTGTTTTGAACTCTGTATCTGATAGGTTGCTTTCCTCCATTTCATTTAGTTCTTTTTCTAGAGTTTTCTCCTGTTTTTTCACTTGGGATATATCTTTTCCCCCTCATTTTGGCTGCCTCTCTGTGTTTGTTTCTATGTATTAAGACCTCTTGTCATTATGTAGTTGGTGCTCCGTGGGGCCCTGACACAGTCTTTCTGGTCACCTGCTCCTGGTGTGTGGGTTGTGTGTGCTCCCTTGTCATATTTGAGACTTGTTTGCTATTGGCATGTCAGTGAGTGGGATTGACCCTCAGGCTGGTTGGCTGTGGGGTTTGGCCACGTCCACAGCTTACAGACTGCTATGTTGGGGGCTTACCCCACTGGGTGGAATTCACCCCAGCAGACTCTGGTGACTGTTGAGATTGCCCTTTGGGTATGCCACTTGTGGGGCTAATTGGGCAGTGCTCTGCTGTGGACTGAAGCCAACCTCCAAGTATGTTGATTCTGGGGCCTCTTGGGAGGGTCCCTGGTGCAGGCCCAGGTCACCCACTGCTTGGGACCAGCTGGGGACTACCTGGTAGGAGCTACAAAGAGACAAGCAGTTGTTCACTGCCTCTGATAACCCTGGAGGAGGGTGGTAGAGGCCACGCTGTGAACTGAGGACATCTGCCACCAGTAGCGGGCCTGGGGTAGTTCCACAAAAAGCCAGATACCCAGAGGTCTGCTGCTACTTGCCAGCTCCCTTAATGTTCAGCCACTGATAAAGCTTCATGCAAAATGCACGTCAGGTGAGGCAGGGTTTCAGGGAGTCATTAGAGTTGGAAGTATTGTGGTTAGCAGGTTAATATAGATTCTGGTTTGGTGCCAGTGTTGAGCCTGGAACTACTCAGCTAAAGTCTCAGAACACATGGAGGCCAGTCACCACCTGCCTGGAGCTTATAGATTCTGATAGCTTTCAAAGAAAGAGTTCAATGTGGGCACGGCTAGCTGCTGACTAAGAAAGTGCCTCTGGTGTTGGGGGTTGGGTAACTCAGAGTCAGCAGGGTGGAAGAGTGAAGCTCACCAGACCAATCAGATTCAGATTGGGCCTGTGGGGGGCGGGCTCAATACAAGAAGATGGTGCCTGCCTGCCAGCTGCATTTTCCCCTCACAGGGAAAATGGCGACTGTTCTCCAACCCTCACCTCAAAGCCACACACCTCAGCCTGCCCCCTGCATGCCTATGATGCACCCTGAGTCACTGTCCCTTCACTGGAAACCAAGGTGAGTTCCTGCAAATGAGTGCTTTTGTGCGTGGGCCGTTTAAGAGGATGGCTGGGTTTCCTGCCTCCTTTCATCCCACCGTTGGTTGGAATTCCCACTGTTTTTCCCTACCAGATGTTGTGGGGATTCCTCTTCCCAGCACCAGTACTCCATTAAGCTAGGGTCTCTCACTCCTTGGGGGTGGTGGGGTGTGGGAAACTCCGTGGCTGAGATATACCTCCTGATTCTTAACCACCACACGGAGGTTTGGGGCCGGCCCATTTTGCGTCTCTGCCCTTCCTATCAATCTCGATGTGGCTTCTTTATATCCTTAGTTATAAAACTTCTGTTGAGTTAGACTTCAGATGGTCCTCCAGGTTGATTGTTCTATAATTTAGTTGTAATTTTAATGTGTTCACATGGAAGGAAGCAGGCACAGTGTTTGCTCCGCCATCTTGGATCTCCCTCTGACCAGATTTGATTTTTTGGAAGGAAAACTCTAGCTGCAATTTGGAGGCTGGGCTTGGAGAGGGCAACAGTGAATGTGGAATCCAGTTAGGAATGCAATGTCATAGTCCTGGAGAAAGAAGTAGGCACTGTAGAGCTTGGTAGTGATGATGGAGGCTAGAAATGAACTGGTTTTAATACCGTGCTAAGGGCCGGCTGCCTGCTGCTTGGAAAAGTTAAACACCGAGAGACAAGTTTGGTGGAAAGAAAAGCAAGTTTATTCAGAATGCTGGCATTCTGGGAGGATGGCAGACTTCTGTCCAAAGACCATCTCCCGTTCCTTGACCCATTAGAAGGTTTAATAGATACACAAGAAGAAAAAAACAAAGGAAAGGGGGAGTTGGTCAGGCAGGTCTGAGGGCTGACATTGCTTCCTGAGGTCTGCTCTGTTTTAAGATAATGTTATCTCTGGAATCTGCCACCAAGGCCTGGAGCTTTATGCGTCACCAGCAAAAACTGTAAGGGAGTTGCAAATTGGATTCCCATGCTGAGCCTCCTGAGGATTAAGAAATTGCTCTTTTCAGGTTAGGATTTTGTTGCTTAAAGGGATTAATGTGATATGTGTACCCTTGAGAAAGGGAAAAAAACAGACTTCTTAAGTTAATCAGTGAGGAAAGAAACAAAGAGAAAATAGCTGAATATCAGGGTAGATCTAACTGCAAACTAGCTAAGTCTTCTTACAAGTAGCTAGATAGAAAGCTATGCAGTGAGTCAAACTGCAAACTAGCTAAATCTAAATTCCATTATTTATCTATCGAATTTCACCATTACAGTTTGACACATATTTAGGAAAAGTCTTAGAGACAACTACATGGAGATATTGAGTTGCAGGCACTGATTTGAAGCTAAACACACAGATCCATCCTGGAAAGTCACTGACCTGTAGAAGGTAACTGAAGCCATGGGATGTAGGAAACAATCTAAGGTATCAGATTTTTCAATGCTTAGTTTGCAAGATAGTGTTTCAAAGGAGGCTTTTTTTTAGTAACTAGAAATAGAGGAAGTAAGAAATTTAAGCCGGGGTACAAAAGGTGTCAAGGAAGCCAAGAAAGTGATATTTTGAAAAGAGAACTTTGAAAAGGAGGGAATGGTCCTCAATAAAATACTGAGAAGTCAAATAATATGAGGTCTGAAGACATCAGTTGTATTCTGAAGCTCTTACAAAGAACTGTTTGGGTGAGATAATGACAGTGGTAAGGAAATGGAAATGTAACATAGACAGCATTTTGGGAAGTTTGTGGAAAAGAAGATGGAGAGGATCCTTGCCTGAGAAGAAACAAGGTCATGAGATTTTTTGCTTGTTTGTTTAAATATAAGAAAGATTTACATACCAAGGGAAAGATCCAGTTAAGGAGTCAACCAGTAAGACATTCATTACTTACTGTGACTATTTGTTTTATGAAAAATGAGAAAGTTTTTATTTAGCAGCATAGTCTTCAAAGATTTTTGAGCTATCTTTTCCTTTTCCTTTACTATCCTGGCTTAAAATTGAATTACAAATAACTCCAAAGGAAGTTACTTTTTGCAATATGTAAGCCAGTAGAGGAGCTCATTTAGAGCTTAATGTTTGTTGTTATAGTTGTTCTTTGACTTGGGTTAGTCAATTAACAAGGCAGTGCCTTTAATAGCAGCCACTTTCTTCTGAATACTGTCTAAGCTTGTGATAATTATTCAGGCTCTAAAAGAGGATTGCTACTCACCAGGAGCTCAAAATCTAATGGGTGAGCAGATGAACAAAAGCACTGGAAGGTTTGTGGAATACTAATGGGAAGAGAAACTGGAGAAGAATTTCTATGTTCTATGATATTATTGAATTCCACTTTAAAAATTAAATGCTTGTCCTCAAAAGTCTATACAATTTTCCCCCTATTATGTTTAAGAGCTAGAGCCAAGATTCTATCATCACCACCCTTAAAATCAGGCTGTATCCATGCCACATAACACATTTTTAAGGAAGTTATTGTAGTCATTTATTGTTGATTAGCAAACTTTATATATGAATTTTATCTCAGCAGTCACACGTTTTTGTTCCAATAGGGTAACTTCAATCTTTACTCTCGCAAGCTTCTATTTTCCTCCTGAACTTCCTATTATCACTCAGGCAGCAGCTAGGACTTTTCCATGAGCCATGTCCTCAGGATATAGTGGCTACTGCAAAACTGCTGAGTAATAGCTCACTGTGAGTCTCACAATAAACTTGTGACAAGTACAACAGCACCTTGGAAATAAATGAACCTGGATATTTTGAGAACCAAAAGTCTGAAGTTTATATTATAGAGGAAGAACAGATGAAGAAATCCAAAGGTCCCTAGTCAGCTCCGGGTATCTGCCTAACTGCTACACTTCAAGCACCATTCTTGCCAATACCAGGAAGCCCAGTGGGCGTCAAATCATCTTCTAGATTACTCAGTGACCATTCAAGCTCTCACTGAACACTGGATGTACAAGGCAAGCCTTCTTGTGGCTGCCCTGAAAAGTCATCTCATCTTCAGCGTCCAGCACACAGTGCACCTGCAAGGGTGATAGCAACGTACACAATACGATGGTTTTAAATATATTTGTAGGGTTGTGTAGCCATCACCATAACATAATTTTAGAGCATTTCTATCACGCCCAAAAAGAAACCTTTTACTTATTAGCATTCACTCATTCTTGTCCTAGGCAACTACCAATCTACTTTCTGTCTCTATACAATTGTCTCTTCTGGACATTTCATAGAAATCATTCATATAGTGTGTGAAAGCCAGTACGTTAGCCTATATAAGTACTTCATTTCCTTTTATCACCAAATGATAGTCTATTATCTGGGTAACCCAACCATTCATCAGTTGATGAACACTGGTTGTTCCCAGTTTTGGGCTATTATGAATATTGCTACTGTGAACATTTTTGTACATGTTTTTGTGTCGATATATATTTTCATTTTTTTGGGGGTAGATACGTATACAACACATGACAGATTTTAGCAGCTACGTCGAGAACTTTAGAATTCTATAGAATTGACAGTTTGGAAAGTCTCGTTCTCCTAACCCCTGCCCCAATATATAATTTGTACTTAGGTAAGACTTAGGTAAGACTAATCAGAGCTAGGATGAGATCTATGCAAGCACAGACTGTGGTTAACCCTTTTCTGTCTTTGTATATTATATATTCTTGGAAAACTTTTACCTGTTTCTATATCGGTATATGTGGTCTGTAAACTGGAAGCAGCATCAAAGTAATTAGAATTAACATAATTCTTAGATGCTTTTTAAGAAACTTTGTATTAATGAATAGTTTCATTCAAAATAAAAGGGTCATTTAAAAATAATTTTTAAAATAATTTAATTCAAAAAAATATCTGCAAATGTATAGTTGAGAAGATTTGGAAGAGGAATATTATAGTTAAGTATTGGAAAAATACCCTAGGTAAACAAATGGACTTCAGAAATAGAAAAACTTGGTTTTGAGTCTCAGCTTTTCCACTTAATTATTGGTTTGCTTTCAGCAAGTTATTCAAACTTTGGAAGCCATAATTTCATCATGTCTAAAGCAGAATTAATAACAATATTTATCTTTTAGGGCTGTTAAAATTACACAAGAGAGCCTGGTTCATAGCAAAAGCTGAAAAATAGAAGTTATGTTAGAATACCAAACTCCAGTCAAGGTGATCAGAGTATTTGTCTAAGGAAAGTAGGATTTATTTGTACATGGTCTCTGATGTTAGAATGTAATTAGTGGAAGGAGGTTCTACACGTAACCTTGAAGTGGGAAATTCCCACCCCTACCAAAATGTGTTATTTTTTTAAGTTAAAAGAGAATTTCATGCATGGGACAGATACATGTGTTGAGAGGAGATAGAGAAATGGGGCTATCATTGCTGAATAAAATTAACAATTGGGGAGGATTACTTGTATCCTTTTGTTTATCAAGTCAATTATCAGTCTATAAAACCAATTTGTCTTTGAAAATCAGTATCAATTGTCTTTAAAGGCCTCTTGTTTATTCCATCAGATATGTATCTAATAACATATATTTCACTTGACAAGTGACAAATGTAGTAGGTCTTTTTTGACTCTTCATGTCCCCAAACTGTCAGGGCAACAGGAGTTCCTGATGTGTTGTAAAGGTGCTTTGCCAACCACGCCCTCTGCGGTTGTTGAAGTAATGAGTTCTTAGAACGGATTCTTGTGGCATTCACTTGCTCAATGCAATTCTTCAGGCGTGAAGATTTTGATGAATTTTGTTTATGTAGAAAAAAATTATTGTTCTTTCTGACAATGTAATGCTGTCAGGTAACATTGCTCATATTTTACTGCTGCCTTCTTTTGAAAAGTGATGGGTATAATATGTAAGTTGCATAATTATTTGGCTGACTTAGTTTCTGAGGTCTGCCAAAGCATCTTTTTTTTGGCTAAAGAATTGTTTGGGAAAAGCTTTCATGTAAAATAGCATTAAATCTTCTATAAGAAATATATAAAATATATAAATAGAAAAATTCTAGAAGGATATAGAATGAACTATATACAATAGATTTAAAGAAGGAAGTTGAATGGCAGAGATGAAGATGACTGGAGGGGTTGAAAAGGAGAATTATAATTTTTCTACATATAATTCTATATTGTTTTTAAACAATGACCTGGTATTAACTTTGCAATTGAAAAAATGTCTGCGTCTTGAGAAACGCATCTGGCTTCGTTTGCACATTCTTCACTTTGTATTTTAGAATGCAACCTCTCTTTTTCTAGGTCACTGCTGTTCCCAGCGTTGCATATAAAACACACCAAAAGAGATATCTCTCTGACTAGATTATAGAATGCTTTGGTCTTTTTCTTCCCTTTCTTACAGCAAAGGTTTGTAAAATGAGAACACTAGAGCACTGAGATTAAGCAAAAATCAGTAATGGCACTATAGTCTCAAAATCGACATTCACTAGCATCTATTAATCATAGGTTATGCATATCTCATTTATATATTATCTTCAAATAAACTTGTTTTAGTAGAGTACGTGGATTTGGTTTGGTAAATGGTTAGAGTAATATGTTTCTAGAATAAGCACTTTAGCAATGGAGTCTATTATGCATTCTTGTTTTGTATAGGGAATGACAAACCCAGTCAATACTTACTTTTTATGACTTCTATAATAAGAAATACAATATAAAAGAATATAAATATCCTGAGGCATTCATTACTCGGTATAAAAAGGATTCTTAATTAAGCAAGAAGACACATGATTACTTATTTTATTAATTTAATCTCAATTTTTGTCACTATATGTCTTTAAATCAGCTGCTATAAATTCATGTCTGAAATACTATCATAGCGAATAAAGAGTCTAGAAATGGTGAAGTGAATGTAGCTGAATAAACAGATATTTTTTCAGGGACATCCTTTAGGTAGAAATATCATTTATCTTGTTTAAATGATGGCCTTAGGACATCTGTTTTTTTTTCAGCTAAAGTAGCTTTTTTTTTCTTTTAATGCCACATAATAATATGATGTGATTTTAGTACAAGTTTTTAGCTATAATTTTATGTTTTTATTAATAAATTCTAAAGGTATTGATTCTAAAAGAGAACTATTATCACTCTAATTTTAGGAATAAATTAAAATAAGAGAGAAAATCACTTAGAGTAATTTAAAAAAATAATTATTACTTAATTAAATAACAAATTACCTTTGAAAACCTTTAAAATATTTATTTAATAATTCAACAAATATTTATCAAGTTATTACTAAGTACAAGCCAATGCAATGGGTATTTTAGGATATTCATTCGTTCATTCATTCAAAAACTATTTACTGGGCACTATGTGCCAGGTTCTACTCTAAATTCTGGGACTATGTTGGTGAATTAAAGGTACCATTCAAAACCATTTTATAAGCACTATTATGTTCCACACATTCTTTTTTGGCACTGGGGTACAGTGATGAGCTCAACAGTAAGCATTCCTTTTCCTCTTGGAACCTATATTTTAGCTGATCAAGACAGAAATATGAAAGCTAAATAAGTAAAATATACAGTATGTTAGACAGTGATAATTGCTAAGAGGAAATATAAATAAAGCAAAGTTCCCCCAGGAATATGAAATGTCGGGGAGTGTGTATGAATTTTTAGATAGCATACCAGGTTAAAACTGAGATCGTGATGTTCTAGTGAGCACCTGAGGAAGGCAGGCCGAGCTATTTCTGGGGAATATCTGCTGTCTAGGCAAAGAATCCCAGGCAAAGCAATAGAAAATGCAAAAGCCCCGAGGTAGGACTGTGTCTGAAGTCTTCAAGGAATAACAAGCAGGTCAATGTGACTGCTGTGGAGAGAGTAAGATGGAGTGGATACGCTGAGCTTGGAGGGGAAAAGAGGAATCCATTACCTTTGTAACTGACTCTATATGGTGTTACAGGTCATTGTAAAAATTTGGGCTTTTACATTAAGAGAAATGGAAAATCACTGAAACCTTATGAGCAGCAACCGGATCAGTTGCTTGTCTTTAAAATAGACTGCAGAGAGGCAAGGGGAAAGGCAGGGAGGCAAGTTGAGAGGCTATCTCAATGGTTGAGTTCAGAGACGATGTTGGCTTTGATCATGTTGGTGAAGTTGTAGACCCCTAAATGTATTTTAAAGTTGGAGGCAACAAGATGATGTGACAATCTTTTTATGGAGTGTGAGAGCATGATAGGAGTCAAAAATGACCCCAAGTTTTTGGCCTGATTGCGTTAGAGTAAGAATTTGTCATTTAACTAAAATAGGAAAAATTACAACAGGGAAAATTTCTCTCTTCTCCCCCATCCCATCTCTAGGAGTGATGGTAAGTTTAATAATTCAGTTTTGCATGTGTTAAATTTGAGATGCCTTTGGACATTCAAGTGAAGATGTCAGAATATATGGTGAGAGATTGAAACTTGTGAAATAGTTGAATATCCTTAACATATAGATGATATTTAATGCCATGAGATGGGATAAAGTCACTTAACGGGTATAAAACGTAGAGTGAGTTCAAAAGGGTGGAGAGGGAGAGAAATAGCAGACATTGGGTGTAGGCAGCTCTCCATGGAGTTTTGTCTTAAAGGGAAGGAGAGAAAGAATGGTAGCAGGAGATGGAAATGAAGCAAAGATATATAACTAAAGTAAAATATAACTATAAAATGGCTATAAATAATATTTGAGAAGTATGTTTTTAGCCTCTTGTTACATCATTTTGACTATAGCATGCCATGCAATTCAAATTATAACTGTTAAATTCAATGAGGTCACAGTTTGATTGGTATGTAGAAACTGGGAGACAATTACTGAAGAGATTCCAAACCTAAGGGGCTCACCTGACCAGTGAGCATGATTTTTTACAGTTGTGCTATGAACTCAAAGAAATAGCACTGATTGTGATAAATTGATAGTGCTCAGAAAAAGTCAAGTGATTTGCTACATCCTTTATAAGAAAATCAATTAGTAAGAGGTCATTGTATTAGAAGGGAAGTGGCAACAGATAGCAAAGTAATAGTGTAAGTTGGAATTAGGAGTTTAGAAAGAAAATACCCTTTATGGGAAGAAATTTTTTCAGGAGGAATTTGACAAAGGGATATGTACATTATGAATCCTTACTCTTTGTGAAGAAGCATTCTTGAAGCAAGAGATAGGTATTGTAAAACTCAAATATTTTGTATGATGGGTTTATTACTATCTATTACGGGTTGGATTATATTTCCCCAAGAGATATGTTGAAGTCCTAAACCCCACATCTCAGAATGTGATCTTATTATTTGGAAATAAGATTGTTGCAGATGTAATTATTTAGGATGAGGTCATATTGAAGTAGAGTGGGCACTAAACCCAATATAACTGTTGTCCTTATAAGAGGAAAAGAGACACAGAGACATAGACACACAGGGGAGAATGTCGAGTGACAATGGAGGCAGAAACTGAGCTGTTGTAGCGACAAGTCAATGAACATCAAGGATTCTCAGCGCTCACCAGAGGCTAGGAAGAGGCAAGGAAGGAGGAGTCTCCCTTACACGTTTCAGAAAAAGCATGGCTCTGCTTACACCTTGATTTTGGACTTCTAGCCTCCAGAACTGTGAGACAATCAATTTCTGTTGTTTTAAGCCACCCAGTTTGTGGTGCTTTGTTACAGTAGCCTTAGGAAATGAACACACTGTCCAGCTCCAAATACAGGAAAATGTAACTTTTAAACATTTGAATTATACTTGGGTTCAGTTACAAAACAACAACAACAACAAAAATCAAAAATGTAACAATGGAGCACTTATATAAAATGAAGAACCCCTATAGTATTCTTACATTATTAAATATAATTATTAAGCATCAACTACGATGTGTGACAATTTACCCACATTATTCCATATCTTCAAAGTAGCCTATCTGCCATGTAGGTATCACACCCCTCATTTTACAGATGAGTCAGAAGCTTAATGGAGTTAGACTAGTAAGTGAGACAGAATTCTGTCAGATCTGAGCCTTTTCTGACCATTATTTGCCTCTCTTCCATTAAGCTACAGAAGAAAGTAACATGTGGGAAAGTTACCACAGATAAAAAAATAAATAAATAAATAAATAGTGTAGTTTTCTACGTGTTTGTGATTTCCTAATACTTTATTTTTTTAACACACAAGAACTTTTGCTTCATGTTCTATATATTTCAGAATAAAGAGATTCAACCAGTAGAACTATCATGCAAGTACCCCATGTGCCTCGCTTGTATGAACAGATACCAACATGGAAAGCAATCACTATCTGACTCCAAAAATAAAAATTATAAAAGCAGATACGATAATTTCTGGGAAGGTTGTTCACAGAAATAAAAGTAATTTGCCCTCACCTCAAAACAAGCAAAAAAAGAAAACAAAAACCTGATACCTTTACTATAATGTGTCACCTCAGGTAAGAAAATGTAAAATGTGTACAAATCAGAATAAATGAACATAAACAATGAAAACTGAGTAAGGTAAACATGGTTTTTAACAGGCTTATTAATTAGAAGATCTGGAAATAATTGTGACCTAAAATACAAAGGAGGGATAACATGTACTAAGACTTTTTGTTTCTAAGTTAGAGGCTTAGGTTTTGAAGAAAATAGAAAAAAAGAAATAGAAGTAATTAAAAGACAAAATGTTCTATTAAATAATGAGTGGGGGAAAAAATCAAAGAAAGCGTCTTGGGCTATATACCAGTTCTTTATACCTATATACATGTTTTAATGTTTAGCTTATTGACATTTTGCATTATCTTATGTATCTTACATTTATTAATGCTTAGTGAAGGAAAATATTTTTGAAAAGTAACAGAGAGCAGGCTGCAGCTTTAATGGATAAATTTCCTATTGTCCAATTCTTCAAGATAGCCTGTTTATACTGGCCTCACATGGCTAACTTCTTGACCATAAATAACTTTAGCTGAATTTCATTCTGTCTTGAGGAAGAGGACCATCTTTATTTTTTTGTCAGGCTGGGGAAAGGTCAAAGGTCAGGAAGCTCAAGAGAGCTGTAGCTATGGAGGAGCTGTGGTTAATTTTCCTTGACTCCAGTCCTCTTCATTTCTAGACATTTCCTTCCTTTCACCTTTGCTGTCTTATCCCATAGCAAACTGCTCACTGTAGTAACTGACTTTTTCAGGAACATATTACAGTGGCACAACACCGATTTATGTTCACAAATAGAAAGAATGGGCTTCCCACATCAGTCGCATAATATATTCTTCTGTGAGCCCAATATAAAACTGACATTTCCTGTTCTTATATAGCAAAATACTTTGCAATAATTGTATAGTTTATTGTGAAGCAGTATAGTTATTGGGAGGATAAACTTAGGTACCAGACAGAGCTGGTTTCTGCCCTTAGTCTTTTCCATTTATCAAGTGATGCTGAGCAAAGGATTTAATCTCTCTAAGCCCCAGTTTCCTCCAGGGCTGAGTGATTGGGTTTATGAAAGCAAAGGACATCATGCTTGGAAAGCACTACTTTTCGTTTCTGTAGAAAGTGGACACCAACAGTAAAATACTTTTATTATCATCTGTGTGACCTTATGTAAGTTACTTAACCACCCTGTGCCTCAGTTTCCTTATTTGTAGAAAGGGAATAATTATATCATCTGATTCATAGAGCTGTTGTGAGGATAAAAGAAAAAATATTTCAAAAGTACTCAGAGCAGTGTTTGACACATAGTAAGTAGTCAATAAATGTAAGTTGCCGCTATTATTACTATTATTATTATTATTATCAGCAGTATTAACATAATCAGCAGCATTATTTATTAATGTAATAATAGTAAAGTGAAATTCTGTGTTCATTTATAATTGGTATACTCGTACATTAAGAGTGGTTAGCTTTGTATAGGTGGAGTAATATGGGTGATTTCAGGGCTGCTTAAAAAAAAAAATCTCCCTCCCACCCACCTCAGACCATGCATATATTTCCCATAGAGAGCTCCCAGCGACTAAAACCTCACCAAGACACTGAGGTTAGAAGTCTCGTCTCCGTTTAATCTCCTTTAAAGTAGGAGTTTGAAATATGTACATACTCATATCTTTATTTGAAGAGTAATAATACTCAAAGTAAATTACAATGTGGATCCATTTATCAGGTCATTTTCCTTCATAGTAGCAAGAATGTGGTACAGTTCAAGAGCAGAGGGGTTCCCAGAGAGTTAGAGCAGGACCTGTGATAAGAGCAGAATAGGAGGCAGAGAGAGAACATGTGGGAATTGCCAAAGGCGAACACTGCTACTTTAAAGTTCGAGTTGGTTTTATTCAAATGCTGAAAATAGTGAAGCTGTTCCTGTTCCTATTTTTCTCTTGATGCAGACGTGGCTTTGGGAAGGTTTGGGCTGGGGATCAGTGGCAGAATTTGATTGATGAGAAATTTCCTCAGGAGACAATGCCCAATGTGGTGTCGTAGGCACAAAGAGTGAAACAAAGGGATGCGTTCACTGGAATCTTCCATATGGGAATGAGGCTGGTGATAAAAAATGGCTGCCTGATTAGTCTTTTGAGTAATAAAAATGCAATGGAAAATGTGCATTAAAAGACAGAATTCAAAAAGTTTAGGTTTATCATGAAAATGTTCTTAGCAAAGTCACTAAATTATAAAATCGTTTGCAAACCAAAATAAAAAATTGAATTGGAAATTTAGCAAGGGGTATATTAAGTACTAAAATATTGAATTTGTATTGAATTGTTGATTTTAATGACTTTTACCAATATCAAATTTATGTAGGGTCAGGAGCAATATGGTGAATCAAGATTATATAGACAATGTGAACATTTTTAAGAAAGTATTCCCATCACACAGACTTTTTGAAGTTGATGAACTTTTTTTGGCACAGGTACAAAATTATCCAGATTGACTTTCTATGCATTCACATTCACCATATACTAAACAATCAGGAGATAATTAACAGTCCTTGAATTCATTTTAAACTTTATAGACTCAGTGAAAGTAACAGCTATTTCGTTTTGCAGGGTTGTGACGTTAGAAAAGTGACTGTCAATGATGTACTATATAATCAAACCAGTGTCGTTCTGATTGAATCAAGAATAAGTACTTTTTATAGTGAATATACAGATAAAAGTACAGGTTATTTGCTATTAGAACACTAGGGCCATGCTGTGGCAAAGTCAAATGATGGTCTCACCCCTCCATAAAAGAGTTTTTAGGACCATCACAGAGCTAGCTACCCAAAATTTATCTTTCCATCATCTTAAACAGTGTCTAAAATTTCTACCATTAAATTCCCATTTTTGAGTTGACATCATGTCCAGAAGACATAATTTTTTAATCTAGAGTTGGTTAGCTAAATGGGGTAATAAACATCAATATATTTACCTCTATTATCAGATAAGTTTGCTGTCACCTAATACAGAAGAGAGCCAGAAGAGAAAGGGACTGTGTCATTTTGTGACATATCTAGAATAAAGACCTGCCTGTGGGGAACTAATCCACATAGATTACCACGTAGGGCAAGAGTGCCTTAGTACTTGTTTGAGAGGAAGACTAAATGTTGGGGATGGAAAACCAAATTGGGATGGTGGGGGGATTGATGGAAGTTCCATGGAAATTATTACTGATGTCAATTTTGCTTAAATGTGGTTCTTTTATAACATTTTCAAGGAGGGATTTTACTAATACAATTAAATATGGTTCAAAAATTGTTGAAATCCTTTTGGACCCTGAAAACAAAGTAATATGCTTTCCTGTATGTAATATCAGAGAGTAAAAAGTGAGATCCAAGCTTGTAATCCCAGAATTAAATTATTATCATCCTTATTTGTATGGAAAAAATAAAACTTGATCCCTATCTCACTCCATAGCCAAAAATTAATTCAAAATGGATCTGGTTAAATGTAAAACCCAGAACCATAATGCATTTATAATAAAACTGGGTAGGTAGAGATTTCTTGGACTAAAAGTAATGATTATACAAAAAAAAAAGATAACTTGAATTTCATTGAAACTAAATGTCCTAATCAAAAGCAACTATGAAGAAAACAGGCCACAGATTGGGAAATATATTTGCAGTACACACATGACAAAGGATTTGTATCCATAATATATAAAGTCAGCAACAAAAGTACCAACAATCTAATAAAAAGATAGCAATATAGGTACTTCACAAAATGAATTATACAACAGGCCAATAAGCATGTGACAAGGTGCTTAACATTATCATTTATCAAGGGAATGCAAAATGAAAACACAATGAGATACCATTTCACACCCTTTAGAATGGCTACAATAAAAAAGACTGATGATACTAAATATTGCCAAAGATATAGGGCAGCTGAAGCTCTCATACATTGCTGCTGGTAGGAATATAAAATGGTCCAAACATTTTAGAGAACTGTTTGATAATTTATTATAAAGTTAAATATACATTACCTTACCCAGCAGTTTTACTTCTAGATATTCAATAAAGAGAAGTGAAAACATAAGTACACCCACACACACACAAAAACTTGCACAAGAATATTCAGAGAAACTTTATTTATGATAACCAAAAACTGCCAATAACTCAAATGTCCATGAACATGCGAGAGGATAAAAAATTGTGGCATAAATGATACAATGGATTATTACACAGCAGTGAAAAAGCACTAACTACCTCATGCAGCAACATGAATAAATCTCAAAAAGCATTACATTAGGCGAAGGCTGCCAGGTATTAGTTTGATGCAAAAGTAATTGCGGTTTAAAAGGTTACATTGCAAAAACCATGATTACTTTTGCACCAACCTAATACAAAAAAGCACATATTCTATGATTCAAATTACCTGAAATCCAAAATCAGACAAGTGTATGATAACAGAAATCAGAAAGTGGTTGCCTAAGTGTAGGGGAGGGAGGAAGGGAAGTGAGATTGACCGAAAAGGGACTTGAAGGAACTTGCCACAGTGATAGAAATGCTCTATATTTTGTTTTGGGTGGTGATTTCATGGATGTATAGAATTATCAAAATCTTAAAATCTGCATTTTTTTGCACGTTAATTATATATCATTAAAAGATAATTCTCAAGTAGATTCTTATGTATATTGAATCCCTATTATTTACCAGGCATTGTTCCAGTGGCTTCATAAGTATTAGTATTTATAAACAAATCTATTAATCCTTATGAGATAGTCTTTTTTCTTTCTTATTTTAACATGAGTAAATTAATTTTTTTTTTTTTAAAGAAAAACTTGAACTTTAAAAAAAAAATTTTTTATTGGGGAATGTGTGTTTCTTCAGGGCCCAAGAGCTCCAAGTCGTTGTCCTTCAATCTAGTTGTGGAGAGCACAGCTCACTGGCCCATTTGGGAATTGAACCAGCAACCCTGTTGTTCAGAGCTCTCGCTCTAACCAGCTGAGCCACCCAGCTGAGCCACCCAGCTGCCCCTTGAAATTCTTTAGGTTAACTCCATGAAACTTATATGGCTAGTAAATGACAGATTTGGGCTATTTAAGACCAAATCTGATGCCAAAACAAATGCTCTTTCCAAACTGCCACATTTTCATAATGCTTCTGAAAGTCCCTAATGACAAAAGGAGTAGACTGGGGTGTTTGTGGATGCAAGTGAAATATATGGAACTATGGAGAAACCAACTCAAAAACTGTGACCTGATGTCTGGAATATTGTTTTGTAAGAACTTATATGTTATACAGAGAAGCACAAAAGGATTCTGAGCATAATACTGAACTCACACAATGCCTATTATCTAAATCATTTCAATGTGAACAATTTTAGGAAGCTAAGTTATTTGGTGCATGCACCTGTTAGAATAAATCACTTTATAATCCTTACTTTTGACAGAATTACAACTGTCAAAAATGTTTAGACAAAAAAAAATGATGTTCTTTTTTATTCTATTGTCCCCTGCTAAAATAGCACTCTACTGATTAGGAGAAAGCAACTATAGAAACATGGAGAACAAATTACTTTTAAAAGCACAGCCTAAATAATACTGAAATAAATGATACTGCTAAAGAAGCTCTCAAAAGTTATCTCTCCATAAATGAGTTTCTCATGCTCTTTGTCAAAGTACTTAAATTTTTCCTATCAGAGATTAATTTATTTTAGGGCTCGATAGAGATATTGCTTCTTACAAATATCTTATTGAAATACAAATACCTTTTGGAAGGGGTGAATTTTTAAGCTTATCAATAAACATAAGTTCGTGGATAAGGAAGTTAAAAATACGAGGCAAATAGGTAACCATATTACAATATGTAAATGTGTAAAGTAACATCATGTTACTTAAATTTACACAATGTTACATGTCAAATTTATCCAGTAATAATAATAATAAAAAATAGGGGCGGACAGGTGGCTCAGTTGGTTGGAGTGTGAGCTCTGGGCAGCGGGTTCGATTTCCGCATGGGCCAGCAAGCTGGAATGAGGTTCAGTGAGCTGCCGTTGAGCCTGCCGTTGGCTCAGTTGGTTGGAGCGCAGACTCTCAACCACAAGGTTGCAGGTTCAACTCCGGCAAGGGATGGTAGGCTGTGCCCCCTGCAACTAACAACAGCAACTGGACCTGGAGCTGGGCTGCACCCTCCTCAACTAAGATTGAGAGGGCAACAAATTGACTTGGAAAAAGTCCCAGAAGTACACACTATTCCCCAATAAAAGTCCTGTTCCCCTTCCCCAATAAAATCTTTAAAAAATAGAAGGCAAGTATGCTAGTCAGAGTAGAATAGACTATGCTGTGGTAACATATATACCCTGGCAACTCAATGGTTTTACACAACAAGGTTATTTCTCACAAGATTTCCAATGTAGGTCAAGTGACTCTAGAAACACCTTTTGTTTATGTATTAACACAAGAATTCAGGTTACTTCCATCTCATTCTTCTCAGAAGGTGCCATCCATGGTCTCTGCCAAAGGACATGGCATGTGTCACCTCCACTCAATGTCCCATTAATCAGAACTCAGTCTCACTGTCCACTTTACTACCAAGAAGATTAGGAAATACCTTCCTGTATGCCCAGACATAGGAAATGATGTAATGAATGCACACAACACTGTCTACTCAATAGCAGAGTCATCGTTAGTGATGAGACAAACATTAAAAGAGAACTTAGCAAATTACAAATGTGAATTTAGCCAATTTCAGGCAACATCTAGGATGGCCCACCTTGTATAAAAATGTGAAATTTAGAAACCACGAAAACAACTTTAGAAGCTACATGATTCCATATATATATTCTACCAGGGTGAACTTTGTCACCCTCACAGTTATTGACTGCCCTTTTGATTGCTCCATCTTGTCAACTCTCATACCTTACCCTCAAGAAAGCTCTGAGGTGTTCTTCTCTACTAAGGCACAGGCCTGTCACCATCAGAAAAGTGACCAAACATCTTTCTCTACCCATCTTCACGTCCCTAAGAAGTTCAGAGCTGAGGGGATATGCCATCCATCCCTTCAAGTAACATGTATTCAAGAGAATGCCACTGATTTTAAATCTGTAAAAGAAAAGATTTGATTTGCAGATTCAGTATGCTTTATAAATCTCATACTCACACTAGCTCTTTTAGAACATGGAACTGGACTTCCAGGAGAAAGAGATGTAAAGAAAAGACCAAGTGAATTGGCTGTGAATAAATTGCAGTCTTAATTGATATCCATCTTATTTAAATATTCTTTACAGGAAAGGTATTTTTCAAGTCTTCTCATCATGATTTGCAATTATGATTAAATGCACCACTGAGAAGTTAAGTGATGAAAAATAAAATTTTGTTTTAGTTTGAAAATCATCTTTATAGGTATAATTTTATTGTCAAGGAGAAAGATTTAGTAAATACTACTTAGCTCTGAAATTTCTTTTCATCAAGGTAAGAGGATTAAAAAATACAGTCTTCATAGAAACCCATTTCAAGACTTTACCATTCTTTCATAGAAAATACTATTTTCCATCATTTATGTAATAAAAATTGATTGTCATCAGCTCAATTTAGTAAGATATTTGCAATAATTACTTCTGACACTGTCACAAACATCAGAGTACTTAACAAATATTTCATAAATATAATGAAGATAATTATAATGAGTTATTTCTCACTATATTTCTTTGCAATTTGATAAGTACAGTAAAATTCAGATGATTCCTGTTACTGTAGAAATTAATTGGCAAGTGATAAATAATTTTTGCAAAATACTTAAATCAGTTTCAGCCTCAGAGTAAAAATCATGCTGAGCACATTATGAGTAGAGCAACAATGATTGTTTCTGAAGTCATTTCTTTCTAAGTATAAGGTTTAAATAAATGATGGATTTATTGAGGGTTAGAGAAACAGCCTAAAAATAAAAAGGAGAGGTTGGTATATATTATGAATAGAAACCAAAGCAAATAGCAAAAACCAGCACTGCAACAAGTACAACATTCATCTCCTGGTTCTTATAATAATATGCATTTGATTGCCACATATTTGATAGAAATAGTCTTTTATACCATGTCAGTTAGATGAAAAATTCTGGTCACATTGAGTATTTCTTTCAGGACACATGATTTTGATGACTTTGATCTCCTTTCTCTTTCTTTTTGTATTGGTGGCCATGAGGCAGTAATCTGTAAGAATAGGGAGATGATGAGGCTGAATAGAGCTGCTGTATGATTGACCATCGCGTGGCCAGAATCCAGAGGACCGAATCAGCTAACTGGGGTGCGGATTAGCACATGGGTAACTGCTGACTGATGAGCTCTGCCTCTTCTTAGCTCCAACACAACATGACACATCCTCCAACTAAGGCATCTGAAATATGAGATTGTGGAATGAACTTGACTTGAAGTGAGGGTGCTTTCCTAAAGGAAAGAGAAAATTAGAGAGAGAGAAAAAAGGCTTGATTAGAAGCACTATGATTAGGACCATGATAACCACAGTTCAAACTGCAGCATAAAAGGCTTTTTTTTTTTTAACAGACATCAGTGACCATGCCAGATGCAGCTTTGACTACCCTCAACAGTTATCCTTGTTCAATCTAAATCTAACCTCCTTATATTCTTAGCAATTTAAAAGTGTTTAAGAAAATGTAAAATATACCGGGGTGCCAAAAAAATGTATATACATGACTTGTATTCATCTTTTGTTATCAGTATATATTGAGTATTACAATTTTAATAGTTTTCTTCCTTTCTTAAAATGCGTATGGCAACTTCTGTATATGCATATACAGTAAATGAGAATATTAATGCATATGTTTTCTACAGCTTATAAAAAGAGATATTGGGGCAATTATATTTTCCAAAATAGTAAAGTACATTTAAAGTTAAGGTAAATGAAGTTTTCTTTTTGTTATAAATCAATGCTTAACATGCAATTAGAAACTGTTGTTAGTTCAGGTCAGCACCTCTTTGGAAATCTTTCTTCCAAGCCCCATCGTTAAACATACAACTTTCTCTAGTCATGAATACTGTAATTTAATAAATGGAGAAAGCGATTGACTCCAATTTAAATTAAACCAGTAAACACACAAAAAAAGAAATACAGGAGTATTTCTTTTTTTTTTTTTTTAATGATTTTTACTAATAATTCTTTTCTGGCACAAGCTGTCGTATGTGAAGAGTAAGGGTAAGGAAGGGGCTTACATCTGAGAGTCAATTAAGGGAGAGAGTAGAATCAGCAAAAGTAAATTTGCCTCCTCAATTTTTTTTCTAAGTATGTGAGTTTTTGTATTGTTTTATAAATGCAAAGGACTGATCCCATAAAAGCCTAATTTAAATGTTTTAATCCTAAACATAATTTCTGAATCTGGACAAATTCTAATTTATGTTGGGAATAAATTCATAATGTAAGGTAGTAAGCTTCTCCTAGAGGTTTGGATAATTTTGGGTGCGAAGAAGTTTTTAAGGTAGAGTTTGATATGTCTTCAGTGACATTTTTTTTTTACCTTGAGAAATGGAATTTTCTTGAATTGATAAAGAGGAGCAGCTTGTATATAAACTAAGTTACGACTATTTCTCAATTATTTAAAAAATGCTATTTATAAATGGAACTCATAAGTGAGAAGATGGTCCTTATTTTCTCAGCTCAATTCTTCAAATATACCAAATATTCTAGTGATAAGAAGCTGTTCATCTTTGAATTGTGCATTCCTCTTCCTAACAAACTTTTATTGAGCATTGATATGCCTTTCTATACAAAGCACTGGATCCAGTCTTTATGGCAGTGAATCAAAACCCTCCATTTTTGTAATAGAAAAACGCAAAGAAACCAAAGTAAACACACTGCATTTTGCCAAAACACTTGGCTTTTTAATAATGCTCATTTAATTTCTAGAGCCTAAAAAGTGAAATATTTTAAATGTAAATAAATTTTTAGTTAGCATGGTCAGTTGAATGAGCGCTTTCAGGAACTATATTTTAATCTATATGTCTAAGTTATTTTGAATTCAAATTAAAAACATCCATAGTAATATGGCAAATAGCCTCAAAATTATCCTTCGTTCTTTATGAAACACTGTTGATACTGACGGGATTTAGAAAGCCGGCCAATAATTCTACCTCAGAATATTGAGATAAAACCATTTGTCCATATAAAAACAAGCCATTTCTTAGGTGTTTAATACAAATCACCTACCGTGTTTCCCTGAAAATAAGACCTAGCCGGACAATGAGCTCTAATGCATCCTTTGGAGCAAAAATTAACATAAGACCTGGTCTTATAGTAAAATAAGACCGGGTATATAATAATATAATATAATATAATATAATAATATAATATAATATAATATAATATAATATAATAGCGGGTCTTATATTAATTTTTGCTCCAAAAGACGCATTAGAGCTAATTGTCCGGCTGGGTCTTATTTTCTGGGAAACAGGGTATTTATTCATCTTTTTTTTTTTAATTTATTGGGGTGACATTTGTTAGTAAAATTACATAGATTTCAGGTGTACAATTCTGTATTACATCATCTATAAATCCCATTGTGTGTTCACCACCCAGAATCAGTTCTCCTTCTATCCCCATATGTTTGACCCCTTTACCCTCATCTACCACCCCTCTCCCCCCTTACCCTCTGGTAACCACTAAACTATTGTCTGTGTCTGAGTTTTTGTTTCTCATTTGTTTGTCTTGTTCTTTTGTGGTTTTTGGTTTATATACCACATATCAGTGAAATCATATGGTTCTTTGCTTTTTCTGTCTAACTTATTTCACTTAGCATTATACTCTCAGGATCCATCCATGTTGTCACAAATGTTCCTATATCATCTTTTCTTACCTCTGAATAGTATTCCATTGTGTATGGATAAAGAAGTTGTGGTATTTATTCATCTTAATAGGAGACCAGGGTTATTATAACAAGGAGCATAAAGAGGATGGCAAACAAGAAAAAATTCATTATTTTGAATTCATATAGTTGAAAAACTGTCATATGGAGAAAGGAATGGATTTTACATGTTCACAAAGGTCAGAAAAAAAGAATTGACTTTACTTAGAGGTAGACTGAACCTAAATATAAGAAAGAAATTTGCATGAAAATTGTCAAAAAGAAAAAAAAAGATGAGTTGCCTCAGGAGTTTATGATTTCTCTGTCACTGAGAATATTCAAGAATAGGGAGAAATTCTTTTAGTCACTCAAAAAAATCCTTATTATCTGCCCTCGTACTATGAATCAGACACTGTGTGGGCACCGGGAGTAAAATGATAAATAAATTTGGATGAGATATCTGCCCTCATGGAACTTCCAATCTAGTGGAGGAGACAGACAAATTGAATAGTTGTTCTAACTATGCTAGTGATGAACACATTGCAGTAGCACCAAGAAGTGAGGCTAGGAAAGCATGTGATACAAGAATCCATCTTAGTCTGGAATGTCAGGGAAGAAAGTAACAGTTGAGTTGACATCTGAAGGCTGAGAGTTAACTAGGTACAGAGGAAACAGCAGAGGCAAAGTAGCAGGTAGGAGCAAGCAAGGTCCATTTCAAGAAATGGAAAGAAGCGAATATTGGGGCAAGAAGAGTGGTGGGGGAGCACAGCATGACATGAAAAAAGCAACCAGTGGTGAGATTTTTTTGCCTGACGATATAGGTTATGTTAAGAGTTATTTGGTATTTGTTCTTGTTTTTTTATTCCAAGAACAATGGGACGCCATTAAAAGATACATGTTTTTTAAAGGGAGTGTTATGATCAGATTTAGGTTTCCAAAAGATCACTCTATTGACCCTAAGGTAGAGAATTTATTGGAGGGCAGCAACAATGGATATGTGGATATGGAGAGTGGATATGGTATTTTGAATAATATAAGAATCAAGGAAGGGGGTGTAGCATGCTGGGACTCGGCTGGTGGCAGTGGAGGTGAAGAGAAGAGGATAGATTTGAAAAACACTTAAGAAATAAATCAATAGGTTCTGGTGTCAAAGCGGATAATCTGTAGCCTTTGGTGTCAGTCGGAAGTGCTCAGGATGACCCAGAGGTGCTTGTGATTCAGATAAAGAGACTCTTAAAACAAGTTTGAAGGTAGGGACGGGGAGAGAAGATAGTGAGTTTGGATGCGGACACTTTGGTTTTGAGGTGATTTTAAAGGACCGAAAAAGAGATACAAAGCAGGGATTTGTTTATATTCATCTGGAACCCAGAGAAGTAGTATAGATCAAAGATTAAACTTGTGAATCAAGTCAGATACATTGTTCTCATAGCAGTGGGAATGAAAGAGTCAGTCTGTGCAGCAAAAAGAGAAGAGGGCCAACTCCTGAGAAGCTGCACTATTTCATGGTAAACGAGCATAAACTTGCAAAGAAATGTGAAGACATGCAATCAGAGACACAGCGGAAAACCTATTATTTATCAGAAACCAAGAAAAAACAACAACGTTATTTGGTTGGAGCAAAAGCCATTGAGGTTTTTGCAATTATTTTTAACCTTTTAAACCTCAATTACTTTTGCACCAACCTAATATAATAAATGCATCCGAAGAGTCAAGACTCAATCAAGTTCACGGTGTTTATTGACATGAAGTCCATTCATGACCTTGGGGGTAGTGAAAGGGGATGAGTATATGAGATAAATTATTACATGAGATAAATACTAAGTTTCCTTTCAACGGTAAGATTCTTCAAGCTTTTGTCATGGAAAGATACATTTTTAAATCACTGTATAATAAGATCATTACTTCTCTCTCAAAACTTTTTGCTAGATTTGGGATAATATTTATTGGAAAAAATACAGGTAAGAATGTGTGTAACTTTTCAAAGACAATGGTCAAAGTGGAAATATTTATATCTTTCTTTTTGTTTTAATAAAAATCTCTTTAGCTGGGCTGCTTCCTGAACTTCCTCTCCACAGCAATTCACACAATATTCAGATTGTAATCTCAAGACTGATTTCAAATATCTTTCTTCTTTCCTTAATCTGGGAAACTGGGACATCTCAAATTCTAGTCATTGCACTAAATTATAGTTCATCAGAAATGCTTCCTGGTGATACATTTAGCTAAAACTGGGGAAATCCTAATAAATTTTAGGACGTTTTCCCATATTGCTTTCCATGGCTAAATGGCAGCTGGGGTCTACTCTTAGTTCTGTAGCTGATTCAGGGCCTGATTTAAAATATGGCTCCCATCAATTTTTGAGCTCTAATTTCCCTGCCTATAAAATATGTTACTCTCATGAACTTCTATGCAGAATTCTGTGACTGTAGTTATATCTGTGGTGATCAGATACAAATTGTTATAAAAATGCAAAATCTTTCTTAAAATGTAATTATCTATAATACTCTTCCAGGCTGCATTCCTCTCAGAATATCAGATGGTTAGATTTTAACTGGTATCTCTTTAGTTGGTTCAGATTACTCCCAGAATTTCTGACCTCCCTCTCAACCATATACCCTATAAGTAAATTGTTACTCTGTCTCCCCACTGAGCAACACTTTAATATCACAACCTGTCCTGGACTTATGAATAGCAGGTATGTGGTGGAGTTGCCTTCCACGGCTCCCTTTGCTTCTTGCTAGTCGCCTTCCAAGAAACTTTGGCTGAGAGGACAGAGACGATCATGTCTCCACTTGTTCTCTTGCCTTCTCCCTGCGATTCCTCCCATCATTGGTACCTTCCACCTATATGCTCAGCAGTTTTTCCTCCCACAATTTCCAGAGTAGCTTCTTGACAACTGTCTGGCAGTGGCAGCACTGCTTTTAGTGATTTCTCAAATTAGTAGTCCACTCTCAGAGTCAGCTTGGCAGGGAGAGTCAATGACCCTGACTCTCAGGGTCTACTTGCAGGTCTTACTAGGGGGGACTATTTAGATCTATAATGTTTGCTGCTCGTGACTCCTGACCAGTAGCTCCTCTTACTGCCAGCCGTGTATGGTCTCCAGCAACTCTTGCTCCCTTCTTGGTAATTCTCAGTCTGTAACCAACTAGGTAATTCAAAATCTCTCTTAGTCATATCTGAGGATTATTGCAAAAAGGTCCTTCTGAAGCTCTTGAAATGGCTTTGACAGCTACATTTTCTCAAAAATAGACATTCCAAGTTACTTGTTTAAAATCATACTAGAATTAGGAAGAGAAAAGTCTTCAGCCCTTGCTTCACAATCACTCTCTTGATTTTCCTTTCTATAGTCTTTAAATGTGCCCTCAAATCAATTTAGTCAGGGCAAGTTATCTTAATTATTAATATTCTCTTCAAAGGCAGAGTCTTTACAACTTCCAGGCAATGCCCCAACTCAATATAGAGGGGACCTGGAAACTATCTCTGCTTCACAGATCCTCGATAATAATAATAATAATACATAACATGGCTTAGGAATAGCTCTGCATACCCCACAGCACACTACTGGAAAGACAATATAACATGATAGCTATGAGCAGGAAATCTGACGTTAAAATAACCTGTATTAAAATCATGCCTTTTTTTCCACTTACTGATCATATAACTCTGGCAAGTGACTTTATTTTTCCAGGTTGTAGAATCCTTGTCTGTAAAATGAGGATATATAATAATACCTATCTCATATGGATGCTGTGAATGCCTGATCCGTAGTATGTTGTCCATAAAATTTAATGTTGTACATTTTTCTACACTTCTCTCAGATGTGTTCAGAAAATATAAGTTTTGTTCTTTTCTAAAATTGTTCTGGTTTTCCTCATGAGCCAAAAAAAGGAGGCCAATGAGCTAACATGGTAACTTCAGTTCATTGCAATTTAAACAGTCCCATTAGGTGATTCTTGGCCACTTTAGATAAAAATAGTCTGTTTCTCAGAATTCCATTCCCTTCCCCTGCAGCCCTCCAAGATGGCATTAGATATATGAATGGTAGGTGAAATTAACTGTGTCCTCATTACAGCCAGAAAAGAAAGGATCCAGAGATCCATGTGATATCCTTATACTTTTCTCTGGTCTCCATGGTGATGACTTTGTACCCTGCTTGCCCTGCTGGCATCCAGCTCAGGTCCAGACAATGACTGGTCTTTCTAAACTTGGTTTCATTATTTCCCTGTGGAGCAGCCTGATGACTCAGCCTTCTGTTGGATGGTACTGGCACTCTGGGTACTTTTCCCCACCCCCAAATAACTTCTGGGCTTAAACTTCGAAAAGGGTTATCAGCACATTCATGTCTTCCTTCTCCTTGTTATCTCCCAAGATCAGAAAGGACAGACTTCTGTTGAACTCCCTCTAGATCTTGTCTTCCTTGCCCACAGCTTCAGCCGTGTGACTAAAATTGAATGGTGGATTGGATGTAGATATAAAAGTGAGATTTACTTACTGAGAAGGAAGCCCAAATTTGGAAGTTAAAAATACTATACCTGTTTCATTCTCTTCCTGTTAAAACTTGTACCTCTTCCTTTTTTCATACCAAATTTCTAAGAAGGTGGATGTTAGGTTTCTGAATCAAGTTTATTTCTCTATTCATCTCCAAATTCTCCAAATTTGACCACAAAAACCTGGTTATTATGGGACAAGTCCTGTTCCCTACCCTGGGAGTCCCTACACCCCAGGATCTTTGTTTCCTCCCAGCACTTTTTCCAGCTGCACAATTGCAGAATCTGGAAGAAATCTCCTGTGGGTCAGGCATCACCAATAGGAGAGGTGAGTGGCATCTCAGCCTAAAGGCAGCGAAAACTATAATCTGCCTCTTAGTTCCTGCCAGGCCCTCCTTTCCTGCTCAATCTCTGAATTGAGAGTGAAGTCAGTGAACTGAGCTCGCTACCTCAAAACCACGTCGTTCTGGTCTTGGTTTCAGAAAACTGCAGATTTTCTTTCTGGCTTGGCTATGAAGTCTCTTTAAATTTTTACCCATCTTAATTTTATACCCCAGTTTTTCCCTGGTAGAATTTGACTTCCGTCTCTTGAGTAAAAGAAGGGAGCCTAAAAATCATTTTCATTGCCCCACCCTTTCTTCCTTCATCTGACTGTCCTATATTTACCTTAGCATTACGTTTTTGTGTTTTTGTTTGTTTGTTTGTTTGTTTTAGCAAGGTTAGAACCCTAATCTCAATACGATCAGGTATAGATTTGAAGTCAGTCTAAAGTGCAGATTTTTACTGCACATAGATTTTTTTTTTTTTTTTTTTTGAAGAATTGTCCTAACCGTTACCCAAGTGTGAAATCCCTGTCCTCTCTCAAGGATTGAGTTTTCTCTTCCCCATTCACCTTCTCTGGGCTGTTTTCCTTTTGTTCAAATGTACGTACTTGGGATCAAAAGTCAAACACTGTTGTTCATTCTTGGAAGAATGAATATCTCATCTGGTTTCCTAGTAAAAATTCACTCAGCTCTAGGATGGAATTTTGAGAGCCATCTGCTATAGGAATACTCCAGTTAGCTCCTTTGCAAAAGTCCAAGGAGCTACCTGTCCAGAGAATATTAACACAGATTCTAAAAATGTTGGGAGAATTCTCATTAGTACATATAATGAAGTCAACTTGTAGCATTTTTAGCATATGCCTAATAAGACATTAAAAATGATGCAATGGCTTTTTCTCCTTCTTTCTTAGTTTTTAAGCAGGAATGCCAAGGGTTCCACTTTGGTGGGGTCAAGGAAGTGAAGTATAGAGGAACCTCCTCACTGTGCAGTTAACCTTGGGCAAATTTGTGAGACAGTCACATGATATCCATGACCTCACCTATTCTATGTTTAGTGACTCAATAAAGTATGGTTCTCACAGCAAAACATATTCTGGTCTGTAGAACTACTCTTGGAAGTTATAAATTCAGGACAGAGATCCAAGTTTCTCCCCAATCCCCACGTATCTCCATATCAAGGGTAGGGAGATAGATGAAACATGTGGATGAGAATGAAAGTACTTTATATAAATGTCATTGTCGGGAGTAGAAAATGTTGCAATATATAAATAAATTAATTAAAAAAAAAGAAGAAAATGTTGCCATATAACACCTTGACCTATTAATCTATGTGTTTTCCTGGTCCACTACCTAGTCAGGACTATCCACAGTAACCCAGGACACGTAACAACACAAATAAGTGTTGTTAATAATAAGCTGAATTTGAAATAAAAGAATAAAAAGCAAGAAATAGTCTATGCTCCAAGTTTTTTTTTTTTTCCTTCAAAAAACAGGTTTTTTCATTTCCGTTTGAGCAAAGTTACAGGTCACTGGAAAAAGGAGTCTCCTTAGCTGTTTCATTCCTGGGATAGCAACTTGCCATCTACTTCTGCATACATGTCACCTGGGGTGGCAAAGCAGTAGGACAGTTACCTGTGCCCTAGATACTATTAAGCCCGACATACTCTTAAATCACCTCAATATCTGTGGACATAAGTAGTCTTAATAGTCAGTGGGCTGTTATACCCTGCAGCCTCTGACTGACAGGTGAAACCAACTTCCTGTATACAGATAATTATTATTTTACTGACATTGTCATCAGAGACAAGCAAAACTAGTTACCTTAGATGATGCCAATGCACATTTCAGAGAGGAGTCCAAAATAACTGATTCAATGATAAATTCTTATTCATGTTTTTAAAAATCATTTCAACATACTAAGTGATAATGAAAATATGGCCAAGCTATTAACAATAGATAACTGTGAAGGCTGATTGTTAAGACTACTATTATTTGATATTTGCATTAAGCGATAGTTGTTTTGATATTTTAAAGATCCAGATTATCTGATATTTAAATGGATGCCAAAATACAAGTTTTCCCCCTATTCTCCCTCCAAGTAATATGTGGATGTATTGATATGTATCGGGGCCGGCCTGACTCCAAAGGCTGCCGGTTCGATTCCCACATGGGCTAGTGTCCTCTCAATCACAAAGTTGCCAGTTCAATTCCTCGACTCCCGCAAAGGATGGTGGGCTGCGCCCCCTGCAACTAGAAACAGCAACTGGACCTGGAGCTGAGCTGCGCCCTCCACAACTAAGACTGAAAGGACAACAACTTGACTTTGAAAAAAAGTCCTGGAAGTACACACTGTTCCCCAATAAAGTCCTGTTCCCCTTCCCCAATAACATCTTAAAAAAAAAAAAAAAAGAAGATGATGTATCTGTAAATAGAGACTTTGATTTTTTTCAGGCCCATAGCATATTAGATCAAAATAAAGATTTTTATGGAAACAAATTAGTTCAGTTGGTGAAGGATCCAAAAGAATCAATGTGGAGATCACGTGACTCCAAACTGGTATAGTGTGGGAAATATTCAGGTCAAAAGCAGCTGAAGCATATATGCAATGGTTTAAATACACCTACAGCCTAGTTGTGGGGGGAGTGCCTTTATGTAAGCAAAATGAAATGATTCTGTACAAAAATACATGTGCAGTAGCACTGAGTCAGCACGCTGGCCTCCCTGTGCGGGCTGGCAGGTAGCCAGGGCCCACCCTGCTGAGAGAGAAAATTGAAAGAAATAAAAATAAAGCAGCTGCACTAAGTGAAGTCTGATGGTGGATGAGGAGACTCTTCTGGGCAAGCGAGGGAAAAAAAGGTCAAGATTATGCTTGTGTGGCTCCTTCAGAGCCAGACCCACTGCTGGGGTGTCCTAGTTTCACAAAAGGCCAAGTCCTCCTTTCCCCTTGTGGGGAAAAATACACACATATATAAGCTATTTCAGAGTGTGAGCACTGAAGTGTGCTGTTAGGAAACAGATTCTCTCCAGCAGCTACTGTATTGTTTTAAGCAACTGTTAATAGTAGGATATCATGATTTCAAAGTCTATTGACTGACCTCTGGGCTAGGATCAATGGCTCTCCAAAATTAATACAGTCAGTGGAAGTGCTCCATTCCAAGAAGGTACAGGAAGAAAGTGACATCATAGCAGAAAGTTTTGCTGGATAAGAGTGTAAAGACATAGTCTTCTGGCCAGCAGGCCCCAGTACCCAACTTGTAGGCAAATACCTCTCAATGCATAATTGTTGATCAAAAAGCTCCTGGCTGAAGAACATAGAAGTCTATTTTTCTTAAAGACTGTTTTCGCTTCACCAACTCATGATGACCTGTCTCTTTGACAATTTCAATTTGACAGTTCATTCAACATGATTATTGAGTTCCAAACACCTCATTAGTATTTCTTGCCTCTTAGCATATATTATATAGTTACTTGTTGCTTTTCTGACCATGTACAATTTAGGGCCACCAAGTTGCACAGCTCAAAGTGACACCATTCATGTTGAATTCTATAAAAATGACCTCTTTTGGAGTTGGGGTATGCAGAGGTTTCATGATTTTAACCAAGAGGACTGTGAGTTCTTTGAGGGCTGAACCGGTGTGTGTTGCTTTTTGAACTTATCTCTAGGGTTTAATAAAAGATGTTGGACATACTAGTTGCTCAGTTAATGGAAGTATATAATTATGACACTGTTGATTATGGTGAATTTGTCTCCTCTGAGGAAAGAATTAAGAATATGCTTAAGTTGTTCAAGTTGTTTAGTCCCTGAACATTCAGCAGTAAGTGTTCTTTCATGGTCACCTTATTCTTATTCTGCTTCTTGAGAATGTGAAAAGTTATTATATTTTGGAGAGATTTCATTGCAATATTTACTTTCATCAAGGAAAAGAACTGAGTTTAAATCAAACACAGGTAAAATGATGTAGCTATCGATTCCCATGGTTCCTGTTAGCCAGAGACAAGAAACATCTATGCTTCTGCCAGCTATTCAAATTGTTTTTATAGTAAATAACATAGAAGTATTAGCTTCTTTCTCATCACACACACTTATAGTCCTTTATTTATGCTTTATTGCCATCACAATGGTTAAAATTCACTCAGGAGTTTCTCAACACACCAGTGCCCTGCTGTTTACTGAGATCACTTGGAAATGATTTAGCCCTTTTCATTCCAGTTTCTAAGTTGATTTTATATTCCATGATGATATTTTCAGGTTTCTCATATATATGAGAGTTTCACAGTTCATATTTGGAAACCACATATAGTTTTCACACATTAAATTTTACTATTTATTTCATTTCCAAAAACAGTTTTGGACTAGTATAATAGAAAACTATAAATATAAACAAATGCAAATGAAAAAAATCAACCAAAGACCCAATTTATAAGTATATATTGCTCAACAAAATGTTAGACCTAAGACTGGGACACAGAAGATTTAAAATTATGGCTCTTGTGCTCCAAGGACATATAGTTTGCAGACTGATGGGGATAATTACAAATGGTTGAAAACAATATATTGATATAAAGGCTATATTTTGCATTTAGAGTTGTTTTAAGTGTGCCAGAAGATCCCAGCAGATCAGTGTAGAATGGGTTGAAGCTTGAAGTAGAACTTTAAAAATGGGTTGGAGCTGAATGCTCAAGGATACCTAACTAGGTACCACTCCCAGTCTCCATTATTATTGGATAACCAAATACTAAATAAGCATCAACATCTTTCTGTCCCAGAGACTATACACATGCTTTTCCTTCCACTTGGAATGGTTTTCATTAGGCCTCAAATTAAATGTCACTTTTTCCAGGACCCTTTCACTCCAGAGTACGTTAATTCTCCGTTATACTTCTTTATTATTCCCTGTATTTTTCCTTTGTTGAATTTATCAAATCTGTAATCAAATACTTACTTGTGTAGTTATATTTTAATGTTTGTCTCCTTGATAAACATGAAGGTTCCAAAGGGCAAGGATCAGGAATATTTTGTTCATTATTTAACAGTATCTAATACATTCTAAGCACGGGATGCCTAATATGTAAGAATAAATGAGCCAAAGATAGTAGATACTAGAGGAACAAAGATGAATAAAGCTTAGTGTCAATCTTGAAGAACACACAGTGTAACAAAGGAGAGTAGGTGTCTATAGAGTAGTTAAGATTTTTGGGGCCAACTCTTCCAGAAAACTTTTATAATGAAGAATATTCAGTGTGAGGATTTATAGTGTTCTTGACTTGTGAAGATCACTTTGTCTCACAATATATAATTCAAGCTACCTAGTATAAGCCGTAATGGGTATATGAGAAGATATATTTGGAGATTTTAAAGAATTATGAGACAAATGCTTTTGATAGAGTAAATGCATTGGAAGCACAATATCCTTAAAATAAATTACAATCTGAAATGGCACTCTAGGGAGAGTGGAGAAATTCAAAATGCTCTTTGTTCCTTGATTTCCCCCCCTCATTCGTATGTAATTATTCTTCCCTATTGTCTTTGAAATGGTTATTTTATGCTTCACATTTCAGCATGTTTATTATATGACAAGATTAATAACTGTCACACAAAAATAACCAGTAATTATATGCATTTACTATTTTAGGAAGCCAAAGAGATGGCAACTAACAGTTTTTAGAACACTGGAGATTTAATTTTCAGACATTTTTTTCTAATATTAATCACTATATGTAAGTTATTGCATTACTCAGTTGTAGTGGTTATAATTGTATTGGATGAAAGAAATGATAATTTACAAGTGCATATATGTACGTATAAATATACACACCAAATATAAAAATGGTCCTTAGTGAAAGCTTAAGAGGCATACAACTAATTCAAACAAGGCTAAATATTTTAATACAAAATTAATGAGGAAAATTGATGTTTTTTCTTGTTTAAAAGAAAAATAAGAAATGTACCACTCTGGTCAGGGCTGTCAATCATGGGAAGAGGCTATGCATGTGTGGGGGCAGCAGGTATATAGGAAATCTCTGTAGCTTCTCAATTTTGTTGTGAATCTAAAACTGCTCTAAAAAAATGTCATTGAAAAAAAGAAGAAAGAAACTGATTGTATTGTTATATATGATTGTAACAGGAAATAGAGATGTGCTCAAAGAAGACAATCATATTGGAGAATTTAAGTCCATAAAATATTTGGTTATTTCCATTTTCTCATAGCAGAAATGTCCTTGCCTATTCGTGAGCTTGATGGTAGCACCAGTATTGCTGATACAGGAAATGGAGCTCACAGAGTAAATGCATTTGAAGTACAGTAATCAAATAGTCTCGATGTAAGTTTTATGTCTGGGCTTAGGTACTCATTAAAGAATATTTTCTTTTTCCTCCCCTTCTCCTTCTTCTTTCTCCTCCTCTTCTTCTCCTTCTTCTTTTTCTCTTTCTCCTTCTCCTTCTCCTTCTTCTGCTTCTTCTTCTCCTTCTTCTTTTCCTTCTCCTCCTCCTCCTTCTTCCCTTTATATGCAAATAAATATTTGTCCTTCCTCTTTTAATTCAAATGTATAAGTATCACATATGTGGGTATAATGTAATATGATATAAGATACTATGCATAGTGGAATCATTTAAAGATGCATTCACCAATGAGTTACATAATACCTTACTAACAAGGGCTTTAAAAAAGTTGAATTAATTTTCTTTTTTTTACAATAATTTTGGAAGAAGGCAATGGCAACACAGAGTATGTGTAGCTGCTCAATTTATGCTTTCTAATCCCCTCACCTTCTCCCTCATCCCCATCCTCTCCCATCTAGCAACCATCAGTTTTTCCTCTATATCTGAGTCTATTTCTGTTTAGTTTGCTCATTTATTCTGCTTTTAGATTCCACATATAAGTAAGATAATATGGTATTTATCTTTCTCAGTCTGACTTATTTCATTTAGCATAATGTTCTCTAGGTCCATCCATACTGTTGCAAATGGTAAGATTTTGTTCTTCTTTATGGCCTAGTAATACTCCATAGTATAAATGTGCCACAGTTTCTTAATCCAGTCGTTTATCGATGGGCATTTTGGTTTCCATGTCTTAACTATTGTGAATAGCACTGTAATAAACATAGGGACATATTTACTCTTTTGAATCAGAGTTTTGGATTTCTCTGGATAGATACCTAAGAGTGGAATTGCTCGTTCGTAAAGTAGCTCCATTTCCAGTTTTTTGAGATATAATATCTCCATACTGATTTCTATAGTGGCTGCACCAATCTACAATCCATCAAAGAACCAGGCTGCTTGTCTCTGTATGCTCTGCCATGGTCTAAGGCTTTCATCCTCATCATCTCAAGATGGGTGCTGCACTTCTAAGTAACATGTCCACATTCCAAGTAGGAGAAAGGAGGAAAATAAGGGATTTTCCCACATTAAGCGTTTATTAGGGAAGGGGAGCTCTATCCGAGGACTGTTTTCTACATCTCATTGGCCAGAGTTGTGTGACAAGTCCACCTCCAACTGCAAAATAGGCTTGGAATCTGAGAATTTTACTCCTCAGTCTCTTGGAGAGAAAAACAAAAGAGAGGGGGTTGGAATGCATGTTGATTGAGCCAACTTACCAGAATCTCCCACAGATCTACTTACAAAGTTCTACCCTTTCTTAGACATATCCTTATAACACAGATACTTAGTAAATGTAGATTTAGGATAACTGCTCTGGACACTCTAGCTGTGTAACAAACTACCCCAAACTTAGTGGCAGAAGCAATAACTTTTATGTGCTCACGTATCCTGTTGGTCAGTAATTCAGACAAGGCACAGTGGAGGTAGCTTGTCTCTGCTCCACAGTGTCTGGGGCCTTAGCTGGTAGGACCACACCGATGGCTGGTGGTGACTTTCATCATGGGGGCACTGAAATCATCTGGAGGCTGCTTTACTCCCAGGCCGGGCTTCTGGGCTGGGGTGACGTGAAGGCTGGGCTCAGCCAGGGGATCACTCAGAACATGTACATGTGGCCTCTCATGTGGACTGGGCTCTCTCAATGCGGGAGCTTGGTTCTGAGAGAAAACATCCCAAGAGCAAGTGTGCCAAGAAACCCAGGCTGAAGCTCCCTGGCTTTTTATGACCTAGCCTAGGAAGCCATATAGTGGCTTGTAGAAGCACTCACAAGCCGAGCCAGATCCGTGGGAAATGGACAAAGACACCTTGTTTTCAGAGGGAAGAGATCCAAAAAACCTGCAGCCATTAAAAACAAACAAACAAACAAACAAACAAAACAAAGTACCACAGTGATAATGATGAGACTAACTATGGAGCACGAGTCTCTACAAATGGGTTTTCTTCAACTTTTTTTACCATCTTCCCCATTCCTATTGCACACTAAGAAAAGACAATATTGAATCCCTCAGGAGAAAGTCCCTTTCTAGTATTTCTGAAGGATGCGTGAGCTGTTGAACCCACGAAGCATGAGAGAACACCCAGAGATGAGCTTACTCTGAGGCCAGCTTCCTGTGGACTCTGAGGAGCCAGCTTGTCCATGACAGTGCTGCACCCACGTCATTAAGCACACCCTCCTCCACACGAATGGCTCTCCTGTCAGTTACTGCAGGGGTGTTTCTGTGTGTGAATTCTCTAGGTATAGAAAATCGCTTTTCTATTTTCCATGTGATTTGGAATGCATGGCCTGTGTTTGGATGAGGGCAGCCAGATATAAGGTTGAATCATTGAAAAGACAGTGAAGTGGAACCAAAACAAGGCTTCCCTTTATCTGAAGTGAAGAGTGGCATGTTGTTATGTTCTTTACAGCACAGGAAAAGTATCACAACAGCATTTTTGAGTAAATTAGGTCCATAACAATTTCAGGCATTAGATACCATTTCTGGTTTCAAGGCCCTTATCGTAATGTTCTTTGCAGGTAAGTGCAGTGGAATCATTTAATCCTGGCTCTGACACCTACTGACTCTGGGACTCTACACAGGTTTCCATTGTTCTCTCTCCACTTCTTTTTTTCACCTCAGGAAATGGGGATAAAAATGCCCATCTTAAATAGACACTATTTAAATAAGCCTTAAATAATGAGGATTAAATGCATATTGTCCTTTGGGTACTCTTGTGCCCCTGAACTGCCCTATCCCTGCCTCTGTCCCTGACGATGGACAGTCTGCAGTTCCCTGAAGGATGTCAGTTCTTCTTGGAAACTGTGATGCCATCAAAAACTGGGTCAGCTCTCTCTGCTATGTACCCCCAGAGAGAGCTCTGGGCTCCCCCTGTTTGAACTTGTAACGTTCAACAATTCACTTCACAAATTCCAGCTGAAAAGGATGATGAGCCACACATCGCACTAGGGTCTGGAAGTGCAGCAATGAAGACAATTGGAGTGGCCTCCGCTCTGGTGTTTTGTGCGTTCTAGTGGAGCAGACGAGGCAGTAAGCAAATAAGCAAATAAGAATACAAATAATTTCACATAGTGATAAGAGCTATAAGGAATCAAAGAACATGGCAGGGGAGAGTGCCCTGCCTCTTGAGAAGAGGATATGGACAGCTGGGAAAGTTCTAGTCAAGGACATGGCATTTGAGTTGAAATCTAAATACTGAGAAGTAGACAGACACTCTTATGAGCATTCTGTATACTAACTCATCTTATTCTCACAGCTTCCTGAGGTAGATACTCTTCTCATTCCCACTTTACAGATGAGGATGCTGAAATAGAAGGGTGAAGTAATTTGTACAAGATTACCGAGCTAGTAAGTGGCAGAGTTTGGATTCCATCCCAGACAACCTGCCTTCAAAAGCCCATGTTCTTAGCCACTTTGTTATAACTGTCTCTCAAGAAGCATTTGATATTGCATTGATATTTACTTTCGACCTGTAGGTTTTTTCTACGATGCCGTGGATAAATTGATGGTTTGAACTCAGCCCCAAGAATAATGCCCAGTTCTTAGTCCATTCTTAATACATGTTTATTAAATGAGTGCATGAATGCATGCTTGCAATGAGCAAATCTAGATGAAAGAAAAGGCCTCATTTAGTGCTTAGCATCAGTTCGGTGATTAAAATGTTAGTTTTCCCTCCCTCCCTGCCTCCCCAGCTCCCTGACTTAGACTTACACAGCCTGCTGCTGACCTTGAAGTAAGGAGAAGATTTATAGGGGAAGGAAGAGTCACCTTCATAATATAATGTATTAGAAAAGAAATTAAGAAAACAAAGTCTTTTAATTTGTTAGCAAAAGATGAAAAAGAGTAACTTTGGTGAGCTCTGAAGAAAAACACATGGAAGCAAGGAACCTGTAAAGTAATAAATTTCCTCCCTCCAACATAAAAATGATGGTCCCTGTGCTTAAAGAAAAGTAATTTGGAAAACTTCCACACATACACTCTTTGGGAAAAAATATGGGGAGAAAAATAAAGTTAGTTAAATGTCTTTAGTAGGCACTTCAAAGTCCTTGACCATTAAATCATTTTCACAGTTTTTTGACTGTTATTACCCACCCCCTCCAAATGTTGCCAAAACCACTCCTTGAAAGGTTACAATAAATTTGGAAGGCAAATCAGATTTGGAAATTTTGTATGAAAGAGAACTATATCTTGGACCTTAGGAACATTTTTCAATGTCAGCACGTAGCTGCCTCCTGCCAAAGATGAGCTTGGGAGCAGTGACCTTTGCGGATAAGTTCTCTTTGTGAGATTTTTTGCCCTACAGGATTTCGGAAGCCTGGTCACAGGAACATTTAAGGATACCAGGTGGTTTTGAAATGCTTTGTTAAGCTGGGTGACTTATCCAGGCCTGAATGTAACATTTGAAAAAAAAAAAAATAATTCTTTCATGAAGAAAGTGAACGTTTACACAAGATGGATCAGCTAATGTTCTCAGCAGTAACTGTAATGTTCCTGCTGCTGCTGCTGAATTTGATGGGAGAGGATAGTTCTGTAGACCGAGTGTCCCTGTCGTTCCCAAATTCATATGCTGAAATGCTAACCTGTAAGATGATAATATTAGGAGGTGGGGCTTTTGGGGGGTGATTAGGTCAGGAGGTGGAGTCCTCATGAATAGGATTAGTGCCCGTATAAAAGACTTTCCAGAGAGCTCCCTTGACCCTTCTGCTTCAGGAAGGTACAACAAAAAGATCTTCATCTGTGAATCAGGAAGCCAGTCCTCACCAGACACCGAATCTCAGGGTGCCTTCATCTTCATCACAGTCCAGTCTCTAGAACTGTGAGAAATAAATACCTGTTGTTTATAAGCTGCCCAGTCTAAGTACTTTTTATAACAGCCTGAATGGACTAATGCAGATGGTGAGCTTAAGAAAAAAGCAAGAGATTATTCTCTACATTATTTTTTTAACCCAGCACCATGTTGAATTATTTTTACTGGTTAAAAGTGTGAAGTTTCATAAGGAGAAGTCATCCAGCCTATACAACTTGGTTTTTTTTAACATTTTTTTGGTTAGTTTCAGGTGCACAAAACAATGTAATAGTTAGACATTTATCATTTATATCCCTCACACTGTGTGAATCCCCCTTCCCCCATCCACTATCCATCTGAAATCGCACAGAGCCGTTACATTTCCACTGTCTCTATTCCTAATGCTGTACTCCACTTCTTGTAACTATATACATATGTATAATATATATATGTAATATATATATATATATATATATATATATATATATATATATATATATATAATTGTAGTTGACATTCATTATTGTTCAGCTTCAGCTTCAAGTGTACAGTGCAGTGATCAGGCATCTACATCATCCCTGAGGTGGTCTCCCTAATGGGACAAGGGTCCATCAGATACCCTACAAAATCCTTACATTATTGATTATATTCCCCAAACTGTCTTTCATATCCCCATGGCAATCTTGTGGTTACCAACTGTGTTTTCTAATCCCCTCACTTTCCCCCTTTATCCCCCTGCCTCCCATCTAGCAACCCTCAGTTTTTCCTCTATATCTCTGAGACTGTTTCTGATTAGTTCATTCTTTTATTCTTTTCTTTAGATTCCACATGTGAGATCATATGGTATTTGTCTTTCTCTGTCTGACTTATTTCACTTAGCATAATGTTCTCTAGGTCCATCCATACTGTTGCAAATGGTAAGATTTCATTCTTTTTTATGGCTGTGTAATACTCCATTGTATAAATGTACCACAGGCTTTAATCCAGTCGTCTACCAATGGGCATTTCAGTTGTTTCCATGTCTTGGCTATTGTGCAGCCTATACAACTTCTGTCTCTAATCCTTTGTTTGTCTTTATAGAGGTACTAAAAATGTAAGTGGAAGCTCAAACAATGTCAGGGTGAGACCTCTCTGCTAAATGAATTCCATGAGGTAGGCATAGTAATAAGAAAAAGGTATCATTTTATGCAGTGAACTACCTAGCATCAACACAAAGATCTGGGAGCGATATATATTTAGTCTATTATCAACCCAGTTTATAACTGTTAGAGAAATGAGCCTACTAAGTAGTAAAGTAGCAAAAGGAAGCAAAAGGGACAGCAAGAAAACACTATTTGCTGCAGCCCAACATCTGTCAAAGAGATGATCGACAGGTACACAAGCAACTAGGAGTACAAAGATAGGGCAGCAGGATGTGGAGGGTACAAAATAAATGTTACAATTAATTAATGTTATAGTTACAAATTGTGGTCCCATATTACATTTCTGGCCTTGTACATGGTAGATACTCAAGACATTTTAAAGACTGATTGCCTGAGTAGCCTGAGGTACTTGAAAGAAAGAAGAAATAGGGTTTCTAGTGTTACTATGCTATTAATGTGGAGGAGAGGGTGTGATGAAGGAAATCAACTGATGTAAATACTAAATGCAGTGAAAGGTTCAAAGATCATCTTGAAGTATGATCATGTGAAAGGGTCGAGCTATGAATCAGCTTTTTTCTTTGCAGTCTTCCTGGGTTAGCAAATACACCACACACCATCAATGACAGATAGCATCCACAGCCTTCATAAATGCAGGTTGAACAGCAGGTGGCAGCAAAGAATACTGTAAGAGAAGCTGACTTCCATAAGCACCCGTGGGAGAATTCTGGAAAACTTCTCATTTTGATGGGCTGCAGGTAGAGAAGGCACTCAAAGTGATTTCTTTCTTACCTTAAAGCTTATGCTACAAAAAAGAAAGTTATTGGGAAGGTTGATCATGATAAATTTAAATGCTTTTCTGTCATTTTAATCACCTTTTAACTAAATGAAAAGATTGAAAAAGCTTACTGAAAATACGAATATCCCACAGCAAAGCCTAACTAATCCTCTTTAAAAATGGACATTTATGCTGAAGAGAGATTTTGGTAGTAAGACGTGACATCCAATATTTATTATAAAAATTATCATTCAGACTAGTGTGGAAATATGCCAGTTAGAAGATGATTTGTATCTTGGCGCAGAAGAAATATTAATGGAAGATGGTAATATCCTTCAAAGAAATGATATAAGTAAAGAAAACATTAAAACATTATTAGGTATAGATGGACTCCTTGAGAATGGGACAATGACATATGAAAAAAAGAGATAGCACAGAATCTCTGGATCTTCTTAAGATATCCAAAAATAGGAATGATGAACATATTACGAAGAAAAGAGTGTGCATTAATTTGGTGGAGGGGGAGGTTAGTGAGGAAGGAAGAAATGTGACAGCCTGTGAATATTTATAATACAGGGGATCTACTTATAAGCAAAAATCAGAGATACTCCAACATTGAGACCAGCTTCTAGGTTGCTGAGAAAACCAAAGTGACGATCCTGGTAGATCAGTTTTTGCAGAAGACTGCAATTTACTTGTTTACATCTCAGCTGTGATAGTATCTGTTTTAACTGGTGTCCGGTTACCCTGGTGAGTAATGGGTAGAGTTGACTGTTTCCCAAGATATTGAAAATAACTGATAGAAAGAAAGGCACATAGTAGAATGATTTGAGGTTATGATATCATTCCCACTAGATTCCAAAGGCCATTTCAGCCCTGGAACAACCATTTGATGTTGTCCAAGTTAGGAAATTCCCTGAGTCACAGTTTCTTGAATAAATGTGTAAGAATATCCCCTCTCACCAGGCTGTATAAGGATTAAATAAGATAGTGTATCAAAATGCTTGCCTCATAGAAATTACTTCTTAATATTTTTACTTCTTTTCTCTCTTTAGGAACATTTCCAAAGATGATGAGGTATTTTGAGGGATGACTTTAAAACATCTCTCACCAACAGCCTCAGTGTTGGAAATTCCTAATTGTAATGATCTGCCTTTAGATGGAGTAAAATCCCTGGGAGCATTAGCACAGCATGACCAAGGGCAGATGCTAGCAATAGAGCAGAGCAGACAGAGTAAAGATGGCCACACTGCAGCTCCCAGTTGGCCACAGCTTTGCTCTAGCCACAAAGACTATCTAGTTAACTTCAACTCAATCCATTTTCCTATTCCTGGGAGAGAGACTTTTATTTCTCTCTGAATCCTTGAAAAAGAGATTTATCCCTTTCCAGTGATTGTAGGCAGGAGGATACTAGGGGTAATTGGGGTTCCAGAGTGAAACATGGCTGCCTAGTTTCAAGTCTGTTCCTGGAGGCAGAGTTCTCAGAGTGAGTCCTGAAGTGGACCATGTCATGCTGGGTCTTTGGTCCCGCTCCCCACATAAGAATACAGGACATGGTGAGGCTAAAAAGGAACACCCACAGAGCTATGGATAGGGGAGTTATACCACTATAGTCTCGTTGGTGGCTGGGTTGGAGACACAGGAAGCAGAAGCCACAGGATCCACAATCCACACTCCACAGCTTGCTAGCTCAACCACGGCAGTTATAGCAGTGGCTAATGGCTGACTGGTAACAGCTGATGGCCAACTAGTCACAGCTGATGGCCATCTACTACCTGAGCCGGCACCTTTCTATGCGAGGCCGAGCCTGGAAACTACTCTCCTAGCTCTGTCCCCACAGACCTTTACTCTGAAATGTGTGTACGACTACCACTACTATTGCTCCACACACATTCACACACACTCACTCACAATTTCTTCTTTATATCTCACATTATCATATAATTACCATAAAATGAAAGCAACTTATACATGGACAGTTATTATTTTGCTTAAATGTTACAGATAAAATTTTAAGTAACCATGAAAAATAACATTTTAAAAACCAAGTTGCCAAGGATACTGTGAAAATCTTAAATATCAACAAGACTTCAAAGCAAGTCCCTTGATCGAACTGGTACTTATTTACTAGGAAAAAATTCACAAGGCTGGGAAGCAGTTCTGAAGTTTCTGTCATGAATGAGGTATGGGGTGTGAGTAGTTTCAGAGCTGTGTCTTTGAAATGTTTGTTCTTATGGTAACCTTAAAAAAAAATATCTCTTATGATGAAAAAATCCCCTATATTTTATATGGATGATATTTTATTTTACTACTTAAAAGATCTTGACAATATGAATGTTAATGTAACTATAGATCACCTAATAAAATTCTATGTTGTGATTCTTGGTGAGAATGGATGAAGTGAAAGCCTCCTGTTCTGTTGCTGTTTACACTTTTTCTGTTTTGAGATATTTCATCTCTAATGGCTTCCTTGCAACACATCCTTCTGTTATTACTAATAATTGCCAGCCTCCTCTGTTAAAGTTTCTCCATCGGTGACATTGATCTGATTCTTGGGAACTGAAACCCAGAAAAAGTTTCAAAGCTTTTATGTAGAGGTGCCTCAAAGGGCAATGACAGATTTCTGCTCACCACTTAGCCAAAGGCTGAGAATTCAACTCTTTATTCCTTTTTTTATGTCAATTCATTTGTGGAGAGTACTACAAAATTTTCAAAAATGCTATCCCTAGATTGTAGGATTAGGGATTAAGTTGGGTGAATGGGAGTAATAATAAGCTGTCTAATTTTATTTTAGTGTGTTAAGTTAGTGATATATATACATGTATATGTGTGTGTGTGTGTGTGTGTGTGTGTGTGTATAGTTTTTTGGTACCATGCAAAAATTTCTAGCTATGCTGTGATTACAGAAAAGATCACATTTCAAAAATTTGGATTTTTAATAATTTTCCTTTAGGAGAATGAACAGAACTAATAATGACACATATATCTGCAACTTTTTCAGTGATATTATCCTGTGTGTTCTTTAACTGTGCTTTAGATTTATAAATTCACTAAATCTGGAAAATCTCTTAAAATTATCCAATGGGATTACTCCATTTGTTGAAGAGGAATTTGAGACACCACTTGATGAAAAGATTGGCCCAAAGTGAAATAGCAATTTACTACAGTGTGGAAACTAGAATACAAACTTTAACTTTGAACCAACTGCTATTTCTAGCCTTTCTCACAGTTATAAATTTACATTATGTTCATCATTATTGAAGCACATTTTATGTTTACCCCAATTAATGAAGGAAAGGACCTAGTCTTTAAAGTCTTAAATTATTGCAAGATACAATCTGACATTAAAATTCAGAGCAGTTTTCCAATAATCTGAAAAATATGTCTTTGAAATATCATCTCCCAAGGATGGTTTTCTAGAATTAGTAAATATCAAAGAATATATACAAGGTAAGTGTTAAGCCAATTAACTTTTTCACTATCAGAATTCCTGAACATGGACCTGGTGTGTGTGTGTGTGTGTGTGTGTGTGTGTGTGTGTGTGTGTGCGCGCGCGTGTGTACGGTTTAGGTTAGACTTTCTTACTTAAACTCTTCAGGTGATTCTAGCATGAGCTGCAGTTGAGAACCATTTTCCTAGACCCTCAGCCCTCATCCCACTCGAGTCCGCTAAGGGACAGCATGAGACCGCTGAAACCCAGGCATGCCTCCATGGTGTCTCTTCCCCTTTTCGCACTAGGGGGCGCGCCGGCACCGAGTTTATTCCTTGGCACCTTATCCTCCCTACAACAAGAGACAGCACCGCAGAAAAGGCATTCATTTGGAAGCTGACAGAGAGGGGAAAGACAGGGAATTGCACTTTATGTATTTATATTCCGAGGGTCGGCAAGTATTGGTTTAAACCACAATACCCCCACAGTTGACTTTTCTGAGCTTCTGACGCACCCGCAGTTCCCCTTCTTTTCTCATTTGGACTAGGAAAAACTTAACTTCCCGCAGGGAGAAAGTCCGGATCCGGCGGAGGGGTGGGATGGTTTACGGCTTTGGATCTTGAGAGGTTCACTATTTAAATAAATCTTGGTGAGCAATGAAGAACAATCTCCACATTAATCTTGTGTAATTAGCGTTGTAACCTTCTGCCGCCTAAGAACTACTAAAGACAAAGCTTTATGCAAATATCCCTTCCCTCTCCCGCTGCCCCTCCTCCTTGCGGGGTTCTTTCTCCCCAGCTTCCCTCCCCTGCGATCGCGGGCTCTGGAGTAAGCAGTCTGCGAGCCGAGCCTGTGTTTAATGCCACAGTGTACTGGGTACCTTCAGATTGATGATAAAGGTTTTTTTTTTTTTTTTTTTTTTGATGACAAAGTTTTTGACTTAAAAAAATAAAAGTAAAAAAGAAGCAGAAGCAGCAACCTAAGGAGAGGAGGGGCTTGTGCAGGCTGAGGCTATTAGAAGGATTTAGCCTCCGGGGAATTGGCACCTGCCTCTGGCAGCAGCCAGTACGGTCTAGTTAAGGGCTGACCCCAAAGTGTGGGGGAGATTTAGGGGTTTTAAGAGGTCATTTTCTACAACAAGCCGCTCTTGGGGCGCACACCCATACTTGGGCGCTATTCCGGCAGGTAGGCGCAACTATCCAAGTTCACCCCAAGGACCCCACTCTGCTCCAGACGCGCACATTTCCCAGGCATTAATCTTGAACTGAGCCCTCAGCTCAGATTTGCTGCTAAAAGGAGATACGGCCCCAAAGGAAGAGGAGAGTGTGGGGAATCTCAACAACACAAGTCTCTACTTGCGATTGTTGAGCGGTGAGGAGGGGTAGTGGTACGCAGAAAGGCCGAGATCCGCGCACAGCCGCGCCCACACTCCCGCACAGACACCGAGTTTGCAGATCCCCTGCTTGGCTCTGGATTATCTGCTCTGTGTTTACTGTTTCGGAGGGCTTTACGTGAAACGAATAAATTTTTACTTGCGCGCAGGGACCGGCTTGTTGTTTTATGGCATGTACTTATTTAAAGCCTCTTTTGTCGGTGTTGAAATGGTCCAAGCTCCCAAATACTGTGCAGGGCTGTGAGCTTCCTCTGCGCAGCAAAATGAGGTGGATCCTTTACACACACACACACACACACACACACACACACACACACACACACCCTGAATGATTGCAAGCTTGCTTTTCTTTTTCACAAATCAGAATCTAATGTTTTTTAATGTCTTATGCAGAGGACTAGGGGAAATGCATTCTAGAGAGTTATACCTGAAATACTGCAGGCATTGAGGAATTTCCACAGAAACCGTAGTCTGATAAAAAAAAAAAAAAGAGAGAGAGAGAGAGAGAAAAAAACAAGAAGAAAAACCACCTCAATACAAATCTATTTTTCCTACTTCCATCTGTATCCGCTTAGGGTTTATTCCTTCTTTTCTGACTCCCCCCCACCCCCCACCCCCCGCCCTTAAAGGTAAGCATAATGCTAGGCAAAAAGCAAAGATTGGCTCTTTTACCCCGTAATAGCTGTCGTCTCTACACTTTGTTTATGAAATGGAATAAGAATGGGAGGGGGACTTAATTTAACGGTGCAACCGGGCTGTATAAATACAATATTCATTTTTTAAAAGTGAAGTGGATTTGGTTTACTCTGAAGAACAGTAATTCAAACAGCACCTATCTGCTCCAGATAGAGTAGCTATGCACATCTATACAGGCAAGTTTGAAATTTAGAACAAGGTTTTGATTTATTTCCTTTCTATCAGTGATTAATGCCCCTTAATTAGCTAATCTCAAAGCCATTATTTACAACCAGGGCAGACAAAGGGAAAACTGATGATCCAACACTTATGTCAGTTTGAAATTTTGTAACAATAACCAAAAAATGCTTTATTTAGAGAGGAGTCCTGAGCCTTCCAAATGAACCTCAAAATAACAAAGAAACTCAAAGAAAAATATTTAAAACAAAAATAAAATAAAGTGATCAAAAGCAAATAAAACTCCAACCCCCAAACAATCCCAACCACAACTCTACCCTTTTTCCCAGAAATTGTTTCCTGGAACAATTTGAGAATGTAGGTATTTAAATATCCTTTGCATCTTCCTTCCACTTAAAAATCTACAGAAGTTCTCAATTTGGGTGAGGCGGAGGAAGGAGTTTACAGTTGAACTTTCCAAAATCGTCTTCAGGGAAAGAGTTTTTGGATTTAAAAAAGCAGTTTTCTCTTTGTACTTATCCAAGGCGGGCATTCAGGGCTTGGGGACCGTGTTTGCTTCTCAAAACCGGGTCCCTCGGCACACCTCCGGGTGGGAGGTCGTAGGACGCCTGTTAGCGTGAGGCAGGGTTTAGGTATTCGAGAACTTCTCTTTTAACCCTGCTCCCCCAAGCGCCGCCCTCTCAGCGGCTCAATTTCAAGTGTCCCTTAAAACTCATCCCTAGACAGAACTGCAGTTCCTCAGGTCTTTCTTGGCAGAAAACCAGATAGGTGGGGTATTCTGGGGCTGTGGGAGCCTCTTTTTTGGGGACTTGAGCGGGTCGCCTCGGGAATCGGAGAGTGCGGGCCCCGGTTACTGAAAGGCGCCTAGAAGCCTTGGGAAGGGGAGGAGCAGGCCAAGCCTGAACTGGGGCCTGGGCGCTCCACCGAGGACACTGAATGTCGCCGCAAGCTATTTAGGTCATCTCGGTTCAGAACCGACAGTGAGGAGAGCACGCCCACGTCCACGCTCAGCCCCATGATTTTTCCACAGGAAAAACCGTTCCTCCACTGCATCTCGGGTCCTTTGTGCGCACTCTTGTTCAGAAATAAAAAATGTCCAAAGAACAGGACCCCGGGAAATGTTTCTAAGCCGACGTGGGCAGTCTAAGGCAAGCAAGACTGGGACTGAGGACGGCCCCGAAAGGCGTCCAATGCGAACGTTTGGGAGGGAAGCTTTGGGTTCATTCGTGGACTCCTGAATCCAACACCTGAATGGGAGCAGAAAAAAAAAAAAATCTCTGGAAATTGGAGCGTGCCCTTCAGGCAGCAAGATAATGGGATTAGAAATCCCGTCTGGAAAGTAGGCGACTAAGGAGAGGGAAACTGCACGGGACTGGAACCTAGGGAGCAGGAAGGAAGGCTGCAGAGTGAGGTGTGTGTGGGTGCGTGGGGTGGAGGAGGAAGGGAGAAGGTAAGAAGCTCAGGGAGCGAACAAGAAAAAGCAAGAAGACCCGTATCCTTTGTTTGGAAGCACCCGCGACCTAAATCAAAGGGACGAGGTCCTTATTAGCGCTCTGACCCGGAGGAGAGACACTTTAGAGCGAGAAATGAACCGAGAACCCGCACCTCCCCTCTTGGTTTATTTCGCTTTCCTTGAAATCCCTCGGACTCGCGGTTCCCGTCGCCTAAGCTTTCCCCCTCTCTCCCTCCTCCGCCCCTTCAGCGTCCACTGCACTGTTGCCGAGAGGGGAGAGAAGGAGGGAGTCAGGGAGAGGAAACCAACAAGCGTTTCAGGGTTAAAAATAAAGCTGAGCATCCAGATTACCAACATGTTTTTTCCATTTGCATCGATTTATTTGGAAACAGTTGTTGGGGTGATAATTTCTCCTGAGATATTAACTATTAAAGTCTCAAAGTTTCCAATGATTGTAGAATCCTGCTTGTAAAAATACCGATTTTGTGTGTTTGTTTGTTTCTTTTTTCCCCCTTTCCCAAATGAAACCCAGAGAATGCGCTGTGGTGCGGAGGACTGAGGGGCGTGGTGGGCAGACAGCTGTTGAGTCCAAACAAAGACCATACCGGATCCGACGCCGTTTGGGGATCCATCTGGGAGGATTTTTTATCTCCTCTTCCCATTCCAATGGAAAGGAATGGGCTACTCGAAAATTATGCGTTTGTGCAGACAGATGGAACAGGAAAGAATGAACCTAAGCCACAAAGGATGGTTGAGATTTGGTTTCTGGGTGTACAAATTTGGAAACAAACAAAATAACTAAGGAAGCTATAGATACCAACACTTGGGAGGTATCTACAATGTTGACTTATAAATGAATCATCTCTTTCCTTCTCTATCTTCCTGTCATGGACCAAGAATTGTGGCCCCATCTGACAAGCTGCCTGGGAAGCCAAAACTGCAGGACATTTTGAAAAACAAAGCTTGAAATCTCCCTGAAACTAACAAAGCCACCCGCCAGTCAGACAAACTCAGTCTCTCTCTCTTTCTCTTTCTCCCCCTCCCTCTTTCCCTCCCTCCCCCTCTCTTTCTCTCCCTCCCCCCCCTCCTTCCCTCCTTCCCTCCCTCCCTCCAGAGCGCTCTCTCCCTGCTGCCCTCCTCCCTCTCTCCCATCTTCCTCCCGCTAGCCTTGCCCCAATTAGCGCCCAAAAGCAAGTCAGCCTTACACCTGCTGGAGGGATCTTGGTAGCGGCGGGAGGTTTTGGTTTTCAGCAGAGCTAGGGGGCACCGCGGTGTCAAGCCTGCCTACGACCCCTACAGGATCCTCTCCCGGAATATATTGGAACCAGGAGTCAGGCATGCTTTGCTCAGCCTGAGTCGTTGCCTGTTGTCGCTTTCGGTTTCTTTTACCAACCAGCGCCTGCCACCCCTTTCCTCTGTCCTCTCTCTGCGCAATTCTATCTTTTGCACAGTTTGCAAACCTCTCCTACTGACTTATGGTGTGTGGTTGAAAGTGGGGAGAATAGAAAGGCTCGGAAGGGAAGGAGGGACCCGTTGGGTTTTTCTTTTTAAAATTTTAATATTATTGACACATCTTTGAAAGATTTGTTTTGGTGTAAGGCAAAGCTGCCAATTCCACATACAAACAGACGGACACACACTGTGTATATCAGATGTTGGGAATAAAAATGGTTTATTGATTGAAATAATAGAGGCATTATTTTGATTTGTCTTGACATGAATGCTGATTTATAGAGCTCTTCCCCCATTGATTTCTTCTTGTAGTCCAGACACATGGAAATGATAAAAATCTCACCAAAACTCACCTTGGTGCTAATCAAGACTGTTCGATGCACGTTGTAAATCTGATATTATATTTATTGCTTATCTTTATTTCAGGGGTTAGTCCCCGTCCTAGGATGGTCCCTTTTCAAAAAAAAAAAAATTGTGGATGCATCTGTTTTCACTTTGCACTTTCGACGGGCTGGAGCAGACAATAGTGTGAAAAACATCTGAAAATATGAGGCGACAGAGCTGCATGTGTGTTTCATTTCTGCAGTGTTAGGGGAGAAAATAACAAAAGAAACTCACTACATACACACGCTGGCCCAGGACCATAGCACAAAAAGCTCGCTGACCCAGCGCTAACATACAAGACAAATTAAAGAAAGGGGCAAATTGGAGGAGGGGCTAGGACGGCCCGGGGCAGTGCAATTTGGGAAAAGATCAAGGACAAACAATAGTTAAGAATCTAAACACAGGTTGAGGAACAGCAGAGGGAGAAAGCAAAGGTTCAGGACTGGAACTCTTGTCCCTGAGGGTGGGGAGAATAATAAATTTTCTTAAAACATTGAGAGTTTTCCTTCACTGCATAACAAAAGAAGAAAAATAATCAAAACACAAACACAAATTCCCCCTACAAAAGCAACTAGCCACCCCAAACCAAAACAAAACCTAGTTTTTTTTTCTGTTTAATTGCTGCAGGGTCACAAGAGATTTCCTTCTGGCCTGGAGTCAGCTCAGGACAGGTTGGGGGTAGACCGAGGAACGCCTTTTCCGCGAAGGGGCACAGATATTTGTGGGATTTAGGAGACAGAAACGCAAAGGCGGGAGTGAGATTATCTGATTATCAACGGCTACCGAAAGTCCTTGTGTTGTCCCACAAAGATGACTACGTAAAATCAAAGCCAGTCGATTAAAGGGAAAAAAAAAATTACTATCAGTGAGAGCATCACAGGAGATCAGATTGAGCCCGGCAGCCCCGGAGCTGGACGACAGCTGAGTGATGCAGTCACCGTCCCGGCCTGCGGGACCCAGGGACAGACCCCAGGAGGACGCTAGTGCCTGGAAGACCTTTCCGGGTGCAGAGTGCCGAGCGCCGCGGGACAGGCGGGACCCCCACGGGTGGGCGCGTGCCAAGGGTTTCTGAACTCTGGGCCGAGGGGATCCTGGGGAAAAGGGATGGGGCTTGAGCAGCGAAAGGATGCTCTGGGTTCTTCTTTTCTCTGTTCCAAGTCTCTGCCTCTGTTTCCCCACCGTCCCGAGGACGCGCCTTCCGCAGAGACGTTGCGGGGAGTCGAGAGTTGGATTGCATTCCCGGGACACTGAAAGCCCCCATGCCCTGGCATTAAAGACCGAGCGTCTGTCCTGCCTGCTCTGCAGACCATTGTATTGTTATTATGGTTTCAATTCATTGCTCAGCCTGTTGCTGCCGCAGAGCCAGTTGGGGCCGCCCAGGTCACCTGCGGGGTGTCTTTCACCGGACGCCCGCCGCCTGACACCGCGGGGGCACGCGCCGGTTTTCCGGTGGAAAACAGTCTCTGACTTCGCGTGGCGGGTCCCCTTCTGAAGCTCACCTCAGGCAGTCGCAGGAAGTTGCAGTCGAGTCCTTAGCTTTCCTCTTGCAGGGACGGGGTCGCCTTCGACTCCGGAGGCAGCTTTCTCTCGGCGAGTCCCACGATAACCGATAACCGCGCGTTTCTCTACCTTTAGTGCTTTGGAGACTTAGCGAGCATGCTTTCATTTGTACATTGTCTGCCGGCAGCCCGTTCCGTCAGGGAATCCTGTTCCCTCTCCCCACACGTGCGCACACGCATTTTTATTTTTAATACATGATTTTTAAAAATCAAAACAAGCCTCTGAATCAGTCCGCCTAATTTTATGCTCCATCTCCTCTGTGTACGCGTTGGCTTCTCTCTGCCAATCGATGGGAACGAGTGTTTAGGGGCATTTGCAATTTCCTTTGTCACTTGCCACTCGAAGTGTACAGATTTTACATATCATTTGTTTACCAAATCAGTTCGTATTTTCTCAGCCCAGGATTCAGGATGTGAGGTCCTCGATTAATTAATTGCCTAGTACTCAAAGAACAGGAGGTTCAGAGGAACCACCTGATGCAGAAAGTGTCCATCCTTATTAGGGCATGACAAGTTGGCTGTAGTGACCAATCGGGCCCTCTGCAGCCTCTGATTAACTCAAAGAGCCTCTGCCTTCCTAGGACTTAAAAAAAAGAAAAAAAAAGAAAAAAAAAAAAACCTAAACCAACAAAAAAACCATAGTTTGAGGGGATGGAGTGCCTAATGTCTCCTAGCCTCTACCTCCAAGCATTACAAGATACTTCTCACCCAGCCCAGAGAGACTATAGTTTTACGCCAGGATTGCAGATAATATGTAGTTACTTCAGTTCTCCTGGTCATGTGATGCCTACCTGCGTTCTGTTCTTGAATAGTCTCAGGTTCCTTATTGGGTCTCATTGGTTTATTTATTGATTTCTTCACTAGATTAAATCATGATTGAATATGGCTGAGTGATGTGGAGTTTGTAGATGATCTTATCGCATTTATTGAAATTCACACAGTAAGAAATTTTAAACATGGAGTTTGGTGTGATGATGGCTTCCTCAACAAGAATAGTTTAGTTTAGTTTTTCTGCACAAAATGAACTTCAAAATCTATGACTCTCAACATTACTATTCAACTGTTTGGCTCTCAATTTCAAGTTTCCATAGCAGCACTACCCTAGGCCATCTGATGGCAAACTGGATCAGATGACCACTAGTCCACCTCTGAAGAAAATCTCACAGGAAACTTCATCACAATTCACCCACCAGTCAAACAACTGGCATCTCAAAATGCATCAAGAACTTTGTCTATTTCAGCAATACCAGATTCTATGGCATTCAAAATTTATAAAAAAATAACTAGATAGTTACGAGATATATTCTGGAGACACATTTAATTTTTACTTAGACCCTTTGCTGTATCATTTATAGAGGTATCTATATTCTTGGGGGTAGTATCCCTTTACACCAAGCTTTCAGTTGTACCTAGGGACGCTAAGGTAAGGTGGTGATGTTGTCCGAGATGCTAAGTGCAGCATGCTCCTGGGTAAACAAAAGAAAGCCTGGAGGCAACAACCTTACTTGAGAGCACAGCTGTCCCACTGGGTTCAAGGTGGCTTCCTTGACTCTTGCCTTTATCGCTGAACACAAGTTTCCCTCATCTAAGTTTATAATAAATACCCTGGCAGACCAATGCTACAGCTGTCCCGAAGAAAGGATGTAGTCTCTTTCCCTGGAATGAAAGAACAATTGATGGAAAGTCCTCTTGGTCTTTCATGATGAGGTCTTTATCATGTGAGCAGAAGTGAGTTATTAAATAGAATTTGGAATAAGCAGGAAATGATGACCCTCCAAATATTAAGCTACAAATCAAGATATGAATATAATGGATCTTAGAAAAGAGGTAGAATGTCTTCCCAGCTGATAGAAATTAGATTGCAACGTGATTGAAGGATTGGCAAAAAGAGTAATAGACACAAATGATGACTTGTCCTCATCCAAGTACCAGTTAGGCCAGAACAGATATGGCCAAGGAAATTCTAGCCCAATTCCCTTTAGTATGAGTCCATGTTTACTAAGCAACTTTCTGATTATAATTTATAGATATATATGTAAATATATATATATGTATATGTATGCATATATATACATATATATATACTGAGTTATGAGAATGTGAATATTTAGGTCTCTGAGATTATGCATAAATCGTGCATAAATTGCACACACACACGTATGTCAATGATCATTCTGGTTTTAACAGTGGTCTTAATAACTTTGGTCAAAGTGCTTCTACTCTGATAGACAGTCAGTCTTGTTTTGCTAAGATATAAGATTTCCAAGCCTACAAGACTGAAGATCAGCACTGGACTATGAGGAGCTTTCTGGTAAAGGCACCTTTTGGCAAAGGCCAGTTACGTGTCCCTGGTAACAACAATACTGCTTTGGCCATCTGCTCAAATTTGAACAGAGAGCAATTTTGTCACTGTATCCCCAGTGCCTAGAATTTAGAAATGATGAAGAATTATTTTCTCAATGAACAAATCAAAAAAGCCACAAATGGCCCCACCTTTTATCAAAAATTAATTTCATCCAAACTATTCTTGAAATTAATTATGCTTTGGTCTTCACCAAAATTTGAAATCATTAAGTTTGATACCTACCACTGTAATGTTTTGTGTCCTTTATGTTTTAAAGCAATTTAACTGCACATTCTTTAGATGCTCAATTCTGCTATTTGGTCAGCACATATATTTTATTATTGCATAATCTTAATTCCTAATTCTATTAACCCTTATCTTTCTTCAGTGAAAGGAACTACCAAATTTACTTAGCTGTCCCCACAGAAAACCTTTCTTCTCTTGATTATAAAAGTTGCCCATTGCTTAACATTTTATGTTAGAATTTTCTAGTATTCCAGCCGCTAGTTCAGAGATGAATGCACTTCAATTTTGTAAAAGTTTAATTCCTATTTCTAGGTCTGTTAGAGGATTAAATCAAATAAAGCATATCAAAAATTTAGCACAATGTCTGGGACTAAGTGCTAAAAAATATATTAGGTACTACCCTTTTTAGAATAGAAGTCCTCTGGCTGAAACTTTTAAGGGGTGAGGTATATTGACACCTGTTTCTTTTTCTTTGCTTGTAGCTAACAGCTTAGAATTCTTCCTCTTATAAATACATTTTAAGTTATTTTTCCTAAATACAATTCATTAAATTTGTTTATGCTCAAGGATTTAATATAAACGTAGAGATTGGCATTTATACTGTGCAATTATTTTTACAAATTATTTAAACAAAGTTAAAATAAAGTACAATCCAGCATTGATCTCTTGGTGACCTCATTTTTCACGTCTCTACTCATAGATAGTTTCACTTACCCTTCCCATTTCCCTGAATTGTGAAGTTTGGAAGAAAACTTTAAGATCAAAGAATTGTTGAATTGTTGAGTATTCGACTAGAAATGAATTTAGACATATCTGATTTCTAGAATCTAAGCCAGCTCTATATTCATCCATGGTAACTAACCTAAATATTTTCTTTTTAAACACTCTTACAAAAGTCCCTTTAAACATCTACCTAAATTATATCTCCTAATTTCCTCTTCTTCATACACTTTTCAGTCCTCTTAAAAATTCTTAACAGTGGGTCATGATTTCTTCTTATACATTCCATGCTGTCTTTTGTCTAATAGCTGCGCTTGGTCTTTTTTCAATCGATTTTTTTTTTTTGCATTTGAATATATTTTCTCTAATTGCTAGGAATTGAAGCAAAACTCTGGTTATCTCTAGATACATTTTATAGATGGCATTTATGCTAGCAACCTATCAGAAATGCAACTCAGTGAGAATTTATATGAGAAATTGTATATTTTCATTAAAAATTTTCAGTTTCCCATTTAAGGTTTTGCTTTTTTGTTTTTTTAAATATCTGAATGAATATCATTCCAACCAGGTGATTTGCTTATTGTCTTGACTGTTCTGTCATGCTAAACTGTGCTAACTCTGACACTCTCCAATGTCTTTAAAGCAAAGAAGTTCTTCAGTTTTACCATCATTTTTCTTCTCTCTTGAGTGAATTTTTTACAGATTATTTAATGTATGTAAAATGATGAAAATTTCCACAAACCAGTAACCTGAAGATCTGGACCAAGCTCTGTAACTACAATTTGCTGTGTGACTATAATGAAATCCTCTGAATTGTTTTTTCTCTATTTCTTCATCTGTTAAAAGGGGATAATAATTATTTCTTCTTTACTCTAAAGGTTTGTGGTGTGTGTGTGTGTGTGTGTGTGTGTGTGTGTGTGTGTGAAAGAGAAAGAGAGAGAGAGATTGAGAGAGAGAGAGTGAAAAGAGATTCAAGCTAAAGGATGTAATTTAAGGATACAAGGAAGGAGAAGAAAATTATTCGTTTTTTGATTTCCTCCTCTGTGTTAGGTATGCTACATACATTATACCATTCAATAGTATTATCATTCATATTTATGAAGTATATTTTTTGAAAATTATTCATCTCAGATTTCCAGCCATATATATATATATGGCTCCATTTTGCCAATCAGATTTCAAGATCTTGATTTTGTTCTTTTTTTGTAATAGCCTGTGCTTGTTTTAGGGATGTGGTAGCCTCTCTTATCTGCAGTAGGAAATTGACTACATATATATCTTGAAGACTATTTGTTCTAAAAATTTTTTCCATGGGTGGTAATTCTGACTTTAGAGTTGGGAACCTTGCTTTTAAGGTTTTGGCTTTGCTCAAATGTTTGTTGATTTTTGGATCAGTGTTTGTCTTTGTACTTGAATTTCCTTACTTGTGTGTGGACATATTTTGCTTTCACTGGTTGCAAGGTAGGTTCAGGCTTATGGCAAGGTGAAGAGTGCACATAGCCCATCTTCTGAGCTCAAAATATCACTGTTCTGTTTGGGTGCACCTGCCTACAGGATGCAGCACTGTTTCTCCAACTCAAGCGTCCACAGGCACTAGTGACAAATGTTCTGTTGCCCCCTCTTGATATAAAGAGGAGAGGAGGAGGTTTTGGACTGCCTGGATACCTGGTCCTCTAATGCCCCCAGATACTACAGCAAGCTCACAGGGGCACCATGGGATAGTTTCAAATTTTGAGAGAAACACAGTATTATTCACATCTGTCAGGCACTGCAAGGATTACTAGGTCACAATATTAACATTAGATCATGCTACATTCATTAGATAACACCCTATTCTTGTGAAGCTGATATTCTAGAGTTTGCTGTGACTAAAAGCAAGTACCATGTACAAATCAATGTGGAACAGGAAATAAAGATGACAGTGTCCAATCTCACTCTAAGATTTGAAATGGTGTTTAGTGCTCAATATGTATACACCTCCTATTAATTAGTATTTGTGGTTATTTAAGAATGACATAAAAATATTTTTTCTTTCAATCATATGTATTACCTTTTCAAGTGACTATTAAGTTAAGACACAAATACTTAATTTCTACTTTATAAATAGAACTGTTAGGTGTTCCTTTTTGCCCTCAGACAGGATGAAAAAAATTACTGAGACACAACTAGTTGTGTGAACAGAAAAGGTTTGGGAACCTCTGGTCTTAAATTTTCCATTGTGGTTTATGATCAACTATTCTGATGGCCTGCTAGAACTTTTTTCTGAAACTGGAGCAACCCTGCAATTGCTCTCAACATTTGCAACAGTATTAAGCACTGCTTTCCTCAGTTTTCTTTTCTTATCTGTTTTCTGTCTTTTAGGGATTTCTAAAAATTTCTGAGGTGGAGACAAAATAATGCCTTGTATTTATTTACTCTACCATTTTTATACTATAGAGCATATTAGAATATTTAGGTAATGTTTGGTCTAGATAAATTGTAAAAATCTTCATTATTGCCTTCATTATTTTGCTGGGTACTCCCCCAACTTTTCTTCAGCTATCTATTTTTTAAAATTTATTTATTTTCAATTACACTTGACATTCAATATTATTTTATATTAGTTTCAGGTGTATAGCATAGTAGTTAGACATTTATATAATTTATGAAGTGATCCCCCCAATTAATCTAGTACCCACCTGGCACCATACATAGCTATTACCATAGTATTGACTATTTTCCCTAACTGTACTATTGTTTAAATGTTTATTCCCATTTTTAAAAAACATTTTTATTAAAATATAGCTAACATACAATATTATACTAGTTTCAGGTGTACATAATAGTTATTCAATAGTACCCACCTGGCAATATATATATATAGTTATTACAATATTATTGATTATATTCCCTATGCTAAAAAAGTGATCACCATGATAAATCCAGCAACTATCTGACACCATACTGTGCTATCACAATATTATTGACTATATTCCCTTGCAGTATATTACATACCTAAGACTTACTTTTTCTTTATACCTGGAACTTTGAACTCTTATTCCTCTTTATCTTTTTCCACCTTTTTAAATTTTTCAATCAGAGTCGACATTCAATATGATTTTATATTAATTCCAGGGGTACAGCATAGTGGTTAGACATTTATATAATTTAAGAAGTGAGCCCCCTGACTAGTCTAGTACCCACCTGGCATGATGCATAGTTATTACTATATTATTGACTATATTCTCTATGCTTTACATCCCCATGACTATTTTATGACCACCAATTTGTATTTCTTAATCCCTTCTTTTTCACCCTGCCCCCAACCACCCTGCCATCTATCACCCCAAAAGATGTAGTACCATCTGACACCATACTTAGTTATTACAATATTATTGACTATACTCCTTATGCTGTACCCTACATCCCCATGTCTACTGTATAACAATCTGTACTGCTTAATCCCTTCCACTTTTTCATCCACCCCCAACCCCCACCCCCCCAATCTGGCAAACATCAAAATGTTCTCTGTATCTATGAGTTTGTTTCTGTTTCATTTGTTTGTTTACTTTGTTCTTTAGATCCCATTTATAAGTGAAATCGTATAACATTTGTCTTTTGCTATGTGCCTTACTACACTTAGCACAATAACCTTTAGGTCCATCCATGTTGTTGCAGATGACAATATTTCATTCTTTTTTATGGCTGAGTAATACTCTATTGTATATATGTACCACCTCTTCCTTATCCATTCATCCATTCAGGGACACCCAGGTTGCCTCCATATCTTGGCTATTGTAAATAATGATGCAATGAACATATGGATGAGCATATCCTCTTGAAGTAGCATTTTGTTTTTTTGTTTTTTTGATAAATGCCCAGAAGTGGGATTACTAGGTCCTTCTTTATCTCTTCTTATAGTCTTTGTTTTAAAGTCTATTTTGTCTAGTATAAGTATTGCTACTCCAGATTTTTGTTTGTTTGTTTCCATTTCCATGAAATATCTTTTTCCATCCCTTTACTTTCAGTCTGTCTCTGTCTTTCGATCTGAAGTGAATCTCCTGTAGGCAGCATATGTAAGGGTCTTGTTTTCTTATCTATTCAACCTCCTATCTTTTGATTGGAGCATTTAATCTATTAACATTGAATGTAACTATTGATAGGTGTGTAGTTATTGCCATTTTATTATTCATATTTATTATTATTATTATTATTATTATTATTATTATTCTTTGTCTTAAAGAGGTCCCTCTAAGATTCCTTGTAATACTGGTTTGATGGTGATAAACTTGTTTAGCTTTTCCTTGTCTGGGATGCTCTTTGTCTGTCTTTCAACTCTAAATAATAGCTTTGCTAGGTAGAGTAATCTTGGTGTAGGTCCCTGCTTGTTATCACTTTGAATATTTCCTGCCAATCCCTTCTGGCCTGCAAAGTTTCTGTTGAGAAATCAGCTGACAGTCTCATTGGAGCTCCCTTGTAGGTAACTAACTGCTTTTCTCTTGCTGCTTTTAAGATTTTCTCTTTGTCTTTAACCTTTGTAATTTTAATTATGATTTGTCTTGGTGTGGACCTCTTCAGCTTCATCTTGTTTGGAACTCTCTGCACTTCCTGGGCTTGTATATCTATTTTCTTCACCAGGTTAGGGAATTTTTCCATCATCATTTCTTCAAATATGTTTTCAATTCCTTGCTCTCTTTCTTCTCCTTCTAGTACCCCTAGAATATGAATGTTGATATGTTTGATGTTGTTCCAGAGGACCCTTACACTGTCCTCATTTTTAGAGGGGGTTCTTTTTGCCGTTCTGATTGGTTTTTTTCTGCTACTTTGTCTTCTAAATCATTGATACTATCCTCTGCTTCATCTAATCTATTGTTGATTCCTTCTACTGTATTCTTCATTTCAGTTATTGTATTCTTTATTTCTGATTGGTTATCTTTTATATTTTCTATCTCCATGTTTATGTTTTTTTTTTTATCTCTTTGTTGAAGTTCTCCCTAAGATCATTGAGGATCCTAATAAACAGTGTTTGAAACTCTGTGGCTGGTAGATTGCTTGTCTCCGTTTTGTTTAGTTATTTTTCTGAAACTTTGTTCTGTTCTTTTATTTGAGACATGTTTCTTTGTCTCTCCATTTTGGCAGCCTCCCTCTGTTTGTTTCTATGTACCGGGTAGAGCTGCTATGTCTCTTAGTCTTAGTAGAGTGGCCTTATGGAGTCGGTGTATTGAGGAACTTGGTGGCGCAGTCTTCCTGGTCACCTGAGTCAGGTGCTCCAGGTGTGTCCCGCATGAGGATTGTGTGTGCCTTCCTGTTGTAGTTGAGCCTTGGTTGCTGTTTGCACATCAGTAGGAAAGATTGACCCTCAGGCTGATTGCTGATAGTTGTGAGGACTGGCCATGACTACAGTGGAGGAGCCTCTGTGCAGGGGCTGATCCTGAAGAGCAGCATCTGCCTCAGCAGAACTCTGGTTCCTGCCTAATCTGCCCCTTGTGTGTATTGTCCTTGGAGGCGGCTGGGTGTTGCTCCAGTTTGTTTCAAAACTGGCCACTAGGTGTGCCAGGCCCAAGGCCATCTTGGGAGGGGCCCTCTTCAGGTCAAATTCAGCCACAGCCTGTGTCCTAACTGGGGCCACCCGGCAGGAGCCACTAAATGATCTGCAGATGGCCACCACCTGCACCATTCTAGGAAGTGCCTTGAGAGGTCAAGCTTTGAACCAAGGCTGTCTGCCGGTAGTGCTGAGCTTAGGGCTGCTCAGCCAGGCTTACAGGACACGCTCAAGCCAGATGCTGCTTGTCTGGGTTCTGTGAACCTTTGAGATAATCTAGGAATGTCTGCAGCATTGGCCAAGACAGGCAGTTTGTATTAAAAAGCTACTGGAAGTAGCTTGGGTGTGCCCGAAAGTTGGGTGGGGCATGGCCTCAGAATCACCAAAATGTGGCAAACCAACGGTGTCAGCAAGCTTGATGGAAACTCAGATATGGCAGCTGCCTGCTCTGCATGAAGGAATGGGGGAGGACTCAACAAAGAAAGAATAGCTTCTACCTGCTTCTCCATCTGGGAGAAAGATGCCCCTCCAGCCCTTGTCCTGGAGCCAGACAATTCAGTTCTCCCCTTATGTCCCTGTCACCTCTTCAGTTGCTGCCCCAGCACTGGAGCTCAGAGTAAGAGACTCTGTTGGTGAGTAAGTCTGTGTGTGGTCCCTTTAAGAGGAGTGCCTGGGAGTCCCTTATCCTCCAGCTCACTCAGCCATAATCTCTGCTGGTTTTAACAACCAGAAATTATGGGGACTGCTCTACCAAGCACTAAAACCCTGGGCTGGGAAGCCTGGTGTGGTGTTGGGACCCCTTGCTCCTTCAGGGGCACCTCCAAGCTGAGATATCCCTCCCAATTTTTTTTATTTTTAAGCTTCAGAACAAAACGTAATAAATTGGCTTTATTAAAATTTGAATGACAATGTAGAGAACTGAGGACAAGGGCCAACATGACTTTCCCACTTTCTTGTGGCTTTTGTGTGGGATTTGAACTTAGGTAGTCAGTCCCTCCCAATTTTTAATGGTCACACATGGGTTTGGGAACAGCCCATTCCATGTCTCTGCTCTTTTTACCAGTCTCGAGGTGATTTCTTCTATATATCCTTAGTTGTAGAGCTTTGGTTCAGCAAGATTTCGGGCAATTCTCAATGAGTATTGTTTTGTCATTTAGTTGTAATTTTGATGTGGTGCTGAGAGGACGTGAGCTCAGAATTTACCTACTCTAACATTTTGAGTAGAACTCCTCTATGCTTTACTTTTAATTGTTCTGATCTGTCATATTTTGGAGTATTTCTTCTTTTTACATAGAGATACTTGTTTCTTTCCCCAGGTATCCTTTTGTACAGAATATTTTTCTTTGCCAACTGGAGGGCAGATTAAATCATCATGTTTACTTATAATTTTACTTTTTTTTTCACATGCTTTCAAAATTATTTTTATAATGGGGATTTTATTTTAGGTCATTTGCTAAAATTAAGTAATTGCATAAAGAATTATTGACCTTTTGTCTCCACATTTAATGTTGAAATCAATCCTTTTGTAATCATTGTTGCATTGTGGTTTCCTTATGAGCATATCCTATTCTAATTTTTGTTTACATTTCAGAAGAAAATGGAGTGTTTTCTTTTCTGATATATTCCTAGTAGATACTTGTGTTCATAAACATCAATATATGAATAATGATCTGCTTTGGAAGTTTGAAGTTATTCTGAAGTCATCACTCTTTTCTGAATTGAAGTTTTTAAAAATTAAATCCATTGGTGTGAGAGTGGTTAGTAAAATTACATAGGTTTCAATATGCAATTCTATAATACATCATCTATATATCACCACCCAGAGTTAGTTCACTTTCTGTCACCATATATTTGACCCCTTTTACCTTCTTCTACTATCTCCCTTTTCCCCCTTACCCTCTGGTAACCACTAAATTGTTGTCTGTGTCTGTGAGTTTTTGTTTCTTTGTTTGTCTGGTTCCTTTGTTAATTTCAGTTTTACACCCCACATATGAGTGAAGTCATATGGTTCTTGACCTTTTCTGTCTGACTTATTTCACTTAGTATAATCATCTCAAGATCCACCCATGTTGTCACAAATGACATCTTTTCTTATGGCAGAGTAGTATTTCATTGTGTATACAGAGGGTGCCAATAAATGTGTACACATTTTAAGAAAGGAAAAAAACTGTATTAAAATTACGCTGATGGTAACCACTTTGAGCACCTCTTGTAATTGCAGAAGTCAAACGTGACTTGTATTGATCTTTTATTATTGGTATGTATTGAGTATTACAATTTTAATACAGTTTTTTCCTTTCTTAAAATGTGTATACATTTTTTGATACCCTCTGTGTATACCACATCTTCTTTATTGAATCATCTGTCAAAGGACACTGGTTGTTTCCATGTCTGGGACACCATAAATAATGCTGCAATGAACATTAGAGATCATATATCTTTACAGATAAACGTTTTCAGATTTTTGGGGTGTAGATACCCAGGAGAGGGATTGCTGGGTCATATGGTAATTCTATTCTTCAGTTTCTGAGGACCCTTCACTACATGCCCACCAACAGTGTATGAGGATTCCTTTTTCTCCATAGCCTCTCCAACACTTGTTATTATTTGTCTTGTTGATGATATCTATTCTAACCAGTGTGAGGTGATATCTCATTTTGGTTTTGATTTGCATTTCCCTAATAGTTAGTGAAGTTGAGCATTTTTTCATATATATGTTGGGAGAAGTTCCTGTTCATGTCCTCTGACCATTTTTTAATTGGATTATTGGTCTTTTTTGTTTTGAGTTCCTTATATATTTTGGCTATTAGCCATTATTGGAGGCATTGCTTGCAAATATCTTCTCCCATTAAGTTGGTTGCCTCTTTGTTTTGTTGGTGGTTTCTTTTGCTGTGCAGAAAATCTTTAGTTTGATATAGTCCCATTCATTTAGTTTTGCTTTTACTTCTCTTGCTTTTGAGGTCAAATTCATAAAGTCCTCTCTGAACCCAAGGTCCATAACTTTCGTATCTATGCTTTTTCTATGCATTTCATTGTTTCACTTCTTAATGTGTAAGTCTCTGATCCATTTTGAGTTAATTTTGGTGCATGGTGTCAGATAGCAGTCTAGGTTAATTCTTTTGCACATGGCTTTCCAATTTTCTCAGCACCATTTATTTAAGAGGCTTTCTTTTCTCTATGTTTTTGACTCCTTTGTTGAAAATTATCGTCCATATTTATGTGGGTTTATTACCCATATTTATATGGATTTTTCAATTCTATTCCATTTGTCTGTGTCTCTGTTTTTCTGCCAATACCATACTGTTTTGGTTATTTTTGCTTTGTAGTACAAACTGAAGTTAGGGAGTGTGGTACATCCAGCCTTATTCTTTTTTCTTAGAATTGCTTTGGCTATTCAGGGTCTTTTGTGATTCTATACAAATCTGATGATTTTTTGTTTTATTTCTTTAAAAAATGCCATTGGGATTTTGATGGGGATTGCATTAAATCTGTATATTGCTTTGGGTAATATGGCCATTTAAACTATGTTGATTCTTCCAATACATGAAGACACAAAATGTCATGAAGACACAAAATGTCTTTCCATTTTTTTGTGTCTTCTTCAGTTTCTTTTAAAAATATCTTACAGTTTTCAGCGTATAGGTCCTTCACAACCCTTATTAAGTTTGTTCCTAGGTATTTTATTCTTTTTGTTGCGATTGCAAAAGGAATTGCTTCTTTTATTTTTATCATTTCTTTTTCTGAAGTTTCATTGTTAATGTATAGGAATGCAATGGATTTTTATACATTGATTTTGTAGCCAGAAACTACTGTATTCATTTATTGTGTCTAATAGTTTTTTGGTGGAGTTCTTAGGGTTTTCTATATAAAGAATCATGTAATCTTCAAAAAGTGACAATTTAACTTCTCCTTTCCCAATTTGGTTGCCTTTGATTTCTTTCTCTTGCCTGATTGCTCTGTCTAGGACTTCCAATACTATGTTGAATAACAGTGGTGATAGGGGACAGCCCTGTCGTTTTCCTGAATATAGAACAAAAGGCTTCAATTTTTCACTGTTAATCATAATATTAGCTGAGGGGTTGTCATATATGACCTTTGTTATGTTAAGGTATTTTCCTTCTATACCCATTTTATTAAGCGTTTTAATCATAAATGGATGTTGTATCTTGTCAAATGTTTTTTCTACATCTATTTATATAATCATATGATTTTTGTCTTTTTTGTTTATGTGATGTATCACACTGATCAATTTGTGTATGTTGAACCATCCTTGTGCTCCTGGCATGAACCCCACTTGATTGTCATGTATAATGTTTTGTTTTTTAGTTTAAATTTTTTTTTTTTTAATTTGGGGAATGTTGGGGGACTGTGTTTTTCCAGGGCCCATCAGCTCCAAGTCAAGTCATTGTCCTTCAGTCTAGTTGGGGAGAGCGCAGCTCAGCTCCAAGTCCAGTTGCCATTTTCAATCTTTAGTTGCAGGGGGCGCAGCCCACCATCCCATGTGGGAATTGAACCTGCAACCCTGTTGTTCAGAGCTTGCGCTCTAACTAACTGAGCCATCCAGCTGTCCTAAAGTATATGTTTTTATTGCATTGTTATATTTGATTTGCTAGAATTCTGTTTAGGATTTCTGCATATGTATTCATCAAAGACATTGGTCTGTAATTTTATTTTTTTCTGTGTTTTCCTTATCAGGTTTTAGTGTCATAGTAATGGTGGCCTCATAAAATGAATTAGGAAGTATTGCCTTTCTTCAATTTTTTTTTGGAAGAGCTTGAGGAGGACAGGTGTTAGATTCTCTTTGAAAGTTTGATAGAATTCATTAGTGAAACCATCTGGTCCTGGACTTTTGCTTTTGGGAAAGTTTTGGATGAGTGTTCAATTTCCTTACTGTTGATTGGTCTATTTAAGTTTTCCAGTTCTTCATGATTCAGTCTAGGAAGGCTATCTGTTTCTAAGAACTTGTCCATTTCTTCTAGCTTATTGAATTTGGTAACATATAGTCCTTCATAGTATTCTTGTATGATCCTTTGTGTTTCTGTGGTAACCATGGTAACTTCTCTTTCATTTCTAATTTTGTTTATTTGTGTCTTTTCCCTTTTTATCTGAGTGAGTCTAGCCAAGGGTTTGTTAATTTTACTAATCCTTTCAAAGAACCAGCTCTTTGTTGCATTAATTTTTTTCTATTGTCTTTTTGTTCTCTATTTCATTTATTTCTGCTCTGATTTTTATTATTTGCTTTCTTCTGCTGAATTTGTGTTCCATTTGTTATTCTTTTTCTAGTTCTTTAAGGTGTAATGTTAGGTTGTTTATCTGGGATTTTTCTTCTTTCTTGAAATTGGCCTGTAATAATACAAATTTTCGTGAATATCTTTAGTTGTTCTGTCTTTGCTGCCTCGATGTCCTGAATCGATTCAAAACATTTTCCTTTCATGGTCATTTTGACTTTGGGGAAGAGCCAGAAGTGTCACAGTGCCAGATCCAGTGAATAAGGTGGCTGAGGACACACCACAATGTTTTTATTTGACAGAAATTGCCGTACCAGAAGTGATGTGTGACACGGAACGTGTATGATAAAGGATGAAGTAAAGACACTCACAAAAGAGGACTTCCAGAACTGCTTTAGAAAGTGGCACAAATGATGGGATAAGTGTGTTCGAAGTGAGGGGGAATATTTTGAAGAGGATTAATGACAATGTATCTTTTACTGTAATAATCTTTTTTTGATTTAAACATTCACCGTATCTTTTGATCATACCTTGTAAACATACCTTGTAAACCTGATTCACACCTAGTTAGGGAAAGAAACTAGAGCTGTGGATCAAAATTGCCATAACATGTGCCATCTAAAATTTTTTAGTGGATTGTAAAAGACTTGGGACGTTTCAGTCCCTATCCCTGACTGTAGTCTCATTTTTCCCCAGGATGCTTTAGTACTTAAAATTACCTCCATTTTTCTTTGCTAAATTGTCTAGCAGTGCTATTGATATGCTGCTTTATAGGAACCAATTAATTTAGTTTACTGGATGAACTTTAACAGAAAAAACCCCGAAGCAAAGGGGCACCAAGTAGGTTGGTTTTAGTGGATAGGCAGGATGGCAGAAAACTTTCATAGTTATTTAGTGTCAGAAAGGTAGTAAAGTTGTCATGGTCTGTGAAGCCTGGAATTCCCAGGCTGTAAGATTAGCACCCAGCCATCCTGGAAGTGGGTTTATGAAAATGGAAGCAAAGTACAAAGCTTAGCTACGTTAAGGTTTTGTGTAGTGTCAGCCCTGTGCGCCTCTTGGAGTTTGGCACCCCATCGTACATTCCTTAAGTAACTACCCAAACTGAAGAAGCTGATAGAATCTGATCCTTCACCAGAACCCTGTGCCCCAAATTGCCATAAAATGGAGTCTTTTTAGTATCTCTCAGAACTTTTAGCAGAATTACTCCACACCCTTTATATTGACAATCTAATGAATTTCTAAGAGATGTGCAAAGAAAATCATATATAGTAAAACCCTATCATAAAAATTGGACCCACTAACTTGGAATTTATATTAATTCAAATAGGAGCTTCTCTGAGTTGACCCATTATTAGCAGGCAATACAAATTAGAATAATAGTCTACATAAGGTTTCAATGAGAAAAATGTGGAAAACTTAAGAAGTTCCTTTGGAACATCCTTAAATTCTTTATTCTGCATTTTGTTCATCTAATTAAGTTTACTTGTTAATTCAAAAGTAACTTTAAAAATTTATATCGTGATAAAAATTTCACTATTCCCACTCTTTCCTTCAAGGCAGGTTATTCCAAAATTGCTCCAAAATTTGTGGGGACTCTTGACTGATAAGAATTCTATATTTCTTACCATCATTTTGTCCACAACGACTTTAGAGATGGCAAACTTGAACATATTTATTTAAGAGATACTTAAACTTAAGTTTCCTAGTTTGTATGATTGGTCATGCATTTGCAAAGTGAAAATACAAATCGGTGAATAAGTTTAAATTTTTCCAGGTAATACTAGCTGAAGTGTTCCCAAACTACCGTGTTTCCCTGAAAATAAGACCTAGCCTGACAATTAGCTCTAATGTGTCTTTTGGAGCAAAAATTAATATAAGACCTGATCTTATTTTACTATAATGTAAGAACGGGTCTTATCTAACATAATATAATATAAAACTAGGTCTTATATTAGTTTTTGCTCTAAAAGATGCATTAGAGCTAATTGGCTAGGTCTTATTTTCAGGGAAATATGGTATCACATTAATCTTGATGATAAGTCTAGCTTGGCAGATGAAGTTCCACATGTCCCATTTCTTGTTTATATTTGAGTTCTTAGAGGATTGCTTAGAATGAGGCCATCATAACTTGAGGAAGAGAAAAAACTCACTCAAAATGTAGTTATTAGAAAAATGACAGACTCCTCTGTAAAGGAATTCTATTTGTGATATGCTTCATAGCTTTCAGCAGGTTGAGGTATGCTTGAATGAGGTCATTGCTATGATTGAGCTTGTGATTCACTATTTAGCAAATAGAAACCATGTTCCTATCATTGCAGCACTACAGAAAAATAACAGCTCCGAGTAGAGAAATCCTGTTTTTTCATTCTGAGGTAATTTTCCTTTCCAGAAATATGGATTTGAATAATAAAAGCAATGAATCAGAAGCAGATCAAAGATGATTGAAATACTGCTTACTTTTAAAAATACAGGTATATTTTGGTCTGTCTTTCTGCTCGTTCTTTAACACATCTATTTTCTTTGTCACATGCATGGCTTCTGATCTCCACAGATGACAATTCCTTTGCATTACCAGTGATGTTTTTAGTTGGCATTTTATTTGGCTAACATTCCACTGGCAAATACTGTTTCATAGGTGAGGAAACTGAGATGCAGAGAAGGAAAGAAAGTTATAGTCACACTAAGTTGGCTGGTTGGAAACACAGCAAAAACAACAACCAACTTCTTCTGGCTCCTAACCAAACTCTCCCTGCTCCCTTCAAAGCCTAGTTCCTTCTGATATGATTTCAAAATGCCTCGCTAGTGCTTAAGTTTCACTTTTAGCTTTTGATATGATTTGACCCTGGAAGGGCAAGTTAGATTCAGTTGATTCATGAGCAAACAGTGTAGAGAAAGTGATAAATGTATTTCAGAGATAAATATGTTTAATTAGAGAACAAGTATGAATACCTATAATAGGAACTTCACTTACTACTTTCAAAGGAAGGTAAAGCATAAGTGTAATTTTTCATGCTCTATTGTTTAGGAAATGAATTATGTATAAATTGTTCCTAAAATAGCATGGTAATTTATTAACATACTTTCAATGACTTCTGGGAGAGTGTTCTCCCAGAAAACACAAAGGCCATGTCTGTATGCAATCATGGATTTACCATTTTAATGCAGATTGAGTTTTTGGTGGAACACCTTATCAGGCCAGTTTGGAATGACAGAGGTATAGATAAATTATCTTTTTTATCTGTTGTTTGTTCTATAGGAACAAACAAAAGTAAAAGGATCAAATACTATTTAATTGACTTCATACAAATGTGTTTTAAACGTGATCTCTGGAGCTGGTTCATCTTTGTTTTCATTTTTTCCCCCTCAATCTCCCTCTCTCTGTCTCGTCCTCTTTTTAGTAAATGTGAAACATGACATAGAACGTGAAATTTTTATGAGATTTCCATTTATGTCAACTCATTCCTAACCATCTAGTATTTATTCAGCAATTAAGAGAATCTGTACTATTCAGTTGAGTGTGTCAACATGTGTTTGTTACAAAGCTACTAATTTTTCTGGGTTCAAAAGAAATGGAAGTCCTGGAATATTTTGAGAGCCCTAAATTTAAGAACTCAAAATACTTAGTAAATAATATTCTAAGTTATTTAAATTGCTCTGTGTGTGTGTGTGTGTGTGTGTGTGTGTATGTGTCCAGTTTTATCAGAAATGTGAGTTTAAAATGAAAGAAGAATGGAAGATGCATGTGTAATATATCATCACTATGCAACAAATCCAGCCTTAAAATTCTGACTCAATATCGGTGTTTTTGAATATTCAGTGAATATTTTCTAAGTCAGACTCCAGACTTCATTTAGGTGTTAGAATGAAGAATACAATTTTTCACACTGCTATTTATAAAAGACTGTTTCAGATATGAGTTCCTCTATAAAAGTCCAAAGTAGAAGATCTGATTCATTCACAAACTGTAAAATCTTATTCATACAAGTTAATTTCATACACATTATTTATGTGTTAAATCTTCTGTTATCTCTAAAGTTCTAATAATCTAAACTTTATGTCCTTTACCCCTCTAAGATAACATAATGTCTTATATTCTGAATGACAAGACTATAAAACATTTGATAAAATATGTTTTATATGTTGTTTATAAGAGAGACACTTAAAAATTTAAATAAGACTTTAAAATATTTACATTTTTATTTCTGACTTTTTGTTTTACACTTTTTTTAAAAAATGGGTTTTTCTCTTACATTTGATGTAGATTTCAAACTGCAGATTTATTGTTCAACACCTCGCAACAAATTTTGTAAATATTCGGTGGGGGCTTAGTCTTGAAATATAAACACTTCTTGTTATTGAAACACTGAAGAAAAGCAGATCCCCTCGTTTATTATGAGACAACCAGGAGACTAAGGATATTTGGGCTTTTTTCTTTTTTCTGGAACATCTTCTTCAACAAGAAAAATGAAATGTCATCATGCTAAGGTGAATCATAATAAATGTTATGTCTTGTCTGACACTAAAAATAAATCCAAGTAAGTTTGGAGAAATATTGGTGGCTTTTTCTCCCATAGAGGTTTAGATCAGCTTTATAAATTAAACAGTATGCGTTGACAGCTCAGGGCAGTAAGTAAACTATTCAGTAGATAATCTCCATAGTGACCAAAAAAGTTGAACCATCTCAATCTAAAATTGCACTTCTGGGCTTAGCTGTTGATACAATAATGGTCAATCCTTCTTTTCTTCAAATTAACGATTAGTAACAAAACTGTCATTAAAAAAGTTTGATATAAAATAATAATAGCACACAAGTATTAATATTTGTGGGGGTGATTTCAATATGTATGTTGTCCCCTAAAGTTTCCTAATAATCTTTGCTAATTTTTAGGGAGTGCTACTTGTTTGTCAGACATTTTCTACACACTTCGTATTTATCAACTCATTAAATCCTATACCCATGATAGAAGATTCTGTTCTTATTCTCATTTTATAGATGAGGAAACTGAGGCACAGGGAGTCAATTGCCCAATGTAAGTGGTAGAGCTTGAACTTGACCCTGGACCCTGTAGTCTGTCATATTCCCCAGTTAAGTCACGCAGCTTTTCTACAGCATAAACCTACATGAACATTTGTAGCCATTTATTTTATGACAAGGAGAAAAAATAATTATTTTGAATAAAAAAACTTAAATCAGATTTAATTATCTATCAGTTTCTGGTGGTGTAATTTGACTGATATTAAAAGGCCACTTCTCCAAGATTTGCTTGCTTTAGAATCTGTAATTGCCTTAAATGTACATTATTTTTCCCTCCTTTAGTGTTAAAGGCATTATAGAATATAACAGAAAGTCTTGTAAATTGTGAAGGCCAAGAAATAAGCATAGATTAGATTCTATGTTTGTTTACTACTATAGGTGGTTGAATAGTATCTGCCCCACAAATTTATGTTTACCTACAACCTGTGAGGGTGACTTTATTTGGAAATAGGTTCTTTGCAGATGTAATCAAATTAAGATGAAATTATACTGGATTAGGATTTAGACCCCAAGTCCAATAATATGACTGGTATCTTTAAAAGAAGACAGAAATTGGACACAGAGACACTGACATACAGTGGAGAAGGCCATGTGAATGCAGAGGCAGGATTGGAGTAATGCAGCTACAGTAGACCTTTTTCCCCCCCTTATCTGCAGGGGGATACCTTCCAAGACCCTCAGTAGATGTCTGAAACTGCTGATAGTAGGAAACTTATGGACAGTATTGAAAAATGCTTTTTTCCCCTATATACGAGTATACACACCTATGATAAAGTTTAATTCATAATTTAGGCACAGTAAGAGATTAACAACAATAACCAACAATAAAATAGAGTAATTATAATAATACACTGTAATAAAAGTTATGTGAATGTAGTCTTTCTCAAAATATAGTACTGTACTCACCCTTCTTCATGTGATGATTGAGATGATAAAATGCTTATGTGATGAGATAAAGTAAAGTGAATGTGACAATATTAAGTAAAATAAGGGTTACTTGAACACAAGCACTGTGATACCACAGACAGTCGATCTGATAATGGATTTGGCTACTAAGTGACTAATGGGTGGGTAGTGTATACAGGGTGGATATGCTGGACAAAGGAATGGTTCACATCCAAGGTGATACAGGATGGGACAGCAAGAAATTTTATCATGCTACTTAGAATGGCACACAATTTAAAGCTTATGAATTGCTTTTTTCTGGAATTTTCCATTTAATATTTTTGGACCACCATTGACAGCATGTGACTGAAACTGAAGAAAGTGAAAACATGGATTGGGGGGGTGGTTACTGTACAAGACAAAGAACACCAAAGATTGCCAGCAACCACTAGAAGCTAGAAGAGGCAAAGAAGGATTCTTCCCTAGAACTTCCGGGGGGAGCATGGCCCTACTATGCTACTGAATTTGAGGAGTCTTCACTGTAGTTTTATTCTTGGTAAGACAAGACACTGCTGTCAATTCTGTAGTGTTTTATTTCTTTTTTTTTTCTCCTTCTTCCTTCACTTGCCATGGGTACCACCCTTTGTCCAGAATTGTAACCTCAGTATTCAATATTTATTTATAAGTAGTTAATTAGCATCTATGATGGTTTATTTTATATGTCAACTTGACTGTGCTAGGGATGCCCAGATAGCTTGTAAAACATTATTTTTGGGTGTGTCTGTGACAGTATTTCTAGAAGAGATTAACATTTGAATTGGTAAACAGACTAAAGATCACCCTCACCAATGTAAGTGGACATCATCCAATCTGTCGGGGCCTAAGTAGACCCAAAAGGTGGAGAAATGGCACCTTTTCTCTCTGCTTGGTTGGGATATCCATCTTCTGTCCTTGGACATTAGTTCTCTTGATTCTTTGGTCTTTGGACTTGGACCAGGACTTATACCATCGGCTACCCTGGTTCTTAGGCCTTCAGACTTGGTCTGAATTACACCACTGACTTTCCTGGTTCTCCAGCTTGCATGGCAGATTAAGTGAGCCCATTCCTATAATAAATCAACCTCTCTCTCTCTCTCTCCTCTCTCTCTCTCTCTCTCTCTCTCTCTCTCTCTCTCTCTCTCTCCTCTCCCTCTCCATATATCTATCTATCTATATCTATCTATCTATCTATCTATCTATCTATCTATCTATCTATCATCTATCTATCTACCTATATTAGTTTTATTTAGGAGATCCACCCTATTTTCTTTATTTCTCTGGAGAACCCTGACTAATACAGTATCAAAAATATACGAGGCATGGTTTTAAATCTTAGCATACAGCAATAAGCAAGATGGCCTGTGCTTCAAAGCCTTACTTTGAAAGCTTCGTAGGGCAGACTGACACACACATACACAATTATAATTCAATGGGATAGTGCTTGGATGGGGTGGAAAAAAGAGGGTAGGGGCAATTTCCCTCTTGGAGGAGCTGTTTTAAATATAAATGAACCCTCTCTGTCTCTTTTTCTCTCAACTGCCATAGGTAAGCATATTAAAGATGCCTTATAAGGAAATACAAAATGATAATCAGGCACATTGTCTTATTTCTCCCAGATGTACTAGAATTCTAGTAGGTATAATCCCATAATTATAAAATTTTAGTCCTAATAGCTGGTCATAGGAGATACAATTTTTTGAGAAGTGGAACTTTTTAGTGCTCCCAAATAGCTTGAAACCAGTAATCTCTGATTTTGCCCTTTGTGTGGCCAATACTTTGTCTATCTCTTTGTCTAGAACTTATTATTTCCTGTATGGGTTTGATGAGAAGTCATTCTGGTAGAACCTTAGCAAATATCTGTTTAAGAATCATGCTATGCAAGATCCAGCATAAGTTATTGGGAATACACCAATCAATGAGAGAGACGAGTTCCTCGGTCTCCCCACAGGTTGCTGTCATGGGAAAAGAAGAAACTGTGTTTTCCTGAGATACTTAGGTCTTCATTCTAAGTGCTCCCAAGATTTGCTAGGGAAGGTATAGCCAGAGCTGTCAGTTATTTTAAGGTTGTTCTACAACAACTCAACAGTGGTTTAAAAGGAAAGCATTCTGCTCTTTTTCGTTTATTTAAATTACGCAAACACTTGGCCTGAGATGCTCCTCCCACCCCCAATAGAATTTAAACCAAGTAATGGACTTGGTCCAGTTTGTAGATATTTGTAACTTTGTAGCTGCAAAAAGGAGACTCCCAATTAAATGCTCAAAAGCATTTAATTACTGTCCTTTGAGACTTTAACTTTAACCCTGTGTATTACTCTTAAACCACTCCAGAGGGCAATATCTTTTATTGGTGACAGATTGCCCAATCTGTTGCCAGTGACCTAATCTCCCTCTGCAGGCGTAATTGCATTTTGCAGAGAACAGCTCTCTTGAGTGAGAAGGTGTGTGTCTGTACGAAGGCAAGTGTTCTGCTCTTTGTTACTCCAAACGTGGATTATGGATTCATACAGATCCATCATGTAGACATCAAAATTTTCGCTTGAAATTTGGCTTAATTATTTGAATCAGCTCCTCCTTATTTTTTGTTGGTAGAAATTTGGTATTTGGTGCCTGAAGTTATTCCTTACATTATTTTGGGACTTAGGAGGAAAGGTCTGGCTAGGCTGTCTAGATTCAAAACCAAGTGTCAGAAAAAAGCCTATTTTTAACTTTTCTAATCAACTTTAGATGCATTGCTGACCTTTGCACCTCGGTTTTCACGTGTATTACACAGTACTATTCATAGCTGTGCCTATGTATGGAGTTCTGATGAGCACCAGCCCTTATAAGATAAGGGTTAATTATTGCTGCCAAAACCAGTGGCGGTATCCACTGGCTTAATAATCACATTATATTATCTCTACCTTTCCCAGTACTTCATGAAGTAGTGCTCATTGGTTGAAATTACTTGAGTCAGAATAAAATTAGTTTAATGTGTCATGTCAGTTAAGAAGCATGCAGTGACAGATTTGGATGAAAAAGTATTAGAGACTATGAGGTCTTTTCTGCCTTATCTCCTTGTATGTAATATATGTAATCGTATATATGTGTATAAATATATAATCTCTTAATTATTAACATTTCAAAAGATTATTTGGCACTTCATATCAATGAGTCCTTGCAGGCACCTGGCACAAGAATGTATATAGAGATAACAGATGATTTGACAAAGCATTTTTGAAGCAAAATGTTCTGGCACATAAACCTCAATCATGTGTTTCCCTCCCCCCATCAAAGCCCTTTATTGGATATGGATTAAAAGATAAAAAAAAAAAAAAAGGAGGAAAAAAGGAACACAAGAAATCTATAATTAAACCATTCTAATTTTCAATCCCTAACACTAAGATATTTTAATGTTATGTTTGGTAAGAAAATAATTGACCTTAAATTATGTATACTTAGTTTCAGAGGGGCTGGAGAGCTTTTATAAATAGGTATGGCCTATAGTATTATGAAACTGTGGGAATGTTTACTAACCAAAAAACATGTGAAGGTAAATTCATTTCTTTATAACTGAGAGGCTAATAAGTTATGATTCTCATAGAAGCTGAATCAGATTCAATAATGTGTTTGCAAAGCATTACACTTTGTGTATAGGTTATAATTCTGGGCACCATGAGTTTTGCTTGCATCTGTCAGGGCTTTGCTGATATATACACTTTGTTGGAAGTTCAATTACAAGAGACCAGTGGGTTAGATAAATTTCACATGACATTAAAAAGCACGGACGATGAGAAGTATCTCTCTTTCCGCATATACACATGCATGCGTGCACACACTCATTCACTCTCTCATACGAATATTATATACTTGACATTGTCACAATCACCAGCTAAGAAGGTATCTTTGTTGCTTTTTAGAAAAAGGTAAAGACATTTTAACACACATATATATATAAATAGCAATTCATATACTTAAGGGTTTACTTATTTACAGATCTACTAATATTACCAACTGTGTTTTAGATTTTTAAAGATATATATCATGATCTACTCAAGGTTTGTATTTAATTTTTCAATAACAAAATATAACAAACATACTTCCAAATTGAAATATTCCTGTAGTATAAAAGAAAATATAATAAAATATGGGCTTTTACTCTAATTATCTAAACTGAGAATTTGTTTACTTTACTTTGGGACCAGATGTGATCTATTACAGTAGCCTATAAATAAAGTGTCAAACTGTTAGGCTGATCAATGAATATAAATTATTGAAAAATAATGTAATTCCAAGGTCACCAAGGAATCGAGCTTAGAGTTATTTTAAAAGGAAGACTTCCCATTCTTAAAAATGTATGTGCATATTTCAGAATGAGTAGTTCTATTCTAAATGGAATTTCTGGCCCTCAAAGGCAGATTGGTATTTGCTCATAGACATAAATGATACTTCTTAGACTCACTTTATGTAAGTTTCAATATCGTCTTCGTTAGGGAATATTGTTTTGGAATTCTTACACAATCTCTTATGGCAGTTAAAATATGTCCACAAATCATGTGTTGCGCCTCCTTTCTTCAAAACGTGGAGACTAATTTCCCTCTCCTTGGATGTGAGTTGTCTGTTATATTAAGTGACTCACTTTTAACAAATAGAATATGGTGAAAGTGACTGTGTGTAACCCCCAGGACTAGTCCTAAAAGACACTGTCACTTCTGCCTTGCTGTCACTTGGATCATCCTATCTGGGGGACGCCAAAGGCCATGTCATGAGGATACCTAGGGCCTGTGAAGAGGTCCATGTGGCAGAGACATGAAGTCTCCTCAACAACTAGTGCCCCTTGCTAGTCATGTGAGAGAACCACTTTGCCAAAGACTTCTTCAGCCCCAGTCAACCTTTAAATGATTGTGGCCTTGGCTGATGTGTTGTTGGTTATAACTTCAGAGAAACTCTGGACAGAACCAGCTAGTTAAGCTGCTCCTGAATGCCTGATCCACAAAAACTGGATAATAAATGTTTACAATTGTTTTAAATTTCTTTTTCTCAAAACTCAAGTTTATTGGGGTGACAATGTTTTGTAAAGTTACATAGATTTCAGGTGTACAATTCTGTATTACATCAGCTGTAAATCACATTGTGTGTTCATCACCCAGAGTCAGTTCTCTTTCCATCACTATATATATATATATATATATCCCATAAATCTCTAAAATTTGGAGTAATTTGTTAATGCAGTAATAGATACCAAATATTTATTTATTTATTTATTTATGCACATGGCAGGCTGGTAGAGTGGAGAAAAATTTTTATCTTTACCAATAGTAGAATGACTAATGGTGGGAGACCAGCAGAAAATATATTTTAGGATAGAAGGGTCTTTAAATTACAACGTGTAACCTGCTGCCAAATTCTTTGTGTATGACTTGATCTTCCTGATTTGTCCATTGCTATAGTGCTTCCAGGGATGAGATAGCCATCAGGCAGAGCCTATACACTTTTCAAGAGCCAATGAAAATGTTTAAAAATTTAAAGCAAAAAGGAAAAGATGCCAGAATCATAAACAAAAGGGAGTCAAATAAAAAAAATGTTACATTGTACCTAACTTACAAAAAAGAAAAATAAATTACAAAATAGAAATTGTTAGCAATGTGTTTCTAGAACATTGTTCTTCCAATTATATATAAATTATACTTAACATAGGATGTGGGTACAAAATAAGAGTTGCTGGGGCATATAAAGATCTTAAATGCCTCTGAATTTATTCTATTTGTTGGACGTCCCTGGAATGAAAAACGAATTACATTTTCGTCACAAAAATTGAGGCATTTACTTTTTTTTTTTTTTTTTTTAGTAGCTGCCAATATGAATATCCTTTCAGGAAATGAAACTCAGGATTTTATGAATGCAATTATTTAAATGATTTATCTAAGTAACCGTAAGAAAAATCTGAAGGGGAAACTGGAATTTTAATAATGGTTTGTAGTTTCTTCTTCTTTTTTCTCTTTCCTTTCTTTTTCTTCCCTTCTTCCTTTCTTCTTTAGAAGATTAGAGAAATATTTTCTCAAGCATTTCTGGAGATACCTGGCAAGATAAGATCAAGAAAGCTTGGTAGAAAAGTTTAAGAATGGGCAGAAAGTGGATAGTTTGGACAGTCATATTCTAATCTGTTTTACTTATTTCATAGCCTGAGTTGAATATTTCACTTTATATTTTTTGTGACCTACATAGTAAAAAAATAATAGCCCAAATTTTTATAGAGCATTGTGAATAAATTTTTCAATTTCTTTGAATATAAACAAGTGTTACATAAATGCAAAGTATCTTGATCAGAAAATCCCTGAAGGGATTGGTGCTACTGAGCCACACCACAGGGTCTCCTGCAAGGGAATTCAATGTCATCTAAGTGTCAGCTTGGCTTGTACTTGACAATAGAGTCCTGTAGTGCTTAGATTTTTAAATATTCTGATCATACAGAACTGTTCAATTTTAGATTTTTTTCCTTTTTCTTGCTCTTCCACAACTGAAATGGAAGTTTGGTGCAAGATTTGATGAGTGAAAAGAACAACAGTGGCTAAATTTGGCTTTTGAGGAATATAAAGAAATATATCTTATGTGGTCATCAGAGTTTGGGAACACCAAAAATATTTGTGTGCCCACTTGAGAAGAAATTATATTCTCTCCCCAGATATTTCTGAGATGCGCCAGGATTGTGTATGTGTAACCCTGTTGTTGGGTAATTGGTATGATCACTTCCCTTCTTATAATGTCAGGTCATTTTCCTAAAATCCACATTCTCCCATTCCATTGCTCTTGTTTATGTTGCTGATCTTGGACACCAATTGTTAATGTCTTTTGGGCTTCTGACTTCCAGGTTGCCTGTGGGACACGTATAGTCTGCTGTTTATTCAGTACTATGCTCAGACCCGCGAGATAGTGACTTCTGGCCATCAGTGCCTATGTGCTCTCTCACCTCCTATGGCTCTTAGGATGTGCCTCTGGGTTTCTGAACCTTGTTGTTCTGTTTCTGGTGTCTAGAAAACTGTTCTACCTCGTTTATGAACAAATCTTTTTATTTTTGTTTATGATGGGAGTAGGCAGGAGAAAGTAGGGTGATAAATAGTTTTGTAGACTTCAAGGGATAAATTTGGATCACTTCTAGCACAGACTAACTTTCTCAGAGTGATTGGCTCTCCAAGATGGTGGTGAGGGAGGGAATGGGATGGTCAAGGATAGCCATAAACCATACCCACAACCAACCAGGCTCAGCTGCTGAGTCTAGCTTTCATTTGCTCATACTTATGAGGATTCCTCTCTCACATGACTTGTTTTTCTTTCTGAAATACATGCAGACATGTTTGTATAAGTTTAGATTTCAGTTAGAGACACATGCCAGTCCTTGCCCATGAGCTCCTGGCTCCAGTCAACCAAGTAGGTGATTAGACACTTGTTGAAGGATTACCAAATACTTTCTGATAGAACTCTGTTCACTAAAAACATAGAGAAGGGAGGTGGGGGGAGCAGTGTGAGGGGTGGGTTTGCCTAACTATCCTAGCAACCACCCTGGCTGGATCTCAGGGACAATCCAGCTAGAACATCCACAACTCTTATTTAAAAAGCATCTCTACTCTATCTGTACAAAAGTAGCTAAAAATATAGTCTCAGCCTGATTCCCCAGTGAGATATGAAACACTCTGTATATTCAAATACATTTGTGAATTGCAAATATACATTCATTTGTTAATGATTTCTACCCGATTGCAGTTCTTAGCTTTCAAATTTAGGCTTTCATACAATCAATCAAGGGCGTGTCAACATTTTGTTAAATGTTCCCCTCTGTCAAGACTATTAGCCCAAAATCAACTATTTTTGTTTTCTAAGAAAAGGGCACTTAGGAATAAGATATACATTGAGTGGATTTAGGTGTTCCGCTGTGCATCTGCTTTCTCTGGATGCAAGTAACCTCCAAGAATTTACACCTTGCAGTAAACTTTTAATACAGATGAATTATCTACTAAATTAGGGAGAAAAGAACCTTAACAATGAAAGAAAAATTTCACCATGGTGTACTCCCTAAGTGCTTTCATAGGAAAAATAAATGTCTTAGGAAAAAAAGATAGAAATGAATTATGGTAGAAAATAAATATAAAAACTCTTCAGCTATCAAAATGTCTTTGGTTTAAGAAACACAGAACTACATATTTAATGTGTCCACTGTCTTGAAAGCACTTTTTCTTTTAAAGAACACACTTGATATGTTATTTTGGCAAATTGGATCTATAATTGTACATGGTACTATTAAAAACAACTAAGAGTCAAGATTCTCTATATAATTGTTTACCTTTTCCCTGGAAGATTATTTTTTGTGTAGGGACAAACTGTTGTATCTTATAACTATATCATTCTCTAGAAAAATGCAGAAAATATTTAAGCAAATATTAATTCCTTGACACAGCTAAGGTAGAATAATTGCCTGTATTTTCAACTATTCATTAGATAAAAACATTAAAAAACTGAGTATTTAAAAACTTAATGATATTGTTATTTTTCTATTGTTATTGTTGGGAAGAATCTTGTGAGGAATTTTTTTTTTTTTGGCTCTTTTTGAGTTTTTCTTTCTTTCTCAAAATATATGTTATAATTCACACAGACACAGACACACACACACGTAATCAATTTGAACTGCAACCCACCAGATTGTGCTGGTCTCATCATATCACACATACCACTTTATCTCACTTATTACTCAACATCCTGGCCCAAGAAGCTGGGATATTTCACACACACACACAGACACACACACACACACACACACACACACCACAACAACACAAAATACAACTAACGAATGGCTGCATGGGAGCCAAGAGAAATGGTGATGAGGCTTAGAGTTGTCATTTAAACTTCTGCGTTCACCATTATCCCAGACAATCCTAACACTTCGATAAAACAAAAGTATTATGTCTGATTTCTGCTTCAGGGTTGTTCAGTTAGATAAAAATAAATCATCTAATCTTACAGTACCACTGAAAGAGAAAAAAATGAGCTTTTTTTCTATCACTCATGAACTCAAGAATATTAGTGACTGTAGTTCTGAGAAAAACCTTTACTGTCATAAGTTCAAAAGCCTGGTCAATGTAAAAGTAATTCTATAAGTCATATAACTATTGTCTTAAGCAATTATAACATCTGCAAGTTTCTTAAAAAACATTTATACCTGATTTCTAAATCATACAGACATAGAGCAGAATTTATTTTGTGTGGTTTCATGGTGTCATTGCCTTTTTAATTGTTTTACACATTGTTGCCATTGCACTACTGAATTGGACCAGAAATGTGAGATCTGTTGTTGTCATCAATGTCTTGCCATTAATTACTTCCCTGCCCCTTTACTCCACTATCACTCGTTGTTGGCAATACCTCACGGGCTATTTCAGTTGTCCATATCCGTTGAGGATCTCACAACCAAAGGACTTAGTGCTGGATGAGTAAAGGTCCAGCCAAAGGGTAGAAACTAATTTGAGTATATAAAACAAGGGAATTTAACGTGGGACTTGATTACCAAGAACTGAAAACTCACCTGAGACTACATGTGTACTGAGAGATGAAACAGGAAGCTACTTTGCCTCTAGGCTGGAGGGACAAAGGCCAGAGGGCTGTGGTCAAAACAAAAGGATGCCTAGGAATAGCTCTGAAACCAAATAGAGTTTGAATAGGCCCAGGTACCGTTAAAATCTTTAGTAATAGCAACTGGAACTTCAACCACCCCATCTTTCTGTAGTCAGTCTACTTTCATTCTCCAGAGTGGCTCTGCAAATACTCTCCAGGTGTTTACAGCTCCATCACCCGGTGCTCACTCATACGCTCTACTTGTTAAACTCCTCACTCCCAAGACCAACTCACCTGACTTGTCACTATGGATGCAGTGTCTTTCTCCTCCTAAGGTGGCTGCCCTTCCTGGGCTTTGCATTCTGTTTCCTTTCCTCTTATCAAGAAATTTATATAGTGAATTTCAAACCATTCAGCTAGTCATTGCCACAAATATTTAACGTGTACAAGTCTCCCCTGTTCCCTGCCACCCTCATAAAAAGAGAGTAAGAAAGGCTTACCTCTCTATCCTCTGATGCACAGTCAAGATTTTGAAAACATTCTTTGTACTCACTGTCTATTAACGTCCTGTTTACTTGTCACCTCACTGGAATCTGCCTTTTGCTCTCGTTTTCTACTGAAATTGTACTCTCCAAAGCCACCTCTTGTCTTGCCACAAACGACCCTTTTTCTTACTGCAATGGAGAGGATATTTTTGGACTATTACAAAAATGTATTTTTGTCCCTAGTAATTTTTAATTTCTAGCTGTCTGTTAGCTCTCATATCAAGAGCCATATTAGAGGCTTCAGAAAATAGTTTTCTTTACTGTTTAGAGAGGATATCTCTTCCAAATTTAAGACTGAGTTGCTCTCAGGCTTAATTCAATACCTCCCCTCTCAACCAATAAATAACCTGCAGATAGTAGTTCTGTAAGTGTGGTTTGGGGACCAGCAACACCAGCATCAGCTGGGAACTTGTTAGAAACGTAAATTCTCAGAATTCACCCAAAACTACTGAATCAGAAACTGTAGGGATGGGGTCTAGAAATCTGGATTTCAATAAACCCTGCAGTCTTTTTTGATGCATACTAAAGCTTGATAAGTACTGAGGAAGGGAAGAACAGAAAATAAAAAATAGAAAAAAGGTAGAGGGGCAATGAGGTTTTTAGGGTCGAAAGTCTTTAATTTGTACCATTCCCTCTGGTGGGGTGGGAGCAGGAAACATCAAAGGCTGAGGTAGGTATGGCAGAATCCTTCAGAGGACATTTCCGGGAGAGGTGAGGGGATAAGTTGGGTGCTTCCCCAGGCAAAACTTGAGAAGATTCATGCATCATGACAAATTGTGGTTCTGAGGAGGCTATAGACTCAATCGAGTACATTGCAGCCAGTGCATAAACCCCAGGCCAACTTGGTGAGCTGAGAGCATGGCTGGAATGCTAGACCATGTGAACTTCAAGGACAAGAAGAGAAGACCACTGCGGGCACATACCCTGGTGACTGGAAAGAGTTTTTGTGGCTGGTACTGGGCGGTGGTGGAAGATGGTGCCTGGCCACAGGTCCATGTGCAGTGTTACCCAGTGAAGAATAAAGTAGGCACTTACCACAGAGACATGAGTACAGAGTATTATTATAAAATACAAGTATGAAAAAGTATTACAGTTAGGTAAGCTGAGGCAGAATTTCAAGACCACGCAAACTTAAAAGACAAAGTCAGAGTGTAAGGGCCAATGTAAACACGATCATAGAATTTCAAATTTGGCCCTTACCATTGTAGCTACTAAAGAATTGGGTATATATAATGCTCATTGTCTTTAAAGAAGAGGAGAAAGGGGAGGAGAAGAAGGGGTAGGAGGGGGCAGGGAGGAACCTTCCCAACTTGTTAAAAAAAATGAAAATTTGTCCTGTGACAAAACTCTAAAAAAGAAAAAAAAAATGGTTAACATGAAGATATAAAAGGAATGTCTTTGATAAGATTAATATAGCTGCTTGGATGAACGGCTGAGTTTGTGTAAGTTTTGTACTTCTCCATGTTAATATACTTATTTATATGTGAACGTAAGTTCATGAACTTATGAGTGTCAAGTGTGGGTTTATATGTAATATGGAAACCATGGGGAAGTTTAGTATCATAGTCTTTATACTATACCTTTTCTTTGTGCTTGGCTTGTATTTTGTCCTTATTACCAGTTGACACTTATAACAACTTATAACTCCATTAAAAAAATATGATTATTTGACAATCTAAACTACTTTAAAGTATCTCAAAACTTATTACATTTTAACCAGCTTATTTGATTAATTTGTTTAATTAAACCAATATCTGTTTATTTGATTACATAGTCATAAAGATCACTTGAAAAATTTTACATAGTAAGAAATAAAAATTATGAAATATCTACTAAACAAGAATAAAAGTTGATTAAAAGTGGTGACACTTATAACTAGAAACAAAATGATTCATTGACAATTCTCTTTCTCCAGACAGATTATTACTAGGCTTCTTTAGTAGTAAAATAGAGGTCAAATGCAAATTCTAGTTAGTTTAAGTACCTCTAGGCATCATTATATATTTAAATTGATTCCATATAATTCACTGAGTCAAACCTAAGCTTTGATTCTACTTATTTATTTACCTAATCAACAAATATTCATTGAGCACATACTATGTGCCAGGATGTATATATAGCAATAAAGAAAATATAATGCCTTTTAGCAAGTCTTATGGAAAGACAGACAAGTAAATGGGAGGTTGCAATAAATTGTGACTGTGCTTGGTGTTGAAAAGAAAGAACATAGGAGAGCTCCCAACCCAGCCTCAGGTGTCATGAATTGCTTCTTGCCATTTAATTGGAACTCTTATGGATAAATATGAGTTATCCAGATGAAAATGCAGGAAACAATGTTCTTCACACAGGAACAATATAGACAAAGGTACGAATAACACTATGAGTACTTCAAATGGATTAAAGAATCAAATGATGGCAGGAGAATGTGATAAGACAACAAAGGAATGCAAGGCAGGCTAGGTAATGAAGGGATTTACATTCTATACCAAGGAATTTTGATTTTATTTTGTGTTACATTATTGAAGCAATTGAAAGAGTATTTTCTTCTAGGGAATGAAAAAGATTCATATTGTGTTAAACCACTATGATTTCTTTATGAAGAACTCATTATAAGATATTGAAGCAGGCACTAGTGATTTCCTACATAAAATCAATTTTATTTATTTCTATTGAGTTGTCTTGAAGAATAAATGAGATAACAACTATGGAGTTGATAACACAGAGCCTGACATATAGGTAGTGTTTAGCAAATGTTAACTATTATAAATGAAAAGGAAGATGAATTATTTTCTTTCTGTATAAAGCAGTGTATGCCTTGAAAGACTGTCATAGGAGATATACTCATATGCTCTAACTGGTAGGTTATTTTGAATCTGAGCTGCTTTATTTTCCCTTTAGTGAATTGATTATATTCTTAATTTGATTTTAATTTCCTAAAACATCTAGTGTTATGTAAAAGAGTGTGACGTTTCCCAGGTTTTTATGTAGGCTTCCTGATTCATTTAAATGGGATTTGATCGCCAATAGGTTTCTTTTGTGCTCATGAACATCTTAACCATTCATATCACGAGGGAAAACACTTCTAGCCAAACTGTATCCCCATTCCTCTTTGATTATCATCATGATCATCAACATCATCAGCAGCACCACCACCGCCATCATCATGGTCATATCATTATCAACTCCATCAACAAGGAGCACTGATTCATCATTCACCAAAATATAACAATAATCCAAGATGGGTTGATACAGATCTATGACTAGGACGACCAACACTGATGTAGTATGGCCTGAGAGCAAGGGAGCAAGCAGAGGGGAATAAATTGAGCTGGAGTTTGAATGAAATAGAACTGTCATGAGTAAAGCCGGAGTAGGAAAGGCTCTGGCAGAATGACTATGAACAATGAGGGGATGAATTCAGTGGTGTGAATGTATGGGTGGGTGGGGTCTGTGTAGAGTGGGAGACAAGAATAGTAGGATTTAAAATGAGAGCTAGATTTGGACCTTATTTCAGGGGGAATGACTGAAGAATTTAGAATAGGTTTCCACTGAATCAGAATCAATAAAATTCTGTCTTTAAAACCTAAGCTAAATGTCTTAGTTAGCTTAGGTTTGATTTCCAAGTAACCAGAATTCCAGGATGAGTTTCAGTTTCATGGAAGTTTACTTTCTCAGTTCATCTTTAAAAAGTTCCAATGCCACCTCTTTTAAATTTTGTGGGTTTGTAATAACTAGGTGCAGTGCCAGGTGGGTACTAGACTAATCTGGAGGATCATATGACACTAATATAAATTAATATTGAATGTCCACTGTAATTGAAAATAAATTTAAAATTCTAAAATAAAATATATCAAAAAGTTGGAAAGTTAAAGATTGAGCAGGATTTCTGGATTATAGGAGAATATCTTTTCAATTTGGAGTGAGTATAAGATCTGAAATATCATCTCTGGAGTAAGAATTTGACAATAAAGAATGATCTTTGTTTAGGTTGAGCTCTACAAAATTCTTTGTGTTTTTCTTAAAGGAAAGATTATAATCCTGCATGGCTGTTTTGGGTCAATTGTTTATATGCTTTTACAAATTGGCCTGATTTGCTTAAAATGTTTGGAATATGGGACAACAGAATATGCCAGAAAGTAATCATCTCATTATGCAAGAACATCTTTAAACTTTTCTTTAAAATGTTATTCCTAGCCTCCACAATACTCCAGTTATTATGACACATACAAATACATAGATAAGACGAGTTTGGTGATCCCCTAATTGTTAGTAGGAACCTGAACCAATAGAAGAAATACTGTGCAAACATGCCCTACTCAGGATCATGTGGGTGGGGAAGAAATACATAAACCATGCTGTGTCTTCCAAACACCTCTGATGATAAATGAAATGGGACTATTATGTTTCTCTTCCAAATGGCTGGTTATTGCCCATCTTCATAAGCATAGATAAATGGATTTCCTCAAAGAATCTACATGGGTGGCCCCATTTAACTGGTAAAGAGTTCTATCTATGAATATGTTCAGCTTCTAAATTAAACACACACACACACACACACACACACACACACACTTCCAACAGCAAAAGAGCAAAAGTCCATGGTTAATCAGTTAAAATTATTTTAGCATGGAATAGTTAATGACCCTTTTGGCCCAATATCATGCAAATATTGTGCATGCCTTTGGTGTCCCTTCCATGGGTTACAAATGCAGCTATCACCTGTATTCACATTCATTAACACATTCATTTACACATTCTTATCATGTGTATAGTAATACTGCTCTTTCTGACTCTGAACAAAAAGCATAACACAGTTAAATGAAAATCTCTGCACGTGCAGACATACAAAAATAGCAATCATTCATCACACTTTTAAAGAGCATTTCATTAATATGTGGATCAGAACATACTTCTTGTTGTACATCATTTAATTGTTATGTATTTAAAATGAGACGTATTTCTAATATTCTCTTCCAGCTTTCATATACTTCAAATTTATTATGTCAGTTGGTAGTGGCAATGACATCACAAGATGAATTCAAAGCAATGATTGCTTTAACATTTAAAAAGCTTAGAGTGTGCCGATTATTCAGACTGCTAAGTGAAAGTACAAATGTCAGTTTAGCTATCTATAATCTCATACTGTTTAAAGGTTCATGAATTACACATGCAGTGGGTAGAAATGGAGGAAGTGAATTTGACTAAAAGACCTTTTTCACAAAAAATTTGCTGAAATGGTTTCTTCTAATGTATTTTAGTGATTAATCAATTTGATTTAAAATGTTAGAATTATTTAAGGTCTGTACTTTGGATTTACTGTGAACTCAAAGCATGTTTATATTTATTGCATCAACTAAGTAAACAGCATATGCTTAATGCTTTTAAAATGCTCTCCAGTAAAATTTAGGTCAGTGCTTACTTGTTAGCTATCAGCCACGAAGGTACATTGACATGTTTGATTAACAGTGTGCTTCTCCCACAGTGCTTTGTGTAATTTCTGCCATTTTATGTCATTGGAAAAAATTCAGCATCAGCTGCTATCATATATTTAAAGATGTTTTACTTGCATTAATTTTCTATATTTTTCAATATTTACACACCTCCCTTTCTAAATTATGTTTGTCTTCTTTGAAGAACAAACAATTCTACCACGTGAATACTCTTTAGAACGTAAAAATCGCAATGCTCAAGATGTACTGATTTTCTCCTAACACAGTGTGCTGGTCGACATGGTTTCAATAATACAGTGAGGACCAAAAATGACTGAAAATTAGGATTATTTGAAATTTTAACCACTATCTGACCCTATTAAACATTGTAAAGTCCTATTACTGGATAGCTATATTAATGGCACCACAAAACCAGTTTGTCTAGAAATAAATATTTTACTTTCCTTTTCCAGCAAGTCTGGTTTTTATCCATATTATTGCTGGTAAATATTAATGGATAAGTTCTATAATGGACACTACAAAAATACGGGGTAATAACTCAGCTAGAGGTATTGGGAGAAATAGTTTTATTATATATTGGCATCTACCAAATCTCACTTCTCTCTACTGAAAACGTTTCATGCTTATAGATGTTTGTAGGAAAAAAAAGAGAAAAGGAAAATGATGAATATCAGTCCAAAACATTTCTATGTGACGTGGAAAAAGGAATTAATATATGCATAATTATACCAGTTTGGGCATTAAAATACCCTAGTGGCTACATTTATCCAGTAAGCAAAATGTCCTGCTGAATGGTGTGCAATTGGTTTAATATAACAAAGAATTACAAGCTGAAAAGTGGCAATTGCAAGGCTGAGTTCAGTTAGTTGAAAAACTGAGGCCCCTGAAAACTCATGTCATGGTTCAAAAGTCCTCCCTTAAGGTGAATAGTGTTAGCCTACATTGAGCAGGTGTATCACTACTGGTAACTAGGAGAGGCCAAGTAGACAGGATCATAGGATGCTTTCATTATTAGTTTTTGGAAAGGTAGATGAATCAAATGACAGTGTTCATTTACATCTTAGTAGAAGAAAAGGCCTCATGTTGGAATTGTTCCTATTGTCCACGTTTCTAAATCATTCACATTGTTCCCTTGGAGTAATTTAGGTCAGAGCATCTTTAACTTCACCCTGATAATCTTCTGTGCAATCTCATATAGTCAAATGTCTTCAAGGTATTTTCTCTTGGAGGGCACGTCAGATCTGGCCTATTCAGATCGGAACTCATATTGTTTTCCTCCCAAGTCAACCTCCCTCCCTCAGTGTCTCTCTTTATGTGATTGGTGTTGCTAGTTTTTGAATCCTGGACATGTTCTCAATAAGTTTTATCAACTTCTCTATCCCATCTTTTCAATCTGCCATCAGCCCAGCATACTGCTGTCATTTCTACCTTACCTGAGTTTCAGTATTTCAAATGTATTTTTGTAACTGGCCATATTCTTCCAGGAGATTCAGCTACTACTATGCCTTTAAGCTGCCATAAAATTAATATAATAAAATATTTTTATATTCAGAAGTTGTAATAGGACACTTACAATTAGCTCCAATTTCAATAAAGTCTAGTTTTCAAAGATCTCTTCAATTTGGCTACCCTTGTCTCACAGTAGTCTCCATGGTTCCAACAAGTTGTTTTCCCTCTTGAGCCCTACACACACAATTCCAGTCTCTGATTAGAATTCAGATTTCATACCCAGGAGTAATCCATATGTTTTCTTGACTTGTCCAAAACCTCCCTAATACTTCAAGTCTCTTTAAGCTTCCCAAACTCACTTTTGATGTCACCTAGTCCAGTCCTCTTCAATGTGTGTATATGTACTTGTCTTTGACAATCACTCTCCCCACCTGAAGCCATCAGGACTGTATGGAACCATGGCTATGTTTTTAAAAACCCTCTCCCTATTTCTTTTTTGCAACTGTTTCTCCTTTTCTCTTATAGCAGCTGTGTTCCAAGCCCATAGGATCTTCAATCTTCTTAAAAGCCCTTCTTCAATTGTCAAGTTCTCCCAATGTCTGTTCAATTGAATACTCATTACTGGGACCCAAAGGTGCTTTCTTACCTCGAGTTCCACCAAATTTAAAAAGCTTTTTCTGATAAACTCAGTCAAGACCTCTGTTTCCTAGAAATCAACAGCATAATTTTGGGTGGGATGTGAGTATGATAAGTTGTAGTACTTTACAATAATTCTCTAAATGCTCTCAATAAGATCCGAATTTCCTAGGATGCAGGGATTTTGGTTCTCCTGACTCCTCCACAGTACTTGTCAGGCAATTGATCAATACTTATGTGATTGAATTGAACTGAAAATCAGGTAAAGGGAGAGAAGTTATGTAATAGGGGATAAGAAACTGATTCTGAGTTGATAGAGTAGGGAGAAGGATTCAGCAGCTTGTTATGAAGACTTGGGAGCTGGTGGGATGAGGCAGATAAATGGGAGTCAATTGATTTCACTAGTATTAGGATAGATAGATAAGTAGGTCTCAAGCATAGCTGCACATTTTAGTCACCTGGGGAGCTTTCAAAATTTTATTACTTTCTCCACTCACTACCACTCTCCCCTCCCCATTCTGATTTAATTGCTCTTGGATGGAGCACTGGTTATTAAAAAAAAAAAAATACCTGTAGGTAATTCTAAGGTGCAGAGAGGGTTAAGAACCACTAGTACAAGACTTTGCTACTTAGTGTTGTCCCAGGACCAACAGCATTGGCATCACCTGGAAAATGCCATGTCCCAATCTTCCAGAGTCAGAATCTGCATTTTGACAAGCTTCCCCAGGTAATTCATATGTATACTAAAGTTTGAGAAGCACTGTATTAAGGGATTCATACTGATTTTGTCCAAGAGGATCACCTTGACATGCTAAGAGTCTAGTTTAATATTACTTAGGACACATGCACTGCCCCTGGCTCAGATATGGCCCATCAAGTTCTGAATTTGTCTAAGAAAGGCAGGGAGGAGCAAATGGGAGGGCAGGGCTTCCGTAAATCTGGCAATTACTCCAATTAGCCTTGAATCCCTATTTTTTTTCAGTATCAATTTTGTGTACTGTGACAACGCCTTTGCCTCCTTCCTGCTTCTCTTCTAACAATTTATCCTCCCCCAAGAAAATCTATTTCTTTGTTGATCATCCAGAGTTTTAAAGCTACTTATCCAAAGCTTCTTATGGGGAGTGTTAATGCTAATGGATTTAGTGCTAACCACACCAGTCAAGATGGCAACCACATCCATGAAAGGGTATTCCTGTTTCCTTCCTCTGTAATGCTGGGGAAGTAATCAATAGAAAATTTGGAAAGGATGTGAGTGTGAGGGAGAGGACATAATCTCCTAATGTTGACAAGGGCTGACAGTCTTTCAATAACTAACCCAAAGTTTGCTTTTAAACTTTGAACTATTACCTCTATCTGAGGAGATCAGCCCTGCTTCACCCCCAAAGTCATCAGACAGAATGGTCAAGAGTTGCACGCACGATCTAAAATGATAGCCACTAGCCACACATGGCTAATGAGCGTTTTGAATGTGGCCAGTCCAAATTGAGCTGTGTACACTGCATTTTGAAGACTTGGTATAAAAAAAGAGCGTAAAATACCTGATTAATAATCTTATGTTGACTACATGTTAAAACCATAGTATTTTGGATATATATTGAACTAAATAAAATATTGTTAATTTCAACTATAACCTTTTAGTTTTTTAAAACTGAAACTATTAGAAAATTAAAATTACACATGTGGCTTGCATTATATTTCTATTCAATAGCATCACTCTGAAACAACCGAGCAAGCCCTTCCAGGCAGTAAAAGTCTAGGTCAGTATTTGTTCTCATCCTAATTTAATTATAATGTCAATTTACGATGAAGTAGGAGACTCTTAGGCTTAAGCTATGGTTTTAGGAAGGAGCTATGGCTTTAGTGGCATGGGCAGGGACAGGAAATGGCAGAAACATTAAATTATAGATAATTTGGTTTGAACCCATTTTTTCCTCTTTATACTAGATTATCCAGAAAATTTATAAGCTTTCATAAACAGTCTTATAGTAATTTTCACTAGTTCAGAGAAAATTTCGGAGATGGTCTGGCATGACCTAAAGTCATCGATAGCATTAGTGTTTGAGAATAGATTCGGGAGATAAATCATATCTAAATAATAAATATTTATTGAACACCTACAAGGTACTATACTAGGTGATCCATGCTGAAAATATTTCATATTTTATTGAGGAGACAGCACATAGAAAAGCATGAAGATATTCCATCTCTTCGATCCAGTATGTCCAAACAAAACAGGTGGTACAATGTCAAGAACATTTAATAGAAGTTGTGTCTTTATGAATTAAGTGGGCTGAATGTTCCATGCCTGTGTTTGTTTGTTCTTACCATACGAGTATCTATCTATGCTTTGAAATCAGTCCTCAGAGTTATTTCCTTTTCTCTTCTTTTCTTCTATTTTACTGAGAGTGTTAGCTCTGTTCCTTCTTAGGTTTAGGTGGACCGAATATCAGGCTAATGTGTCAAATATCCCTATTTAGAATGGATGAATTGTCAATTGATGGAACAAATATGCTGTATTTGGTCTTTTTTGGGAAAGAATGTGATGATAAAATTGGTAATATTGATCTGTGGTTGCCAAATACTAAATTCTTAGGGTACCCCAGGGAGGTCATTTATTTTCTGTGGATTTATTAAGTGAAATAATTTTTTCACGATATCAACAACTTTCAATATCTATAACAGCTTTTCTTTCAACATTTAAAGAGGAATATTAAAAAAAATACAATACAACCTACCAAAGCTATACAAAGAAACGATACAATGAAAATAGAGAATAATGATTGTGTTAGTCTTGATCAAGAAGTTAGAATACTAAAACAGATAAATTCTAAATGGAAAAATAGAAAACCCATCCCAAACCAAAGAAGGATTGATAGAGTGTACTGTCATTCGTGGGAAAATTCAGCAAATACAGCAGTTCCCCGAATAATGTCCTTTAATTCAATGTCCTTTCATCGTAACGTTGATAAAGAAAAAAATTGATTCCTACTAGGGTCATTGTCTGGGTGGAATTTGCATGTTCTCCCCATGTCTGCGTGGGTTTTTCCCCAGGACTCCAGTTTCCTCCCACATCACGTGAGGTAAATTGGCATGTCTAAACTGTGCCAGTCTGAGTGAGTGTGGGAGTGTGTGTGATAAAGGGTGTGTCCAGGGTGTGTTCTCACTTGGCCCTGAGCTGCAGGAGAGGCTTCAGCCACCCTCAACCCTGACCTGGAATAAGCGGGTTAGAAAATCATTCTCTTGTTTTTATTAATCTTTCTTAAATGTACGTACGGATCGCATTTATTTCAGTGTTTAATATTAGAAGTGTTTTGGGGTCTTTATTTAGAGTTTTGGTGATGTTTTTGTGACCAGAAATATGCTGCAAAAACTTAACTCTTGTTTGTATCAATTCGCCTGTGGTGAAATTGATTTCATGACATGTCATTTCACTTAAAATTGCAGTTTCCAAGAACTTATCGAGGACGTTAAGTGAGGACTGACTTCCTGTATATTATCAGAGTGCATGGGAAATAATGCATTCACATAATCCATTGCGGGGAGGGTGCAGATGGACTGTGCTTTAGATATCATTAGGCCGGTGTTTTCAAACACCAAGAATAAAATCTCATGGGTTGTAACCAGGATTTGAAAAACAAAAAGGAATAGCATAGAAAATATGAATATTCATTGCAGTTTGTAAGAGTAAATGCTATTTCATGAAAATCTTGCTTTAGTTGTATGTGGTGTGGGTGTGTGTGTGTATTCTGGGTCACCATGTAAACTATATCTCTTATTGTGGACAGTATTCAAAAATATTTAAAGAATGCTACAAAATACATTTTAATGGGTAGCCATTTAAAATGATGAGTTCGAAGTCTAGGAAAATTACAGCTTTCCCCAAAGCCACAGACCTGATTAATAAGAAATGTGGACATAGAAACTTAATGACTCCTCATAAACTTTGCTGTACTATGCTGTTACTTTATTTCAATCTCAAATATTCTATAGATGAATATGGAGAAAAGATTCTGCTGCCACTTCAAAAATAGTTGAAGAGCTTATTACTGCATAGGTTCTTTTGTACATAACTCTACAGACTATACAAATAATATGAAAATATACTGATATAAAGTTTTCTTCAAGTCATATTTTAGAGTTAAGTAACAGCATCTATTTTTATATTTTTGAAAAGGGTGGCTGCTGATTTTCTCTCTTCTAAACTGATTCTAGGTGATAATCACAAAAGAACAATGATTACTAGGTAACAAATTTGGTGAAATATCATGAGTGTTTATTGCTTTTCTTCAGGATTATCTGGTCTAGTAGAGAGCACAGTCATGAATTTTAACCAACTGCCAAAGGATTGATTCAATAAATTTGAGTATAGGATTCATTATGGTTGGCAAAGAAGCCTAAAAAATCTGAATGACTTAAAGAGATTAAGTCATTTTAAGCCATTGTAAACTATTGTAAACCATGATTAGTCACCGTAAAAAGTTACATGGAAAGACAAAAATGTTTTGCAATAATTTGTATGCTCCAAATGGAAAAAGAGTTGAGCATGCATCTTCTAAAATGGCGATGTAAGATATTCATTGACGTTTTACTGTATTACAAAGATATGTTTCTATGTGTTCTCAAGATCATTAGCAAACGCTTTAGGTGCATATTAAGAATGCAACGTTACAATTCTTTATAACGCCCATAGAGATAAAAATCAGGCTGAAATAAAATGAAGAACTTTAGACAAATCTGGATTCATTCTCCTCCTTTCATCAACCCACCCTGAGCCCCAGAATCTTAGTAAGATCCACACAAAAATAGCACTATCATTTCTATATAGCAATCCTGGTAAGGTTGTAGTTACCTTTCAGTACAAGCATGAACACATGAACCTCTTTCTGGGACAGTAGTTTCTTACCCTTTGACTTCATAATTACCTTAGGATTGACTTAGGCAATCTTTTCTAAAGAATTTATGGACTGCTTATATAAATGTATAGACGCATACACACGTAATTTAGACAATTATATTAGGATATGTATAGAATTATTTTTAAATTACTGGTAGAATAAATATTTTTAAGTGCGGCTGTATTAGCCTCACCAGTCTTTCTATTGACATCTTAATTGTTGTAAAAACATGTATTTTCATACAATTATCATTAACCTGCAAACAATAACCTTCTGCGTGTTTAAAGTGGTTGCAGAGCTTGTTATTATAGACTGCTTTCAGTCCTGTTCATTTGGTATGCTGTGTTTTTAATACAAATGTAACCCACTCTGCATTTTCCATTTAAAATGCATAAGGCAAAGTGCATCATAACAGGATGTAACTACGTATTAATCAAATTAGCACAACACTTCAAAGGCTTGGGCTTTTTGCGGGGCTCCCGTTAGATCACAATTCATGAAGGAAAGAAGCAGCATAATGAATGGCTTGGCAAGGGAGCAGTTTATTTTCTTTCCAGAAAGATACAGAGTGGGTTAATTTTCATGATGGGAAAACATGTCGAGAAAGGGTAACAGTAAGCATTAAGCTGAAGGGCAATAAGTGGAATTTAGAATACAATGGTGGTTTTGCCACTGATGAAACATAAATTCTATAATTATTTGATGACACAATAGAATGCGAATGACCTATTGTTAAATTATTAAATCTTCATGATCCAAGAAAATACAAGCCAGTATAGTCAATATTAATATTCAGAACATGGCAGATTAGATGATTCTTTGTCATGGTAAACAGCATGGTATATAGCAATGGAATGTAGTGCATCCAAATACAGGCCTCAGTGCAAGCATAACACATGCCATGTAACATTTTATAATTGTAATTAGATAATTATTGATCTTTATCAGTGTTTGGTTTTGCGTAATCCTAAATATACATGCAGCATAGTGCACACACACAAAAAGAAAGAAAAATTGAATGAAATTTAGCTGGGACTAATGATAGAGAAGAAATTAGACAGCCACATAAATGGAAGTCAATTATTTTGTTTAATATTCAACTGATAGTTATCATTAGATGCCTGGCTCATGCAAACTTCCTCTTCACTGTTACTGACAAATAAGAAATAAACAGCTAATTTCCTTTTAATCTAAAAGTTTTTTTCTTGGCATGGGATTTAGAAGGAACGGAGCACAGTGACAAACACTCACCTACCTCCTGATTTTTTTTCTAAATAGGAGTACAAGATTATTTTCATGCTAGGTGTCGTTTTCTGTTTCTATGTACAAGTCCAGGCTTGCAGCTTACTTGGAGCAAGAGAGCAAACAGAGTTTTCAAAACCAGAACTAGATTAAGGTAATCTTAATTTCGGAGTATTACAAATATTTTGCACAAAGGATGTACTCTTTTCCCATTACACAAATCCATATATATGCACATGTACATAGATACAAGGTATTAGGAGTAAGAAATGCAGAAGATGGGTAAAAGGTTGAAAGCATGTTGGAACCTGGGCAAAGGAGAAAGACTGAACAGAGGAAAGAAATGGGAAAAGAGACAACTGAAGCGAGGTAGAGGAGAAATAATAAGGCTATCATAGCAAGAAGATAGAAATTGGGGAGGGAGGAAGAGGAGCATAGCGGTGAAGGAGAAGCCCACATGACCCATCAAAAGGGGCAAGCAGGTGAGTTTCTGTGGACACATCTTCTCCGTTCTCAACCTACCAAATGATGGTGATGGTGATGGTGCTGGTGGTGATGGATTGAGGAGCTCTAAGAAGTTTGTGATTCAAAAGTTTTGTGACCCTGTGGCTCTATGACTAAGATGTTCTACTGCCAAGTATTTCCCCAAGTGTCCAGCAATAATTCCCTCCTTTCCCCCTACTTTTTTTTAATAAGAGGAAGGATTTCTATTTTAATAAGGGAATATCAACATTGGTCCCATAAAGGAAACCCTGAAAATTTAGCAGCATTCACAGTTCTCAACCTTACCACATGCTTTTTCTTTTTTCTTTCTTTCTTTTTTTTTGGTGGGAGGAGGGTGTCATTCAGTTTTATTCTGTTCAGAGTAGAATTCAAGTAAACCAGAGTTTCTCTACTTCCACACACCTGACATCTGGGCAGAGAATTGTCTGTGCGCCGTGTGTATTGTAGGATTTTAGCAGCATTCTTGTCTCTACCCACTACCTGCCCCTCAGTCCCAGTTGTGATAAGGAAAAATGTTTCCAGATTCTGTCAAATGTCTACAGGGAGCAAGAATTGTACTTGATTGAGAACCAATGGCCTAAACCAAAGGTAGATCATATGGTCAGGACACCCAAAGAGCAAAGATCAAGTATTAAATAAGATACATTTATATTTTACATCATAACCCATATCATCAAATGGTTCAGGTAAATTGGAAAAACCTCCAGGTCAAAAGATCAATTTGTAACAGCTTAACTTCTTTAAAAACAGCAACAACAAGTAGCACATAAAGTGCATAAAGCTTATAAGTTCCATGGAGGAAGTAAATTTGAGTTTTAAATAATATTCTGAGGTCGAAAGAAGAGATCCAAGTATAGTGCAAGTGGGTTTGAGAGAGAGAGAGAGAGAGAGAGAGAGAGAGAGAGAGAGAGAGAGAGAGAGAGAAACCTCCATTTATGCAAATTCCACATGATTTGAATGTGACATATTTTGAAACAGCCCATATGAATTTAGTAAACACATCATGGGCTGTCCTGAAAACCTTCCAAGAGAAACTAAAAGCTATAGTTGGGTCAGTTTATATTCACATCAGACACTGATTAGAATCCTGAAGCAGCAGGAAGCAACATGGCCCTCAGATTTGGGAATTTTTGGAGAGGGGAAAACAAAATATTCTCTGCTGACGTTGCCTGAAGTTGGTTTTTTCCTCAGAGCTGTGCTCTAGAACAGAAGATTTAACTAACAGGGCTTTGCTAATAAGGGCTATTCTGGGAATACTTTTGGTGAAGACTCTGTTTCATAGACACACTAGACCTATCTTGCCCCACAGACATGTAATGGTAGCTCATCACAGGTAACGAGCGAGTGTGTGTCCCTCTCATGGCGCATTCTCTGTAGCAGTCCTCAAACTTCAGTGGCCTCAGAATCACCTGGAGGCCTTGGTAAAATGCAGATTACTGGGCTCCAGCACCAGAGTTTATGCCTCAGTAAATCTGGCATGTGGTCTGATGCTGCCGGGCTCTTCCGAGGTCTAAGTATACCTGCCTTGGTATTTTCCCCGATAAACCCACACTGAGGAATTATCCTTTTTAGTTGCTTTTTTTTATTATCATTGTTATTGCTCAGGTGTTAGTTAGTGATGCCTATGTTACTTTTACTTCTTACATGTACTTCTTACATTGCCTTTGACTATTTCTCTAATTTTTCTGGTGATAAAAGCCTTGTCTCTCCCATAGAATATGTGCTCTGCCTTTCACTTATCACATAATGCTGAGTACACAATAGATTCCCAATAAATGGCTCCTGATTACAGAATGAATGAAGACAATGTAAGGTGTAAAGTTACAGTATATTTTATCCTTTTGATTTTTCTTCATCAAATGTAGCTATGTTTTAGCTGGTTCTAATACTAACTCCATTTTCTTCCCACTCTAAATCTTTTTTCCTCCCCTGCCTATAGACCTCATTTGGAAAGAACAGGAACACATATTATGGCTTACATACTTCAACATGAAAAGCATATAAAAGGACTTTATAGACATACTTCTATTATCATTATCTAAGTGTATTAGTAAAAGCAAATCTATTACATCCTCCTTTTGGGAAGCCAAAAACATCTGGAATTTATGTGATGAGAAAAAGCTTTGACAGACTTTATTTGACATGCACATCAACTGCAGAGAAAACATCACTGGAGGAAATGTTAAACTAAGTTATGACGCTGTCCTGCCAATAGAAGATTTAAGCTGTTTGGTTGGTTGTGTCCTGAAGATGCATTAAAATATGAAGGCACAAAATGGACAGCTGTTTCAGCGAGATCAACCCTGCATTATCCTAACTGATAAATAAATGTGCAGTATAATGTATAATTCTGGTGTGGCGCTCCAGATTGAGATAATTCTTAAGAGCAAGGCTCAAGTGATTTGTCACCAGACCCTTAGAAGCAATGCTTTGTGTTACATTGCTGCACACTGCTTTTATTTAATGGGAGCTATATCATTTTTATTTGATTTCTTATTTATATTTCAGAATTCTTGAAAGGTTATTCTGCTATCTAACTGAAACTATGTATATACTGCCAAGCCAGACGAGCTCATCTATGTATAAGTAAAAGATTTCCCCTGCCCCCAACTCCTCAAGGTTCATTGAGAAATTCCACCTTTCATAACATGATCTGTAAGAGGGAATGGACATAATATATCTGTCTTTTTTTTCTCTCTGGCTCCAGAACACACCTCAAGCTATCCTTTGAAACTGTGGGAAAGAGAAAAACCATTTCTTCTTTTCTTTACTCCTCTCACTTCTGCTTAAGATGCCATATTTATATCTATATCTATATACACTTATCCATATCCATACCCATATCTGTCTCCTTATCAATTATCTATCTATCTATCTATCTATCTATCTATCTATCTATCTATCTATCTATCCTCTATCATCTATTTGAACTTCAGATTCAGAAACATAATATAATACTTAAAATTAAGATTGTTCCAGGAAATCCATGACACGTAACCTTGTAAGCACCATATTTAGAGATCCGGAGGTGTTTGCTCCCACCTTTCTTAGGTTCTCTTCTGCACCTGTCCATTTTTACCTCACAGTCAAGTTACAGCATGACCCCCAGGAAAGGCCATGCTGCTCCAAAGGAGTCACATTAAAGCAATTCCCACAGATATCACATAGGTGCCTGGCTATGCTATGGGGGCAGATATTCTGATGACATATTGAACAAATATCTTCTCTTTCTTGAACAAATCTGCAAACAGCTTTTCTCCATTTCTGTATGTAAGTATGATTTCTTCAATGTCATTGAAGGGACTTAGGTCAGAGAGTTTGAATAAATAAAAGCTCTGAAGCCTTGACCATATATGCTACTATTTCTAGCATCTTTCCTTGCTATCTTTGATTTTGAAACTTAGTGGAATATGCCATTCACCTCTGCAACTCAGCACTGAAATATGTTGAGGTTTAGAGGTTGAGGATTAGAGCTTGAAGATGTTTATCCCAGATATACTTCCAATACAGTCTCTTCTGCTGTGTTGGTTGTGCCTTTTGTCAAGCTTTCCTCTCTGCCTTCTAGTCTGAGGACTGTGTCCTGGGAAGAGAATGTGAGCTATCTGAGGGCGGGATCAGTGCCATTCTTTTGTGCCCATAAGGCCTAGATAAATATTTGGTGAATCAGTGAATGAATGAGGAAATAGACACAAAATATGAATTGTGCTTTCTCTTTAGCTCCAATTACTGCATTTATACTTTTCTTATCTTTTTCTTAACTCAGCACAAAACTAAAATGTTTAAAAAATTTTTTTTCATATCCTAATTTTATTCTTTATAATCCCTTTTCTATAAATCCCTGTCCAATACCTTGGATGGGTGTGTTCATTCTGTCTTTATGCAGGTCCTTTTACTACTTGCATTTGTAGAAGGGCTCTTTTTCTTGCTATGGGCTTGTTAGGTATTTGTCCACCATCTTTCTCTAGGTAAATCAGAATTATCATGGTTACAGATTAAGACCTTCTCTTGAGCAATTCCTTTCAGGATCAAAGACTATTTTCCTCTTGCATCTTTCTATATCTGTTTTTTTTTTTCCTAGAGCCTATAATACATCTGACTTTCTGTCTATCACAAATTCTGAGATTATAATACTACTAATAGTAACCATAAAATATTTCATTGTCATGAATTTTTAATTTACCAAGTCTAAGTCTATATATGTGTATATATATATATATATATATATATATATATATATATATATATATATATATATATATAATTTGAGAATAAGGCTCCTTTCAACAAGGATTCCTGCCCCCTTTGCTTCACTTAAACACTCCTCCTAGTAAGTCAGAGTGGTGGCATTATCTCCTGCCACTTCATCTACACCTTCGGATATTAAATTGTCACCTAGACTCGTTAACAGCTAGGTAGTCTTCTTTTAGTTGAATGAGATGTATAGCAAATGTCTGAATAACACAACACCTTTTCTTTGTTTCTTGCACTTTTTACCAAGTCTTATTCTGCCCTTGCAATGTCTTTAGGTTTTTTTTTTTTAACTTTTAGTTTCAGATGTACAAAACTATGTAATAGTTTATAAATAGGTAAACTAATCAGAAGCAGTCTCAGAGATACAGAGAAAAAACTGAGGGGATGGGAGCAGGGTAGAGATGGGGAAGAAAGTGAAGGGATTAGAAAGCACAAATTGGTAACCACAAGATTGTCTTTAGGATCTTTCCCCTCTTGTCGTCATTGCCCTGGTCCAAGGCAGAATGTGCCTGGAATAGCATCTGCCTGGAAAAGCCACCCTTTCATATGCAAAAGCCTTCTGACTACAATCTCTACCATCAGGTTCTTTTTCTTCTAATTTATTCTGATATCAACTATCAGATAAATCTTAAAACAATGCATTTAACACATAACATTCCTGCTCAAAAACCTATAATGTATCCCAAGTAACAATAAAGTAATACCCTAGCTTTTTCGCTTGACATTCAAAGTTCTATCTATCAGATAGAACAGATCTATCTTCCTCTACTTCTCACTACTTTTTGACAGTAATCCACAGGCCCAGACACATTTACATGGCCCCGTCTCTGTGCTATTGTTTAGATGCCTTCTCCTTTCTGGCCTCTGCACATTGTAACTCCATGATCTTTGCCACACCTTCTTAATTCAAATAGCCACCTTTTTGGAGTGTTCACTCTGTAAAATGTATTGTGGGAAATTCAATATAATAGACAAAATTTAAACCTAGAAGGGATTTGTCACTTACAGTTTATTGAAGGAGGCAGAAAGTACTGTTTTAGAACTCTTTGATGTAAAGAACATCCACTGATATAGAAGGGAGTATGACACACTAAAAAATTGCCTTTATATAAGCTTTGGCAAAACAAGAACAGAAGAGACTATTTCTGACCAGAGAGGGCGTTTGTGAAAGATTTCATGGAAGAGGGGCCATTCCAGCTGGGTTTTGACAGAGGGATGATATACAAACATATTGGAGGATGGGCATTTTAGGTTAAAGGAATAGCCAATAGTTCAGGATGCTGGAGGGTACAATGTATATATGTGGTGAGTAGCGAGAAGATATCTGAGATAAGGTTGGCTGGGGAGTTAGAGGGAACAGTGTTGAAAGATTTGCATTTTCCTCTGTAGTCAAGGGGAGACTTTGGAATGTTCTGAGCCATGAAATAATACCGTAGAACCTGTTATGAATGAAGATATTTCTGTCAGCAGTGTATCACTGGTGGGCTTTGAAAGGAGGAGAACTAAAGCTCGTGATCAAGTGTGGATGCTCTTGTAAGGAGCTATGTCAGTGCTGATGAAGTCCTGAATTGGGGAAAACAGTGGACATAGAAAGGTTAAAGGGAAAAGCGCTTCTGTAATAGACTCTGTAAGCTTAGAAAGAGACAGAGATAGGCATGGAACATTTGGGAGGAACATCATTCAAATTTCACAGGGTGCTTAATATGTGTCAGGAACTCTGTTGTGGGCCAGAAATACAAAAATGGATACCATAGTACAGGACGGAAAAAGTTCACAATCTAATCAAGTACAGGAATATAAACAAATTCCACACAAAGTAATAAAGGTATCTGTACCTACATCCATCTATCTATGTATCTATGTATCTATGTATCTATCTATCTATCTATCTATCTATCTATCTATCTATCTATCTATCTATCATCTGTCTGTCATCTTTCTCAGGGAACGGAGATATGAAAGAGATGACTTACTCACATGCCATTTTAACTGGTGCTTAAAAGATAAATACAAATTTGATAAATAAGACGAGGTCGATGAGATATTAAGGCACAGAGAAAAGTTGTTGCAAGCACAAGGTGAACTAAAGTACATGGTGTATTTCAAGAATACCTGAGCAGTAGGGGAAGGCAACAGAGGTACCTGATCAAAGGTAAAAAAGAAAATTAGCTACATTGTACTCAACATTTCAATTTGATCTGAAAATGATAATAAAACAGAAAAGAATTTAAAACTATGTCTATGTTTAGAAAAGTAACATTGAGCAGAAGCCCTTGCTGGAGCGTGGTGGGGTAAGAATCAAAGGCAGGCGATTCAGTAGGGAAGAGCTGTTGCAATAATTCAGGTTAGAAATAATGAAGCTCTGGATTTGGGCAGGAGCAAAGGAAAAGAAGATGTGAGATAATACATTTTTGTAGTTGATGGAAACTGGTTCTAAAGCACAGCTGAGTGTAGAAAGAGGTAGAAAGGTGACTGTGAGTATTTTAATATGGAGGATTGAGCTGCTGCTGCCATTAACTGAGAAAGAAAATACAGCCTGAAGAACAGGGTTTATGCAAGAAAGGGTAAGGGATAATAATAACAGCTAATAATTACTGAGTGTTTATATGTACCGGGCTTATTCTAGTACTTTGTGTGAATTAACTCTTTAACCCTCGCAATACAGTCATGCAATACTCATTAGCACCATTTCACAGATGAAGAAATTAAGGCCCAGAGAGCTTAAGTAACTTGTCCAAGTTTTCACAGCTACTAGAAGTAGAGTCAGAACTTGAACCCAGACAATATAATTCAAGAAAATGCATTCTTAACCTTATACTGTCTATCCTTAACTTTATCCTTAACCTATATTTAACTTTGAGCACAAGGAGCTTTTGGTAGAGAATTCAAACTGGGAAGGCTGGGGAAGAAGTCAAAGGTAGAGATGTGGAAATGAGAGTCAGTAACATAGAATAATAAGTTGTCGAGGTAAGAAACGTCTAAACCTATAAAGAATTTTTGTAAGAGTTTATTTGAGTCAAACTGATGACATATACTGGGAACAAGATCCGAAATGCACCAGACAATAACAGTTTTGCAGCTTCCTTTCTACATTTGAAATTAAGGAGGGAATATAAGGGAAATTCCATGGAGGTGGAAGAAAGCAAGGCAGGGATTGCATTACAGGATAGTTAACAAGGTTATGTGCTCTCTTGAGGGTGGTTACAGCTTATTTCCAAAGTGTGTTACCTAGATGCACAGAAATAATGGACAGGGCTAGCTTAAGGCAAAGATAAACCTTTTGCTAGAGAAGTTATATGCTTGGGGCGTGACTACCCACCATGACCTGCCCGGTTAAGAATTTATGATCAGATCCCCCTGTAAGGTTACTTTCCCTAGAGCCCTCACACTTTTTTTGTCCACAAGGTGAAGTAACAGCAGAATGACAAAGGAAGAGGACTGAAGATTGAAACTTGTAAAACGTGCCTCATCAGTGCTTGGAAGTGGTAGGTATGTGAGTAAAGGAAGACTCAGGTGTGATTGGCGTTGGAGGCAGACAGGAAGGTGAGTGCAGAGGTAGAGCTCAAGAGCGTAGATACTGTCCATAAGAAAGCCGTGTTCACCAGCTCTGACCAACATGGCCAATGGCTGAGAAAAAGCCAGGGGATTTGGCATTTGAGGATGAATTCATATCTTTTGAGAAGGCAGTTTCAGATGAGTATTACAGAGAGAAGCTAGAGAGCAATAGGTTGGGTAACATTGTGCAGGTGTGCAGAGGAAGCTATGCTGACGTAAAAAATGTCCAAACCTGTCCATTGTTTCCGTGCATCCACATTAACACACTTTTCAAATGCCCCCTTTCACACCCCTCCTTCTAAAATGTGACCACCCTCAGGAAAGCACGTAATGTTAGCCATCCTCTAATCTGATTCCTGACTTGCTTTCCCCCCACCTCCCTGTCATCTTCTTATGTTCCCTCCTTAATTTCAAATACCTAAAAGAAGCTGCAGTACTGTTCTTCTCTGGAACTTTTCAGATCTTGGTCCCCAGCATATGTCCTCAGTTTGTCTCAAATAAACTCATAAAAATTCTCTACAGGATTGGATGTTTCTTATGTTAACACTATAAAAGATCATAGTATTAAGGAGTTGTAGGATGACTAATCTTTGTAAATTAACTAATCCCAGAGTAGTCATGCAAATATGATATTAAAAACCTGCCTCAGGCCTTTGCTGCAACATCCATAGGATTCATCTAAACCACCTCCCATTGGTGAAGCTCAGCATCTTTCTCCACATTCTTGGTCCTTTGATTCCTGTACTGAGACTCAGTTTGGGTGTGCCCTCTATCTTTGGTGTCTGTGTCTGTGTTCTATAACCCCAGTGTAAGAACAACTTCTATTCTTCTATTCCCTCCCCCAACCCTGATGGTACATAGTAGCTCCATCTGCCTCTGGTCTTATAATCTGCATTAAGGGAAAGTGATAAAATAGAAATAATCTATGAAGATAGCTAATAAAGAAAGTGTATGGTGGATGACCTCAAGTTCCTAAGGAAAGTAGGTGAGGTCATTTGCCAACAAGGAGTGAAGAAGTGGTCTTAAGGGTTTGAGAAAAAATGGAGGGAGTTTGGAAGAATTTGGAGTCTCCACTGTGAATAAAAGGATTTCCACACACTCCAGAGGGGCCAGCTACGATTAGATTTCATAAATGTGTAGAGCCAACTGGCAGTTTCTGGACTTATTCCAGTGTTACTTGGAAGTAGGATAACAAGAGCAGAGAAAACATATGGCTGGCTTTGTCTAACATTGAGGATTGGCAGGACAGTTGCAGAGGAAGTTTGAGATGGGTTAAAGTACTCTTGGTTACTTGTGAGAGAGGAGAAAGGAGGAGAAATGGGTGACTATGGTGTTCAGGTTAGCCGTATAAACAAATGAACAAACTAAAGGCAGAAGCTGACAAGGCATAGGGAAGGGGAGTAAGAAGGGAAAAGTCTAGAGAAAAACCAAGAGTCTAAAGGACAAAGAACAGGGTTAGTAGATGTGAGAAGGAGTAGAAATGGCAGAGACTGGGCCTTATTTTTAGACTGGAATGGTCAGCGTCAGTATTTATGAGTCTAGTGGTTAAAAAAAAAAAGAAAATATTCGGGTGATGATAGGATGTAACATATGGCTTGCCACATGTGGGTTTCCAGAGTAAAATAAAGTAAAAGGTCATGGTAGTGACAAAAGTGGAGGAAGTAAAGGTCTTAGGATGTTGAAAAAGTTATCAACTATAATGTTGAAACTAGCTATGGGGTGGATTGGAGATGAAATCTGTGAGGAAAGTGTGAAATTCTTCAAAGTTTAGAAAATGAACAGCATTGTGAGAAATTAAAAAAAGGCCTGCTATTAAAATCATCTCAATTTTCATCCTCAAGTCATGATCAGCCATGTGTTAGCCGTGTGGAAAAATAGTAGATGAAAGAAAGACAAATAGTTTGTTTAAATTTTATTTCACTGGTGCAAAAGTATTTCAAGATAAATAAAAAAAAAACAATAGTACTTTTATTATATTTAATGCCACCAAAAAGCAGTCATTCTTCCCAATAATCAAGTGTTAATTTGTAAAAAAATTTCTTTTGTGATGTCTGAAGAAAGGTTCTTGGTCATATTTGTGTGGAGGCCTCCAGCTCTATTATTGACTAATTATTCATTAAGTTATATTTCTGGACCATGGACATTAATTTTAAAATTCTGAGAATAAAAACAAAACTCCGTATTTAACACAAGGCTTTGCAGTAAATACTTTACGTAAATAATTGTTTTCTCGCTCAATTCTCTTTCTGAGATGACTCGACCACATGGAAAGCATTATCAGGCAGCACTTTTGCAACACTCAGAGTGACTGGAAATGATCACCTTGTTGTCATGGTGTTGGATGATGTCACCTGCTTTCCTATCCAGTCAACACTGGCGTGTCTCACCACAGCCACAGTGAGAACTGCAGCTTTGCTAACTGAGAAATGGGAAGACCTGCTAGGTTACCTAATCCATTTCCAGCCAATACAAGATTAGTCTCATTTACATATCCCTGAGTAGTTTATCCACTGTGCTTTTAAATGACTTGTTATTTGGCTCCAGCTCCCGAGACTATTGTATGTCACTGTCTCCTTGTTCTCTGATCATCTCGGAGGAAACACTTTAATATTCTGCTCAAATTTCTCTTCTTCTGTTTTACTCCAGTCAGTAAGGCCCCACTTTAAGTGGCTATAATTTAGTAAGGAAATGTTAGTATGAGTTATCTTTAAAAGTATTTTGAAATTAGCACTTCAAATAGTGAATAATTTGGAGGGGGGGAGTAATGTGAATGTGTCATTAATTAATTTATGGTGAGTAGGGATTTATTTATTGTCATTGGAAGGATTAGTCTCCGTATATTAGATTGATTTGGTTGGCTCTCTGATATAATTTTGGCCCAAATTGTTTATACGTAAAAAACAAAAAATGTGGCTTTTAGACAGTTTCCCCTAGTTGTCTCACTTAACTTGCTTCCAATTTAATTCTCAAAATCTCACCTTCATGCTCAAGAGCTAGCTGACCAATCTTTCAATGTCCATTTTTCAGTCTTTAAATTACTGGAAGTCTCTAATGTACTTGGTTTTCTGGTATTCCCCTACACTTCACTGTTGCTTATTTACCTATAATCCTTGGATCAAGTGTCATCTTCTTCAGGAAACCTTTATGTGTTACCTTCTCACTACCTTCCTGGGCTGGCCGAAGTACCTCCCTAAGGTACTCCTCTCCTATTCAGTGTTATTCCATCCATGCACTGGAATGTTGTATTATAATTATTTGTTCACACCTCAGTTTCTACTACTGGATTTTGAGGTTCTTGAACATAGGGAAATGTCTTATTCTTTCTTATATTTCTAATATTTAAACATAGACTAAGCAATCAGATCATGCATGTTGAATGAAATAATACACTAAAAATAGCAAAATCCAGGATTTCTTTTTATCATGTGGTCAATGCATTTGGACCCTTAACAACTTCAATATAGAATAATTAAGTAAAACAATGTATTTACTCTGATTAGGAAAAAAGCAAGGCAAGATGAAATTGAATGTTATAAAGGAAAACAAAAAGAAATTGGATGTTATATATTGTGTAAAATAACTCTTTGAGCAAACAGACTGGTTTTCTCTACCATCTCTGTAAATGGAAGGAAAAAAAGGTGATAGTAGTGCTGGGAGAGAGAGAGAAAAAACTCCAGGTGATTGTATATTTTTATGATTAGATCCTCAAGTCCAATTCCACCCAGGAGAATTGGTTGAATTACTTGTGAGACTAAAGGACTTCTTTTGTCCAATTGGGATCAAGAATTAGGCTAGACACCACACCTATGGTCATTGCAGCCTTATTCACAGATAGTCAAGAGGTGAAAACAATCCAAATGTCCATTGATTAATAAATGGATAAAGAAAATGTAGTATATACATACAATGGAATATTATTCAGTCTCTAACAAATAAGGAAATCCTGTCACATGTTATAACATGGATGAAACTTGAGGACATTGTATGAAGTAATATAAGCCAGTCTAAAAAAACAAATACTATATGATTCCACTTATGTGAGGTATTTAAAAATAGTTGAATTCATAGAAACAGAAAGTAGAATGGTGTTTGCTGGGGGCTGAAGGCAGGGGGAAATGAAGAGTTGGTCAATAGGTATAGAATTTCAGTTTTGCAAGATGAAAATGTTCTAGAAATCTATTGTACAACAATGTGAATATAGTTAACACTACTGAATTGTACACTTAGAAATCGTTGATGGTAAATTTTATTTGTTTGTTTATTTATTTATTTATTTATATTACCACAATTAGAATAAAATAATCTCAAAGGAAAAAAAAAAGAATTATGTTCGGTGCTGGCAAGGTGGGTGCCTCTGACCTTCTCCCTCATGCCCAAATCCTGATATTGGTTCTTTGGCTCTACAAGCTTGAATGTTGACAGGAGGCATAGAAGAGTGAACTCAAGAAGAGAGAGTCTTTCCTGCTTCTATACCAACAGCAGAATTGGTCAAGCAACACAGTCCATGAATCTTTTACTGCGGGACTCATGCTGGTGCCTATAAGAACATTCAAGGGTCCGGTATTCTCTCTAAAGTATGAGGTAGACTAAGAAAAGGCCCATCCATTGCACCAGCTGCATAGAGTAGCCACTGAGGATGATAAAGAAGTTAGACAAGCAACATGTTAAGGAATGTAAATTTTATACTGTGGATAATGTAAGCTTCTGATAGCCTTTTAGCATTTTTGAAATGATCATGTCAGTTAATGAATATGTGAGTTAATGTAATTGCTCTGTTGAAATGGTGTCAGAGATGCTAAGGGAAAAGAGACATCTAAGATGGAAAGTGCACCAGTGTTCTTTGGCTTAGATGATTGGATAATCATTAGAACAACAGATTTAATGTCATGATGGAGGTAAAATGACGTCTGGTGACCTGAGAAATAAATGGGAATTGAGAAATTGAAAAGAGTGTGTATAATTGGTGTCCTGGGAAGGGGAGCAGGTAAAGTATTGTTTAAAGGTGAGAAAGTTTAGTGGAGTTTTTCTGCCTAGGATGGAGACTTAAGCATGATTAGGCAGGGAGGATAGAGTTAATTGAGAAGAATAATTAGAAGCTACAGGAAATAGAGGGATAATTGACAGTTGGAGTAACCAAAGGGACCATGAAGATCTAGAACTAGAAAGAGAAATTAACATTTGAAAGGCGAGAGACTCCTCTATTTTCAAAAGGGGGAGAGAAGAATAGATGAGAGATACTGAACTTGTAAAGATTTCCAAGGCTAAGCAAAGATGCCAGATGTCCTTTTTGATTTGCAAAGCTTACAGCCATCTTTTCATAAATATTGTGCTTATTTTGATTGGGTTAATTTGGATTCATCATTTTCTAGTCAAGGAGAGTTTGGCTGAACAATGGATGAAAGATTCAAGGTGATTATTAAGGGTGAGTTATAGATGTTTCTTATCTTTATTGGAAAATAGGACAACTAAGACATAGAGGTTTTCCAAAAATGATTTTCCAAAAATGATTTTCATTGTGTTGAGCATAATGATTACTAGCCCAGGGCTGAGGTCAGTGCAAGGGAAGTCAGTGAAGGACATATCTAAAGAAAAATAAAATTGCTTAAATAATGCAGAATGTGGCTTGGGCTAAAATTCAAATCATTTTCTTATTAGATAGTTTCCCAATGATCTCTTCACAGAGAGACTGGAAGGTTGGAAATCTTTTAAAAATGTTTTTGAAGTTATTTCATGATGATTCAGCTTCTATTTCTGTTCAGAGTCCTAAAATTATTTATAATCTTGCAACTGCTTTCCCCCCCAGTTATTTTTATATCATTACAAAAGAACTTTAAAATGGTAAATTGCTGACACTCTCTTCATATTGGATTGACTATTCTTCCTCATATTATATTTTTATTATGTTAATAACTGTATCATAAAATTCTAAATGCAAACTTCATTGAGCTGTGAAGGGCAAGCATTCCCAAGAAATACAATCTTATTAAAATGCATAACTTTATAGGGAACACTAAGGCCCATTGTGAACAACAACAACATGCCACCATAAGATGATTAAAATGTTCCTGGTAATAAAATTTTGATCTTAGTTTACCAATAGCAGATTGCTTTCTTGTATCAACCACTACCTATTACTCTGTGAGGTGGGATTGGGGAGGTGAACTATTATGAAGCACTAACACAGACTAGATAGATTCCTGAGTGTAGAGGAATATAACTGATGTCATTTTGCATCAAAAAATATAACACATTCTCCAAAACATTTGGTTCTTCACATATACTTTGACTACTTGCATCATTGGAAGAATATTGGGTATGACTGTATGTGACTTCTCAGACAGGGCATTTATTGGGTAGGTGATGTTAAAACACTTTGTCAATAAATGATCCTTTGCCATTCTCCTCTTCCTCAAGACAACTTCTTTTTGATCAGGAAGACATAACTGTCCGAACTGAAATATATATGTATATATATGTATACATTATATTCATATACACTGTAAAACATTAATGGATTTTTGTTACATGATTATTGCAACAGCTTGAAACAATTCTGAAAAATATGAAGACAAAAATAATCATCTGACATCCTGTTGTCTTGATGTTAATTAATTAAGTGCAGTTTTTATTCAATAAATATCTATTGAGCACCTAGTCTAGCCAAGGCATTATGGTTGGTTCTGGGACTAGACTAGAGAGCAAAATTAGCAGAGTATCTGCTATCATGCAAATGACATTGTATAACATTTGGGCTACCAATTTTTCAGATATTTCTTTGTGAGTATGTTCCATGTGAGTGTGTTCATATTTTAAATACATAAACACACACATTTACATTCTATATAAGGAGAGAAACTGTAGCTCATTGTCCACAGCTTTCTTTTCTCAGAGAACAGTAGGTTGTGAACATCTTAATTTGTCAATACATGTAGAGTAGAGCATCACCTTCCTTGACTGTATAGTCTTTGATTGACTGAATGTCTTAGATTGGGTTCCCTGGTTAACAGAGTCTGAGACAGAGATTTGCAGTGCAGGAAGATAACAGAGGAGTGGTTTTGTGAACACCTATGAGAGAGTGCGGGAAGAAGTATTGCTCACAGGGAAAGGAACTGCAATGGAGTTGCAACGAAGGTCTCATACAATCACAAAGGGAGCTCAGGAGCTGGTGTGCCCTTCAGGATGTTCTCAGTTGAGGCCAGGCCTTTGCATCCCCACATCAACCAGTCCTTGGATGAGAGCTGTCCTCAAGGAAAGGCCATACTTTTGGGTGAATTAGCTCCATTAGCCAAGGGCATTACTGAAGAGGTTCACCTATATAAACTGTTGGCAGGCAACTCTCTTTGAAACTGAAGGAGTAGACATTGTATGGTTTCTATTTTTAAAAATTTGTTCAGATGTGTTTCATGGCCCAGAATGTTGATCTTGTTGAATAGTCCATGCGAACTGTGAAGAATGTATATCTGCTGTTTTTGGATGAAATAGTCTATAGATACTGAGTACACACAGTTGATGGATGGTGTAATTGAGTCTAAGTATGTCCTTACTTATTTTCTGCCTGTTGGGGCTGTTCATTTCTGAGAGGTTTTGAAGTCCTCAACTATGATAGAGGATTCATTTATTTCTCCTTGCAATTCTATTAGTTTTTTCCTCATGTCATTTGACATTCTATTTTGAGGCACATACATACTAAGAATTGTTATGTCTTCTTGGAGATTGACCCTTTATTGTTACATAATGCCTTTTATCCCTGATAATTTTCCTTACTTTGAAGTTTTTTACATCTGAAATTACTATAGTTACTGCTGCTTTCTTTTAATTAGTGTTAGCATGGAATATTTTTCTTCACTCATTTACTTTGAATTGATCTGTGTCTTTATACTTAAAGTGGATTTCTTGTAGACAATATATACTTGGGTCATGTTTTTTTGATCCACTCTGATCATCTCTGTTTTCACTTGGTAAATTTAGATTACTGACTTTCAAAGTGATTATTGAAGACAACAGGATATATACAATGGAATATTAGTTGGCCATGAAAAAGAAAGAAATCTTACCATTTGTGGCAACATGGATGGACCTATAGGGTATTGTTAAGTGAAATAAGTCAGACAGAGAAATACAAGTACCATATGATCTAACTTATATGTGGAATCTAAAGAACATAATAAATGAACAAACAATACAGAAACAGACTCGTAGCTACAGACAACAAAATAATGGTTGCCAGATGGGAGGGGTGTTGTGGGACTGGGTGAAAAAGGTGAAGGTATTAAGAAGTACAAAGTGGTAGTTACAAAATAGTCATGGGGATGTAGAGTGTAGCACAGGGAATATAGTCAATAATGCTGCAACACTATCTATGGTCTCAGATGGGTATTAGACTGGTCAGGGGTATCACTTCGTAAATTATATAAATGTCTAACCACTATGCTGTACACATGATGCTAATATAAAATAATATTGAAGATCAACTGTAATTGAAAAAAAACAACAAAGTGATTATTTATATAGTTGAATTAATAGCCACCATATTCATTATTATTGTCTATTTGTTGCCCTTGCTCTTTGTTCCTATTTTTGTCTTCCACTCTTTTTCTGCCTTTTGTGGTTTTAATTGAAAGCAGTTTTAAATTATTCCATTTCCTCTCCTTTCTTAGCATATTATATTTTTAACACATTTTTTAAAAATTTGTTGCCTCAAAGTTTGCAATATACAAACTCTGAATTTTTACAACTGTCCAAGTCTGCTTTCAAATAACACTATAGCAATTCATGGGTAATATAAATACCTTATAATAACAACAAAATAATCCTAATTCCTTCCTTCAGTTATTCATTTCACTTATATATTAGCATACATATATATATTAGCACATAGATATGATATATACATAAGCATACATAATAAAATACATTTTTTTCTTTTTTTTATTAGTTTCAGGTGTACAACCAAATACATTTTTGTTATCATTGTGGAGAGGGCTGAGTAGAAGCCTCTAAAACTACTTTTCCTCCAGCCAATATAGTAAATCAAAAATAATATCACATCCCTGAGAGAATGGTTGAGATGAGTGACACCTGTTAGGACATAAAGGACACAGAGGTGTTTCTCATCATATACCCCTTTCATTTACCAGACTAGGTCCTACAAAACCAGACCAATTCTGTGAGTGACAGTGGCCTATCTCACAAACTCCACCGGGTAATGGTTCTGATTAGCAATGCTGAAGCTGATGTGGTAAATTTGTTTAAATATATTCACATAGCTTCAAGCACATGGTATGCAGTTCTTTTATATCCTTATCAGGAAGGAAATAGATTGACCAGAGATCAGAAATTGTTTGCATCCGTTTGGGGCAGAAAACAGTACACAGAAGGTCTCACCCCATGGGTATGTTATCTTTCGTGCCCTCTGTCATAATATAGTCCAAAGGGATCTGGATTGTTTTGACGTTCTGCAGAACATCATACTGATGTACTATATTGATAACATTATGGTAATGGACAAGAAGAAGAAGAAGTAGCAAGTACACTGGAGGCCCTGTGAGTTACACAGGGTGCTGATAGACTGTCTGAACATCATTCAAGTTTTTAGGAATCTAGTGGTCGGGTACATACCAGAATATACCCTCTGAATTAAAGGAGGTAGGTACATCTTGCATCTCCCACCACTAAGAAAGAAACACAATCTAGCAGGTTCTTGAGACAGCATTTTTTATTCTTAAGAATATTGCTCCAATCCATATCCTGGGTGAAAGGAAAAGTTTCCACGTTTGTGTGGGACACAGAAAAACAAAGGGCTCTGCTGCAGATCCAGGATGCATTTCAAGTAACCCTGCAATTGGGGTCCTATAATCTGATATCAGATGTGCCCTTACCTAAGACAGAAAGTATTACAATAATCCAGGGAAGACTCGGTAATAGTTGGACCAAGATGGTAGAAGTGAAAGTGGCAAGAGGTACCTGAATACTCATGCATTTTGAAGGTAGAGTTAACAGGATTTGACGATTAATTGGATGTGGCTTATAAGAGAAAGAGAAGAGTCAAGGACGACAACAAGGTTACCTATCACAGAGTATTAGTATAAATATTTGTTTTATGTATCATGTCTGGCAACGAGACTGTATATTCCTAGAAGCAGTGATCGTATCTTATTTATCTGAAGTCTTCTCAACCTCACTTAATGTCTGGTGCATATTAGGCCCTCAAAGAAAGTGCCTAGGGCATTTTAATACACATATCTGTTTGCTGTGTTGTCATTGCAAATATTGTGATGCATTTTATTTACTTAGAGATTAGTCAAAAGATTTAATAATTATAGTTTTAGAACATTAATGTTCTCAGCTTGATGATGATGACAATTATGATGATGATGATTTGTATAGGAAAATTGGAGATAAATGAACAAGACACGACCTGGAATAGTTCAATGTGATTTTCTCCTGATTCAAAAAGCACAATTATTGATTTTATTTTTATCATGGTTAGAATACAACGAACATTTTTCATCTCTGTCTTTTAGCACTCAGCTCATGTGGAACTATTAAAAGTTACCCTTATAGATTGTGCCATAAATAAAATAAGGTTTTGTATATGGTACAACATACATTTTTAGAAGGGTAGACGATGAAATCTATACGCTCTAATGTTAGTATGCTAGGACATTTGGGTAGCGATAAGTAACGATAATGATGAAGATACTTTATGGATGAATTATGTATCAATTGTTCTCCTGGAAAAAATATGTAGTGGAGATGAACTTTATTTATGACTTGATTTCTTTAAAAGGGTTAGAAAGGTTGCTGTTTTATTGTATGCTCTAGGTTCTCAAATCAGTATTCATACTTGTCCTATGCAAATGCAATCCTATGCATTTGTTAAAATAAATAGTAAAAAGTGACCTAGTTGCAGTGCTTTCAAGTCAACTTGCCTAAGGGCAGATATTAGAAAATTAATAACATATGATTTCTTTTTCCAATGATATTTTAGAATATCTCATGAATACATTATTTAGGTACTGTCACCCTTTCTTCTATATTTATTCTCTGGCCACTTGGTACTTCCAAGGGTCCTTATCTATCGTGAATTAGTGTCTGGAGTCCATGTGAATAAAAATTTCTCTTTACAAAGTTACAAAATTTATTAATAAGCTTTAGATGTTAACTTCACTTTGGTCTTTTTGGATGCTTTTTGGATGCTTTGCCTCACCCCCATCCCTTTCTTATGAATGAAGAAGGTATTTTTTTGTCCAGTTACACATTTGTCTTTGGTGTTCTTTTTAAAAGTCAGATGACAGACTGTCATGGCCAGGATTCTCTTTTGGATACCATTAATGTAACTGGCTCAGAACGAAACAGAAACTACTAACCCTTTTTCACCTGAGCTGTCTTGTCCAGCATGAGAAAAATGACTCAACTGTGCCTTCTCTGATTTGCACCCAGAGTAGCTATTAGGTGTGGTAGTCTGGTAAGGAATTCATCATTTGAACCCACCATTTGTCTCATTTGATTGGGAATTATCTTAAATCATTCTTGTTTAACAATTTAATTCCAGGAAGTTTGGGTATATTTCATGAGAACCCATTTACCAATAATGACTATAATTGCTTTTTTTGTTTTACTTTTAGGTGGCTCTCTAAAAGGGATATGAATCATGTAGATTCTTGCTCAAGAGAACAGGCAATAGATTTAGGTTTCAAACGTAAACAAAACAATTTCTAAATCTCCCAGTAAGGTTTGTGCAGGCAAAGTTTGGCTAAGTAGATACATAATCATCATAAAGGACACCGGAATTCTATTTATTGCTTAATTTTCCACAAACAATATAATTGAAAACATTACTATTCTAAAATAACAGTCAATATCAGAATTTTTCATCCTTGTTTACAGTTAGTTGTAACACTCTATAATTTTGATTCCGTTTTGAGATTCTTCTACTTCTAAAACACTCATATACAATATATTTATTAATAATAGAATATCTGCTAAGGGGGAAATAAACAATTTAATAATATTTACAATGATGAAGCAACTATTCATTGAAACACAAAAATGTTATAATTAAGTACCCATTGGTGCCTAAGTGATTGAAAGTAAATCAGGAAACATTGAATTTTCATTTGATCCAAAACTTTATTATTTTAAACTATCTTATAGTTCCTTATAAGCATATAGTGTTTATATTTGGACATTTTATTATATTTTATAAAGAGTAATTCAATACATAACTGAATGACATAGGTACCAATAAAACTACCCTTTAAGAGATTATTTCTTTTGCACAAGGAAATTGTGAGGAAAGAGGTTACAAGATGCATCCACCCAATGATCTGATGTAGTTTATTAAAAAACACAAGTTTAAGGCTTGTTGCACTGGTAACAAAAATAAGAGAAACAGGAGGATAAACTATGTTATAATATTTATTTCACAGGGTCTACTTCTGATGTGAAACAAAGAACCACATCAGAGATTTCAAGCTTTTTTATATACCCTGTTAGAAAAACATGGAAGAGTATAAGGAAAAAAACATTTTATCCAACTTTAGAATTGGCCACTTAGTTATATTTTCTAACATCTTGGACAACATAAATTATGAAAGTTACTTTTATTTAGATTATGTTTTTCTAGTTACAATTGACTTACATTAGGTTCTCATTGAGTTGCCTAAGTAAATAAAAGAACACTGATTTTAACAAATTTTTTTTGCTGATGATCTTTCTTTTTCTATCAAAATGCTGAGTACTGAGTAATTCTCAATGAAGTGCTCACTAAATTCCTTGCTTTTTGCCCTTTTTATCAGTGAACTTTGACTAAGTTAATGTTTGTGATGAAATGAAAAACAGACAAGCACTGATACAGCTTTTTCCATTGGGGGAAAATGTTTATAGTATTTTAGAAAGCATATAAATAAAGTAAATTAATATAGCTACTACTGAAATAGCAACAGCTAGAATTATAAAATATGGATTTCTTTTTTGTGCATTGATATCAATTGATTCTTGCTATAATCTACTGAGGTCCTTCAATATGTTACTATTACTACATCTTAATATAAAAATATTTTGAAAGGCTTATTTAATATTTATTTTAAACCAGTTCAATTCATCATGTCAACTATGATAATATCAATGATGGAAGTGATATTTATTACAGGTTCATTACCTGTAGAAGCAAGAATTTTTTTGTGCTGGATAATATCACATATATATATACGTCACTTTCATTTGAAAGGTTCTTTATACTTAACAAATTGCTTACCCAAATATTATCCTGTTTGGTTCCCCCAAACAACCTTGTTAGGAACTAAGGCATAGATAATATTCCCATTTTTATTTGAGGAAACAGACTAAGGAAAGTTCAGTGATTTCACCAAGGCAAAAACTAAGATGTAGTCTAGCAGGTATTCCTTCTGATTCTTCCGACTTCAATAATGTAAAGTGCTGGGTTAGGAGAATAGGCACTCAAGGAAACAATCTAACTCAGGCAAGGAGGTGTCATTAAGAGCATAATCTTGGCTAGGTGTGGAAAGATTAAGGATATATTCATAAAGATATTTACAAATATTATCAAAATAAATCCAACTAAATCCTGAGATTGTCAATTCCATAAGCTCAGTGTGTCTCCTAACCTCCTATCATTTTTTAAGGAAATAACTAACATATGTCAAGAAAATCACATCCACTTTAGGGTCCATAATTCTTGCTTTTAATGTGCATCATTTTGGTTTTGTGAGGAGTAAAGCTGCATATATAACAGAAATTCTCTGAACTTCATGAAAAAAAGGTCTGTATAAATATTGGTATTATCATCATTCACATTTATAATGCTTGCCACCTCTCTACCTCATAGATGCTTTGTGAACATTTGAATGAGGTAATGTCTGTGAAGCCTTACAAGTTCTGTAAATGAGAATTAAGATATAAACACAAAATGTTTTTTATCAATAAAGTATTAGGTGAATCTGGTCTAGACAGAAAGTTATAAAATGTGGTTAGCAATGCAGATGCTGATAGCTCTTTGCAAACAATGCTGGTGATTGGGTACCACCAGTTTAGTTTTTAAAATATAATCTTTGTTTTCCTAAGATCATATTAGCCTTAATTAAAATTTTAAATATGGATCCTTTGAATATTCTACCTAGAGTAAGCTTATATTTAAAAATGACCAGTTGAAAAAATAACTTCATGTTATACCTACGTTATAAGAAACACCCAAATTCTGTATAAAGTGAAGATTACTGCCATTTAATACCACTACATCTCTCAATCTTTTAAATTCTGTTTTATATTTTTTTTTGATGAAACTTGTGTATATCCAACAGAAAGAGTCTACTGAAGTCATTAATTTTGCTGATAAAACAGATAAGGTTTTGTCATTTAATGAGTTTTTTTCATTCATCATTCTTGTGATGTCGTATCACTTTATAGGTAAGCTAAAATACAGTTTCAGAATGTATATATACAGAAGTGACCATCCTTCTACTGAAGGAAGTTTGTAACACTCTTGAAAATAGCATTTAGGAAACACCACTAGTAGAACTAGGCAGACTATTTTAAGAAACGTTTGAAGAGTAATCCTCTGCTGCTTTTGCTAGTTCCTCTGCTGTTGATGATTATCATTGGCAAAACAATCATCTCCTCACGGGGTATCCAGCAGAGTCACATTTAAGGAATTTCGTACGTACTTCTGTGATTAGCTTATTAGCTTTATTCTCATTGACAATGAATGAGTTTTTTAACCTAAATGAATTAATGAAATGGTTGGTCCTGTCAGCAAAAAAAAAAAAAAAAAAAAAATCAAGAATTTGTAAGTTGGAGTCTTCATCACATTGTTATTTAAGAAGATTTCTCCTTTAGGATCTAGTCTTTAAATCAAATCGTATCTTTACACACAGAAGTTTTAAAATTCACCTCCATGATCACACAGAGACAAACGCATGACAGACGCTTCCGTTCCAGCCCGTCATTACAGTATCGCAATGCCTAGGGGAACGACATGAGAGAACTGGGGTGTCTTGTGCCAAAGTAACTTCAGAGTTAAATTGAAGGCAGGAATTGAGGAGTATTTGTGGACAGCCTCTCATAGACCCACACAATAAAGGGCATCATTTTTACTTGAATTACTTAAATAACTGAAAAAAAAATGAAGGAGTGACTAAATTACAGAGACTACAGCCCCAGTCCATCTCACTGCAGTGGAGAAAAGGTTACTTTTTGAAACTACCAAGTTAGGCCTTAATACCTAATGATCACTGCGAATAATAAACAACACAGGAGAACCAGGGGTTCAGTCATGTTCTCTTTCTGCCTCAGATGTGCTCGACTATCTCCTGGTTTCTTAAAATCGAAAAAGCCAGGGTCTAAGCTAAGCCACCTGTTAGTTAAAAGAAAACCTTAAAAGTATATGGAGATTATTTTAAAGATGAATAGTCACAGCAACTTGCCTGAAAAGTTTCTTTGGCATCTACATATTCAATTAGTATTTTTCTGTTTTTATGATCCAACTCATGCATTGAATTTGAATTTATCTCCAGCCCCCACCCCCCTTTTTCCCCATTGGAGGAATAATTGCTGTTCTTTTCAAATCTCCTAGGATAGTGTTCTTCTCTGCAAAGTTGTAACAAGATGTGACATCCAGTCCTAGTTCATCAGTGTTCAGCCTAAGCCCACAGTGGCAGGGAAGTAGGTGGCACTTACAATTTGCCCATGACACTGACCAGGTTTTTAAGGAATAAGAGTGAGGGAAATAGCATAAAATACTTAAATTTTTATGGAAAAGGTATAACTTGGTGAAAAAGCACCATCATAAATTCCCAAAAAGTGTATCTTAATGATACACTTAGAGTAAATCATTTGCCTTGAGAGACAGGAGGTCTCTAGTGACCCGCCTTGCAGCCACATGAGACTCCTAGACTAGCTACTTTCAGCTAAATGTACTCTCATATTAATATTTTAAAATGCCATAATGCCTCTCTGGAAACCTCAGAGGACAGATACATCAATTTGCGAGGTCTTCACTCCAGGAAATAGAAACAGGGATAATCTGCCATTAAAAGAAATAGTTCATTATGTCTGCTTCTTGGGAGCACATAAACTATGTCCCTCACATACTTAAGTTGCAAATCCTCACTTTAATGTGAAGGGAAACACCATGCCCCAGAGCTTTATTGTCCCACTGTTTATTAGTACAAAAAGGTTTGTTGTGGTATGAAATCTTAAGCTTGTTGCAGTAATCAATCAGCTTCAAAGAGTCTTTACCCCGAGCCAGATTCATTACAAATAAATCAATTAAACATAAAGTTTCTATTTTCGGGAGGTTCACCATGCAGAACAGAAGCAAATGCATCACAGTTAGAGAACGGAATTTTCCTGGAGCAATGCCTCTTCACAAAGAGCCCAATGCCTTTATGGTACTGTGGAGCACAGGCTGTAGTTTGCTCTTTCATTTTCGTTAATTGCAGACATTCTTCTTCTTAGCATATATTTTTCATCGGGGAAAAATCACATCCCTACAAAAAAGATATGTGGTAAGCTAAAAATATTGCTGGAGGCAGAAAAAAAACACACAATTGGTTTGTGTCTTTTTGTCACCAACTTGAACCTCTGGTGAGTATTCGGGCAATTTTCTTTCTCAAAGCTGTATTATATTTTTTTCAACCTCTGTGCTAAGGTTGTTTACAGCATAGGCAGCTAAGTGGCAGAAGCAAAAAACAAAAACAAAAACAAAAAAACAAAACAAAACAAAACAAAATCAAACAAATGCAAAAACACAGCTAACCAAAAACCAAATCAACAACACAAATACCTCTCAATAAAAGTCTTCCTCATTATTAAACTAACTAAGAACTATGCAATCTAAACCAGACAGCCTCTTTGATTCACTTTGGGGTGTGAAAATGGGAGTTGCAGAGACACAGTTATCAACTGAACACCATAAAAGCACTCATCAGTAAATTCCGTAATTTTCTCATATATTATGTCTTCATGTGTTTTTAATAAAATTAGCTGTTTCCAGAGATTCCCAGAAGTGAGAGCTTTTGGCTGTGAGAGAAGCCAAACCCAAATGATTTCTTACAGAAATGTAGTCCAAGTTCTCATGCCACAGGGGGTGGGGTTGGGTAAGGTGGGGTGGGGGAATAGGATGTGGGGTGTGGGGAGAGGGATTGTGAGGGTGAGAGCAAAGCTGTCTTATACATCATTCTACTTATATAATGAAATGCTGACCAGTCCAAACTCAAAAACAAATAGACATAAAGGCTTCAGCACTCCAATTAAGTATCTTTCTCTCATCAGCCAGTACAAACAGTTGTTTTGATGACATATGATATGCTCTACATATGGTGACATGTGACAGTGCACTTCTGGAGCCACCTCAGAGACAAAGGCAGAGAAATGACCAAATATAACAGTAGCACTTTCTATACGGTAACACTCTCTGCCTGCCTCCAAGCAGAATACTTACTTAATAGGAAGTATAAAGCCTCCAGTTAAACATTTTCTCTTGTTACCAGATGGTCTTTTAGAAATGGGGGGGCGGAGGGGGGGAAGTGACCTTTATCCAGGAATTGACAGTGTGACAGTGCTGATGTGTTTGTCCGTGATGAGGTTTTATCAAGAACCCCCCAATGGTAATAAAACACCTGCTCTGAAAATAAACAAAACATGCTGGAAAGAAAGAGGTAAACATCCCCGGAAGCCATTGGCAGGCTTGTCCATAATGCCTCAGAGACTTATCCAAAGCATTGCTTTTGGAATGTGCATTTCTTCAATTTTATCATTCTCAACAAAAGCTTTTTTTTTTTTTTCTTTCTGACAGTGGACAGCAATACTAAGATACTAATGACAACATCAAATTAGCTAATATTTATGTTATTAGACTATGAATGCTCAAAGGAATAATGAATTTGTATTTTAATCAAGCAAACCAGAACTTACCATGGTAATTTTTAGTATTCACAAATGGACAGCATGTATGTAGTCTGCAGAGAAGTGCTTTATCTATGAAAGCAAATATATTTTCCTTCACATTTGTTATAGAAATGTCTATTTCTAAAGCAGGTATTTAGTTATTTTCAAAGAATTCTAAACTTCCTAGAATTGGCTTGGAACATATTTCAGATGCTATTGAGACAATTTATATGTGACGTAGTTATATCTCTTGATCTAAAAGGTCTTTGAGGTGAAATATAGAAAGTAGTTCTTAAAAAGTCAAGATATGTAAGTTAAAACCCACATCAGGGAAGAATGAATAAAACATTAAGTATAATAAAATAATTAGGTTATTTTTATAAAGGCAGTTGATTCAGAGTACAACCAATAAAGGAGCTTTTGCTGTTTCCTCCTACATCCTTACTGGAATTATCTCCTATAACAATGGAAGATCACTGGGCCCTCACCTAAAAATGAGGACCATTTGAGGGGGTTTGGAAGTGATGACTTTAATAAAATAGTCTTCTATTTTTATAGAATATTCTATTAGAAGTTTAGATTCTCCATCCGTCAGCATCAAGATAAGTAAGAAATATAATTAGCAGAAATAATTTATCACACAGCAAACTTAAAATTTGTAATATCTGAAATAAGATGTGTGATCTTAATTGCTTTTCAAAACACATCCACTTTGGCTATTTTAACTGAATTAGTAATGGATTGGTTTCATAAAAATGAGTCAAACCAGAAGTACAGACAGAGCCCAAATAACATGACAAATAGACTGTCATGAAAAAAGCAAAAGTAAGAAGATGACAATGATGATGATGATGATAAAAAAGATAAAGAGGAAGAAGATAAGGCTAGTGTGATTTTTGGCATCATTGATATTTTGAAAATTTCTTTTTGACTATAAATAACCAACAAGTGAACTAACTTCTTAGGGAAAAATTTGAATTATGGGAGTTAGACCATGAACTATATCCTTCCATGGTATTATCAGTGCACAGGGAAACATTTATCTTTATATTTGTGATGATAGGAACATTTGTCTCTAATTATTCAAAAGTATGCTATTAAGTTGTTCACAGAAAAGTTCAAGTGTAAGGATACTAAAGAAGATTTCAATTAGATAATTTGAAAGAATTTATCCTGGTATTGATAATCAATTTCTAGCTATTTTAATTACAGTGTTGATGCCACTGATGAAAGTTTTTCAGGAAAATTAATTAAATGGAAGTTTTAGCAATATTTTGGTTCATATGTAGATTTAGAAAGAGAAAGAAAGATTCATGATGAAGAAATAGATATCCTAAATTGTTTTTAAGCATTTTCTCAGTAATATAAAAAGGCATTTGACTGATCAGTAGGTTGTTGTGCCTGAAGACTGCCTGCTGCTCAAGTAGATTAGACTGAGAGCCCAGACCTGCTGGTTAGTGAGAAGAAAGTTGGTAAAGAGCTTTGATGCTGAATCCAGTGGGTCCTTATGTATGTAGTTTGGGATATAGAGAATTTATTTTTTGCTCACTGATCAGTTTAGACATTATTTTTACTTTAACAAATTACTCCTGGGGAGACAGAGTAAATAGGATTCTAAGAATAGGTGTTTATCACTCAAGAAAATTTAAATATTATTAGTTCAGGAGTCAAAGGACTTTTTTCTTGGATATATGTATTACATGGCTCCCTGATTCCAGCCAGGAATAATTTTTTTTTTTTTAATCTGTAAAGCATACAGAGATTGTCATACAGCTATGAATCCAGTCATCAGTCATCCAGACAAATTTGTGCTTCCATATGTCCCTTTATGATATTATTCTATAGGTAACTATGGTTCCAAATCTCATTTGTTGTGGTAAATAATTTTGAATCCCAGGGCTTTGCACTTAAGTTTTCTATGATCCATTAAACAAATACGTTACTTAAAAAATATCTGCCTACTTCACCATGGTATTTATGGCTTCTTGGCAGCTGATGTCAAGAGATGGCATGACCAGTCTTTTATCTTGACTGTAGAAAGAGGGCATGTTTGGACCTGCCTTGATCTGATGAGAGGAATAGTTAGTAGGGAAGCTTCTCTCAGAAGACAATTGGAGCAGAGTGCTTTGAATTATTTGCACTACAATAGAAGATTACTTATATTATTTATATTATTAGAGAAAAACTTCATTCTATCTCAATCTAATGCAACCTCTGAGCTCACCATTTCAGTTAAATGTTTAGACTCAAGTATATCAGTGTAAAACTACAGAACAATAGGGGAAATTCTAGCGTATTCATTTTATGACAAAGTTCATACATACAAAAGCTAATTATTAAATATTCAATAACATTGGCTTGTGGATCAAAGATATTATTTAGCTTTCTTTGGCTATTGAATGGAGAAAGTAGATTTCAGAGCCAGAATGGAACAATAGGATAGAAAGTGGAAACAGTAGAGTCAGATATTTTAAATGTCTAGCAAGGAAAGAAGAAAGAAAAACAAAATGGAGGAAAAGAGAAGGACTTCAGGATTGAGTAAAAGAAAAATGTTTTTCCATAGTATGATATTGAGGGAATTGGAAAAAGAAGTTCATCATGTGGAAGAATGAGGTGATAACAGTTCATGTCTCTGAGAGGCACTAGAGGGTCACATCATTCTAAAAGGAACAAGGAGAGTTCTGGGAGTGGGCTGAGCCCTGAGTAAGAAGGAGGAATTCACTGTGCCAGTTTTGCTCTTCTAAGAAAAGTGAATGATGAGCGAATCTGTCCAGAGTGAGAGGAGATATACAGTGGAGTTTGAAGAGAGCTAAGACACTTAGAATTGTTTTTGTGAGGAATATGTGAGAAGATTCATATGAGACCAAGGACGAGTTAAATCAAGAGATTTGAGAGAGCCACTCTAAGCCCAGTTTGAGTGAGAAAATTATATCAATTCTATTTTTAGGCTGCTTTGACCTACTTTGAAATCTCCCAAACGCTCACAACTTTTCTGCTTTCTCTCTGGACCTCCATTGTGAGGTCATACATGGCCTGTTTGCCTTATAAAAAAAAAAAAAAGTTTCAAACATTTCCCACCTCCAAAACCGAATTTAATTAGTTTTTTCATCATATTAAACTAATGTGGTAAAAGTGCAAATATAAAAAGGGATCCTAATTTCTTTGCTATCTCTATGAATTCTTTTAATTGTCATTCCCCCTCCCCAAATAACGTTATTATTTAAATACTGTAACTTAGACAATATTTCTAAATTCTAAAACAGAAATACAAAGTTAGGGGTGTTTCAGGCAGGATGAGGTGGGGGTTGTGAGGCAACCTGTGGGCAGTGGATTTTGAGGGATGCTTTATATCATATCACATCACATAATTGACCACAGGTAATATAAAATATTTGTGTGTTTATGTAAATGTATGTACAATATCTGCCTGATTATCTATATTACAAATATTACCCATGTATTAGTGATATTTTTCTTTCCTGAAATGCTGGAGAGAAAAGATTGGGCTGTAGCAGTATAAATATTTCTTTCTGATTGCACAGTGTATAAAAATAAAATGACACTTTTAAAATACTTTACCCTGAAAACTTTCCTATTACTTGGGAAGCTTTTCTTAACTGCTTCCTTCGAGTTTGGTTTGTGATTTACTAGGACCATTTAGAGACAGCTCATATTTTCTAGACATACTGTAGATATTTTAATGCCTTAATCAATTTTTGCCACTTTAGTTCCTTTACTGGGCTAGATTAATCTTTCTCGAGGTTCCCAATTTTCAAAGAAGATCACTTATCAAAATCATCTTTACAGGAAAAAATGGAGCTACAATTAAAAAAAAAACACACACACTCATCTCTCCCAAGTCATATATCACAAATATTGTTAACTATGACGTAAACAGCCTTTAGAGTAAAGACTGAAATAAATGTATTCTTCAGTTCAGAAAAATGTATATTGTAAAAACTAATATTGCTTGATTTTTAATTTAAATTAATTTTATTTTTAGTTTTACTCCACTAATGTATTATAATACGTCACTTCCAAAATAATAGAGATGTCATAACCAAAATTTGTAGTATTGGTGAAAATGAGGATTTAAAGCAGGGAAAATGAAAGAAAGTAGGAAAGAGCATGGAAAACCCTCTATCAACAATTCCCCAACATCTAATTTTGGGAGGATCTCAGTCAGTAGGATTCTGATTATCTTGCCCAAGCTTTTATTTCCACATGAGCTTCTCTGGGCTCGTGTGGTTTCAGCATATGTGTTCTCTCTTCTTGACAATAGTGTTTCCCATCTTGCTTTCTAAGAAGGCCTTTGTTACCATACAAAGGGACTTAGATAACAGGGAAAGTGATTGCTTTGCTCTTCTTCTATAAGCGCAGAGACAATAAATTGGATTGACTACTTTTTTCCCTCCGTTTTCCCAGAAATAAAGGAGTTCAGGACTACTGATCCTGACTAGCTTATCTAGACAACAAGGATATTTGACTCTCAACATTTCCCCCATGATACCATTCCTCTTGGGTAACCATGAGTACAGAAAGAAACCACATTCTTAATTCAGGCATCAGCTAAAGTTACTTCTCTAGGTCCTTTGTATACATATTGATACATGTATATAAAGATGGACTTAATTGGACTCCCAATTGCACTTGGACTACAAGATCATTCTCAAATATGTAAATGTTTTTAAAATTTTGACAAGAGCATACATCTTTAAAATTGAAACAAAATGGGTGCCTCTAAAATAAATTAAATATTGTCCCTATCTGTAGCTAAACTTGAACGTGGAAAATTTTTTACCCCTTTCTCCCTTAAAAACAATATTATTTGCTGTCATTTCACAAATTTTACTGATAGGAAATATGGTTCTGGTCGATTGTTTCTATAAACATTATCTAGAGATGTATTAATCACTGAAAGCCTGTGTTGCTTTGGTTAGCCTGGAAATATGGTAACTTTGGAGAAGAGGTGAGGGACGAGGAAAACTTAGGGATGAGAGTCAAGAAATTGGAAGTGATGTATTCTTGGTGTTTACTTTTTGAAATCAGGCACATCGTCTTAGTGGGCTTCAATTTCCATAGCTGTAAAATGAGGGGTTCAAGCTAGAATACTCTCTAAGGTTTCTCCTAACATTAAGAGTCTATGTTTGAAAGACTTTGTCCAAAGTAGCAACTTCAACCATTCAAAAAGGGTCTATAATAAGGACACTCTGATAAAGGGGGATACAAATGTCACCTCTTTGACTTCTCAATGTCTCTGATTTGCTTTGAGGCATTTTTTAACACACATGTGCATGCAGCTAGGTGAAGTGTATATTTTCTTTCCTTGCTTTTCCATACTCAGGACTGCTCAGGAGAGCCGAGTAGTGCACTGAAGTCAGATCGGAAGAGACATCTAGCAGCTTGTGACCTCACTCAGAAAACAGAATTTGACTGATGGGAGACATTCTGAGTGGGGTAGAGGTGTTCCTTCCTGCTCTTGTTTAATTGAGGCTGCATATTTGGAAAACCATGGATAGGTTAAGTAGAAATATGATTCTATCCTTCAAAAGAAAGCTGTTAATGATATGCTCCCTGAATGTATTTTCCTGTTTTTGCTCAGTGATTTGTATAGGCTCATTCCTTATTTGTCTCTTGATAACTTCATCAATCTCATCCATGACCTCCTGACCACAGTGCTGGATTGCAGTAATTCCATTTTAGGGAGATCTTTCAGGAGGACTTGGCTTTGCATTTAGCTAGAGCTGCACGATGGAGTGATCGTTTTTTCCCAAGAGTGAGCCACCAAGATCATATTATGCTTGCCTGGATTTCTTTGTAAAGGCTGCCTATAGAATTTCATATTGATTTTAAGCTGGCACTGTTTCATTTTTAACTCCTTTGTAAGCCAGGAGTCCAGTTATATTAGTGTCTCCTCCCTGTCATTCTGACAGGCATTGGTTATCCGCTTTTTGCAGACTTTACTCTTCATTTTACAGTAACTGTCCTGTATGGCACGTGTTGTCTTCACTCTTTTATGTAGTACAAAGAGCAGTGTAGTGCAAAGTTGCAAGGCTGAGATGCAATTTAAAAATAACATATAAATGAGAAAGCAAAAAAGATTCCAAACAAAACCAGAGAGGTAGGTAGAGGATGGCTATTCATGCTGAGGACCCACAGTGGTCTGGGCAGCCTTACATCATTCCAGAGAGGGTTTTGAAGAAGAAATGAGGTTTGCCAAGTAATAGGAAGCAGGGTCCAGTTGTCAGTGGAAAAGTGAGAAATGGCTACAGGTGTGACATTGAAAGCATACCTTACTTTCAATGTTTATCTATTGGCTGTCCTCCAGATCCTCAATTTGGTATCATTTGGCAACAATTCTGACCTAAAGCAAGACAGATTTATAAGTGGCACCAACACTTAATAGCACAATCATTTTGTAGTGCCTTAGAATTCACAAAGCCTTTCAGATCCATTGTCTCATTTGATCTTCACAAAGGTCCTGTAACACAGGCAATGTAGGTATTAATACTCCTGTTTTAGAGGTAAGGAAACAGAGACCAAGAGAGCACAAATTAGTCAATCAACAAATATTTAACAGAAAGAACTGAGTAGAATTTCAGGTTTTGGACACCAAACTTGTCGCTCTTTAATTTTGTAACAATCTGAAGTAATGCAAACAAAAATATAATTTGCATATACTTTGCATTGCCTTTAGATTTACATTTCCTTGTTTATTTCCTTGCCTTTGTATTTTCAGGGTGTACTTTCAGAATTATCTCCAGCATAGCAGAGTTACTTTTATCACAAAGGAGAATGACAGAAATCAAGGTCTCCATGTTAAGCATATTATTCTTAACTGCTTAGAGAATTTTCCCACTGGATTGCCCTATTGTATTTTAAATTTTATTTTAGCTCTATTTTCTTGTCTGTAAAGTGAGGGGGGTTGGCTATGTTCTTCTCAGTCTATGGTGCCAGATTAGTAGAATGGGAGGTGAAAAAGAATCAGAGCTGCAAGTGAATATGATTATTGCAGAATCACAAGTACAGCCCATTATGCATGTTTTAAAACTGGATATACTATTTATATTCTAAAGTGTTTCCTTATGAATTACCTTCATCCTTCAGTGTACTGTTTAGTCTTACTGCAAACATAATCCTGACACAAATCCAAATCAATTTGTTTGTCCTCCATGTAAGATACTTAAAATTTTCAAAATGTGTTTATGTCCAAAGACAAAATGTTTAGTTTCATAGAATTTCCTCAGTTGATATAGGGCTTTGTAAGATATTGACTATAAATATCCACAAAAATATTTTTCCCCCTTAGTCACAACTTTCCAGAGTGCTTCAGCATTAGCCATCATTTTTAATTTAGTGATTCCATATTCTTTATTTAATGCTTCACTGATGTATTTAAAACCAAACCATGTATTTCAACTTTCAAGAACAAATGGACTTTGAAAAGACTTATGTTGGATTCAATAATTTTTACTTTAAAGTATTTCAAATTTTAAATAAGATGAATATTTATTTCATCATTTAATAATTGCCCTTGTTTCATATAGCTAAACTGATTGGCCATAGTAGTAATCTGCTACATTAATTATCTCTTAGCTGATAGAACCAAAAGAACTTAAAATATTCACACACTTAGAACAAAATAAAATTCATAAAATCTGTTCTTTTAAAGCCCTTGTATAAACACTGACTTTTGAAAGACTCTTATGTTACGTGTCTGAACTTGAAATATGGACTTTGGAAAGCAGCGACATCAATAAAACAACAACCATAACACACAGCCTAGGGAAATATATTTTAAGTAGTAAAACTTTCTCATTTTTTCTTCAAATTTAATTTTTATAATGCTATTAGTACATTCCAATAATAAGCTCATTATTTGACCCTTCATCATCTCGTTTCTTTGTGCATCTAAATAAATAGGAACTCAAATTGTGAAGAAACTTAGGGCTTAATTTCCATTTGTGATTTCTAGTATTTCAAGGGCAAAAGTACAAAACCAAGCTATATGTCTCTTTTTTCAACTTTTGCACATGATTTCATCACAGAATTTATTTGCTGCAAAGGCCCTATACTGCCTTTTCTTAACACATACGTATACTGACTTTGTTCCCAAGATTTTTGACATAATGCTTATTATTCCCTTAAGTTTGCTTCTAAAGTGGTTATGATCAAAATCGGTGAAGAGCAAACATATTCCCTTAATAAAATCCATAATCAAGTTACATCTATGCACAATCATGGCATTGAAATCCCAAACTAGGCAAAACTCACCACTTTTCCTATAAAATACCACTCAACATGAAGCTCAGTTTCATTAAAAGGCTTGCAGAGGTCCGAATGTTTCTCCATGAACCTGGGTCACCTTCTGTACATATTGCGGGTGATTTCTGATTTCAGATGGAACCGTTGTGAACTTTCCGTGTGCTGAGATTTGCTTTGAGTCTTAAGAGTTTATTCATATTGAAACTCAGGAGATATAAACTGAAATAAAAATGCTATGTTCAAAGAGTTGCCTGAAAATTGAAACCACCCAGCCTCATACAGCTGCAGCCATTGTGATCCTGTGACCAGGTTTCTGGGAGGCTAACCCTCGGTGAAGTCATGAACAGAATAATCGCTCCAGATTTTTACAGACACATCAACTGGTAATGATAGAGCATGGTTTATTTTTTTTATTCTTCTTGCTTATATCTCGGATTTATTTTCTGTGGGGCTTATTCCAATATCATCAGAGGAAAAAGAAAACAACAACAACAACAACTACAACAACAAACCAGGAGATCTCTCCCAACTCCAGAAATTACATTCTCATCTGATATTTCTGATGGAGAATCTTAGCGTGGATTTAGAGGAGCCAGCTGTGTGGGAGCACATATTGATGACTTGGTTGGCAGTAGTTCCCCGCTGAGTGCCAAGCTACAGATGCACTCCCAATCAATTCCCACACTCTACAGTTCAGTGAACTCTTCTGAAAGAAAAGAGCATGGCACTAGGGGCTGTGATTTCCAGAAACATCACAGGAGGGTCCAAGAGAGCAAGTCTCCAAACAAAGCAGAGTTACAGTAGACCTAAAGAGACAAAGAGGCAAAAAAATAAGGAATAAGCTAAAAAAAAGAGTGTGTGTGTGTGTGTGTGTGTGTGTGTGTGTGTGTGTGTGTGTGTAGAATGGATATGACAAAAGCAGACGCTGATTTTCTTTAATGGTCATGAGTTTGTTAGTTGTAAGAAATACAGGGGATTGTCCTATGTAGCGGAAACCAGATACCTGTTGGTGAATTAAATGAAATGGAATAAGCAAATAAAGTCTTTAAAAATCCAAACATTGAACAAACAAAAAGTGAAAATATTAAATTTAATATACATTACTTTTTAATGATTTTTTTGTAATAATAAAATCTGGTTGTACTGACTGGGGGTGGTAAGCACACGACATGATATATAGACGATGTAATACAGAATTGTGCACTTGAAACTATGTAACTTTGTTAACAACTGTCACACCAATAAACTATAATTTAAAAAACATCTGGTTGCATAGCTACTACAGATTGAAAACTGACTTAACATTTTATCTGAAAACATTAGATGTTGTGTTCTCCGATTCATTTCTGTAGCCTCCAAGACTGTCCTTTAAGGATCTTCTCTCTCGTTCTCTCTCTGTGTTTAAATGTGTATTATAATTATACATATGCTCATATATATGTATTATGTATTATAATGTATACATGCAATACATAAAATTAACTTATTTTTTAAATTTAACATACAATATTTACTATGTATTATACATATGACATATATATAATATGACATATATATATATATATATATATATATATATATATATATATATATATATATATATATATATATATATAAATGACATTATGATCTGGTAAACAGGACCTACTGGAGAATGGAAAAAAGTCTGAAGAGAAATTTTAAAGCATAAACAATTTTACTTTGAATTTTAAAACTAAGTCAATACAGTTTTCATTTTTCAAAAGGACAAATATTTGATTTTCATCAGTTTGAAATGCTTAAATTGATTAAAATGGACAGAAATTCAGTCTTAAAATAATGACTTTAAACTCAATATCAAGTAATTTTAAAAGTAATTTTTTGGTAGAAAAAATATAAAAAGTAAAAGAAAAAAAGGTTTTGTTTTAATGTCACTGATTTTTAACTCAATGATTTAAAAATATTTATTTAAAATTCCACATTTTCTTGATGCTTATGTTCTTCCAGCTATTAAGTTGGGAAAGAGTAATCAGCTAATTGAGGTAAAAAATCCAACATAGACTGAAAACTAAATGTTACTAATTCATATAGTAAGCATCATGGAATAAAGAAATCAAGATCAATGAACAAAAATGGTCATATTTAACAAGCAAAAGTGTAAACACCCATTTTTAGTAAGTTTGGTAGGACATAAGAAATAAGGTATGTGTAGAATGAAAATATCAGAGCTGAAGTTCTAAAAGGAAAATGAATTGTTTACAATATTGTGAGGTCTTTCTTGAAAGCATCATGGACAATTCACTTTCAAAGGTAGCCCAGATACCGTAAGGAAGCTGAACAATTTAATTGTACATAAGATAATATTCAAGTATATATTTCTTTTGCCTTAAACACTCCATATTTTTCACTTTTATAAAGATATATTTCTTTCTAAGTTAAAAGCTTTAAACTAATAAAAACTTATTATATAGCAATTACAATTTGACAATTAATTTACATAATCTTAATTTTATCTTTGTTTTTTTCTACTATCATGTTATTAACACACTTTGCAGACAAGAAGCCTGTGTACATGACAGTGATTGGAAATACTAAAAGAAAACCATTAATTTCAATCTCCATTTTCCTTGGCACACCTCACTTTTCTGGAATAAGTGCTACATATACGTTATATATTTCATAAATATTTCATGACAGATGGATCAATTGATTATTATTAGCCAAGATTCTAAGTCCTGTGAGATATTTACCACACTCCCTAAGTTAACAGAACAAATACCTCCTGTTTTTCCCAAGATCCTTTGGCTTTTTCCAGCTTTCCAGGAGTTAAGCCCAGCAATGATGAGATCAGCAAACTGCTCTTCGGGTAAAAATATCTTTTCTTTCCTCGGAACTCCCCTTCTCTGACCCCATGGCACCCCGCTCAGTGATGTGCAGTCAGTAGGTTCACCATCAATCACTAAGGACTTACTGAGCACCTGTTCTGAGACACAGAAATATGCAAAGTAGTGCTGGGCTGAGGGCATGTGAGGAGAAAGAGCTGGCTTTTCCTTACAATTGAACGGGCCATGTAAGTTTGGCCAAATGAGCTTCTCATCCGCTCTAGACCTCAGTTTGCTCATCTGTACCGTGAAAGTGTTTGATAGGTGAATTCCAAGATTCTTTCTAGCTCTGATGGCCTCTGCTTATATTTATTACATTTTTATTTCTTGGGATGGGGGTGGGAGGGCGTTCAGAGAAATAAATTTGGAAGAGTGGAAAGGTTCTGAAATAACAGTTTGTAAAACTCGTTCCAAAGAAACACACATTGTATTTTTCTCTTCAACTGCTTTCTCATTTTTAGGTTTATATTTTCAAAATGACACCTTCTGAATAAATAGATGGGGGCAATAAAACTAGCCATAAAAGCAACCCAGTAAGGTGGCAATAAAATAAGAATCATGGCTGCCAGGATCAGTAGCATTGTCAGAATGTACATATCACTGTGTATGACACTAACTGTCATATTCTCTGGGGGAAGGGGAGAGGCATGTGCTAACCACCGACAGAGACATTGAAGTAAAAGGGGGGAAATGACATAGAAATTCTTCAAGTCTCAGACACAGTCTGGCTCAAACAGCTACCATTTGGAAGAGTTGTAGCTGGATGGAGGTGTGATCCAGCACACAAAATGGAGGCCAAGGAATTGAGGGAGGCAATTTCTGTCTTTGCTTCTGTCCTTAACATGATGTGTGACGTGGAAGGAAGTTACCGACCTTTATGTATTGATTTCTTCATAGTGAAGCAGGTGAAATAACACTGTTTCCCTTAGTTGTATTTTTATAAGACTAATATACCTATTAAGACTAGTTGTATTTTTATAAGACTAACATTACCTATAAAATATTTGGTCTCTTTATAGGAAAGAACTCAGGACAACTAATAAAAAGAAATGTGTTCATTTGCCACCACAAATGTGTATAAAATAAAATGAATGGTGTCACAGAGCAATTTGCTAAACTGTATTTTCTAAGTACAAATAGGAATTTTCTGCATCACATGCAATTTAGTCTATCGAATTAGGATGAACATTAACCAAAGGGAACACAATACAGGAGGTGTAATTTAATGATCACACTAGACAGCCGCCTCCCACATAACAAGAGGTTATCATAATTATTTACATTTGGGTATAGAAAGAAGACAAATGTGTCATCTTTTGGGTTGCTGCTTGCATGCAAAAAGAAAATGATCTTCTCTAAAGAGTGCAGTCAGCAAAATGAATTAATTAAAACTCATCAAATTTGATAGTAGAAACAGGAATTTATATCAAATAAAGAATTTCTCTAATTCAAGACAAGAGATTCTCTAGAGAAAAGAAAATCTTAAAAAGATATAGAAAAATGAAATCATGACTTTTTGGCATATCACCACTGCCACATATCCAACAGTTAACACACATAGTAATGGAAGACACTGGAGAACCACAGATTTTGAGGAGTCTACACCTTGTTTCCCGTCTTTCTTTCAATCTCAGAATTTCCAGGTTTAGATTTTAGTATGTGCCCTGCTCCCTGGACACAGATAAGTTTTTACAGAACTTGAATTAGGACGAGGGAGGATAAACAGAATTGCTTTCTAAATTGACTAAAATAGGGAGCTTTTCCTGTCTAGAAGCTTTTGGACAATCAAATGTCTATTTGATTAGAAACTAGATTTAGGGATAGCAGATGCTCATCGACAGGCTGCTTTCCCCATTCATCTAATGAAATCACCTTCTTCTATTTCTTTCCTCTATTCCAACTTTTCATAAACATTGAATTGAGCAAGAATTTAAGAAAAGGCTTACTTTGGCATATGTTCTTCCCCATTGGAGTGGTTTTAAGGATAATGATGTCACTCCATGCTCATAAATGTGTCCTCGCTAAACTACTAAGGGAGAGTGAGGTCATGATACCCAGCCCATCTGCACAGACTATGGGATCAGGATGAAGAGATTTTCTACTTCTATTTATGAGAAAAGAAGAATAAAAAGGGCCAAGGCTAGGCCCAGTTAAACATAATGTACACAGAAGTTTGGGGTACTGGAATGTGCTAGAAAATGGGGTATTCCAAAGAAGGTAAATTGAGTGTCTTTCGGAAATAAGGGGACATGGGCAACTAAAAAGGAGGAGGGTACTAGAAATATTTTACAGAATAGAGAGCTCAGAGATCAATTTTACCTACCTCAAGTCTCTTCCAAAATCATGCTCCAGAAAACTTTATTTAATAGTCTTATTTTTATTGCATATTCTCTGAATATCTAGAATTTGGTTAAATTTAGCAAATTGAAGTTACCTACTACCCTGTGTTTCAGAAACAAAAGCATAGAGCTGTGTCCCTTTGAAAGTTAAGGATTATACCCAAATTCCTATGAACTATATGAAACAAACAAAAACATATTCATAAATTCAAAAACTATGTACTGAATGACTACAATATTGCAAGCACACTGTAGGTTGGCATATCTTGGAGAATATCTTAGGGAACAATTCAAAATACCTCTGACCTCAAGGAACTCACATTCTACTGGGAAAGGAGATGGTAAGCAAATAAATATGAAAAAACATGTGTTAGAAGATCATAAGTTTATGGAGAAAAATAAAACAGGGATAAAAGATAGAGAGTTCCCAAACTGGGAGATGGGGTGGGGATGTGTCATTTCATCTAGAAAGTTCAAGGAAAGCCTTACTGTGAAGGTGGCATTTATGCCACATTTGAAGGAGCTTAGGGTAAATTTATGTATGGCATTCAAAAGAAGCCTTCAGCTTTTAAATGATCTCATATGAGCTTAACTGTCAATGCAATTCAACTAAATTTCACTTAAGTTGATTCTTTACCTCTGCCAATGCAGATACACTCTCATGAAGTACATACTGCAAAATATAATTATCCCCCATTGTTCTACATTTTAACTAAGAAAGACTGCAAATCTAAGATCTTGAGAGATTTAACTTTCTTAATTCTTTACAATTACCATTTCTTTATGAAAAGTTACTCCATGAGAAAAATATAATCTTAGTCCTTTACTGTAATGCACTGTGGTGTGCGACAGAAAGTATAAAACAGAGAATTAACAGACCTGAGTTCTAGTCATACGATTTATACATTACCTGTTAACCTTGGTTTGGAAGTTTAACCTCATTTGGAAAACGAAGGCATTGGATTTCTTTAACATTTACAAAAGGGTGTTCTTCAGAGCACAAGGGCTAGAGACACTTTTAGAAAAAAGGGGATCTAATGGACAATTACATTTGGAAATATCATTTATCACATGGACTTTAATTGGAAAGTCCAAAGCAGGTTATAGAATCTGAAGAGGTACTGAATATAAGAAACCCACTTAACTTTAACTCAAAAATTCCTTAAACATGCTGGAACAGACTTGGGAAAAATGGAAATACACAATAAATTCTAACTAATGTTTCCTACAGTTCAGAAAGTATTTGATTTTTCTTTTTCATTAAGTTAGTCCCATTCTATCAGTAAAGATAAATTAAATTATACTGAGTTAAACAACCACAAAAATCTCAGGGTTTAAGAAAAAAGTTATTTCTTACTCATGCAGCATGTCCAATGAGCTCCAGCCTCTGCTTTGTGTTCTGACTGAATTTCCCAGCGGACAGACAAGGCTCAATCTAGATCATCACCAGTCGCTGTGGAATTAGGAAAGAGAATTCAGTGGGACCTAATTTTAAGGTGCACTTGGAAGTATATAACTTAACATTCACTTGGGAAGAGTACGGGTATTTGGTAAAAGCACTAATGATTCCATCTTTACCTCCTGAAATAATTTCACAGTTAAAGTAATTCTAATGGATGGTGGCTTTTATATGGTCGAGTGCTGGATTTTGTTGTATTCCAGTGAAGAGCATTGGACTTTATTGTGTCAGGCAATATAATTACTTGTGGATAAATTTTATCCTTTGAGGCGTGTTTTCCAGTTCTAGGGTAGATTGAGAGTAGCTTTTTGTCCCCTAGGGTTAATTTAGCCCCAATTCTCTGATGTGACCCCTAGGTCACCTCTATTGAATGCTCTGAGTATTCAAGTAGGCTTCTCTACCCTGGCTAGTGGGAATTTCAACAATTCCTGCCCCTGTGTATACTCTGAAAATTATTCATTCCCAAGATGACTGGAAATTGTTCTTTATTCAGAAGTTGTTCTTGCCTTGCGTCTTGGGGTTTCACTCTATGCATACAAAAGTTAGTATTAAACTAAAGATTTAAGAAGACTCTTCTGCATATTTTTGAAGGCCTTTTGCTGCATAACTCCCTCCTACAAAAACTCTGCAAATTCTAGATGCCTTTTCACTCAGAAAAGCCTCCAGGCTCTGTCTAGGTTTATCATCATTATGTTACAGTCTAGAAATTTTTTCTAGACAGAAACTCTGGGTGACTGTAGGTCTCTTTTTTTTTTTGTTGTTCTTTCCTTTCTCCCAGGGATCGCAGTTCTGGGCTGTGTGTTGTTGAAAGTATGAAAGTAGCTATTTCCTATATTTTGTTCAGTTTTCTAGTTGTTTATGACAGGAGGTTAACTCAAAACCCTGCTACTGTATGGCTGGAAACTCATGTCTTCTAAATCTAAATTGAACTCTTGTTTTATAAACACTTTGTTTTTCAGCATGGCAGAGCACCATGTCTAAAATGTCAACAAAATAAATTTCTTGTTTTGTTTTGTTTTTCCTGGGAGAACAGAAAGCTATAAACATGATACATTCCAATACTGCACTTCCAATTTCCTGAAATGCAACTCTTGGAGCCCATAGGAAAGGTATAGAGTGACCCAGGTAATTGTCAAGGTATGTAAGCAAAGAGACCAACTTCTAAGTCAATAAACTTATTTATCCCTGAGACGTTACATTAAGACGTAGTAAAAATATTCTAGGTTTTATAAATATTTATATTGAAGTCATGCAGAAATTAAAATACATTATCAAGGAAGTAGTATGAACTTAAATCTAGAAAAACAGCACTGCTTTTACTATACATGATATTTCTTGATATTTATGATATAACATAAAACTAAGAGCAAATGGATCATATGAAAAAGTATAAAGGTCATCCTCAAGAGGATGTCTCTCATGCCAGGAATACTTAACAGTCTGATTGGGTGTGTTAATACATTCCTAAAGAAGAGCAGCAAAATCTGAATGGGAAGGTGCTGATCAACCACGAAAGCACTGAAACACTAAATTTTGTGTGAAGAGTAGAAGAGAAGATGCCAAAAGTTCAAGATGCTATTCTCAGTGGTGGGTGTGACTTTTTACTATGGAGGTATATATGCCTCAGAACTTCTTAGGCTAAATCATTAAAAATGAAACCCTATATTTCTATTACAGAAAGGTCATGCCCACCGAGCAACTTTCTTACTACAATTTGTCTTCAATGTATTTGCCTCCATGGAGAGAAGATGCTGGACAGGGGATGTAAGCATATACCTCAATAGAAACTGATTTTTTGGTATCCTAATTTAGATAGCTAAAGACTTCAAAAGTATAGTTATTTTCAATCTTCACTATCCAAAACAATGAACTCCAGTAAAATGATGAAATGTCTGCACTGGCTCATCGTGTCAACTTAGAAATGCTGTCTTGAAAAAGTGCCTCACCCTTTTGGGGTGATACGCTGGATTAACCTGCACACTGATTTTTAAACTTCTACTATCCTCTATTGACACAAAAAAGGAAAAAGATTATTTGGTTATTACATTATCTGTCTAGTAAAGTCATACAATTTTGAGGATTTGAATTGGTATTCACAATTATGGCCATAAGACTAACATTTACTCTTTACCATTTACCATATTTCCCATGAGCCAGACATGATGCTAAGTGCTTCACATTTTTTATCGTGTTGAAACCCTATGATGTAGGTCCTATTATTAGTTCTCACACTATAGAAGAGAAAATTGAGGCTGAGTGAGGTTTCATACCTTGCCTGAGGTTACAGAGCTAGTCAGGAGACTTGACCTCCAGTTACTTTCAAAGCCTATAGAAGCCTCTATACTCTACTATGCCACCTCCAATGCATCCCTTTAGAATACAGATAGTGCAGAATCCAAATCTAAACATATAGCCCACATATTCATTTTCTTTTGTTTTCTAATCTTACTTTTTTTTTTTTTTTTTGCCACTGGTACCCCTGATGTTACATATGTCCAATACTACCGCGTTTGGAAATGGAAGAAACCGTATCTTCTATGTTAGGTTATTCAAAATGTAGCAACAACTAATTCCGCTTCCACACCTTATAGTCAGTTCCAGAGTTCCATTCAATATTGGAAGTTCAGTGGGGGTCTTCCTCTATTCTATTTATTTCCCTGCACATATTGTGAAGAATGATAAATTATTTTCCTTTCATTTTATTTTTTTCCTGTGATTTATGTTGTGGAGAAGAATAAAGAGTTAAAAGTTCTCAGACTCCAAGTAGAATTTACTGGAAATAAGAATATGTGTAATAATTTCCAAATTGTATTTACGGATACCATTTTAGTCTATTGATTGAAAACTGTACTCAGCAAAGGGAATCATACAAAGAAGATAAGAGAGAATGAAAAATTGAAACAAAGAATTGATGGAAGTTTCCTAACAGCAAAAAATGAGAAGGCTGTGCCATCCCAGGGGAAGAGGGGGTGGACCTGATGCCTGAAACAGAGAGAGATGTGATGGAGTCAACTGCAGCGAATCCTGTAATTACTAAATTAGACTGTTCCATTTCTGGATAATGCATGCTGCATTTTGAGCTTGATTTAAAATCCAATTAGTTCAGGATCATCATTCCTGTTAGTTCTCGCTTCTCTCTGGTGGCTTTGAGAGTAGAGCAATAGATTAGTTATTTTTGTGTTTGTTCTTTGTAGGCTGTCTTTGAAGAGATGGCTTTTTAAATCTATGGCAACAGGTGTCCTCACTCCCACTCTTACATATTTTACTGATTACTCTCTCGGTTTATCCTCAAATTCTCTCAAGTCATAGTAACCAATGAAATGCTGCATTGATACACATTTGGCTTTTTCCAATAAATAATCACAATCAGCCATGACCCACTTGTCTTTGAAATCACTGCTTCCTTTTACATTTTTTATGTTTTATTTCCTATGTTGAGAGTTTGCCTTTATGGATTGGTGTGATTCTCTATTCTCTTGTTTCTATTTATTGAAATCATTAGGCAAATCTTACTTATATTATGAAGAAATGGACCTTCAAAGGAAAAGAAAAAAATTTAGGTTTGTCTATTGTGAGAGATGAATACTTCTGGAAAATGAACATTTGATTGTTTTCTGGTGAGAGTGAAAAGGAAACCTCAGGCAGCCTATTGAAACAGCTTCAGTTTGTTCACATGACTACACCAGTAAGTAACTGATTGAAGACAGTATGAATTAGCTTCAGTGGAAAGACTTTAGGATTGATACATTAGAAAATATTAATCAATAGTTCATGATTATGAAATTATTCTGAATATAGTTTTGCTTTTTATTGAATACATAAAGAAAAACTTATGGAATGGTGGTATAATATATATTACAAATACATATTTTTCATAGGGAAACATGAAGAGTTACAGTCTACAACGATTTTACAAGAAAGAAAACAAGCTCTGTTTTCCTCCATGGGCTTGCTGAAGAAAATGTGAAACATTGATTGAGAGCTACTTGTTAATTCACACTAGGGAACCACGTAGATTACTTAATTTTGAAAATTATAATGTAAACAAAACCAATGCCATAAAGGAGTTCAAGGGCCCTACATTAAAATAATATTTTGTTCATTTACTTTGACAAGTGTGGTTCATATACTTGAGTGTTACTTATGACTATATTGCTTTTGAATTAACATAGTACATTTCATCAAAATAATGAAATCTTAGTGATATAATAATTTATAGGGAAAGTTCATCAAATTTTTCTGATACAGATATTTTAAACAATTTATATGCATTTATGGGTGCATTAATGTTATGCCGTCTGTCCTCACTTTCTGTTTCTCCATCTCTCCACGACTCTCTCACAGAGGACTAAAAGTAAGTTTAACAATTTTTCTGCTTTCTCATAAGCTCATAGATTATGATTATTATTTAAAATGATTGTATGGTTGATAATTCATACATTTCATATCCTTAGTCTGCAATCTTCATATTTTCAAAAGCAGTTACTATATCTATGGTTGTATAGCAGATAGCATATTGTGACTGATTATTAAAAAATTAAATCTATTAAAACTATGAGCCTAGTAAATTGTATAGTCTAATATTATGCATCAACAAGAAATGGGGAGATGCAGACATTAACATATGGATATTGAGGAAAGCAGAGATGTAAGGGTTTATCATTTAAAAAATTCCATTTATATTAAGCTTACGCTTAATATAATTGATTTGATTATATTGAATTGATTAATTTTGCTTCTAGGTTCAACGTTTTTTAATGTATTTTGTACACCTTCAGAGAAAGAATATAGAAATAACATGTTATTGTTATTTTTAAAATTATTATTTGAACTTCATCCCAGTTACCAAAATACTAGAACAGATAGAATAAAAATTAGGTGAAAAAATGAAAGTGATCATAAATTATCTAGGAGCAATTATAAGCTATGTATATCTATATAGAGCACAATACAGATTTATGCATATCTAGTTATGGTATGATATATCATGACGTTTATTTTAAAGAGGGATTTCTAAAATAAATTATATCAGTAATGCTTAATTCTTTTTCTGTGAATTGATTTAGTTTATATTCTAAGTGGTTTAAAGGTTACCAATCTTTAAAATATTCTACCTTAGTTTATTAAGTATGAAGTTATGTAACAGCATCCCACAAATTAAAATTCAACATTCAACTAAATTGTTACTTTTAAGTAAGAATATTTCATACATGATTTCTTTGTAGGGCATGCCGACATTAAAATTTTTGATGAATGTATTGTGTCTGCTTGAAGTAACCTAATGAACTTAGGCCTTGAGAGTAGGAGTCAGTTGGTAGGATGGGAAGCAGCAAAACTCTTCATAAAAACAGAGGAGAAAAGCTCAGAACTCACGCCCTCAGGATAGAAGGTCCAGAGCATGATTTAAGCCTCAAAATATACTAACATTGTATTTAAATATTCTCTTCGTGTATTAAGAAGAAAAATATCAAAATCAATTCATCCAGGTAATTATAAGACTACCGACTCTTCAATTAAATTTTGAATTAAAAAGGGAGTTAAATATCAAAATACAGTATATTTCCTAAAAGTATAAAACAAATTAATGTTACCCCCCAAAGACTTTAGAAATAAACAAGCAGTTTTCCTTTATTATATGAGTGATGGTAAAATCACTGAAGAAGTCCAATTCTAAGGAGTGTGATTTTAGGCAGAGTTCTACCTGCATAAGCACCACAATTAACAGAAGACATACTAGCTCAATTGCTATACTACGCAATATGTCTATTTTAGATAACATTATAATTGCATGGGTTGAGCTGATGGAGATATGAGGCAGCATCTGCCATATAACTGAATAATTATAGTTCTTAATATACATACAATTAATGTAGTACTTATTTTGCTATTTACTATTACTTTATTGCCTATTAGGAATTAGAAATGAGCACACTTATTTACTTACAAATGGTATTTAGCAGTCTTTAAGGAAAATATCTATTACATGGCAAACAAAAAAGGGGAAAAATGTATTTTTCTCTTACAATTGCTTATCAAATCCTTTTTCTCTAGTTTACAGAGAATGACCTACAATAATTCTCAGATCCCTTACCAAGATTCTTTACTTCTAAAGAAAGAGAAGCAGATTTCATGCATTACCAGCTCATCTCTGCTCTATTAGGAAGCAAATGAGTAGATACTCTGGGTTACTTTATCCATAACGAATGCATGGATATTGCCAGTTTCTCCCAGAGTCACTAAAGATAAGAGATGGCTCTGAAAAGAAAAGTGCTAGTCCCTTGGGACCGGAATCCTTGTACCTGTCAGAAAGTTAAATGTGTCTCAGCTGAAGGCAGCTGTTCACTTAGACTCTCAAAAATGAAAACCCTTTTGATGGATTAAAAAAAAAAATTATACACACACACATTGCAAAATGTCAAGGGTGTGTGCAAATCAAGGACACATACATAGTTTGCTTTAGCAAAAATGAAAAATAGTTATAAAAAAATTAGGTTTCCTGCCTGCATTGGCATGTTATTTCAGGTACATTAATCTGGCAGAACTCAATATTCCTACATCGGTTTTGGCTGAGTCTCTTACTGTTACTGTGGGAGATGTGAAGGGTGTGAACAGATAGAAACTCCTGGATGACTAGAGTGAGTGGCAGACTCTTGAAGGCCATTGATGATTTTAACGTATAATAGTGTGATGTGTGTGTAGTATAATATATTCTTAAATCCTGCCATGATTTGAAGAGCCTAGCAAGAACGAGAAAGTCACCTAGAGCCAGTTTCTGCTTTACTGAGAGCCATTTAAGTCACTCCCATCACTTATGTACATGTAGGCTTAATAAAAGTTTCACATGTCCTTTGGAAAAGATATGAAAACATATTTTATTTTTGTAGTTTTCTGTGGCTTCACAATACTGCCTATCACTTTAGTTTTCAGAATTGTAGGGTGAGAATGGGTTCGTTGAGACTTTTGAAAAGGAACCTCAAGGATACACTGACCATCCCAAGATTCAAAGTTAGGCAATGTCCTTGGTTACCTAGAGTGACCCTGGCTAAGATGGAGGGGCAGGAAGGGGCACCAAGGGTTAAAAAGTGCTCTCTACAAGAGGGCTGATGACTCAATTTCAACACACAGCCACATGCATTCATGGGTAACAGTGAATTCTGGCACAGAACATACTCTGCAGACCCACTGTGGTGTGATGCATGCATTGGAGAACAATGAATATTATGAATGAAGAGAATTACATTGGAGTTCATATTTGTGGCATATCTTCGATTGAGGGCATGAGGTCTAGATCAGCAAGTGCGTCATTGCAGTTGTGAGATGACAAGCAAATTAATCCTCAGTGACCAGTTTTCTTCACTTGTTAAAGAGGATTTTTCTTCCCTTATAGAGTAGATATTTCTCTTCTAGGGTAAATGTGAGCAACTGATGATATATATTAAGTGACTAGCGCAGTGCCTGGTACTTATTATGTGCTTCTAAATAGTTTCTAAAAATAAGCACTGGTTGTTATTGGGTATTATGAAAAAGCAGCATATTGGGATGAAAAGTACCCATTTTTCAGGACCAGACATCTTGGGTACAAGTTCAGGCTCTTAGTGAATTTAGGCAGTGCCTTACAGATATCTAGTGTTTTATAGTGCAGAAAACATTTTAGAAACAGCATGCCATTAATTGCTCTCTCCACCTCAGCTTTCTCACCTGTGACACGAGAAACATTAGCACCTGCCCCACCTATTTTACACATTTGTGATTATGAAGTGCAATAATTACTCTGTAAGCACAGTGTAAGTGGCAATGAGTCATGTACATGTTAATTATTATTCATGCACTGTCAAGAATTGGTACTGACTTAGGGTCCATGGAAACCACACAAATTAGGTGGAAGTTCTGAAGATCCCAGTATGCAAATGAGATCAAACGAAATTAAGTGATAGCTGGAATGTTGACTTTTTCAAATAGTGGTAGGTGATTGTATCTAAGTGAATTAATTTGTATTTACTGAGCATTTATAGGAATTAAATGTATTTAATAGGCACGTAGGATAAACCTTGAACAAGACAATAAGCTTTATATAAGAGAGCAGAGGCTGGGTCAGTCTTTGTTTACCATTCTATCCCAGGGTCTAGCTTGAATAAATGAGCAGCACTGTGTTTGCTGTGTTAAAGGATGCACTGAAATGCAAGACGCAGTCCCTACACTACCTGTTTCCCTTCCTCAACCATTTATTGAGAAGCTATTTTATGCCAGGCTTTCTGCTAGACTAGAGAAATAGGCAAACAAAAAATAGACCATTGCATTGACAAGCTAATAGCTCAGAGAGAGATTTCCATGTACAAAGATGAGATGAATATGATGCAATGTGACAAGTGATATAACAAAGCACGAATAAGTGCTGTGGGAGACTCATGGAGGGAACACTTCACCCTGCCTAGGTCAGATGAGTTACTGCTACAGAAATCATCTAGAGAACAACACAGGGCTGTGTGTACTCAAATTATGGAATCGATATTGCGAGAATGCAGAGATTAGAAGCCTATTTCCACTATAGATTAAGAGTATCCTATACAGTAGCAGTAGCTAATAGGAAAAGTTATGTTACATATGGCTTCTAAAGCCATGAAAAATAAATATGAAATCTCTTTAAGGAAATACTTTGCTGTGTTAGAGTCATTTGGAGTCAGGCAACTGGTCCCAAGTTGCTGCTCAACTGACCCCAAATTAGAGAGTGCCTGAAACAAATCTTTTCAATCATACCAACCATTCTGAGCATTCCCACATTGTTAATACATTTATAGTTTTAAATTCTTTGTGATATTATTCTATGAAAATGGAAGGACACGAGCTGCATGTTCCCTAAATAACAATCCTGACTTTCTGACTACTGGAGACTTTCAATCAGTATGAAAGATTTTGGCTCCTCTTGCAACAAGTGAGATATCTGAAGATATTTTGTAGCCCCGGTCTCACAGCCTTCTTCTCCATCTCTACACTTATCTTTATTCTCCTCGACTTCAGCATCCTTTCTTTCTTGAACTGCTCCTTTCCAATGTCCTAGTTCTCTGCCCACTCTCAACTGCCTACTCCCTTGCTCATATCCTAAATTGCATACTACCATCAAAGCTATAACACAATTTAAATCCAGAGTTTGGACATCTCACTCCTTGAATACTGGACATTACTTTTGATTACCTCAATCCTTCAACCTACTTAAGCCATCCTCAAGTCCTATGGATGTCAAAAATTCATTTGCATCCATCCATTCTCTTTTCCCCTCGCATCACCTTTGGCTAAACTATCATCAATCAGTTAGATACTATTACACTTGTATATATAGTTTAACAAACCTGTAACAATCCTACTAAAAGTACTAACAGTTAAGCAGGCATGCTAAATTTCCTATAAAAGAAAGATTAGAGTAAATATAAGATTTATTTACCTTAAAAAAGGGAATGTGGCTTAAAAGGAAAAATAAAGCTCAAACTGCCTAATTTACAGAGATGAAAGCAATACTCCATAAACCAATGCAATGTCCACATTCCCCTTTTTATGATCACATAGGAGTTAATTTGTGTTACAAAATCATGTGGAGAGAAAATGATACGTCTTTCTGTAAACTCTCTAAAAAACAATATTCTATAAAAGTAACTCTTAAATTTGTCAAGAAATTAAAGAAATCATTTAGATTATTGATATGAATGAATTCATATATCATGAAAAGTCAGATAATTCAAATTTTAGTTTCTGTTGTGCCCTTGGGTTAGTCACTTGACTTTGCAGTAGCTCTTTGCATGAAAGACGAAACAATTATACCTGATTTGCCTTCATCACAGGATTATTTGACAAAACGAGTTATAATGAGTACAAAGCAATTGTATAATGAGCGTGATAAATATAAAATGACTTTGATCACTGAACAATTCGATATTAATGTAAAATGTTTAGATTATTAAAAGGAAAAAACGTGTTACTGGCAATTGCTGAATCTTGTCTTTGTATATCGGAGAGAAATTATATAAAGTGCACAACTCAGGTTGAACATCTATGAAACTTTAAACATAGCCACCATCCTAACTCTCAAGGAAAGATGACCAATCTTTTCATAAGAACGCAAGCTGATCGTAGCAGGAACAAAGGGAAAAATATTGCAACATGGTAAATGTTAAGCAGTTTGCAAACTGAGGCACATTGCCACTCCCAGGACATTCCATCCTGGTGCTTTTGTGAGAATGGAATGATCTGAGGAGGCTCTTCTCTGAGCCTCATAGTTTCTCAAGCTAACAAGAATACACTGCATAGGGGTTCCCACCACCAAAGAGAAATACGTATTTGGTGATAATTGTCCAGGCATTTCCTACTTTGCAAGGAATTGAAGATAGCATTGTAGAGAGTCATAATGCAAATCACTCTTTTAGACCAAAGTCTATACGAGTATGGAACTATCTATATCCTCTATATCTATATTTTTAATAGTTAAAGGGCAAAGCATAAAGTAAGAATGAGATTCAATATGTAAAAGGAAGATTTAGACATTTTGGGTGAGGTTTGTTTCAGTTAATGAGTAGGTTAAAACTGAATATAGAATAATGGAAAAACTTCCAGTGATTATACGTCTCAGAGGCAAGCACTGAAAAAAAAAAAATGACTGGAGATGATGGATTTAAAAATGGACTCAATTACCCAGTGATTTGATGTCCTTGAAATAAAAATCAGAGGGATGGATAAAGAAATACAGTCATTGGAGGAATTCAATTTGGTGTTTAAACGGGGCTTGAAAATCTCAGAGGAGCAGATTGCAGTTATAATTACGGATAATGTTTCACTTCGTTTTTAAAATGAGTCATTAGAAAGACAGTGGAGGGAAAAAAAAACACTACATCTGCTTGGTCCTCTCATCCATGCAGGAATTAGAACCTTAAATAAAAGGCTAGGAATATTTTAACGTGCCTTTTTGGCTTCATTCATTTATTTTTCAATCACTCATGCAATATACAAACAACTAGTGAGTAACTTGTAGGTGCAAGGCTAGGATAATGTTTGGTGTATAAGTACAACATAAAAGCAAAAATCAAAGCCCCAAACTGAGAACAAGTATATAGAAGGCCATAAGCAGAATCTATTTCTATATGTTTTTTAAAAATTTATTTTCTTCCCATAAATTGGACACCCCTTTCCTTGCCTCTTGCCTCCAAATCATGAGCGTAGGGAAGGGACCCCAGTGGAGAAAGCCACCTTCCCACCGCAGACCCCAACCCATTCAGCCATGTCCCTCAAGAGAACCCATCCCACTAGTGACCCCCTTCCCGCTGGTCTCATTTTCCATCCAGGCCCCAGGAAGGTGTGGGGAGCCCTGGCAGATGCCTGAATGACTTATACTGCATCTGCCATCTCCCCGGAGCCACTAGAGCAGTGATTACATTTTATTTAACAAATACTCATAGAGCGCTGACTTTGTGCCAGGCATCGTTCTCATCTAATCCTCATAACAACCCAGTGAGGTAGGTCCCATTGTTAGCCACACTCACGGATAGGGAAACTGAGGCATGAGATGGGTCACAGAGGCTATTATTTGGACCCAGGCTGTCAGTTCCAGTCTCTGTCCTTGGCCTCCACCCTGGTTGCTCACTTCAGAAAGGTGGTGCAATCTAACAGCTCTTAGGGGACCATGGGGACTCCTGGTGATAGCCTATCCCTCCCTCTGTGGTCCCAATCATGCCTTAGAATTCCATTCCAGTTTCTCAGGGCCCACATATTCAAAGCTGATAAGCAGAGTCCCCCTGCCCTGATTTTCGACTCTGCTCACACCCTCTTACACCCCTCTCCTTCTCAGGTGACCATATAATTCATTGTCCAAACAGGAACACTTTAAGTGTGAAAAGGGCAACTAGTAATTACACCGAGACCACAGGTGTGGAGTGGAGCTGTCCATGTGAACCCAGACACACCCGATTTCTACCACTTTGCAACCACAGAGTACTAGTGTGGGATTCTCTACTGGGCTTCTCCCCGCAGCCCTGGCAGGACAGGCTCACCTGAGTGGCTGGGGCACCCTTAGCACTCTCTCCCCTATTTGGGGCCTTGGGGCCTCCTGACCCTTCCCCAAATAAAGGTTTATTTCACAGCCAAAAAGCACTGAAGAATCAAAAATAAGGGAGGATGCAGAAAGGTTCCACAAAGCAGAAAGCTTTGGAGGCAGAGAGAAAAGTCAAGCCTTTTGGCCTTGACAACCTTGAGTTCAAATCCCAGTCTGTCCCTATCCGCAGTGTGACCTTGAGCAAGATGCTTCTCTGAGCCTCAGTATCCCATCTGTAAATGAGGTCAATAGTGCTAATACACAGAGATGCTGTGAAGAATAGTCATTTGCATAAAGGGAATGTCAATAAACCTTGTTATTGCTCTGAGATTTGCCTCACTTTTGGATTCTTTCTTTTTCTTGTTGATTTGAAATGAGTCAGAATGTGTTGATAGATTTTGCCTTTCTCATATACATATATATATATATATATATATATATATATGTATATATATATATATATATATATAGAGAGAGAGAGAGAGAGAGAGAGAGCATGTTTTGCTGATTTATTGTTTAAGTTTTTACTTGGTTTGATGTTTTACCATGTAGAAAATTTTAATTATTTATGATTAAATTTGTACATTTTTTTGCTTTATGAATTCTGGGTTGCTTTCACACCCCAGAAATATAATGAAATTTCCCTATAATTGTTTCTAGTGCCTTTTTACTAACATTGTTTTGCTTAAATATGTGATCCATATAAAACCATTTTAACAGATTTATTGAGGCATAACTGACATATGAAAAACTACACTTATTTGAAGTGTGCAATTTGATAAATTGACATATGTATACACCTGTTAAATTATCAGCACAGTCAAGATGGTGGATATATTCATCTCTCTGAAAAGTTTCTTGTTGTCCCTTTTCATTCCTCCCTCCTTCCCTGCCCCCATCTACACCGTTCCCAGGCAATCACTGTTCCATCACTTTAGCTTGGTTTTTCATTTTCTAGAATTTTATAGAAATAGAATCATATAGTATATACTTTTTCTCTGCCTTCTTTCACTCAAAATAATTATATTGTGATTCATTCATGTGGTTGTGTGTATCAATAGCTCATTCCTTTTTATTGTTGAGCAGTATTCCATTCTATGAATATACAGCAATTTATCTGTTTATCTATTGATGGACATTCAAGTTTTTTTCAAGTTACTTGCTATAACAAATAAAGCTATGATGAACATTTGTGTACAAGTATTTGTATGGACATATGCTTTCATTTCTCTTTGTTAAACTCTTATGAGTGGAGCAGCTTAGTTTGGTAAGTGTATGTTAACTGTTTTTGTGGAACTGTCAGACTGTTCTCCAAAGTGGTTATTCAGTTTATATTCCTATCAACAACATATGACAGTTCCAGTTGTCCACATTCTCACCCTTAATTGGTATGGTCAGTTTTTAAAATGTTTCCCTTCCTAATAGGTATATAAAAGTTTCTTATAGTTTTATTTTGCATTTCCCTAATGACCAATAATATTAAGCAATTTTTCATGTGTTTGCTGTCTTTTTAACTTTGATAAAGGTTAATCCAAACTTTTTGCATATTTTTAATGGGATGTTATCTTATTATTGAGTTTTGCGAGTTCTCTATATATTTTCTGTATGTCTTTATCAGATATATGCTTTGAGAATATTTTCTTCCACTTTGTTTTTTAAATTTTGATGAAGTCCAATGTGTCAATTGTTTAAGAATCATCAGATTCTTAAGAATCAGAATTGTTTAAGCTTTTGGGGTTCTAGCTAAGAAATATTTGCCTAACCTAAGGTCACAAAGATTTTCATCCTCTGTTTTATTGTAGTAGTTTTAGGTTTTATATTTAGAAATGTGATTCATTTTGAGTTAATTTTTATATATGGATCAAAGTTTGTGCTTTATATATACAGATATTTACTTATTCCAGCACCTTTTTTGAAAAGACTATCCTTTCTCCACAGAACTATGTTTGCTTCTTTATCAGAAATGAGTTGCCATTTTTGCATGGGTCTATTTTTAGAGTCCCTATACTGTTCCCTGCATTTTTCCTATCTTCACCTCAATACCACACTGTCTTATAAAAAGTCTTGCGATGAGTAGTGATAGTTCTTTAACTTGGCTCATCTTTTTCAAAGTGGCGCATATATTCTGGGTCTTTGTATTACCCTATGAATTTTAGAAGTAGCCTGTCAATATCTGCAAAAAGCTACAGAGATTTTGAGTGGGATTGCATTGAATCTGATAGATTAATTTGGGGTGAACTGATATCTTTACAATATTGAGTTTTACCAATCAGGATAATTCAGGAAGACCTAATAAAAGTTTAGCTTTACAAGTATGGATCAGGATGCATAGAAGTCACAGGAATAGTGCAGTCCCAGGGCTGTTACGCCTTATACTTGAAGTTGCAAAGAGGAGTTTTTCGTGAAACTGAAAGGGGCAATAATGTAGAGAGGGCTGCCTTGGGAGAAGCTGAAATATTTGAGGCAGCTGAGTACTTAAATGTCCTATCCTCGCTTTCCTCCCTCCCTCTGTTCTCCTGGGGTTCCGTAAGGGCTGAACCCAAGGAGGCATGGGAGAGTGACCAGCTAAGGTCATGTATTAGAATGATCATATGTATGTGCCTGTTCTCCTGACTGACTTACAGTTCTGTGGTCAAACCATCTTTACATTTCTGGGACAGACTCAACTTGTTCATATTTCACCATTTTTTGTGTCCAATATTACAGTTAGGATTTTAAGATCATTATCCATCAATACCATTTACTAATATTCTCTAGTTTTTCTTTGTTGTACTCTGTTACATTTTGACATTGACTTGGGAAGACTGGAAATTTTCCTCTCCTATCTATGATCCAAAATTTCAAAATAACATACATGTTCGTAGGTTTGAAAGAACTGATGAATTGGCTTGTGAAACTGTCTGAGGTATGTTTTTGGTGGTGAGAGTTGACTGGGGGTTTTTCATGTTTCTTCTGTCACAATTGGTTTGTTTAATTTATTGTTACTTTTTCCATTTATAGTTTCATAGAAAATTATCCATTTTACATAGAGTAAAATTTACATTTTGAGTATAATTTATCTTATGTTAATTAATTTCCTTACTTTTAATTTAGTTTAATTGTATTTTGTACCTGAATTTATAATCATATCTTTCTAATTGGGGATAACTAAAAGTATCCCCAATCATACTTTTAGTTTACTGTATTTGTTATGGTTCCTCATATGTTTGTTTCTTTCTGTTACCAGATTATTCCAAATCTTTTCCTTTTAAATTCCTCTTGCGTCTTTTCTGGTATAAGTGAACAGTAAGCACATTCTTTTAGAAGTTGAATTTTAAGGCTAATTTTGTGACTCCAAAAGTTAAATTCTTTGCAGTCCTGAATAATACAGCAAAAGAATTAATATGTAAATATGCTCAGAACTCTAAACTACCTCTTTAAAAATTTTTATTGGGCGTTTATTTGCTGATGGTTCTATTTCAAATATAGAATGCCTTATGCATTTATATATATATATGTATATATATACATACACATATATATATATGTATTTCATTAGTTTATATGTATATATATATGTATTCCATTAATTCCAAGATAAACTTTTTATAAATATTGCAACCTCTCTGAAACTGTGAAACATAAGTTATTTAGTAAATATTTTTCTTAGTGATGATAAAGTCGTGGTACATCTTTCCATTAATAACACTCTCATTTCAATGAAATATGACATTAGCACATCAGAAACAGGCATAATCTGAGATATAATCTTATATTAAAATTCAGCTCACTGCCTAAGTAAAAATCATACATTATTCATTATCTGTTTGACCTGAATATTGGGAACTGTTTTACTGAGAACTTTTACTACACACAATTATATTTTGAAGATATAATTTAATCAAACTATTTTTGAATGCATAAAAGAAATTAGAAGATAGTATATCATACTAGAGAGAATACTGTAATGGGGAGTCAGGATACATTATTATTATGATTGTGGACAGCTTGTTAATACTATTGGCCCATTTCTTTAAGTGGAAAAGTGTGAGGTTGGACCAAGGAACTAGACGGTCCTGTGGCTCCATGAATTCTAATAGTATACGAATCCATTGGTTCTACAAAGTGTAGGTTGACTTCATCATTCCTGTTAACAGAGTGGATTATGAATACATTATGAGAAAGTAAGGTTTCAAGTCCGCGCTTGCTAGCTCAGTACCTCCAGTAAGCAAAGTTTAGAAATTAAGTGAGTGCCAGACCAAGTGGCCTGTGTAAAACAGGTCAAAAACCTTTCTGTGAGCCTAGAGATTCTGAAAAACAGAGAGAAGCTTCTTCCAAACCATTATCAGCACATTCTGCTTGGAGCCAAAGTTTGCATAATATGGCACTCAACCCACTCTTTGATCAGTGTTAGCTGTATGACATGTTTGAGTTATCTCACTTTAAAGGTTTTTTTTTTCCTTCCATAGATTAGAAATATCAGCATACAAACCTCTTACTTATGGCAATTGAACAAAATGTAGTGAATCAAGGGGGGGAAAAAGAATTTCATAAACAGGACTCAAGTCTTAGGTGATTTGGGCACTAGAGCAAAGATATGCCAGCAGATACCTTACTAATGGTAAATAAGGCCGTGGTTCAGGGGCAAAACCCCCTTCTGCTCGGTTCCCACTCTGCAAACCTTATGAAATATATGAAGAGCAGGGATTTCCCAAGATAGTCATTAGAAAGTCAGCACTTCCTTTTGAGTTCTGAAAAATTTAGAACTCAATTTTTTTTCTAAGGGGTTCACTTTTGGGCTTTTTATTTTAGTTATTGATTTAATAAATGATTCTGCTCTTTATTTTTAGTTTCTAGTTGATTCTTTAATCTAAAAATAACAATAGAGCCTTACCATAAGAGTATTCATTACACTGAAGAATTTTGTAACAAGGGTGGTCCATTATGGACCCTGTTCAAGGGTTTTTGTTTCTCATTTCAAATCAGTGACTTTTATCACATATCTAATTATGTAAGCCACTAGAATAGGTATTTGAGAGAGTGCAATAATGAATAAGACATAAACACTCGCTTTGAGGTGATGAAAAGACAAATGCCCAAATAAATAGAGCACAAGGTAGAATCAGAACTGTGCCATTAGAGTAATTCAGTACCCTACAGGGATCCTGATGGTCTTGTCTGAAGGCAATCTCATGGATCATTTGAAAATGTAGCATTTGTATGGCACCTATAGTTGACATTGTGTGTGCTCCTTCTAGTTCCCCCAAATTTGTGACCATGCTGTTGTGCCTTTCCCAGTTTCTGTGTTCTTTGGCCTCGTGGACCTGTGCAAGTTCACAGGACTTATCTTTGCCCCTCCCCTTCCCAATGACTGGTAGGGAAGAAACGTTCTCAAATCAGGACAAACTCTGATGTGTCATTTGCATTCCAAAGCTCCCTTGTGGGATAAGGCTGAGGCTGAGCCTTAGTATCTGAAGTCACAGCCTTGCCTGACTTCATCCCCTTCCCTGTACATTCCCCAGTCCCTTCGTGGTTTCTCTTGGGAACAGAGCACTTCCTCAATAAATCCCTTGCACTTGAGTCCTTGTTTGAGGTTCTGATCCTGGGGAATCTGAGACTTTAGAAAAGGCATAAAGCATTTCAAGTATGGATGGGAGAAAGATGTTCTTCTCTAGGGAGAAGAAAGTTGAGGTTTATTTGAAAAGGAGGGAATACTCCAGTTTTGCTTGGGGTAGGGAATTGTGGGAGAGAAAAACTGGAAAGGTTATTTGGGGCTATTATGAGACCCTGAGAGGATCTTGAAAGTCAAATTAAGAAACTGAATAAATTTTTTATAAAGTCACCATATTTTCAAGGGAGCCCCATAATACAAAACCCAAGAATATTGGAGCTCTCATGAATGGAAGAAATTAATGGCCAAAGATACCATATGAATAAATATACCCCTCGTCTATTTCGGTGAAATAAAGTGAGTTAAAGACAAGACCAATAATTATAAATTACATTTGTTTCTAACAGTGCATGATTGATTACAGCTTCTCACAACAGTCAAGATGTAGACTTCTTTAAAATGACTCCTGTGAATGACTTGCATATGTCCTTATTATTCGTGGCTAGTGATCAAAAGCCAAAATATTCCTTTTAGGATTTGAACCTGTGATTTCAGGTATTTTTAAAGAGAAAATGCTGGAATTCTATACTTCTCCCTTGTTCTGGTATTTCTTTTCCATGACAATGTATCCTTCAGCCATTTCCAGTATCATTAAAAACAAAAGCAATTAGCATCAATTGCATCTTAATTAACTAGACTTGTTGTTTTCTATGTTTTTATTTTTTTAACTTTTAATGGTTATTTTATTACTATGGTTTGCCCTTTCTAACTTGACTTTGAGGCCTGGTATTTAAAAATGGCCATGATCAAATGTACACTCTATATGTTCTCACCAACATGAAGAGATAATACACATTTCTTTATCAGGGAGATGTCTGTAATTCAAAGTAAACACTAAGAATGTCAGGTTTAGGAAGTGGATGAGAATGTAGGTTTTATCTTCTAATGTTACTACCTTACAAGATAAATAAATTTACATATTAATAGTAACAACAACAATAACACATTCTGCATTCTCAGTAATATTACATAACACATGAATTTAGAATTTTAGAAATCAAGCCTCTTAGAATCATTAGAAGTTGATTAGATTAATACAAATCACTTATGAAGCATAATATATGTTGGAAGAATATAATATTTACGTCTCACGGATTTTCAATGTATTCAACACCTCCTCTTTCGGTTTCAGTATTTCAAAGACTCTCATAGAAAATTTAAAGATCTTGTGACCAGTGATAAACTTGTACCTGGTACAAGAGTAGGTTTGTTGTAGCTACCACATATTATGATTTATATTAGGAGAGAATTCTGTGTCTAGTGCTTAGAAAATAAATGATTTATTATCCTTTAGTTTTAGCTCAACTACAAATTCTACAGGAATCTTTCCCTTTTCCTGATACCAGGAGAGTCACCCATTCTATGTGTTCTTACAAAGATCAGTTCTTACAATTCACACTTAGTATTAATGAAGCATTTATTTGTTCTGTTCCCAATGGGACTATGACTGATTCACTGTTGAATTTCTAGTGGCCTGCAAAGTGATTAGAACATAGTAATTGTGCAGTACAATAAATAGAAGTAAACTGTATTGTACCCATGTCTCTTGAGTTAAGGAGATGATATGCTAGTGGGCACATTGTTATTCCTCAAACAGGAATTATAATTATCAAATTACAAAGTATACATGACAGTGCAACTATTCCTAGAATAGTCCATTGACTACATTTCCCACAGGCTTTTGCAATATTTGGGAACCAATAAAATTATTATTAAAAGGGCTGATATTTAAACAGAAGATTCCATTAAATTCCAAACAGATGTTCCCATAAGCATCCATACCCTCTTTCATCTGAAAAGTTATTACCGGAGAAAAGCTATTTTTATTTGTCAGATGCACAAAGATTCAACTCATAAGTGCGGCCCAGTCTTTGAGGGAATGACAAAGAAATGGACAAGAAGAAAGACTCTGACTCTAAAATTGTTGTAAGGCCCTTTATAAGAGGTATGAGAACCTTTTGCGTGGAAGTTAAGAACCATGAAAAAAATCCCCTCCTAACTTCAACTCAACTTTTGTACTTCTTCACTTCCCAACCAGCTTTTTGCCTTATCCAGTCTTCTCATCCTTTCCTCTCATTTCAGAAAAATAAATATGTTTCTTCTCTGAAGCTAATCTACTTCTACCTCAATAGGTTAATGTTCATTTCCCTCATTCATTATTTCTTTTGCCACTCTTTATGTCAGGCTTCTTTTAACTCATAAAGTTTTTCCCCCTCTCTTTTTTGGCCAGTACATTTTTATCTTTGTTCCTTAATTGAAAATAAAATCCATCGGTTTCTGTAAATGCCTGAAAAACAACTACCCTCATAGTTTTATATGTGCAGATTAAAATGATACAATTCTATGTATATCAGATCAGCAAAATTTAAAAGTTTGGCAACACATAAATTTGGCAAAGGACGGGACAACAAGCACTCTCACAGCGGACTGGAAATCAGTACAACCCCTGTGGATATAAATTTGGAAATATCTATGCAAATTTAAAGTGCAATTCCAAGTCTAGGAATTTTTCCCACAAAACACATAATGTTGGTCAAAGGGTTCATTGTCATGGTTTGTAATAACAATGAAAAAGTTATCAAAAGGTACATGTCAAGTAATAAGGGATTAATTAAATGTATTATTGTTATACATATAAGACAATATTATGAAGCTGCTCAGAAAAGTAAGTAGAGATGTGGAGTGCTCTCCAAAACATGTGTAATTGTGTGTTTTTTAAATGAAGATACAAAAATATCTTGTGACACACATGTATCACTTATGTATGCATAGACTTGTAAAGAATACATACAAATTATCAGATATTACTTTTTAGGAGTAAGACTGGGGTTGTCAAAATATTTTACTTTTCACAAGATACCTCTTATCATTGTGATTTATTTATTTATTTATTTATTTATTTATTTATTTATTTATTTATTTATTTTTGCTGTGTTATTTTCATCATACAAAAAAAAAAAAAATCCCCACATTGATTTATATAGTTGATGGGGTAGTTTGAATTGAAGCTAAAATCCCATCATTCAAATTCAGGCTGTCACTTTTACTCTTGATACTGTTTATTATTCTGTTCATTGTGTAAAAGAAAAATACCATCAAAACTAAAGGGACATCCTCCATCTCCCCAGTGTGTCTAGATGCTATGACCCAGAAGCAGTTGATATTTCGGGTATGCTTACTTCCAGCTCTCTGTCTAGGTCTCCTGGCTCTTGCCGGGGCTTCTCCTCCTGCCCTAAGGAAGGCGATAGATGGGCTCTGGCTCTGGAGTCACTTTAGCCCCACACTTGAACATATCTAACCTCAAGGTGCCTTTGTTTTCTCTTATATTAAGTGGAACCTATTAAGGTTGCTGTGAAAAAGGGAAAATCCATACAAATCACAACACTATCTAGGACACAGTAAATGCTCAGTAGAGGCCATATTACCCCATATTCGGAACATTTTTTGTCTATTTTTCCTCTCCTCATTCTACAATTCTCCAAATGCCCCATCATTAAAATGTCTTTCCCTTAGACCTCGCCACACCATCCATCTATTAGTCTCTCATTTTCCATCTACTACCACACCTTGAGTAGTAGGTTGCCTTCTGCATTCCTACCTCCTTTAACCATCACTCTGCCCTTTATCCATTGCCATCTAGCTTTGGTCTGCATTATTCTAAAACTACCCGTAAACATTTTCAAAAGATTCAAAGTAGTCACTGAATAAAATGACAATTGCTCAGTGTTATGCAACATTTTACAGCATTTCAAGCGTTCCTGTTAAATTGTTTTGAAATTTTCTTTTGCTTTGGTTTTCTTGCACCCCTCAAATGTGCCTCTCTGGCTCAGTCTTCCACTTTCCTCTAAATGCAGCTCTAAATTCCCTGTGCTTTCTGACTTTTTGTTTTCTCTTTTATGTTTTATCCATTGGCAAGAGCATTCAGTCTCAAGGCCTTAGCTTTCAAGGTTTTGAGGATTACTCCCAAATCTTTATATCCCATCATGCAATTTCTACAGTTTATATCCCACATTTCCCACTGACTGTTACATTTTTCAGTAGAGACAGATGTCAACCTTTGACCAAGCGTCATTGTTCTTCCTAGGCCTGCTTTTCCTTCTGGGTTTTCTATTTTTGTAAAGAAAAGCCATCTTCTCTGTCACTTAGGATTAAATTCAAGGTCATTATTGACTCTACTCTTTCCCTCGTACCCACACCCAGCAGGTTGCTAACAACCATCAGTTTTACTTTTTAAATTGGCTCCACGCTGCTCTCAGTTCTTTCCATGGCCGCCATGCTCTGAGTTGAGGTTCCTATGACCTCCCCCTGCCCCAACTACTTTAAAAGCCTTTGAATTGGTTTCTATGCTTTTGCTCTTTTCCCCTCTTTAAATTTCCCTAAACACTACTTTTGAATAAATTTCTTATCGCCTAGTTTTGGTCAATATTATTAAACTATTCCAAAAGTTTTGATGCTTTTCCCACTTATCATCCACTTCCATTGAGGTAGTTTTAGCATAATTATCAAGGGCATGCTCTTTGAGTGAGTTTCCATGGCTTCGAATTCCAGCTCTATCACTTACTAGCTGAGTGAACTTGGGCAAATTACTGAATCTTGCTGTGCCTCAGTTTCCACATCGGTAAAATGGAGATAATAATGATAAATATCTCATAGTGTGTCAGGATGAAATGGGATAATATCTGTTGTAAATTCTGTGTGGACAGAAGCCCTCTAGAGTGTGTTCAAAAGCACAATGCTTTGCATATAGCAGATGTTCCATAAATGTTCATTGCATAGTAAATGAATAAACACATAAATGCAGAAAATCTTAGAAGATGAAATATTAGAAAATGACTAAAGTAAATTTAGGAAAAAATAAAAAGAATTATTATTATAAACTTATCTAACATGATAATACCTACAGAAGTTATAAATTGAATAGATTCTAGGAAAATATAGATGAATCTAAACTTTAAACATGAGTTTGGGGTGTTCAAAATACCCTCCTACAATCAATAGATGAATGAGCTGGACCAGTAGAAACATTTGCAAAATCTTTACAGTAGAATATTTTGCAATGCTTGATAAATACACTTTTCTCGGTTAAAATGCCCTTTGAGATCATTTACATTACAGTAGGAATAATTTACTCTTAAGTTACTTTATAACCATTCACCATAGTTATTTTGGGTGCACAAAAGTATCAATTATCATTCAACTGCAAAGTTAAACTAGAAAAATAAAAATAATCCATTTCTTTAAAATATTTACCTTAAGAAACTACCTTAAGGAACTATAAGGAACTAGAAGAAAATATAGGTTAACATTCATTTATTAGCAAAGAAAAAATCATAATAATGAGATTGCTAAATTTCATCAAATAGGAAGTAAAAAAAAACACATCAGCGTATCCACAAAAAACAAATTGAAAAACAATGCAACGTATATGACGGTATTTTTTTTAAAGATTTGTATGTCAATTAAAAATGGGCTAACAACATAAACTTGAATGAAGGTCTAATAAAAGAAATGACTAATGTCTGGAGAATATTTATTTAGGCAAACCATGTTTGCTTTCTATCAAAAATTATATATAAATACGTCCTATCAAATCCCAGTATTGCTGAAGGTGCAGTAAAAATGATTATTATATATAACGCTGGAGGATATATAAATTGGTAGAATTTACTTGAAATAATTTAACATAGATTTTTAAAAGTGTACCTTTTCATTAATTTATTCAACAAACATTTATTGATCATCAGGTATTGTTTATAGGTGCTAGGGACACAGAACAGTCTACAAAATATTACATAGATATAATGCCAAGGAGCAAGAAATGTCTGAAGAAAAGTCGAGCAGAATAAGAGAATAGATAGTATGTTGGTATGCTCCCTGATTTGCTGTGCTTGGAGACTGCCCCATGGGTTTGGTACCATTTGAGAGTAGACTTGAAGGAAGGGAAGAAGTGAGTCATGGGGCTCTCTGGAAGAAGAGTATTGCAGGCAGAGGGAGAAGCAAGAACAAAGACCATGAGTGTTTTTAAGACCAAGAAGCCTATGTGTCAAGTGTGCTGTGCACAGTGGCTGGAGATAAGCCTGGGCAAGTGGCCAGGACCCAGATGTGGTAGGATATTGTCCTAAGCTGTGGTAAGGACGTTGAGCTTTTCTCTGAGTATAGTGATAAGCCATTGTTTATTCACAGGAGTAACATAATGTGATTCCCTTTTAAAAGACTGCTGTCGGGAGAATAGACTGCCGAGGGATCAGGGCAAAGGTGGATGCAGGGTTAGGGAGACTACTATCCAATCATATTTTAGGAATTGGAATCCCTTAGAATCTGCGTTTTAAACACATTGTCGATTTTCTGGTTGATTTATAGGAGGTTTTCAAAAGTGTTTTCTTCTGTTCTGACATTTTTATTTTAATTAAAAACAGGCATATTCCACTGTCCCTTCTGCTTCTTCCTAACACATCTGGAATTGTGCTTTAGAGAACTCTGATTTTTTTAATAAATGTTTTCTAGGAAAACGTTGCTTGGAAAATCTTTAGCATGAGTCCTGCAATAGGTGATAACATTTCTCACCAGAATTTTACAGATGAGGTAGACAAGGCTCAAAGAGGTTAAGAGTTTTTTCAAAAGTCTCAGAGCTACTAAGGGGAAGAAAGGCAACCACAACAATGTGCAGCGCTCTCCACTAGCACTTGAAAATCTTCCCTTATGGATGACACTGATTTCTGAAAGGTCGGAACACTTTGGTTTCTTGGTTTGAGAGAGGAGTCTGGGGTACGAGTTTGATGCAGAAGGATATATGGCCTGTCACTAGCCAGGCTACTGGCCTATTGGCTGGTGTCCCTTAAGGCCTCTGTCTGCCTCAGTCTGATGACAGAAATCTATCCTAATAGAGAATTCTTTAGTCAAAACCAAATTTCTCATTTCAGGAAAAAGAGTATACCAAAGGTTTCTTGGATATCAAATCACTTTGTGAAATAATATTTTGATGAGTTAAGTGTGAACAAATCAGAAACACATGTTTTCAGTTTCCTGGGGAATAATAATTGCTTTAAAATTTGCCTAAAGGTGCCAGGTGGAGTTTAGATTTTATTAAGTCTCAAACATTTGGCAAATAGTTCAAGATGTTGGACCCAATGTGCATCTGGATTCATCTAGTCCTGATATAAATTAGATATCACAAACATGTGTTGAGTTGTGTGGCTTTGATCTTCTTTCAAAAGGGATTGGATTCTTAGGACCTAATTTGCTCTCACAAATGGAAGTTCAGTGTGTGCCTGGATTTTCCCTCTCTTCACTAATATTTTCCATTAACTCATGGGAACATGGATGACCATTTGGAAAACCAGTTTGGGAATGTGGCATGACCAAGGAAACTTTATATTTAAAAACTAATAAATAAGATTTTCAGTGATAATGATAACCCTGCTCAGGGAGCCTTTTAAATTGGAGGTTAACATTAGAAAATGCTATCTTTTGAGAAATGATGTATCAGATTTTTGTGAACATTCCCACATAGTTAGGATTCATGATGACATGCAGTGATGAAGCCTAAGCTTCATCACTGCATGTCATCATGAATCCTAACTATGTGGGAATGTTCACAAAAATCTGATACATATATATATGTATCTCTTCCAGAGAGTATATATATGAAAAATATTTCTAGTCTTATTCATTATGATTGAAAGGAAAGAAAACAAAAACCTCAACATCCTACAGAAACACCTCTTTGGATTTTAGCTCACATTGAAATACTCGGTATAAATGGCATGAAACCAGCCCTATTCTGACTAATGTTATTCAGTCAAACAACATTGATAATAGTTTACAGACATGAAATGAGCTTTATTTAATATGTTATAACATTATCTTATTTTTCCAAGAAATTTAACTTTTTCTTAGGTAATCATATGTGTGTGTACAATTTTTTCTTTCTTCCCCCATGGGTCCTAATCACCATAACTCTTCCAATTTGGTGATTGGGGGAGGCAATGCTATGGAGGGCAGAGGTGTCTGAGCTGGAAGGACCAAGCTCACCCCACAAGATGGAGTTGCATTTCTTTTCGGATAACATCAGGGAATCGTGAAAAATACTCTCCTCCACTGATCCTGTAATATTCAGCTATTTACCCTTTATAGCTCAGCCGAACCTAGAGGTTCTTTGTCTCAATGGCCCACAACTTCCATTTATGTCAGGGGGAACTTTCAAAGCTGATTAGCCTAGTTTTATACATATCTATCCTGGTTTCAAATGCTTACTCCAATTTTTAGTTCATTTTTCAATATTTCTATAAGTTTTCCTTTAAATTGGGATTAAGAATGACAAAGACATAAAATACTGGGGGTGCCAAAAAAATGTATACACACGACTTGTATTCATCTTTTGTTAATGGTACATGTTATTACAATTTTAATACAGTTTTTTTCTTTCTTAAAATGTGAATACATTTTTTTGGCACCCTCTATATATGAGATAAAAACATAAGCATATTCAGAGACTGGTGGAAGACTTCAAAACTGAATTATTTAATAATCCTGAGGTGTTTTCAGAATTCTTAAAGTGAGAAATAAAAAATGGCTGTGAACTGATTAGAAAGAAGTTGGTACAATTTCATTTGATTTCTTTTTTTTTTAAAGAGGTTTTCTTTGGTGAACCCCTGATAAATGACTAGAAACAGAACAATATTAATCTTTGAATTATTATTTCTATTGCAATTGTATTTTGTAAGTATTAATTAATAATCTAGTTTGTGTGTGGTACTGAAATATCAGACATATTCATTGCAAATCATTTAGCAATTTTGTGACCTTAAGCTCATTATTTAACTTCTCAGTGTTCCAGTTTCCTTATTTATAAAGTAGAAATAATAATATAATTATTTGATAAGTTGAGTTCCTACATGAAAAGCACTAAAACTATCTCTAGAACATATGAGTAGGAGCTCAATGCTTGTATTGTTATTATGACTGTTGTTATTATTTACATGACCTATAATTGAGACTTATGTATGTAAAATAATCAGAGAACACACAGACAGTATTTGATTACAGTGAAGAACTATATTCAGGAGGTCAAACCAGACTCTATCTTGGTGAGAAATCTGGGGGTAGAAGCTCACTGAGGAGGCCTAGTAGATTGGTGGCAGCAAAAAGATATTAGATTAGATCCAAATGCTTTTAAGACCTACATATAAAAAAAAAAAAAAAAAAAAAAAGACCTACATATAACAGGATTTATATTTTGAAAAGATATTGAAGAATGAATTTTTACATGAGTAAATACTGAGAAACCAGTTAGGAGGCTATTGCAGTCACACAGCTGAGAGATGATATACCTACTAGAGCAGTGGTAGTGGGGTTGGAGGAAAATGGACATATTGAAGATATACATTAGAGGTAGACCTGTCAGCATTTTCTGATAGATTGCCTCTTCATGGTGTGGGTGGGAGAATTTGAAGAATTAAGCAAAAGTCTCCCTTCCCCTTTAAAATATTTTTGGTTTGTTTCAGCAACAGAATACTTGGTGACACATTTACTGAGATGAGGCACATTGGTAGAGAAATGAGTTTCAGACCCATGAGGTAAAGGTCCCCGTGATGTTGTCAAGCCAGGGGTCTGGCCCAGAGATATGCAACTGGGTGTCATGAACTCATAAAGGGCTGTTAAAGCCATGACAGTGAAGACCATCATATGGACATAGGGTCCACTACAGAGAGAAGAAAAAAATTCAGGGCCCCCAACTTTGTAAAATTGGGATAAAGAAGAAAAGCCGGAGCCAAGAAGACTGACCATGAGTGACTTGGTAGAAAACCAAGATAAGGTGAATTAAGAGAGGGAAAAGAAACAAACAAAAATAGCTACTCTCTGAAGGGCACATGAAGTCATGTCTCTCGTGCCTTATGAAATACTGGTTAGCTAAAGACCTCTTCTCCATAGTCGTATCCACAGACTTCATTCAGATGGGGTTAAGCAGCAGCTCCCCATTAAATGCTGCCCTCAGTGGAAAGGATAAGATAGGACACAGAGAGCTTCAGATTTATGGACGCTTCATTCAGGTGTTTTCGACAGAAGACAAGTCTTTGTTACCAATAGACTTTATTAGGCTTTATTTTTTTATCATAAAGTGAGCTAGAACTGTCTTTGCAAACAATGCAGCCGAGAACCTTTTAAGGTTACACTTAGTGCCCACCAGTTGATGGTTTATTTAAAGCAGGGCAATCAACGAACTTCTAAAAACTTTCTAGTGGCATACCAGCTCTTCTACTGATATTTTGTCTACATTGTGATCAGTAATTAGCAAAATCACTAACATAAATTCTTTATTCCTCTATCCAGGGGTGTCCAAACTGCAGCCCGTGGGCCAACTGCGGCCCGCGATCCATTTTTTATTGGCCCGCAGCAAATTCCAAAAATATATTTAGTTTACTTAAATAAACCAGGTGAGGCAATACGTACTTCACCTTGAGTGAGTGGCCCGGCTGTTTGTGTATTTTACCACATATGGCCCTTGGTGAAAAACGTTGAAAAAAGTTTGGACACCCCCTATATGATCATTTAGCCGTCAAGGCAGAGAACTTGTCTTATTTATTTCTGTAGCCCCAGCATGTAGTCAGCACCTGGCAGAGAGTGGGAACTTAAATCAGCATTTCTTGACTGAGTGAATAAATAAATACCCAATGCAGAGTGCTAAGGAAGTAGAAGGAAAGATAATACAAAAAAAAAAAAATCAGCTTCAATTATGAAAAATTCTCATATCATCTTTCACTTATATCCTATACAAAGTATAGATATGTTTACTATACTATTATAACTCTAAAGCTTCTTCCTAGACCTCAATATTCTTACAATGCTATGAATTTTCCATCATACATATTTCACTCGAGGAAGCTCTTTTGCTATTGCAACAAAGCCAGTAAAAAGAACCAAGGCAAAACTCCATAATACCAAAGCAAGGGTAAGGCTGAGCTGTGACATGGTAAATACTGTATCTTATTAAAAAAAAAAATCCAAATTGATATTTAATAGTGTATAGTTGTGCCAGGAGCTCACAGACTGCAGAAGAAACACTTGTAGATTGCAAAGTGATATTTAAAGAAAAATGCAGACCCGATGAGCATTTCCATGTTTTGTATATTTGCTTCTCAAGAAAAATGTTGAATAGGCCATTTGATATGTTAGCTGAATGCAGCTGTTTAGATATTTGTTTGGTCTGCTATTGAATTTTCATTAAAAATACGTGGTTAACAGCAGCCAACCTGATTTGCATGTGTGTGTTTCTGATGTGTTCACTGCTATGTCTCCATCTCCTACATCTTAATCACACCCAGGCGCCCGCCCCATTACATTACCAGAAGGGAAGTGATGGACATCCTTTGACTCTCTTCATGACCCCCTGATAATCCTGTTTCACACACAGGCTCCCTGCTGTAGGAAACACAAAAGCTGCCACTGTAGTTCTTTACTTCCAGTCGATATTCTGACAGACTTGATCTAGCAAATTAGTATGCTGCGGTAGGGGCATGACAAAAGACCCTTTGACACACTCTGAATCAATACCAAGGCCGACAGAGAGCCATTTCACTGTAGTTCTGTTATTTTTTCCCCTTTTGATGACCCTTTGCTTTTTTTTTTTTTTTTACCAGCTTATATGACCTTGTCAAATTTAAAAACATAATGTTAAGAAAAGTCATCCTTGCACACACGGGCATGGGCACGCGTGCACACACATCACGCATGCGTGCACACACAAAGACCACATATAGCAGGCCAAAAGTCCTAATAAAAATAGAAAAGAGAAATGCAGCTGCTGAAAAAATTCAAATGCCTTCTTACAAAAATGATCTTTCTTCCTACTAAAAGAATAGGAAAATAAATAATCAGACTCCTTACATATCTACATATATACTACTGGATATAGCCAGACTAGTTTTCCTGTCAGGTTATTCCTGCATTTGTCAGTTTTCAAATTCTAAAACTTATTAAACTGAAGCATATAATTCCATGGGTGTTTCATATTTCATTTCAAGTTGCTTCATTATATTAACCAAGGCTCTTTAATATAAGATATTGAAAATTTTGTTTAATTTCTGACAAAAATACCTTTAGAAAGTATTAGAAAATAAACTTTATATAGTAACAGAGAGCAAAATAAAATTATTAGTAAAAATATAAAGTCTCTCTTTACAAACCTTTATTATAACATAATCTGACCTTTGTAATACCACAGATTTTTGGTGCAGATATTCTAACTTTCCATGCTTATTCGTAAAATGAGGAAAACCAATATTATATCCCTCCCACCACCTGCATAATATGATCTGTCCAAATGTTTGGTTTTTGAACGAAAACACCTACATATTTAGTATACACATTGTTCCTCTATTAAATTTAATCTAAATGTATCTGGCATATGCGGATGTTAGAAGTTCATTTTATCTTGAAGGAATAATGATGTATATTGTAAATGCCAATTCACTTAAATGATATGCCTGTATTCACTCTTTATACAGCAAATAAGAAACCCATGCTTCAGAAATGAACTGTGTTGAAACTGTATTTGCTGTCTTTTTTTATATTGCAATCACAGAAAAACAAGAAAATACTTCAAAATGTTTCTCAGAGTTCAATATGTGAATGATCCAAAGATTAGACCAAAGAAAAGTCAAGTCAAAAAAAGATGGTCTCAAGCTTAGAAAACACTTTACTTTCAGACACAAAAAACCCTCTCTCCTAAAACAGGTGCACAGTTGATTTCTAATGTTTTCCAGGGAGTATGTTTACCACCTATGTGGGACTTCATTACTTTTCAGCACAGAAAACTTATTCTTTCAAATAAAACAACTCTGTAGATTCAATTCAGACATATAAGACTACTTCAGTTAATTCTTTCTAGAAATGTGTTGGCAAACTTATCCAATCAAACTCCAAATTTTCATTCTTCTCCCATGAGACATTAATAGGATCTCAAATAGTCTCCCAAAACATCCTAGCTTAGGCACAGCTTGTTCTTTTGATTTATCAGTGCTAATATCAGGGCATACTGATTCATAGGCTTCTATATACGAGTATATATGACATAGAGTTGGATGATACAAGATATATCACAATTGTAATGGCATTAATTGTATAGGTCGTTTTGTGCAGTCTACAACAGCAGGGCAATACAATTCTGAAATATATGATATTCACTTTTTAAAAACTGTTGTTTAATAAATTTTTTATATAATCCAAGCTATACAGACTTTTGAGAGGATAAATACATATATATATATATATATGTATATATATATATACATATATATATACATATATATACATATATGTATGATATGTGTTATTTCAGTTCAGATAATTAGTTAAGAGTCAAATAATAGACGAAGATAAGAAAAATGGTTTTCCTAAGATGCTGTGTCTGCAAGACACAAGCATTTTAAATTTCCTTTATTTTTTGTTTCAAGAATACACATAGTTCTTACAAGTGGATGAATTAAGAAAAACTGGGATTTTTGGATGTCTGAGGCTTTATATTAAATCAAATCACACAAATCCAGTCCTAGAATTTGACTTCTCTAACCCAATGTAGACACACACACACACACACACACACACACACACACACACACTTAGCATACTACAGAGAAAGTAAGTTCTCTACCATTAGTTGACATGATGAGATTCTCCTTCAAATGGAGCAAAACTTGAACTTTGGATGTTGGAGTCCAGTTACCTAAAGGAGGGCAGTTGTACAACACAGAGGGAAAACACATAAAGAAATGGGAAGGATATCTGTAATATGATCCAGACAGAAAATCTCTAGTATAAAAAAAAAAATCTGAACAGTTTTGTTATTTTTCTTTTCACTTTGCACTAGAGATATATTTTGCTTGTATGTTTGATTTTTGGTTTCTTTTTGTTTTGTCTTTGTTTCTAATAGTTCTCTCCACTACTAATTATTACTTGCTTCTTTTGATTAGATTTTTCCTGATGCATTATCATGGTCATGTCCTTACACTACTTATTTAAGTCTTAGGCCTTAGTTGATGTGAAAACGTGTAGTCCAGCCTAACTTTTGCCTTGTACATGAGAAGTTTTTTTTTTCTTTAGAAAATACTCCATTGCAAATTTGTCTGTTTTTTTTTTTTTTTTTTTTTGGTTTTTCCAGTTTTCATTACACAACTTCACATTTCATCTGTGGACTTTCGGTAACTGAATTTACATAAAATTCAAACTCATAGGAAAGAAGTCATTTATTTGGGCAGGGGGATTTTGTGTCTTTGGATGTTCTAATTATTTCTGTACAATTTGTTTGACTGAACAACGCCTTATATTGCACTGAAAGCCAATGAGTTCCATGAAGTAGCTTGATAATGTTTGATCAGAGAAGATAATCTTCCTGTTTTCTAAAATAATTAGAGTTATGTCATGGTAGAGTTAAGTTACTATAATGTCTCTTTTCCATCTGTACAAACCATTATTTGCACATGGTTTTTGAGTATTTCCTTTTATTTAAATAAAAGTTCAACGTTAAAATTCTTGAGTCAAATAGACTCCATACTGAAGAAAATATCTGTATAAAACAAGTGTTATAAGATATGAACAATATTTTCTTAAAAATAAATCATTATAATCTGTCATGAAATTTGAAAGAATAAATGTGTTAAATGTGGGAAATATTTCTTTATTTGTGACATTAATGTGAATACCAAAGTTCTTACACAACGAATTCCTTATTATTTAGTAACATTTTATCCATTTTTTTTTTTTTTTAGATAAGACCTCCTTTCAGTTTTTTGAAATACTGTCTGCTTTCCGACGACTTTATTTCCTCCTAGGTTCTTACACCAGTGCTAAATGAGGGAAGGGAGAGAAAAACTGAATTCAAGGCAGTCCTCTGTGTAGCTTTGTAAAAATCATCTTTTGTTCTATAGTTTTCAATACAATTAAAACATTGAAATGGTAAGGTGGATGACTACATAATTTATAAAACGACTGAAGGAGCCTAATATGACACAAATAAGACTTGTTAAAGATATTCAAGCTTGTGTTCAAGTAATTACTATGAAATTACATAATTTCTAGGAATGAAAAACAATATATAAGAATAAATTATCATTGGTTTGGAAAGAAAGTGAAACAAAAGAGAAAATGAAAAAAAGGTTATACCAAAATGAATCCTTACAAGGCTTATAACCTAGTTGCTGTTGGTTTCTGCGTGGTGGTTTTATATTTATGCTACTTGACCTGGTATTTTGGATCTTTTCCCTTCCAAATACCGTTAACTAGCAGAATAATTGCAAACGGGGGGAAATGCCACTAAAATGACTACTATCTTCATGCGTTTGAGAGTTGGGATAATGTGACAAAAGAATAAGTTTAATGTTTAATGTTATCCCTAAATTCATTATTACTCTGACCACAGCTTCAAGAATTGTTCTGAAATAAGAGAGGCAAAATGATGAAAATGTTACTGGAGCTGTTCTCTCCTGTAAATTAAGCAAGTTTAGTTTGGCTGGAGAACCATTTGCTGGAGCAAAACACAATTGATTCCTACTCCTTCAAGAAAGATAGGAAACTGTTTTTGTGAGCTATGTGAATGAAAGCTAGTGGAGGGATGGATGTAAGTCTCTATTACCATCGTGAATAGTGGTGGAGGTTTACGGTGGCTCAGTCTGGCCAGAGATATGATTAGACCTGGCTGTGGGCAGGCAGGTAAGTGATAGTGCTTGGTGGTCTAGGCTGGAAGTACAGCATGATGCTTCTTCTTGTATAGTAGCTCTGTATCTTGCCTACACAATGGAGACATGAAAAAGAGCCAAAGCCTAGGAAACAAAAGGGGAGGGGACTCTACTGGGAAGATATCCTAAGAGAAAGTGAGTTCATTCTCCTGCTGGCTTCTAGTACTGCTAGTACTAGAAGTAAGGGAGTACTGCTGTAAGGGAGTTCTCCAGGGCTTTAAAGATGCTAGAGAACATTTTGGGATAAAGCATGACGGGCCCTACTAAAATTTGTCCTTAGGAAGATGGCAGACAATTCTGATTACTGTGTTTTTACTGTGAAGTAGATGGGGCGAAATCAGAAGCATGTTGCTATCAATGTCTTCATTCCACACAGACAGAGGCAAGTGTGGAGTACATTGTCCTGAGTCTCACAGTCCTACCTAGATAACAGTACTCATCTCTTGACTCCAAGACTCAAGGACCCGCGTGGGCTGAGTCCTGAGTCTCACAGTCCTACCTAGATAACAGTACTCATCTCTTGACTCCAAGACTCAAGGACCCGCGTGGGCTATTTTTTACCTTGTTTTATTGCATTTGAGAGAGGAGAGATGAAATGGGAAAAAGAGGTAGGAAGCATTGACTGGAAACAAAGGTGTGAATTTTGGTGGGCTTGTACATTTTCCACTTCCCTATTAGTGACCATGAAAATGGTATTTATTGTGATTGTGTCAAGAAGTACTGAGTAAGTACATTTTTTTTCAACAAATATTTTCCATCTTTAAACAGCACATCAATAATGTGTGAGTGAATTAAGACTAATTTCTATTTTAGAATCTGGAATTCATCATTTGTACAAAATCTTTTTTCTCCTTAGATCAACAGTCTTATCCATTGCAATTACATTCTTTAAAGTTACAAATCAATATATATATACATATATATATATATATATATATATATATATATATATATATATATATATTTGAAGTTTTCTTGAATGTAACATCAAATTATTGAGCAGTATCAAAAGTATATTACAGTATCAAAAGCACTAATTGAGATTAATTGATGTATATCTATGAGGTCAACTAACCCTTACAGTAGCCTGGGAGAATTTATAAGTGTAAAATTTAATTGACTGACATTTCACAATTTTAAGATTGAAGCTTTGCTGACAAAGGTGAGTGCAAAAAGCCCTATTAAAACTGCAAATTTAAAGATATGACCTTCACTAACACCTGTCTCTATTTATTTTCCTTTGTCTGTAAGGTTTAATCCCTGCCCCTTTTTCTACTCTCCTATTCCTGTTCCCCTTTGGATTCTACACTCTCACACCTGAAGGATAACTTCAATGCAAGTACCTTGCACATCTGTGTTTCTAAAAATTCAGATTCAAATTTCTAAGCACGTGGTGCAGTTCAACACATCCCAAACTGAATCCACAATCCAAAGCCACAATCCCTTTGCTCAGACTCCAAATATCTGAGTCATCATCAACTCTTCTTTCTTCCCTACTCTCCAGTATGTTCAGTGAGAAAATCTTACTCTTATTACCTCTTTCATGTCTCTTATTTCTGTTTTTGCATCTCTATTCTACCAATTCCCCTCTAGGTCATATTCTCCTTACCAGCAACTGTGAGTATTTCAACGATCTCCCAATTTGTTCTATCTTCCATACTGACAACAGGACTATATTACCAGTCTTATCTGATCTTGTTATTTTCCTGCTTAAGATACTTCAATGACTAGTTGTGGGACAAAGAATGAAGTTTTCATAGGTCTTTGTCATTTATTCACATCCTACCTTACTATCCATACTCCTTACTATCCATTTCCTATGGAAATGTCCACCTCTAGCTCTAACGCCCTAAGGCATAGCCACAAGAGAATGCTTACTATTTCTGAAATACCCCACCGTCTTGCTTGCAATGCTCTGTATTCACTTATCCTGTTTCCCCGAAAATAAGACCTAACCAGACAATCAGCCATAATGCGTCTTTTGGAGCACAAATTAATATAAGACCCGGTATTATATTATATTACATTGTATTAAAGACTGGGTCTTATATTATAGTAAAATAAGACTGGGTTTTACATTCATTTTTGCTCCAAAAGACACACTATGGATGATTGGCTAGGTTTTATTTTCAGGGAAACATGGCAGTTAACCACCATGGCCTACACAGTTTCAAAGTTCAGTTTATATATTATTTTCCCCTTGAAGCCTTTAAATATCCCACAGGTAGAAGTATTCTATCTTTTGTTTTATAGACCATCCTACCTTGTGTTGACATTCTCTCTTCCTAAGTTATTCTTCTTTTGCCTTACATAGTGTAGTCATCAAAGATATTTGCTTAATTTGTTCTCCTGTTGACATAGTAAGTCTAAAAAAGACCAACTTGAGTGAAAAATAGCTCAGAAAATAAGCTGAATCCTATATTTTTCTCAATTCTTTCTCTCCTTAAATCATTTCCATAACTTGCCTCGTCTCTTCCAGCCGAGTTCAGTTTTACTCTTTGGATTGTGATGTCCTCCCTTTTCTTTTCTTGTGAACCATACTAAATTTTACCTAAACTTTTAGGCCATATTTCCCTAGATCTATTGATTCCTTCCCTCAAAACTTCACTAACTACTTGTGTTTATTCGTTTTCTAAGAAAATATCTGATGAAGGAAAATATACCCACATAATTTTTTTTAAATTGAGCTATAATTGACATATAACATTATATTCATTTCAGATATACAAATTAATGATATTTGTACATATTGCAATATAATCATAACTGTCTAGTTAACATCCATCACCATGCATAGTTACAAAAAATATTTTTGCTGTGATGAGAACTTTTAAAAGTCTACTCTCTTAACAACTGTTTTTGTTCCCTTGTTTGTTTGTTTGTTTGTTTTTAAGTTCCTAGATATCATCTCCACAAATACTTAATCTTTATTGTATTCTATTTATAGGATAAATCAAGATGTCATAGAATATTCTGTAGTAATTTGATGACAGGCAACAAAAACCAGCACTTTCGTTTTTTAGGGAATTTTCCTCCTGACCAAATATGATTAAGGCAGTTTAAAAATATAACTCATTTGGATTTCCTTTTTATTTCACCCCCCTGCTTATAGTGCTTATTTTTAACCACTATGTTGTACACCTGAAACTAATATATAATATCCAAAACATAGGTGAAAAACACATGACTTGCTGCAGGAAAAAAAAAAGAAATCACTTAGTTTATTTGTGGTGTGTTTTTTTTTTTTTGAGGGTTAGAATTTCTCAATGAAAAATTATTTCCAGAAACTAAAACGTAATGAACAACCTGATTGTAGAGCGCAACACCTTACTCTTCAGTCAATGAAACTTTATACCACCAAAAGCTTATGGAAATGTCTACTTTGTTTACTACCATGAATCTTAGCTAAAAAGAAAAAATCCCACGGCATTTTAACACGTTCAAATGGAATCACCACAGCGCTGCGCACAAAAGCTGGCTCAGCAGGACGATTGGCCCACATGACTATTTGATTTCTCATTTTCCTTCTCTGACATAGGCCACTTTCTTAGTCTAGATAAACATTCATTTCCCCTTGCAACCATTTTTTTCTCTGTGCTATTTTAAAAGTTTTTGTCTTTCTCATTATTAGAAATAAAGACTTTCTCCAAGCAATTTTTTTCCCCTGGTATTTATTTTATTTTAAAGTATCATTGTTGCTTTTTTTTTCTGAATAATAAGAAGATCATATAAAGTGCGTAGAAAACACCCTTAGTTATCTACAGACTACCTTCCTCTCTCATTTCTTTCTAAAAACTATCCTCATTTTTCTTCAAGTACTTACTTCTCTCCTTCAAAGCCCTGTGTCGGGGGCAATGTGACTTCACGCCCGGCACAAAGGAAAGTCTAATGGATTTTAGGACTATTCTACTTCACTAACATTGGCTGAGTTGTGAAAATGTGAGCACATTTTGGTGAGACTGAGGGAGAATTTGCAGAGGAGCTTGTGGGAAGTTTGCTCACTTCAGGAAAAGAGAGCCACAAGATGTCTTTTTACCTCGAGACATTTTCTTTCTTTTTTTTTAATTTTTAATTTTTTTATATGAGTTTCAGGTGTACAAAACAACATAATAATTAGACATTTACACCCCTCCCAAAGTGATAACCCCCTCAATCTACTACCCCTCTAACATCATATATAGCTGTTACAATACCATTGACTATACTCCTTATGCAATACTTTACATCCCGTGACCATACATATACATATATATATATATATATATATATATATATATATATATATATGTATGTATGTATATTTGACATTCAATATTACTCAATGATCAGGCATCTATAGTCTATGAAGTGATCCCCCGATAAGTCCAGTACCCATCTGTCACCCCACATAATCTTTACAACATTATTGATTATATTCCCCATACTGTATTTCACATCCCCGTGACTATTTTGTGACTACCAATTTATACTTTCTAATCCCTTCACCTTCTCCCCATCTCCCAATCCCCCTCCCATCTAGCAACCATCAGTTTTTATTTTGTATCTCTGAGTCTATTTCTGTTTTGTTTGCGCATTTATTTAGTTTCCACATACAAGTGGGATCATATGGTATTTGTCTTTCTCAGTCTGACTTATTTCACTTAACATAAGTATTCTCTAGGTCCATTCACGTTGTTGCAAATGGTAAAATTTCATTCTTTTTTATTGCAGAGTAATACTTCATTGTATACATGTACCACAATTTCTTTATCCAATTGTCTATTTCATTTTTTCCCCATATTTGGCATTTCATTTTTTTCCATATCTGGCTACTGTGAACAGTGCTGCAATAAATATAGGGGGCAGATATTTTTTTGAATTAGTATTTTGGATTTCTTAGGATAAATACTCAGGAGTGGAATTGCTGGATCATATGTTAGTTCTGGTTTTAATTTTTTGAGGAACCTACATGCTGATTTTCATAGCAGCTGCACTGATCTGCAATCCCACCAATAGTGTGCGAGGGATCCTTTTTCTCCACATCCTCGCCAACACTTGTCTGTTGATTTATTGGTGATAACCATTCTGACAAGAGTCAGGTGGTATCTCATTGTGGTTCTTATTTGCATTTCTTTGATGATTAGTGACGTTGAGCATGTTTTCATATGTCTATTGGCCATGTGTATGGCCTCTTTGAAGAAATGATCCCTCGGGACATTTTTACAAGTGTATGATATTCCGGTATCATTGCTCTTTATTTCTGCCTCAGTATAAAAACAAAACTGAAGATGGCATAGAGAGGGGATAAAAATGACCTGCTCTTGGGTGACACGCAGAATCTGTTGGCTCATCCATCAACCCAACCTCTGGGTGTACTATTCACATGAGAAAATACACTTTCTTGTTGTTCAAGCTATTTGAGTCAGTGTATGCCTTGCAGTTAAAATATCTTAACTGATGCAAAAGTGCACAAAATTTGAGCCCTAAAGTAATACATAAAGAATCCATGTTCATGTCATTCATTTTCCTTATCGCCAGTGTTCATCTCAGTGCCTGACTTCTACCAAGAGAGAAACATCTCTTGAAAACTTGAAGGTTTAAATCTCCCTTTTATAGTTTGCAAACCCACCCTGCTACCCTTGCTCCTAATATCTGGTAGACCGGCACTATTAAGAGCTAACATTTTTACAGGGAAAGCAACAGAGAGCAAAGGCTTTCAACTCTGAGATATAAAAGAGCAGATGGGAGAGAAGGGCAGAACTGCAAAACCAGCATTACCTGTTTCTGTTTTACCTGCAGGCAGACTCGGAAGCTATCGTATGCTTACATGCTTCTTCAATGAGCATTTTATATCCCAATGAACAAACATGGTCTTTTTTTTTTAAAGACATTTATCCAACAAATCTTTTCTGAGTACACGCCATATCATGACAGCCCTGGTGGGAGAGACATTTGTCATCAGACATATTTTTCTGCAAGCACGGAGTTTACAGTACAGGGGTGAAGACAAGATAGGGTCCTAAAATCAATATGGGGAGGATGACAGAGATGGTGTAGACAACCAACACCCAATCACCCTTTCGCCATCATGATGCTAGATTTGGGAGAGGCAGAACATTTCCCACACGGTGATAGCCAGGGGAGCTCACCGGGACTCAAGTGCTTTTTGTTAGGTCCTGCTGCAGCTGGTCTTTCTGGATGCTACTACATGGACATCCCTCTACTCCAACAATTTTGTCTCAGTTTCAATGATGTAGACTTGTGTCATGAGGCTGCTTATGTCTGGAGAAACACTGTACTATAGTCTCTTTCTACAGATGGTACTTTCCTGGTCTTCTCTGACTTAGCCCAGGCCTACAAGCCTCACAAATGGCCAAAGGCCAGGCCGGATCCCTCATGCTGGCTGAAGTCTGAGCCCTTGCTAGTCAAGAAGACCTTTAGAGCCTTCTGGAATTCGACACACAAGACTGGTCCCAATAACTAGTCGTATTCATTGCAAACCCTTTTCTTTAAGGCTACGCAATGATCACAGGCATGGGTGAGAAAAGTGCTGATGGTCACAGCCCTTCTTGTACGCACTATAACATTCATCATCATCGTCATCATCACAAACATTTATCAAGCATTGCTATCCATTGAACTAATTGTTACTATGTCATTTGATTTTCACAATTGTTCTCTGTGGTGAATAGTATTTTCCCCCATATTACAGATGACAAAACTGAGGCACAGTAGTACTAAATAATTTTCTTATGTTCTTATAGCCTCTTTCCTAATCCTAGAGGAACATAAGACAAAAACATTTCATAAATAACTCCAATTCCACACTGTAGAGAGTCTTATCACTGTGCAATTTTTCAGGAATTGGATTGACAAGAATAGTGAGATTGGGAAATTTAAAAATCTGTATAACTTGTCGCCTTGTCCTTGATGAATTGTCAGTCTAATCAGGGAGAGAGTATTTAAACAGGAAAGAGTTAATAATGATACCAAGTGATGTGTATACAGCTAAATGTATTATCATACAAAGTGATTTACAGTAAGATGCCTGTATGTGAAAGGTGCCCATTCTTCATCTTTGAATGAGTGGACCCAAGAGAAGACATCTAGACACATTAACTAAAGTGACTCACTTCTGCAATGTCAGAATAAGCAATGTCTAGCAAATTTGATAAATAATGTTTGAAATAGATTGGCATCAGAAGACCCTGAACATCTCAGGATTCATTTTCTAAGGATGCATTTCCCATATTTCTCAAAACTGACACAGATAAATAACAGAAGAGAGTTGCGTAGGATAGAAGCACAGAATCAAATGCATGCTTTCTCCTCCATGGTCCCTGGCCTGTGCTGTACTCTCCACAATGCTGGGATGCCCCTCTTTTCTCACCCCCATCTGTTGAAATTCATTCCATCCAGCTTAAATAACAGGTACTCTAACAAGTCTAACCCTGTCCTCATTTTGATATGGCCTCTTTCTCTCTTGGAGTCCCCTCATCCTTTGTGCTTTTCTAATGGCTCTTATCTTTTCTGTTTTGTGTCAGTTATTTGCTCACCTCCCACTACGTAAGTAAGTTGAAAGTGTAAATTCTATTTTCCCCAGCTTCCCTTGCAGCTAGGGCTGTGGTATGTGACAAGGACCCAGCCAATAAGTTACCCTTGCCCCAGATTTTGAGTCAAGAATTAGTGATGTGAAGGAGCAGGAACAGTAGAGAATTCACTTTGAAGGGGTGGTAGCAGCCGCACTAACATTCATTTCCAGCAGTGGAAGTACCCTCAGGGGTGGTGATCAGGGTCTGGAGCCAGTGATGGCTGGCAGGGTACACTGCAGGTTCTGTGGCCAAGAGCAGTGGCAGTCCTCACAGTATCAGTTTTGTAGTGTGGTTTGGCTCTAGTACTGGCTGCTCCAGCTTCCATGTCCCTTCCAACTTCCAGGTCCCCTGGCTTCCCACTTATTGAAAACCTCCCAGTATTGTTTCCAGAAAGTTGTTACCTACTTAAATCAGCCAGAGGTAGTTTCTGGTACCTTCTACTTGACAGATACATTCATTTAAGCTATTGTTTCCTTATTCTGCTCTTAGTAAAGAAGAACGTTGTTAAATATTATCTTATGCATGATTATTTTCATAAGCACAAGGACTACTGCTATACCAGTCACCTGTCATTAATGGGAAACTCCATGAGTTGTTTGGACAAGGAGGAGATATTTGTTGGAATCAGTATACTCATAAATCTACACTATATATAGCTTGTCTCATGTCTGTGATGTCTCTCCACCCCCTAAAAAATGGGGAAAATTGTCAAATGATTGCCAAGCCACCTACTATCAGTACTCTCTAGTTAGATGTTGGAGAAGGAAGTGTGTCACCTTCCTTACTCTTACCCATTCAAAATTTGATAATATGGGTGAGTTTTTCCCTCTTTATCAAGACTACTCTGAGTCTCTTGACACCACTGAGTTTGTGTATTAAGGCAAGAGATTTACAAATAGTTTCTTAAAAGGACAAATGTCATACTTCACTACAGTGTTTACACCAATAACTTCTTCATGTGCTATATTCATGATACTATAGCCTAACATTCATATCATGATTCTTTTTTTAAGCATTTTTTTTTACATAAATTATCTGAGTTGGTCTTTAAAATAAGTCTATAAAGTAGTAATTTGTAAGTCACAGGTCCAGAAATCATTGCATTCTTGCTTTTTTAAAAACAGTGTATTTCTAGGTTTGGTGATTAGTTTCAAGTCACCCAACCTAGTTAGTGAAAAGCCAGAACTAAACTGTGGTCTTTTGACCCCGAGAAAGTTGCTCTATCAGACTGAAAGGATTGAAATGAGCTCATCAGTCAATCAGTGTGTCAGCCAAGTATTTTTTTAAGCCTCTGCAGGGTCCTTAACATTGTCCTAACCCCTGGCTCTTGAGATATAGAAAAAACATTTAACATGGTCACTTCCTCTAAATATCTTCCTCCTCAAATTATTCCCTATATAAAGAGCCCAAGCAGGACATAAAGTCAGAGGGGAGAAGAGGGAAAGGAGAGGGCGAGATATCTCACTTCTGCAAAAAAAAGTAAGTCTAGAGATGAATATCAGCAGGCCCGTTTCACATCCTCAGGTCTGTAATACATAAAGCCTTAACCGTGTTGGTAGAAGAAGCCTAGACTAAGCAAAATTATGAATGTGGAAGAATCTACTTCCACCACCTTTCTTTTATGATTGTCTTCTCTTTTGGTAGTCTTTTTGGCCTCCTCTTTCTTCATCTCCATGCCTAATACTCCTTTGGAGTTTCCATTCTGACAGACCTCAGGAAACTGTTCTCCAAGCTTATTTACAGTAAGTTGTTAATGATTGATAATGGTGTAATATGCTACCTGTCCCAGCAGAGACTTCAAAGCCTTAATGAAGAAGATGAATTACATGGGACCATGAGGCATCTTGTTAGCTAATGAAGGGAATAAGTCGAGGACAGAGGATCTTTCATCAGCTTTTAAATTAATACCACTATGCTTAGGGTCAAATTTTTTAGTATTTATTTTTTTCACTTATGAGGAAAGATCTATTATGTTGCCAATATATTGCAGTTACCTCTTAGAAAAATGTGATAGATTACTTAGAAGATTAAATAAAGATAATGTTGAAATAACAACAACAACACCTAGGGCACAATACAATGTGATGGAAAAAAAAATATTTGGAGTGTGTAGTGAGTAGAACAAGTGGCCTTTCCGCCAATAGATATGTCCATGTTCTAACCCCTGGAGCCTGGGAATGTAACCTTATTTGGAAAAAGGGTCTTTTCCAATTTAATCAATTCTAGATGATGTAGATGGTCCCTATATCCAATGACTGGTGTCCTCATAAGGGTCACCAGAGGAGACAACAACAGAGGAGAAGGCGGTGTGAATCAGAGGCAGAGACTGGCCATACAGCCACAAACCAACAAATGCCCGAAACCAGCACAAGGTGGAATCTTTCCTATATCCCTCAGAGGAAGCACAGCTCTGTTGACATCTGTATTTCGGACTTCTGGCTTCCAGAGCTCAGCAAAAATAAAACTCTGTTGTTTTAAGCCATCGAGCCCATGTTAATTTATTATGGCAGCCTAGGAAATGGGCACAGAGTATAAGTCTGGAGACAGGCGTCCCAGTCTGTGACTACCTCCATCATGGTCCTATGGCTTTGGATGCTAATACTTCTCCCAGACACAGATTTCTTGCTCTATCGCTGGGTTGGCCTTCCTCACAGTTAAAGTTTTTCTAGCCATACAATTCTAATATTCTTCTTATGTATGTTTTCTCTTTTAATTAGTCTTTTTCATAACTGCTCTGTGAAGAATTTGAAGCAGATGCTTTAGAGGTAAGGGCACTGGGGCACAGAGAAGCTCACTGTCGCATTCAATTATTCATCCAAAACCTTTCTTAGCATCTCTTCTATGCCCAAGCAGTTTGTGTATGAGGGATACCTAGATATAGTTACTTGATCACAGGTGTTAGCTGACATAGTAGAGACTATTAATTATCTCCAGAAATGTCTGTTCTCTTACTTTCTGGAAGGCAAGTGGTGGCAGGGATTAAAAATTACGTTCTCTGGCCCCTGAGGTAACTATATATTGCCACCTAACCAAGTTGTAGGCAATGGGTTGTAAGAAGAGGGTACTGTCCCTAAAAGGAGAAGGTCTCTCTTCAGCTTTTTTCCAAATTCATAATTTTCCTTATCAAGAATAATGCCATCTGCCGAAATTATACCTCAACTTAGCCTACAAATCACCATCTTTTGATGATAATTGCTCTTTTCTCTAAAATATAAAGGGAATTATTTTAAGATTGGTATGTCTATTGACCACATATACAATAAATAGCCAATACGCCTTTCTCCTCCTGTCATATAAATTTATTTCCTCCGCTATACTTATTGAATGTAAGGATGTTAGCCATATTAGTATGAGGTCTGACAATTAAGTTTGAGAACTTGTTGCAATGATGTTGCTAACCTTTTTTTGATATCAGAGGGATTATTCATTATGAATTTGTACCAACTGGACAAACAGTTAGCCAAGTTTACTATTTGGAAGTGCTGAAAAGGCTGTGTGAAAAAGTTAGACGACCTGAACTTTTCACCAACAATTCATGGCTCTTGCATCACGACAATGCACCAGCTCATATGGCACTGTCTGTGAGGGAGTTTTTAGCCAGTAAACAAATAACTGTATTGAAACACCCTCCCTACTCTCCCTAATCTAGTTGTAGAGGGTGCAGCTCAGCCCCAAGTCCAGTAGCCATTTTTCAATCTTTAGTTGCAGAAGATGCAGCCCACCATCCCATATGAAATTGAACTGGCAACCTTGTTGTTGAGCTTGCACTCTAACCAACTGAGCCATCCGGCCACCCCTCCCAAAGCTCAGTGGCAGCTTGTTGTCTTCAATCTAGTTGTGGAGGGAACAATGCACTGGCCCATGTGGGAATCGAACCAGAACCCTGTTGGTCAGATGTCGTGCTCTCACCAACTGAGCCATTTGGCCACCCCCAAAAGTCTTTTCTTTATGTGTGTATAATAGACATCCTCTTACGTCTGGTTTTGGACATAGCTCTAGAGTTCTTCCAGCCTCTAATAGTGCCTGTTTTTCACTCCTTTTACTGCATTTCAGCATTCTGGTCTATTATACCTGTTGATGTTCTTTTAACTACTTTAATAAGACCCATTCAGAATGCTTTTTAATTAGAGTTTAAATATTAGTGGTCCTAAGTTTTGTTCATCTTTCTCTCTTTAACAAACATGTCTTTATTAACTTTTCATGTTTCATTGTGCTTGTCCTTGCTCTCATACAGATTAGCCAATTATCTTCAACTACATACTACTTAAAAATATTGCACTAAGGATTGAAAAGAATGCAAAGATAAATCAGGAACAGATTTTTGTCTTCAAAAGCTTATGATGTGATAACCATCCTTAGGTTCAAATATTTGAGAAAAATCATCGATGCATAACTCTAAAACAAGTTATAGAGTTACAAGTATTGTAAGTCTTTCCAAATTAATTATTGGAAGGCTTGGGCAACTACACAGAGCTCCCAGGCAGCAATCCTCGTCAATGGAGAGGACTTATGGTAAAAGAGATATACCTATGTAATAGAAAAGGTGCACTCAAAACCGTTGTAGCAGACATTTCTGAGGTCATCAGATGGAGAAACACTTCCCACATGTAGCTGTGTCTCACTGCTTGTTTCCTTTCTTGAATAGTGATGCCTGCGACTAAATGATTTGTTTTATCATCCTTTGACTGGTTGATGGATACCCTGAATTAGTTCATGCCATTTCTTGATATACTAGACTCCCACTCTCTCCCTCCTCATCTACCTCATAATCTTCCTGCTTTGGATTCTGCACTGTCAGCAGCAACTCTCCCTTTCTTCACTCCCAAGGGTTATGCTGCCTTCTTCCCAGGAGGTATCATTCACTTAAAGATAAAGCTGACTTGATATGCAGAACACCATTATCTAAATAGAGCAGGTCTTATTCCCACTTAATAGCAAAGATACTTGAGACTCAGAGTGTGAGCAGCTTCCTTTAGGTTATACAGTTGTTTAGTGAAACAACCAAGACTCATTCTACTATTAAGCAGATATGTTTGCTTTGACACTGTGCATTGAGATTCAAATGTTTTACTATGAAAAAAATGTCTACTTTTGGTCTAAACTATTGGAGTTTCTACTAAGACTTTGAATAAGGAAGCAAGAGTGTCTTGGTAGTAGAAGTTCATTTTAGAGCTTTGAATTAAATGGCTACAGCTCTGACAGATGAACTTAGATAAAATTGCTCTTAATGAATAACGTACCAAATGTTTTAAAGGAGTGTATTCTAAGGTTATTTTTCTCAAGTCTATGTTATTTGGGAGTGGAGGCAATGCTTTTCCACCTAAATTTCTATGTGTGACACAAACATTTGTTCTTCTGAACCTGGATGTTTTTGCAAATATTTATGCGAATTCCCTGGCACAGTTTAAATACTAAATAAAAAGCAAGAGGCTCGTTAGCATATTTAGGAATCCCAACTGAGGCAAAGTTGTCAAATCGTGGGCCAAACAGACACCAAAGTTGCTGTAACACTTTTCGCCCTGTCTATGTTTTAAACTATACAGTCCCCCCACCCAATTTTTTTATTATAGAAGTAACAATTGCTAAAATTTTTTTATATATCTTTACATTTTAGCAATTATAAGGACTCTGCAGTGTCTAACATCTTTAGGCTCTATTGAATCAAATTGACAATTTTTGGGTAAAGATTGGTATACATGTTATTAACAAATTAATACAACTCTTTTCCCAGTACTACTCTTAAACACATCAATTTTACTCATATCCCGAAAAAGATAAACTCATTCAATCTTTTGGCCTTGTTTTGTGAGAATCATATAAAATTGAATTAAAGCATTTATTATGCATCACAGTAATCAAGTTGGATTGCAAGATGTCATATTGAAGAGAAAGATTTAAAAATGATAATTAAATGCTTTTTAATGTTTATTTGTTGTATATTTTATTAATAATTTTCTGTCAAGTAATTGTTTTTCCTACATGGATTAAAAAATGGAGTCAAGACTTAAATGTAAGACCCCAAATCAGCAAGTTGATATTCATCAATCAGACATTCTTAGAATCTTTAAGGTAAGGAGGATGCCTTATGCAGATTGACCTTGGCAGATGACTTTGGCATACAATGTCATGTAGTTTTCCAATAAAGATGAGTCAGAATGTTTTCCTTCTATTCAGTAAAGTAGCAGGATACTAAATTAATATTCAGAAATTGGTTACATTTTTATACACCAATAATAAACTGTCAGAAAGAGAAATTAAGAAAACAATCTTATTTATAATTGCATTAAAAATAAAAAGCCTAGGAATAAATTTAACCAAAGATGTTAGAGATCTGTATTTGAAAAACTATAGGATATTGAAGAAAGAAGTTGAAGAAGATACAAATAAATGGAAGCGTATACCATTGTCATGGATAGAAAGAATTAACATCGTTAAACTGTCCATACTACCCAAAGCAATCTATAAATTCATTGAAATTTCTATCACAATACCAATGGCACTTTTTCACAGATCTAGAACAAATAATATTAAAATTTATATGGAACCACAAAAGTCCTTGAATAGCTACAGTAATCTTGAGAAAGAAGAACAAAATTAGAGGTATCACTGCTATTGATATCAAACTATAATGCAAGTCTATAGTAATCAAAACAGCATGATACTGGCATAAACACAGACACAAAGATCAATGGAACAAAAGAGAGAGCCCAGAAATAAACTCACATCTGTATGGTCAATTAATCTATGACAAAGGTGGCAAAAATATACAGTGAGATAAAGACAATCTCTTTAATAAATAGTGTTGGGAACACTGGACTGCTACATGCAAAACAAAAATGAAAGTGGACCACCTTCTTACACCATATACAAGAATAAATTCAAAATAGATTAAAGACTTAAATGTAAGAATCTAAACCATAAAACTTCTAGAAGAAAACATTGGCAGTAAACTCTCTGACATTGCTCTTAGTAATATTTTTTTCTGATCTATCTCCTCAGGCAAAGGAAATAAAAGAAAAAATAAACAAATGGGACTACATGAAACTAAGTTTTTGCATAGCAAAGAATACCAACAACAATACAAAAAGGTAGCCTACTGAATGGGAGAAAATATTTGCCATTGATACATCTGATAAGGGGTTAATATCCAAAATTTATAAAGAACTCATGTAACTGAACACCAAAAAAACAAACAATCCAATTAAAAAAATTGGGAAAGAATCTGAATAGATATTTATCCAAATAGGACATACAGATGGCCAATAGACATATGAAAAAAATGCTTAATGTCATAATCATCAGAGAAATGCAAATTAAAATCACAATGAGGTATCACCTAAACCTGCCAGAATGGCTATCATCAATAAATCAACAAACAATAGTATTGGTGAGAATGCAGAGAAAAGGAAACCTTCATGCACTGTTAGTGGGATTACAAATTGGTGCAGCCAATATGGAAAATAGAGGGTCCTCAAAAAATTAAAAATAGAACTACCTTATGACCCAGAAATTCCACTTCTGGGTATTTATTCGACAAAATCCAAAACACTAATTTGAAAATTTACATGTACCCCTATGTCCATTGCAGCACTATTTACAATAGCCAAGACTTGGAAGCAACTCAAGTGCCCATCAATAGATGATTGGATAAAGATGTGAGATTATATATATATAATCTATACATATATATTATATACATATATAGATTATATACATATATTTATATATGCGTGTGTATGATATATAATATATGTGTGTGTGTATATATATATATATATATATATATATATATATATATATATATAAAATGGAATATTATTTGGCCATAAAAAAGAATGAAATCTTATCATTTGCAACAATATGGACAGAACTAGAGGGTTTATGCTAAGTGAAATGAGTCAGCCTAAGAAAGACAAATACCATATAACCTCACTTATATGTGGAATCTAAAGATCAAAATAAAAAACAAACAAAACAGAAACGGACTCATAGATATAGAGAACAAACTGATGGTTGCCAGAGGGGAGGGGGCTGGGGGGCTGGGTGAAAAAGGTGAAGATATAAAGTACAAATTGGTAGTCACAAAAGAGTCACAGGAATGTAAAGTACAGCATAGAGAATGTAGTCATAATGTTGCAACAACTTTGTGTACTGCCAGGTGGATACTAGACTAAACAGGGCCGGGGGAAGAACACTCTCCTTTTCATATTACATAAAAGCCATGTTCATAGTAAGCATACAAAAAGTTGATAAATGAGTAAATCAAATAAATGAATGACTTATTTGTGGAGAAGGACCTACACTGTGACTAGGAATGATTAGATGGGTCTTAAAATAATTATTTCTTTGGGTGTTCAAAATTAAAAACAGAAAAATAACCACAGATTTCTTGACATTTAGTTCTCAATTGAATATCATCTTATGATAGGAATATTTCAATTCAATTACCTTATGAGATTAGAAATTGTTCACCCAAAACAGCTCACAAAATACTGGTTTTGTGACTTGATTTACCATCTTCCTTCTTAAATGTGTTTTGTCTCTTAAAGCCTCTCAGTTGGAGGCATCACTGTCCACACAGGAGTCTTTCCACTTAGAAACCTAGAAATCATCCATGTCACATCCACATCATGTCACCTTTACATGATTCATTCCGTAGACCCCAAAATATTTATTGAGTGCTGCTTGTGCCAGGCATTGTTTTAAGTGATGGGTTGGAGCAGTGATCAAAACAGATAATGTCTCTATTCTCACAGAGTTTGTGTTCTGGAAGCAGAAGATGACATAAACAAATACATGTGCCAGGTGTTCAGTGGAGAAAGGCGCTATGAAGAAAAATAAACAAGAAGTGGGACAGAAAGCTAGAGAACTTCTTCCCATTGTCTTCACTTTTGGTTTGGAGCTCTTTATTATCTCTTAGAGCAGGACGACGACAGTCTTACTTCATCAGATCTACCCTCCCTGCTGTTTAAATAATCTATCTAAAAAATTAGTCAGACCTCTTCAATTACCACCTTAAATTCTTTAAGTAAAAGCCTTAGCTTCTTCCCACACAATATTGGTCCTCCATGATCTTGTCTCTGCTTTATCTCTAACCTTATAGTTTCCCCTGCCTCTCTTCTCAAGTGTAACTTTCTAGAAATTATTTGTGACTCCTACCATAGACTGTCAGAGATGTTTTGTTTCCATGTCTTTCCTCTTGCTGTATTAAGAATAGTAGCTAACAGTGCCCACAGCATAGGAGGTTCCCCTATTCCTTCACCTGCCTGATATCTCTTCATTCTATAGTATTTTACCCAGGACGGCTTCTGTGATCTCTCCACTTCCTCTGCCCCATTAAATGCATGTCAAGTTTATAATCTCCCATAAGACTCAGTGCTTATCTCTGCTATTCTATTTGCTTATTATATTGTAATAATCTTAGTTGTGACTCTTTTATGCCTACTGGGAATTGCTTGAGAGCAAGGGCCATGTTTCCTTTGTTTTGTCTACTCATTGTCTAGATACTGCTTTTTCCATATTAGCTATGCAAGGGATATTTATTAAATGAATGAGTGAATAAATTAATGAATCAGTGACACTCTAAGATCCATAATCTGGGCATCAAAGAAGTTCCGAAATATAGAGTTTTTGAGCAGGGGGCAGGCAAAAGAAAAGGAAAATATTCAGGAATCCTAGAAGCCAGAAATAATAATAGTGTCCATTAAAACCAGGCAGTAAATACAACAGAAATAAAAACTGTGGTGCCAAGCCATCAACAACTCTCATTTCATTGAATAAAAACATACACAAGGAAAGCACTTTACAAATAAGATAATATACAATGAAAGCAATTACTAGAAAGGTGGAAACATTTAGAGGATAGCATTACATATGACAAAATGCAAAAAAAGTATTTGTGTAGGAGAGAAACCCAGACCAGCACTGGAATGGAAGATGGGGATTCAACCAGATTCAGTAAAGATCTGAGCACAGAGGCTGAGATTGAAAGATTGTTCAGGCAAGAGGGGTAATGCTAGCTAGCAAGGGCTTAAAGGAGGGTGCAAGCAGGAACAGCAGAACAGGAAGGTTCAAAACCAAAACCAAACCTTTAATGGAAACTGGCTGTAAACAAATATTTCCGTTGGAATATTATCCCCGGGAATAATCTGCAGGCATGGAGGGAATAACTGGGTTTCTCACAATATCTCCATAGCCTTTTAGGCAGCACACAAATGACAGGGAAGCTTTGTGCACATATAACATGTGTTGGAGATATTAGTTCTGATTTTTTTTGAAAGAATACCTTTACAATAAGAATATTAATGCCTCAGTTTATATTGTAAGTCTATTAGGCTTTGTAATTCAGAACTTAGTTTGGCTAAAAATTATGTTCAGATGTCTAATGCTAAAATGGTGTAATTTTATATTCATACAATTATTTTAAATAATCTTTAGCTCCTAATTAGGCTCTGGGAATACACTAGTATAATTAACATGTGTAGAAAAAAACTGGAAATAACTCCAGGTCTGTCAGCAGTGGAATGGGTAAATAATTTGTGGTGATTTGAAAAGTAGAATGTTAGACAGCAATGGCAATGATCTATAACTACTCTAATAAACTGGATGAATCTCTAAAACACTTAACTAAGTGAAACTGAAAAAATGATTAAAGAGTAAACTCAACATCACTCCAGTTATTTAAACATCCAAAACAAGAACACTGAATCAATGTTATTTACTGATGAATATATGAAGAAAAATATGGAAATTATTATTTTTTTAATTATGCTATTGGTTACCTGTTGGAGAGAGTAGGGAAATTCAATAATGAAGAGGTTTCTAGGGTATTTAGAGGTTCTGGTTACATTCTACCTTTAACTCGTGGTGCATAAATTGTATTTATTTTATCTTTCTTTAACTCTACATTATCCACATAGTACATATAATGCTAATATAATATGTAGTATATCTAACTATACATTATATCTTTCATACACAGAGGGTGCCAAAAACATGTATACACATTTTAAGGAAGGAAAAAAAAACTATTAAAATTGTAATGCTCAATATATACTGATAACAAAAAATGAATTACAAGTCATGTGCATACATTTTTTTTGGCACCCCCGGTATGTGTAATAAGAATTCACAATTTTTAAAATGATAACACTTTTTTATCTAAGAAACAATTCTGTGTCAGTTGGTATGTATGTGGATCAGAAATTTCAAAATGCATGTCAAATACTCTAAGTCTCTGCCTGCACCTGATGGGCTAAGTGAATTGTCACAAAGCTAACAGTGTTATTTCAGTCAGCGTGGCAATTGCTACCAATCATTGCAGCTGACTTTTCCACCTAGCAATCTGTGCCAATTGTTAACATGGGTGAAGTGAGCCAATTGCATTAGACCAGGTTTTATTAATTTATATTAAAATTTCCCTTAAACAGATTGGGGAATTAGAAAATAAAAATGACAAACCAAAAATGCCAAAAGGAATTTAGAATATTTTGAAGCCAGTGCTTTCATTTTAAAACATAAACCTTTATTCAGAATGATTGGAAATCAAAAGCCTATTTGAGTGCACATTATTTCTGGCAATTGTATAATTCATAAATAGACAAATGGCTTATAAAACATGGTGAAAAAATGTACTCACAAGGAGGTATCATCCATGCCAAGTTTACTGCTGAGATCATAAACCAGTGACAATAGGGGTTAATAATAGAAATGTTGGTAGTTCTCTACTTATATAATAGAATGAACAGCACTGCTATAATTACAATTTTCTTTTTTCCCTGTTATATAGAAATGAATCAATATCCAAGTAGAGAGAGGATAAAAATGTCTTCAATAATTTGCACTGCTCTTCAAAAAAATTGGCTTCTTAGGTCTGCAAGTCAATTGTATCATTCAAAAGTATTATAAGGCTATTTATCAAATTGTGTAAATTAAAATTTATTTTGATCTATCGAAGGCTATTTTATGTGATTTTCACTAGAGACTAAATAATCATGCACAATTTCCTCTTCTTTACCAAGTTACTTTAAAAAAGAATCAATGTGTTATTTCAGTGGATATTTAGAAAAATCAACTCTCCATGTGATCTTTCGCTAAGTTATGCCAACACCAAGATGACTATATACGATGCTCCTTGACTGGCTTGTTATTAATTAGGTCCAGGAAAACATTAAATTAGTGTTTGTAGGAGTAAGTCATATACCTCTCATGGACTGTTATTATTCCCAAGAAAAATAATAGCCAATCTGATTTGACTTCAATAGAACTGTGTTATAGGATGAGTAAATTAGTGAAACTGGACATGTATGCAATGAAAAGTATACATTTTCCACATATCCAAGACTTAAAATAAATGGTTTGTAAAAATTTGGAATGTGGTCTAAGTTAAAACAATAGCAAGTCTAAATTCTGTGTGATTTTTTGTTTCTTATTTTCTTTATTATCTTGTTAATCTGTATTGGCAGGAGGGAACTGGCTTGTAATATTGCTGACATTTTGCACTAAATGAATCTTTTGAAAGATGAATTATGTTGTAAAACCACATTACACACCTACAGAATGAATTTGATTAAATCAAATATGAAGGTGAAATAAAAGTTGAAGAAAGAAGCAAATTCTGGGGTTTTGTGTATGCTTGATTTTCCTTCAATGAATATTTCATTGTCGTTTTTAGATGTTGCAACACTTTTTTAAGGAATAATGCTGATAATCATTCTGTTCTTTCTGATTAGTCCTTGATCTGATTCCTAGTTTTGTCTTTCATGTATTAATCCATTAGGTTTCTGCCCTAAAATCCCCTGGTCATCTTCCTCTTGCTCTTTCTCTAGTTGTACTCACTATTGGCCAACAGTTGTATTCAGAGGAGCCCTGGCTCTCCACTGAACAGCTCTGATGGTAGGTAAGGATTCAGTTTCCCTAGGACTCATTTCACTCATTCCTAAGAGCTTCAGGTAAAGGAATGTTTTGGAGATAAACGTCCAAAACACTCAAAAGCCTCCTAAAATTCCATTCTACTGACAATGTCATGACTACATGGCTAATAATTCAAAGAGAAAGGTAAACAATGCTCGTGGGCACTGGATATTTTTCAAAGTGTTTCCTATATTTCAACTCTAATCTTGTCACAACCCTAATGAAACACGTACTATTTTTACATTTACTTTACAGAAATGGAAACTGAGGCTCCAAGAGGTTAAGTATTTTACTCAGAGTTGTATAGTATCCAGAGTCCTCTCATTTAGCCACCATGCATCCTCTCCAAATATTTGTTTATTAATTTATTAAAACATTCACTTAAGTGAATTAAAAAAGCCAACACACTTTTCAAACTTCAATACAACTGGATTTTTTTTCTTCCTGACCTGCTTGTCCACATTCAGTAATGAATAGTCATCGCTTCCATCTCTTTGTGATCTGAATCATTTTTCCATTTTAAGTTCCACGTCCCTGAAGATGACATTCAATTTTACCAACTGATGTTGATATCTAAGTGATGCGTTCTATTTATGGTCTGTCACAAATTTACTATCTTCAAATTCCTCAATTTGATTCTGGAAAAATATCAACTTCCTGATATTCTCTGCCTTTTAAAAGCTGCACTTTAAAAAAATTTCTTTATAAATGTGAAAGAAGTAAAGATGCCACTATCTTTCATGTGCACTTTTCTTATTCTTATTACCAAGTGAAGGTAGAGGTTCTCCTGGCTCATTGTCTTCCATACCAAAATGCGGTTATTTAACTCTTCTTGTTAATACTTATTTCTTTATCCATGCTTCCAGAAATAAATATATTTGTTGGCTTATTTACAAACTCTCATGCTTTGCATATGTTTAAATAGAACTTTGGACTACTTTGTTCTTGCACTTATGTGGTTAAACTAAGATTCTTATACGATTAATGGTATTCTATTAATATTATGCACATTCTGTCATGCCTAATATCTTGTAATTCATTTTTATGAGACTGAGCTTTGTCTCATTCTTTACATTTTAGGGTTTAATTGGCAGGCATTGTGTCTTCTAAATTTTTTAAGTGTTCTATAGTTACTAACACACTGCTAGATGCTATAGGATTTGGATAATAAAGGTTAAAGAAGCATTAATAAGAGATTAAATCAATCTTCATTTTATACAAATAGAAGCTAAGGTGTTGGTTATGAATTGGAAATCTGGATTAATAACATTATTTTCCAGTCACATATTTATTAAATATTTACATTATTGAGAACCTATAATGTCCCAGATACTTTTAAGACATTCTCTTAAATTTCACAGCCATCAGTGGCGTGGTCATTTACCAGTATTTGCAGGTGAAGAAACTGAAGCAGAGCTTTATGGCTTGCCCAGGGTAACACATTTAGTGGCAAAGATGGGATTCAAAGTCATTTTGTCTGGCTTCACAGCCTGGAATAACCACTTTATTTCATCATACTTCCTGTCTAATTTTCCAGAATATCCATTTTACTAGCAAGCTCCCTGGTGTAAGTACTAAGTCATGTAAGACCATAGCATTTAAAGCAATCAGCCCTTTTTAGCCATTCCATGAAGACCAACCAGAATGTAATCATTTAATTGAAAAAAAGAAGAGTCCTTTCAAATATATTTGCATGTCTGAATAAAAATTACTAAGAATTTGGTCCTGACACATTGAAAGGTGATTTTTATTTTTATTTTTATTTTTTGCTAATTGGCTTGAGAGAACATGACATGTTTGGAGAAATGGAGGTATTCTGGGATAGGTGCTACTTATGGCCAATAAGAGAAATTTGAGATAGCAGGATGAACAGATACCTAGGGGTCAGTCATGAAAAGCCTTGTGTTTCGTGTCAAAGGATTCATTTTGTCCCACAGAAAATGAGAAGCTTTCCAAAGCCAGATTCACCTGAAAACCCTCTCAGGGCAATCCATCATTTCAATGCCAATGTCACACTTCGTATTACTCTTTCTTGCTTCATTTCATAATTTACTGAGGAACTAGAAGTCATCTGATGGATAATGCCTCATGTTTTCTCTGCCAAATTTGAAATCCCATCAATACTGAAATCTATCTCATTTTTTCCCCCTCTTATTTCAATTGAGGAAGCCATCTCTCTCCAGTATCACATGCAAACTCCTATACTCTCTTCTGGATCTCATCCCCACCTGTCACAGCTCTATGGCTCTTGCTCCTGTAGTTATCCCTTCTCTTTCCATCTACACAATCATTCCCATTAGTGTATGAACATAATCTAGAATCTTCAATCATAAATAAAAAAAAGCATTCCTTTTCCTCACCTTGCAATTCCATTTCTCCATACCCTTTCAAAGTTAAACTTTTAAAAGAATTGTATACATTAGCTGTTTACATGTCTTCACCTCCCATACCTCAACTCACTACAGAGTGATTTTCACCCCATAATTTCACTGAAACTGCCCTTACCAATACCACAATGACATCCAAGGACCGATTTATAGTACTTGAACTTTGAGCAGTCTTTCCCACAGTCAACCACTCCCTCCTTGAAGTATTGCCTGCCCTCTTTTAAATTTCACAATGCTTTCCTGGTTTTCCTCAACTTAATGGCTACTCAATTTCTTCCTCTTTCTTTCTCTTCTTTCTTTTTTCTTTTTGCCTCAAAATTCTTGAATTCCTTTGTGCTCATTATTGAGCCTTCTTATTTTTGTGTACCTTTCTGTCTTGGAGATTTAACCCATTTTTATGAATTTAAGTCTATGTTCATGATAATGACTCCTATAATTTATCTTGGAAGCAGATTTCTCCTATAAGGAAGACTCTAATAAGGGAAAGAAATTAAATGGTAGTGCTTGGTGGATAGGTCGAGAAGAAATCTGAGAGAACATGAAGACTTTCAGTGCCTCACATTGTACTTCATTAGGCCCATTTATGATGAAAGTAGGAACAGCTCTGTTCTGCAGAACAGCTCTAGTGGACTAGATTTTTAAGCTTACTCTACCACCTGCTAGTGACCTTGGATAGACAAGTTATTTAATTTCTAAAATCTTAATATGTGCATTTAAAAATGAATTTATCATTACCAAATTGTTATGTACATTGGGTAACAGATAAGAAGTTCAGAAAATAGGGACTATAAATGATTGTGCATTTTCTGTTTTTTTGCCCTTCATTTGAAATATAAATAAATCACTGTTCCCTGTTTTTATTGTAATAATTTTCTTAAACAATAATCTTCTGTCTGGAAAAAATGAGTACTTTAGCTCTAAAGAATTAAGACTGGCAATGACGCAAGAATAAATTAACTCATAAAAACATATCACATTTGTAATTTCCAGATATAAGATTCCCCCTTACATAAACTTCCTTTTAAGATAATGCTGTAGCAGATTTCTTCACATTGTCTATACATTATTCTTCAGTTCAATATACGTTCTTAAAAGTACATTATTCCTTAATTGCAAATAAGAGAAGAAGAGCATAAAATGTAAACACTTTTAAACAAAATGCAGACGTATATTGTGGAATTTGAGCACTGATTTTATTTGCAAATACACTATTGTTTTTCCTTAAATGATTTCCATAAAGAATTTCTTTAAAAGGTTCCATGAAGGAAAAACCATGGTTCTAACATATCACTTTCCCCTAATCGCCACCCCCAACAGCAAAAGGATTAGAGACTCTATGGTAAGGGTCATTAACTGTCACTAACTATTGGATGCCTCATGTCCTTTTATTGCATTTGAAAAATAAACTGAAAATAAAGTACTAGACAAATTGTGTTTTTTTAATTTAGAGGACAATCTTAAGCATACTATTTTTGTTCTAAACATCCATACTATGATATGAATGTCATTTTATTAGTCAAAAAATGAGTTTACTTTGTGATATTGTTATGCTACCATTATTAAGGATATGCAAATCAGATGATAAATATGTCATAATGAGCTGGTTCCTTGAAAAACAATCCAGGCATTTGTTGTTTGTTCGTGTTCATATAGATTAAGTGGATTTGGTGCCTTCTTTCAAAACTAGTAAACTATTCTTGGCAATCAATCCACAAAACAGTGCAATTAGCTGAGCTGTATGAGAGGAGAAGACTGACTATTCATAGATTCAAAAAATTTGTATGAAAGAATAAGCAAATATTGAGATGACTAAGGTAGGCTGTAGTAATGTTTGTTGAAAGTACTATAGGTGATGACAACTGCAAAATTAACACAAACATAACTTTTTGAGCCTTTTTTTAACATTCATTTTAGGGTTAAAGAATTCAAATGAAAATTAAGCCCATTTTTGAATTCAAATAAAAAAACTCTCAAACAGAACAGATATTTGTGGCAGAGTGTCTAAGGATGGAACAATGCAAGTTTCTAAAAATGGCAAGACCACTTCTCTCAAGTTATACTTGAGAGAAAGGATTGTATATTAGGATAAATATGGCTAGCAATTGCCATGCCCACAGTTTGGAGCACTGGTTGAAGCTTCATCAATAATAACAATGATGCAATCACATTGGAAAGAAGTATGAGGTGAGTCATGCCCTAACATATCCCATTTATTAATAAAAGTACAGAAATATGATTTGGTGCTCAGGCAGAGAAGAGATTTATATTTGAGAAAGCTTTCCACCAATATGGGGGGGGGGTGAGGATTAAAATAAAAAAGGAGATAAAAGATTGGAGATAAATTTGATACCATCAAATCAGCTAATTTTCACTTGGAAAAGCATTAATTTAAATTTCAATATTGACTAAAGATATATTTAAATGACAATCAGCTACATATTTGATAGTTAAAGTCTGAAACAGATTTTCAACAATCTGTGTCTAAGAAAAAGACATGAGTAATGCATCTGTCATCATTTCTTTGGTGTTTGGTTAGTCACATTCATGCAAGGGCAAAAGTATCCCTATTTATTTAGAATCTTTTTTCCCAAAGTCATTTTTCCCCCATAAAATATCTTTATATTAAAAGGTAACTAAAATTGAAAATGATACATTAGACATATCAGAATTTTAGAAAATATTATTTATCTTTTTCTGACTTCCTTTAAAATGGGTTCTACTATACAAAAGAGAATAGAAACACAAGCAAAATATAACTATATTTAACAAGGAATGATATATGGTTTTATTTTCAGTAACAGATTCAATCTTATCATTTTCCAGATTAAAATTTAATCTTTTTCATTTTTATGACCCAGCACAACATTGATTTTAGAATATTTTAAAATAATATGCAATATTATTTTTTTTGGATGTTTTTGTGGATGTGTTTTGTGGATGTTTTTGTTTTTTTTATATTTGAAATTGTGTCTTCAATTATAAGGTAAAATATTTATTAAAGGTGTGGGTTTCATAAGTGTGGATATTACCATTTTGGAATATTGATTTTGAAGCCATACATTTCAGTTGTTCTAAAATAAGAAAGTTTTTAATAGAATACCTTCTTGCTAATGTTTTGTATTACATGTTGATTAATAAATTAATGTGCCAAATCCATAAACTCAAAATTTCTAAAAGTATAATTTTAGAGAAAATTATATAATGAAATGTTTCTTTTCATCCAGAAAAAATTCCAGAAAAGAAGTCTGGTATGAAGGAAAGAAGACTAGATTTTGCTTCTTTATTCAATTCCAGCTCTTACCAACAGTGTATATACAGACATATTAGCAGATTAACCTATTAACCGAAATAACCACCAATTAATTTACAGATGGACACAAAATTATCCCATTTACAGAAAATGAGTAACCCTCTTTGTGTTGAAATGCATGCTACAATCCACATTAGAGTTTCCAGCCAGGTCTCTGAATTTAGAATTAAGACAAGAGATCTGGGTCATCTCAAGGCCTGATTTTATAAAGCCACAATGATCTGCTCTTCTTTACTGTGAGAATTTTACTCTTTAAATGACTCAAACTGATCACCTAAGATCTGAGGTCATTTTTCACAAGTACTGCTTATGCTCTTCAACATGTGCATTTCTGGATTCCTTGTCCCTGGAATTCATAGTCATTACTTTGCCTGCATCTTTTTCCTCATGGCAAAATATAATCCCCACGATTACAAACTATTTTGGATTTATTATATTTTATAGATATTGTTGATATCACTCAGGAGAACATTTTCATTTTATAAGTAGGCTTTATTAAAATCATAAAGCAGGGTGCTATAGTTAATCCTGTCCATGAAGTATTAATGTGAATGTAGAACAGATATTGTAGAATAAATGAGGAGTAAAGTCTAAGGAAGATAAGGAGGCAGCAAGAGGAGATCCAGTCGTTTAAAATTGTTGTTAATTCTCAGATATATTGTAATCATCCCACTTAAATTATTTCTGAAAAGAAAACTGAAAATCTTACATGTCTTAGTGATAAAATAACTTGCAAATGTAATATCAGAGCCACTGTGTAAAGTCTCTACGATTTTTCAGAAACAAAAAAATGGAACAGGTGTCCAAAGATTCAAAAAGTAAATATAACTATATTTTAAAAATTAGACACGTTTTGTCACAGAATTGTAATCACAGCAATAATGCTAATGCTAATTAATACATTTATTCACAATCTATTATGAAAATAATTTAACATCTATTTCTTTTATTTCTCCTATTTTTGGCACTGTCTTTCCCCTGACAGCAATTTTAAGATACATTCACACTTCCCCAAACCCTTGATTATACCATCTCATGTCCCCTTTCTTTAAGTCTTGTGCTTTAGTCTTTTCTGCTGCCAAAGATGAGTCTGTTGCTCCTGTGATATGTTTTTGTTTTGTTTGTTTTTTCCCCTCACCAGAATGCATTCAAGCTGAGGGGCTAGCACCCTGAATCAAAATGTAAGGTTACAATTTAGGTAACAGATGAGACTACCTAGTATTGTGATACAGCAGCTAGGTAATAAATGAAGCTGTGAGTCATAATCATTTCCTAGGATAAAAAATAAAGACATACCTACAAGTAAGGATGGCAGTTTGAGTGATATCTACTTTTATGAGTACATTTACAATTTTTTCAAAAGGAACCGGAGGGAAATTCTACTATGAAAAGAAGAAAATGACCTTAGTTTATTTTCCAGCTAAGAAAGAAAAATGTTTTAAGAGAGTTTATTCCAGTAGTTCAACAAATACAGGAGGAAATATCCAACCACAGTGGTAGTCAAAGAAAGATAAAATCATATAACTTGCACATTAAATCATTATTTTTTTAAATGAGCTTTTTAATGTTGGTAAAAGGGTAGAGAAATCATTGTTGGAAATAATCATTAGGGACTATATATTTTTAAAATAGATGTTAATATCTATGAAGAGTTCATATTCTTTGATCTAATCTAAAGAAACTTAAATGTTAAAAAATTATTAATAAAGTTATTCATAGGAGGACCATTTAAAATAGCCCAACTTGGAAACAATCTAAACTTCCAACCAAAGGGAATTTTTTATAAAGTGCCATTATAACGGCATATTGGATTCAATATGTCAAAATTTCTCCTTCTAGTCCCTCTGTTTTCAGCTGAATGAACTTCTTTCATGTGTTTGCTATTTTAGTGTTGATAACAGCATGAATCCAGTGATCCAAATCAGAAATTTTGAGAGCAATTTTTAAGTCTTTTCTTTCCTTTAATCCAATATTGCATCAATCACCAAATTCTTTGTTTCTGCAACCTAAATATTTCACAAATCTCTCAATTTTTTGTCTAGATTTTTACATTGGATCCACTAGCTTCTCTATATTAGTCTTGTCTCCATTTTTCTATCAGTGGTGTGCTGGTAAACATTTAACAACCACCTCTCTGAAAAAAAAAAAATCCTCAATTTCTAGTATTCGCCAATTTCCATGTGGTAAATATTCACAGCATGACAAATTTCAAGCCACCACCAGAATGCCAGTGAATACAGAGTTGGAAAGTATTCCTAACACTTGGCTCCCTAGAGCTTATGAGCTCGTTCCTGCACACAAGTGTTTCTTTGTACTAGCTGTGTACTAGTATAATCCAGGAAGCTTTGCATATACTATATATGTATGTACACACACACACACACACACAAACACGGGCCTTATTTCCAGAGTTTAATTGGTCTGGGTCCCTTGGTATATTGTAAAACTTCCACAAGTCTTTCCAATGTGCAACTGAGGTTACTATCAACTCCGTATCTGAGTGATCTTTCTAAAATAAAATGTGATTATGACCATTAACCATCCCCAACCCCTACCTCCACCCATTTAAATTAATTAATTGCCTTCAAAATGATAGCCAAATTCTTAAACTTTTAATAGCTATATGACCTGGTCCCATATCTAGATTATTCCTTCCTTCCTTTTACCTGGTTAACTTCCCCAAGTTGTCAAGTCTAAATTTAGAGAGCACTTCTTCTAGGAAGCTTTCCTGTATCAATCAAGTCTAGATTTGGCTCTTCTCGGTTGTATCATGCGCTTTGTGTCTGCAAAGACCATGATGGTGTATATTATTCATCATTGTATCCCCAGAGTCTAGAACTTAGTTATTAAGTGAAATTTTAGTAAAATATTTTGAATGAAAGAATGAGTCTTACTTTCTCATTTCCTTATTAGTAGATTTATTAAAACATCATATAATATAATAAAGTAGAAAATATAGAAATTCTGAAAGAAGGCCACCCATAGACTTATCTTCTTTAAATCTATCCACTCATAAAAATATATTAGTATATGTTTTTTCAGTCTTTTTTTAGGCACATTTTAATAACTCTAATACATGTTACCAAGGATTATCATCAATACTTAGATCCAATCTGTTTAGGTTGACTTCTACCTTTATAAAAAGAAAATAACCAGAACAAAATATACAGAGGATGCCAAAAAAATGTATACATATTTTAAAATGGGAAAACTGTATTAAAATTGTAATGTTCAATATATACTGATAACAAAAGATTAATACAAGTCACATTTGACTTCTGAAATTACAAGAGGTGCTCAAAGTGGTTACCATCAGCATTCAGAAACTTCTGATTACAGCAAACTACTGTTTGAGCAACATTGGCCACACTGTCCACTTGTATACTTTTTTTTGGCACCCTTGGTATACTAAAATCTCCCCTACTCATACCCTAAGCTTCTTTGCTATTGAAAATTAATGTGACCTAGTAGAAAGAACTGTGTTCAAATGTGGCTCTACTTTTTCTAAGTTGTTATTTAATGCCTCTCAGCCTCACTTTTCCCAACTGTAAATGGGGTTAATAATATATACTGTAAAATGTTATTGTGAGGATTATAAGAAATGACAGCTCTGTAACGTAGTTTTGTAGTTCAATAATGTTGAATGCTACAGAATTGTCAGGATTGAGGGGAAAATACCAGGTTTACTAGCAAGTGAATCAGTTACTGCTGATCTTCTAGAGTGTGGATCCATAAAGGTGTAGAGGTCAAAGATAGATTTCAAGAACTTAAAAAGAACTAAAGATCATAAAAGCAGACCACTCCTCAGAGCACTTTGACAAAGTATAAAAAAAAAAAAGAGAGAGAAATATGGGGTGTCTAGAGGGGGCAGCAGAGTCAAATGAACGTTTTTCAAGTTAAGTGATAGCAAATAAGTTGGTGACAAGGGAGAGTGTCCTTGAGGATGGAAGAGAAACACACCTCAAGGGGGAGGCAAGTTCTCAGAAGCTGCGAAAGTCTAGGTATAGGTGAGGGTGTTAGACTTAGTGCCTAGACTTCATCATTAGAAGGGTACCTTTTCACTTCAGACTTGAAGTTCAGATTAAAAGGAATACAGTCGATATATTTAAGACCTGTATTTCTCCATGGGGAAAGAGATAATTCTATATAAATGTACCACGAGGCAATGCTGATGACTGAAAAAGATCTGAAGGAATTGATGGTAATGTGTCCAGTTATTGGCAATAAGCTGCTACATTATCTTTGCATTTTTGATCACTGATCCAATTTAGGCACAGAAATATATGGTGGCCAGATTTCAAATAACTGGTTGTATCCACCTCAAAATCATTATTATTTTTGTTCAAAAGAACTTTAAGAAATCAAGGGCTAATTTAAAGAATTTGATGCAACAGAGACCTGAAAATGTCATACATCAAACAAAATACTAATTGTATCAGTGCCTCATTTCTTCTCTTCCTCCTCTTCTTCCTCCTTCTCCTCCTCTTTCTTCTTCTTCTCCTTGTTTTTTACTCAACTTGTCTTTCAGTTCAAGTGGACAAAACTCCTTCTCTCATGGAGTTTACTTCTAAACAGGGGAGTCTGACAGAACAGAACTAAATAAGTTCCATAGCATATCATAATAAACGCTTGAAGAAAAGCAAAGCTGGCAAATGCAGGTCGAGATTGCTGAGGGGGCGGGTTGTATTGCTTTAGTCTGCATGATCAGAAAGGTCCTCTCTGACAAGTTGACATTTGAGACCTGTTTGGCATGAAGCAGAGCCATGGGGAGATCTGAGAGTACCGTATTCTAAGAGTTCAGCAAATCCCAGTCTTAAAGTGGAAAATGGGATATGAAAGGAAAGTAGTTGAAGGTCAGGATGGTAAGTGAAAGTCAGGAAGAATGGAAAAAGATAGCTTTGGGAATTAGGAAGGGGTCTTGCAGACCATGGTGAAGAGTTTGCACTGATTGTTAGTGCAATAGGATGTTATTATAAAGTTAATCAGAAATGTGATCTGATTTGTATTTTACAAAAAATTTCCAAATACGATGTGAAGAATAACTAATATAATTCTACCATGTTATTATATTTATTACTAGGGGTTTCAAGACTCATTAAAGCTCAACTCATTGGTAACCTGTTTAGACAAAACTCTTAACATAATTTTGATGAAAGGGGCCTTAAAGATTCTTTGCCAATTTCTTTAATTCTTTTATTTAACAGATAAGGATGTTAAGGTCCATTGACAAAATAATATACCAACAGGTTATCCAACTGGTTAGCGGCTGAGCCAGAATTACCATAGGATTCCCTATCTATTTATTTATTTTCCCCACTGTGCTTGACTATATCCCCTTGGGATGGAGATATACAGTATATATATATACACATATGTATATATATATATATATATATATGTATATATATATATATATATATATATATATATATATATATATATCCCTTCTTAGATGTAACATAGTAGGAAAGACACTAGCTTTGAATCATTTCAGTCACTCTCCCAGAAAGAATGGAGAGTGCTGCTTAAAGTGTGCTCTGTGGAGCATCTAAGTTATTTGTTACAGAATCTCTAGGAATGGGACTTAATTGAAGAGAGAAACACTGGAGAAGTCCAGGAGCTGTCAATTTTCACAATGGAGCACCTGTCAGTTATACTCAATCTTAAGCAATTGTGATTGAGCTGTTTCCATTGGCTATCTTTCCAAAATATGAAAAAAAAAATCCTCTTCATTTTATTTCTATTCCAACCCCATCCCCAATACAGCTTTAACAGACAGTCTTAAAAAAACAAAAAAGGCATCTTGTGAATGAAAATAGCTCCCAAACCATATATAGTCCTTTGGGCAAACCCCCAAATCCAGGACAGTGGCTAATCTAATTACCAATAACCTGGTATCATTCAAATAACAGAGATTTAGATATCATATATACTGATTAGGAAAGAGGGAAAGGTGCAGTGTATTTTATAAATATATCCATCAAAAATTGTTATTTTAGCAGTAGGATTTTGGTATATGGAAAGTTAATTTGTATGAAACATCCCTTCTGACTGATAGTGTATAAAGAATGGGTTGTCGATAATGTTTGCCTTTTACCATTCAAAAACATTCCTAAATTAAATTGTATTTGTTGATTACTTCCTATAATTTTCTGGTTTCTGAATAAGGAATCTTGCTATATACATTTTAAAGTTTAAATTTCACACTTGTGTCCCAAACCAGTATCTGGTGAGGTGGCCTTGAGGATGGGGCAGCAACTTCTGGAGGACATTAATGCAGTGATAGTAAAATGGGCTACTACTTGTTGAACTTTTACTTCATACTAGGTGAACAGTACCAACTTTATATGCATCATCTTATTTAATCTTCTCAAAAACTTACCAAGTAGGTATTATTGTATCCATTTTACAAGCCCTCCCCCACAACTACTATGTTTTTCAGCATTCTTTTATATTCAGGAGTTAATATCAGTCCCCTGAGCAGTAGAGAAATTTCCCAGGTTTCTGGGTGAGGACTTGATCTACGAGAATTTTAAAGGATGTGAAAACCTCTGACACAAGGGTTACAACTAAAAGCATCACAGCCATTGGAGCAGCTCTAAAAATATTGTCTTAGAAAGAGTGAAAACATAAAGAACATGAGAGTTCTCTGTTGGCACTTTAGCTTGGCTTTGTGACCTAACTGACGTTTTTGACATTGTTGCTGTAGTGAAATGTAATACTATTTTCAAGGATATGACATAAGATAGACTAAAATAGAGAAAATTCTGTATTGTATTTTATATGAGTTCTAAGTATTATTAATTGCCTGTATAAACCTTTCTAAGTTGGGTACAGTGTTCACAGTGCTCATAGTATATGTTTTCTCTGTGTTTGTGTGTGTGTGTGTATGTGTGTGTGTGTGTGTGATTTGCATATTCAGTTAATTTACAACTGAATTTTCTATTTGCTTTTAATCTATTTTAAAGATTTACAATTTACTTAACTTGTAAAATATGTAATGCTAGGTAAAGTATAAAACAATAACAAAATAAAACACACAAATAAACAAAATCATTTTTGAACTTGAAAAGAGAAAGAAACATTTTTTGTTGACAGATGAAGATAAAACTCATAGTGAGAGGAATGTGTCCAGCTGTAGTCTGCAGGATTACAGAGAAAATAGGCCAAAATATAGGCTTTAACAGTTGGGGACTTTAACAGTTAAGGTTTTAACACTAGCACAGGAGAGAAGGCTATCCAAGCGCCAATATTTGAAAGAAACTAGAATTGAGCTACCAGGAATCATGAAGAGTCCACATTTTGAAAGGAGACTTTAAAAAAATCAACCTATAGGATTAGAGAAAAAGCTATTGGCTGGGGCCAGGTGGGAAAAAAAATCCCCTGTGGGAAACTAGTATTTGAGGCCTATGCAGTGTTCATGAGTGAGGTCCTCATGATACAAAGGCTAAAAATGGCTATCAATGAAACAAGCAGAGGCAAATCCACATCTATTAAATTGTACTGAAGTTGCATATTATCAATGATTGTCAAAGCCAAAAGAGAAAAATGTATCAACACATGTAAATAGAGATTTACTGACATAAAAACTGCCCAATAATAATACGTGGCAGGAAATAATGGAATAATTGCAGTGCTAGAGAAAATTTATACCCAGTTAAGGAATTATTAAAGAGGTTAAAACAAGTAAATCTGAAGTCATATAAAGATTGAGAGATTTTACTACTCTCAAATCCTTGCTAAAAGCAAAATTGGGTTATGAAGTTGAGAATAAGAAGGTCCAACATGTGTCTAAGGTACACTCCAGAGGAGAGACTAGAAAGAACGGGAGAAACAAAGGTAAAAGGGGGAAAGAAGGATAAGAAAAACATACAAAAAAAGTAGCAAAAATAAGTGAAAATATATGTTAATAATCATACAAATATGAGTAGATTAACTCTACAATTAAAAAACAATTCAATAAGATTGGGTTTTTCAAACTGCAGTGGTTTGTTGCATAAAGCCTTATTTCTGTGGTATTCTTGCCAAAAATCATCACCCAGGGAAATACATCAAATATATTTAAATTAAATGTATGTTATATTAACTTAAAGTAACTCACCTTAAAACATTCACCTATATTCTTTGAAAATGTCAAACTAATGAAAGACAAGAAGATTGAGGAACTATGCTAAATTGAAGGAAATTAAAGATATGTGACAACTAAATTCAATGTGATTCTGGATTGGATCTTGGACTCATAAGGGGCATTAGTGGGGCTAATGGAAAAATTTAGTAAGGTCTGTGAATTAGATAATGATATTATGTCTATGTTAATTTCCTGATTTTGATGGTACAGTCATTATATAGGAGAGAGGGCTTGTTTTTAAATAATACTTACTGAAGTGTTAAGACTTAATGGATCTTCATGTTCTTAACTTATTTATCAACTAATTCAGAAATGTTACCATTTGGCAAAACTAGGTGGAAAAAATTATATAGGAGGTCTTTCTACAATTTTCACAATTTTTATGTAAATTGATGTCACTTCACAATAGTCATCAAAACTTACACCTTTAATAGATTGAATGATAAAATCTTATGATCATAAATTGAAATTATAGTAGAAGAATCTCCTTACCTGTAGGAAATGCTTGATGAAATAATAGGGTTGAATTGCAATGATGTCTTCCATGTACTCTCAAAAGGTACAGCAATAAACATACACATACATACACATGTATACGCATATACATCCATATGCATATATACACACAATTATAAGTAACTATACAGATATAGAGAAAAAGTGAGAGAGAAAAAGAGAAAAAAGAAGCAAGAACAAAATGAAAGTTTGAAATTTTGGATGTTCTTTATACTATTCTGATTTATGTCAGGTTCCCTGGAAGGCTCTGAGGCAATAATGTAGGTGCTCTATAGGGAGAAAAATTATAAGAAAGCAGGATGCAGTACAGTGAGGGGTAAGGGGCTGAGTACAGATGAGATCTCAGGTAAAAATCATCGCTGACTCGGCCCACAGAGTTCTGGAGCTTATATCACAGTTCCTAGTGGTCTACCTTGAAGTAAGATAACTGACATTTTATAGCCTAAAACATGTAGTCACTGACTGTGGGCTGTGGATAGGGTGAGGGGAGAAGATTGTGGTGGAGAGCAGAGGGAGGAATAATTTAGCTGCAGATGCAGCTCCCAATGGTTAAGAGCAGTTCTCAAGAAGAAAGGCAGCTGTGCTGTACTATCAGCCAACACCAGCTGCAGTTGAGGACAGTTGCTCCAGTCGGGTAAAGGGAAACAGGCAGGTACTGACAGGAGACGCTACATATTCTTTCACCTTTACTGTGTCTTTGAAAGTTTTCATAAGAAGAAATTGGAGAAAGATCATAAGAGCTTCATGATAGACAAAAACAAAGCACTTAATAAAATCCAACATCAATTTTGTAAAAGTATACAAATTTACTATTAATTAGTGACCGAAGCCTTAACTAGATAAAAGGTATCTTACCAAAAAACCTTCACCTAACTTCACAATTATGGCAAAATTTTGGAAGTATCTCCATTAAAGTCAGAAACAGGAAGAGAAGAGCTACAAAATGGCTGCTCTTCACCATAAAAACAGGTTCTAACCAAGATAAAGAGAAGACAAAGAAATAACACGTAAGATTTGGATAAGAAGTAGCAAAGCTATTGAATGATAAAATCATTCATTCATGCTAACACTATAATTTTCTATTATAGAACATCTAAAATGATTTATAAGCCAATAAAACAAGATCACCACAGATCAACAGATCCCAAAATGTTCTTACGTAACAGCAATAACGATTAGAAAAAAAAAATCAATGAAAAGGACTTTCTATTCAGAATAGCAACAAAACCAGCATGATTTCTTGGATTAAATAAAACAAAATTGGTCCATGAACTGTACTGAGAAAATGGAAAAATGTTACTGAAAGAAAATAAATAGGTTTGAATAAACAGAGACAAATTGTTTTCATAGATTGAGAAGTTCCCAAAATTATTACAAATGTTTGATACAATTTTAACCAAGACCTCAATGTGATTTTTACTGAAACTGAACAAATTCTAAAATTCATGTTAAAGAGTAAACAGCCAAGATAACCAAGAAAAAAGAAAAGAAGAAAGACAGTGTATCTGTCATATAGAAGTTAAGGCTTGTTATAAACACATAATGAAAACAATGTGTTTTATGCTGGAATGGATAGAAAAGTCTATAAAAATTAAGAGTTTGGGAACAGACTCAAGCATGTATAAGAACTTGTATACTATGGAAGCAGAAACACAACTCTGTGGGGAAAAGATGGACTATTCAATAGTGTTGGAATAATTGGCTTTCTACATGGGAAGAAGTGAATTTGATCCTTACATAAAACTGATAAAATAAATTCCAGATGGACTAAATTTCAAAATGTGACAAAGAATTTTTTTAAATATGTATTAGATGAATATTTGGAAGAACATTTTCTGAAACTTGGGATAAAAAAGCATTTCTTAAATACACAAGAGGGGAGGCTGGTTGGCTCACTGGTTAGAGCACAGTACTCATGGCACCAAGGTCGCCGGTTTGATTCCCACATGGGCCAGCGAGCCCTCTACAACTAAACTGAAAAAAACACAATGACTCGACTTGGAATGAGCTGCACCCCCCACAATTAGATTGAAAACAACGACTTGACATGGAGCTGATGGGTCTTGGAAAAACACACTGTTCCCCAATATTCCCCAATAAAAATTAAAAAAAAAAAAAGAAATACACAAGAGGATGACTCATAAATAAATTTATTTGCTTATATTAAAATTTGAACTGATATACGACAAATAACATTGTAAACAAAGTTAAAAACAAATCACATACTGAGAGGTTTTATAAAGGCTATTATGACAAATCCCTGACAATTAAAAAGAGAGAAAGAAGGAGAGGTAGAAGAAGAGAGAAGGAGGAAGAAAAGGAGGAGGAGGAAGAGAAAGAAAAGAAGGAGGGAAGGAAGGGAAGAAGCGAGGGAGGGAAGAAGGAAGAAAAGAAAGATAAAGGAAGAAAGAACAAAAGCAGCCCAACAGGAAAATGAACAAAAGTCATAAACAGTAATTTAAGAGAGACAAATTTGAATAGTCAACAAAGAAATGAAAGATGCTGAATCTCACAAATAATAATCATGGAATTGCAAATTAAAACTATATTGAGATATCATTACATACCTACCTATCATATCGATGGGGAAAAATATGAAGTCTGATGAAGCCAAACCTTAATAAGGTTGTGGAACAATGGAAACGTGCATATGCTTCCTGTGGGATATATGGTGGTACAACTACTTTGGAAAATATCTTGACAGTATCTATTGAAGCTGAAATATGTACATACCCTATTGCCCAGCAGGTAACATACTTATACGTGTGTACCAGAACATTCTTTGCAACATTATTTGTAATGGAGAAACCATGACAACATAAATGAGTGTTAATAGGAAAATAGGGAAAATAAATTGTGATATATCCATACCATGAACAGCAGTTTTAACCTAATCTATCTATCTATCTATCTATCTATCTATCTATCTATCTATCTATCTATCTATCTATCAAGAGAGTTACGAAAAATATAAAGGAGGTCAAATATATGGTGATGGAAGGAGTCCTGACTCTGGGTATTAAGACACAATGTGATATATAGACAATGTATTATAGAATTGTACGCTTGAAACCCATGTAATTTTTACTAACCACTGTCACCCCAATAAATTTAATAAAAATATAATGGAGCGGATATATATATATATATATATATATATATATATATATATATATATACACATATATATGTGTGTGTGTGTGTGTGTGTATGTGTGTATATATATATATGCACACACACACACACACATACACAGTGTCAGAAAATTTGCTGAATTATACAATGGCACTTATGTGAAAATATTAAAAACACAAAGTGATACACTATGTTGTTAGAGGAGATACCTACACACACAAATATGTATGTAAAAACATTAGAAGATAAATTGACTGGAAGGAATCAATATCTTGGCATAAGTTTGGGGAAAGAAAGAGTGGGTATGGGGTTTAAGGAAAGGAATGAAGGAGACCTTCATTTACTCTGTATTGTTCTATATGAAATAGAACATTCAGTGTATATATGAGTGTAGTTTATGTGTGTGTATGTATGTGTGTGTGTTTTTGTTTTCATGTATCTGTCTCTATATAGTCTGAGTTAAAAATGACAAAAAATTAACATTTGCAATATTGGATGAGAGTGTTTTTACATCAAATTTTGCATTTTTCTACTTTCTCATGTTAAAAAATAAAAATCCAACTGTAAATCCAATGCTGAGTTATGATAATCAGAGGCCAAAGGACTACCAGAGGCATTAGAATCCTAAGAAGGAGCCTGCAAAACACTATGCATCAAAAAAATGGTAATTTACCTGACCCCTTAAGAAGTAGTCAAATCGTAGTGTCAGGTTCAAACTGTGCTACTAGTTAACGCCTGGTTCAGACTTCAGTGTTTTCTTGGAGAAAGGGTTTGAACAGGGGCAAAGCTGAAGCCAAGAAGTTCTGGGGAAATGAAGTTCCTGAAGGTGTAATGCGATTGCAAAAGTGTATTTTCACGTGGCCAGGGGAGGTCAGCAAAGCAAAACAAAACCAACAAACAAAAACGCTGAAAGGCTGAATACAGAAGTATTTCCTATTTGGAGACACTGCGATTCTTTCTTTAGTCCAATCTCTTTCTCTCTCTCTCTCTCTCTCTCTCTCTCTCTCTCTCTCCCATTCTCTCATTCTCTCATTCTCTCATTCTCTCTCTCTCTCCCTCCTCATTTCCTCCCTTCTTTTTCTTTAAAGGAACCAAGAGAATATAGAAGCTGTGGTGTAACAGAAGGTAACATAATAAATTTATATTTCATGTTAATTTTTGTACTTTCAAAAATACCCCACTTCTTACCTCCCCACTTCCTCTTACCACTTGCTCTTACTGTCCCTGTTGCCCTAAAACAAAACAAAGAAACAAAAATAACTGACTACCTCTAAATCTTTGAAACTTTAAGGCAAAATAACTTGGTTTTGTGCCTTAGAAAATACCATTTTATGTTCTATGTAAAATATTTCCGTGGAACTTGAGAAAAATTATTTATAAAATTGGGAATTGCCCTGACTTTCACATATGCTGTAATAAGTTTAACTATAACATGTTCCTTTCTTAAAATGTAAAATGGCATACAATTTTTCTGTATACATTCCTAATGTTGTAAAGCTCCTTTAAAATTTACTAGCAATATATAGTCAAAAGTGATAGAAAACATTTTCACTTTACGTAGAGACTTGTGCTATGTTTATCTCTGAAGATACATTTAAAAGAAATGTTTTCTGTATAGTTATTGAAGAAAAATTTTAAATGCAGTTAAGCATAAATAAAATAATTTAAATAACTTGTAATACCACCATCATAGAGAAGTTAATTCCAACAAATTTATTTTACTTTATTCTATGGCTTATAATCAAAGGACGAGCTAACACCAAATTTTAATGGTGTGTTACCATTAAACCTTTGTGTTATTAAAGGTTGTTTTTGACCCATGAGGACCCTTCTGAGTCTTTCTCATTATTTTCTTGGTTCTGAGAACAGCCTAGAATTTCAAAAAGAGATTTAAAGAGAACTGTTACTATGTGAAGCTCAAGTTTTCCAACTAACGTGAATGGAGAAAATTCCAATCTTGGGCTCCTCTTGCAGTAGGCAGATAATGAGCATCTCTTCGACTGTGTTATACTGATTCTTCTTCTTGTCCTATATTTCTTTCTAGCATCTTCTATGCTAACAATTCCTTTATTGCCACAGTGATGTCTACACCATTTCTCTACTTACTAAATCTCACTCAAAGTGATTATATTTGTGCCAGGATTCTTCTGCCCTTTAAAACAGATGGTTGTAATTTTTAGGCAGCCATCACAGTTTGCAAATTCTAGAATAAACATCTATATGGTATACACCTGCCAATAAGAATAAAGCTATTTCTTATTCCCTAATGAAAACACAAGCAAAATATATATTTGGAAATCTGCCACTGGGCTCAATTAAACACACACACATGCACACACATGGACACACTAACATGCACACAGAGCCAATACTTCAACTTGAGAGACTTAAGATAAAAATTTGCTTACTTAATGCTAACTTGTGATAGAATATTTAATTACTTCGATCATATTTATTAAAAACATGAAAGAAACATAACTTATTTTGAGTTTTCTGGAATAGCTGATATAAGATCTTTAATTAATTCAGAATGTAAATCTATGTTACTGTTTGTAAAAGATTAATGAAATTGCAATACCATAATCAGATATTTAGTGGAGTTTAAAATTTCCTCTAAAGCAAGATTTTTAAAAAGTAGTTAAACAGGTTGGTTTAGTAATGATCCTCATGCAAGGAAGTATCAGTAGTGTTTTGACACATTCAAGTTTACACACTTTATTTCTTAGGCAAGGGTAGCCAACAGGCAGAAAACACATGTCATGCTAAGGAGGAAAAAATGAATCTGTGAGCACTACAGAGCCAACAACATGTTTTAAGCAGATTCCATTTCCCTGAAAATAAGACCTAGCCAGCCATTCAGCTCTAATGCATCTTTTGGAGCAAAGATTAATATAAGATCCGGTCTTATTTTACTATACTATAAGACTGGGTCTTAATATAATATAATATAATAAATATAATATAATTGATATAATATAATATAATATAATATAATATAATACCTGGTCTTATATTAATTTTTGCTCCAAAAGATGCACTAGAGCTGATTCTCCGGCTAGGTCTTATTTTCGGGGAAACACAGTAGATCACATGGTAATATTTGCCTTTTAAATATCAGCAGTCAAAAAAAGGATGAATTTTAGGAGATTATTGAAATAATCCTCATTTTCATCACAAATCCTGTAGCAGATAAAGGGTGGTAGAATGATTTGGAAGAAAGAATTTGGGGAATACTTAGAAGGTGAGATGAGAAGGAGCTGCTTATTGCGAAGGTAGGCTGGTTATTGGGAAGCATAGTAAGAGAGGAGAATGAGACAATAATCACTTTCAGCAGTCAGGTTTCAGTGATAGGAAATTGGAAATGCCAACAATGAACAGAAGGGATTTAAGAGAAGGAACAATCCCATGGGAGTGTCAGGCATGGGCAATAATAATGAACTCAGTTATGGAAATAGTGTTAAAAGTGTGGACGCATCCAGTGAAGAAGTTGGATATGTGCCTAGAGCTTAGGGAAAGTTGATTGGAGTTTTGTGGATAAAGCCATAAATATGAATAAAGTTGATCAGGGAGAGACTGAAGATTAACGTAGAAAACTGGTCACAGGAACAAGCTTATTATGGAGGCCACGGAAAGAGCACTATTAAGAGCAAATCAGATTAGAAAAAGAAAGAAAACAAAAGAATAATGTTGTATTATGGAAACATAGTAAAGAATTTGATTTCAGTAGAGAGAACTAGTAAGACCTATTTTGGGATAAATATATCTGTACATTTACATTAATAATTATGATTTTATATATATATACACATATCATCATGTGTTTATATATACCTACATATTTGTGTATATATAGACATATATTTTATATAAATATATATAAAATCATATAGTTCTATTTTATATTATGTGCACATATAAGGCATATATAACTAATATATTTATATATCACAAAAGTTTTATATATATTCATGATATGTGCATTACATATGTATGCATATATATGCATATATGTATATACACAGATCATGGATATATATTATCATTACTTATGCATATATTGGGGGTGCCAAAAAAATGTATACAACTGACTTGCATTAATCTTTTGTTATTGGTATATATTGAGTATTACAATTTTAAGACAGTGTTTTCCTTTCTTAAAATATGTACACATTTTTGGGCACACTCTGTATAATACATATATCTGTGTGTGTGTGTGTAGGGATGCGAAAAAATGTATACACATTTTAAGAAAAGAAAAAACTATATTAAAATTATAATACTCGATATATACTGATAACAAAAGATGAATACAAGTCAAATGTGTGTGTTTATGTATGTGTGTGTGTGTGTTTACCCCATTATAAATCTTTATCTGTAGTCTGCTGCACTAACACACACACACACACACACACACACACACTAAAGAGAAAAAATTGAGTTGAATATTTGGTTGAATTTAACAGCCACAAAAAATAGAATAAACAAGAATTCATTTAAGGCTGGAAATTCTTTCAGTAGCTTCTCTGAGTTTTTGGCTTTTAATATTAGCATTCCCAAAAGTTGAAATTTACTTGCAAAAAAATTAACATGCTATGAGTTAAAAAGATTAACAAATTACATTCTGTTTTCCAAAGTAATTGTATTTCTCTTTCTATTCAGATATCAGTTCAATCTATAGACTTATTTACATACATATTATTAACTAGGCATTCAAATTGTGCTGAGTTTAATAGTAATATTAATAAGACATGGATCATACATTAGAAAGCATATTGTCCAGTGTGAATGGAAGACATGTAAATACCAATAAATGGTAATAAAAGCAACAATAGAAAAATATGCAATATCTAGGAAGAACTTAGAGGAGAGGGTGAATTTATTCATTAATTGTTCATTTATTCCTTGTTTACTCAAGAATAGATTTAAAGTGGGTCACAACAACATGAAATAAAAGGAAAAATGAATAATGTAGTGAATTCAGAGAAAAAAGCTTAAATAATTTGAAGTCAACAGCAAATGGATATACAGAATACAGAGTTAAGGTCTAGAAAATGCTGAAACAGTCCACCAGTTAACTTATAGGCTTTCTAGAAGAGAGGCAAAAATGAGAATATAATTGCACTATTCATATTACCTACAAAGGAAAAAAAAACAAACCTATTCCTTGTGCTAAATAGTGTTTCCTCACAGGTAGTCAAGAAAAGAGAACAATATTCCATCACCAACATCATCCGTCTATTAAAGAGATTTCACAGGGTTATTTCTCATAGTGACTCTTAGCATGGACCAATGACTACATGTCAAATTACATTGGATAAAAACAGTTTTATGAGAGAATAAACCATATGGTCCAGATGTGTAGATTTCTGTTTGTGTGCTTTATTCCAAGGATAGATATTTTTTGTGACTATAGGAACACATGGACTATGTTTCACTCAAGCAATCCTTTGCAAATTTATATTGTCCAACCAAGTATTCAGATAGTATTAAGCAGCATTGAGTTCAAGGTTATAATCCCTGACAATAACTTAGGGTACAACTATTTCAGTCTACTAATTAAATAATGGGAGTGCCTAAATCCCTTAGCGGATGAGATGGATGCAGATGAAAGGGAGCATGGATTTTAGCTGTTTTTTTTTTTTTTAATTCTGGTAAAATACATATAACAGAAAATGTGTTATAGTAACCAATTTTAAGTGTACAGTTCGGTGCCATTAAGTGCATTCACATTGTGGTGCTACCATTACCACCATCCCTTCACAAAACTCTATCCATCCCCCCTCTCTGCAACCTAACTACCATTCTACATTCTGTCTCTATGAATTTGACTACTCTAGGGACCTCCTGTAAGTAAAATCATACAGGATAAAAACATGGAACAGCTTCACGAATTTGCATGCCATTTTTCCTCAGGGGCCACGCTAATCTTCTCTGTATGGTTTCTATTTTAGTAATGTGATGCTAAAGTGAGTGCCTTAGCTGGTTTTGGAGGAGAGAAAAGGAGCACATCAGACTTCAAATCAGGGAAGCTCCTATACAAAGGCAGTTGGTCTAATACTGTTTTCTGTGGTGCTGAAGACTGAGGTGTGGAGAGATGCTGAAAGAGATGAAGTTAAAGAGACTGGAAGAAGCCAGATTCCCAAAAGCGTTTTAAGCCTTGTGTAAGAGCTTGGGTTTGCATGCAATGAGAAGGGAATAGGAAATTAAAATCTGTGTTTTAGAAAAATGAACTCCAGAAATCAGGGAAGATTGGAAGAGGATAAAATTTGAGACAGGAAAACCACTTGGAGGGCAATGGCAACTATCTTGGTAATGTGTTTCTTTTTTCCTTTTTTAGTTTTTGCACATCACTAGCACGGCAGAGTGGGTATTACAGGATTGTAGCTCATGTGAAAATGTGTGTCTGTGCAGTGGAACTGAGGTCTTCAGACATAATATTCCTCTCTGAGCTTAGAAGAAAACTTTTGACATATTTGAAAATTTTGCAAAGGATCCAGAAAAGTCAAAGTCAAAATCTAAATTCATATTTTAATCCAGGAAAGCACTTTTGGGGTGGCATTTCTCCCCGCTGGTCTCTTTTTTTCTCCTCAGGTGGTTTGTGTAGCAAATTAAATGTGCTAATTCATTAACTATATAATTTTTCTGAAGTTCTATGTGGATCGTTTAATTAAAAAATATTTTAGGTATAATTGACATACAATGCTATGTAAGTTTAAGGTATACAATGTGTTGATTTGATACATGTATGTACTGCAATATGATTACCACTGTAGCATTAGCTAACACCTCCATCATATCACACAATTACCGTTTCTGTTTTGTGGAGAGAACATTTAAAGTCTAGTCTCTTTGCAACTTTGAAGTATATAATACTGTATTGTTGACTGTAATCACTACGCTGTGCCTTAGATCTTTAGCACTTATCTATCTTCTAGTTGCAGGTTTATACCTTTAACATCTCCCCAATTCCTCCCACCCCAGGCCCTGATAACCCAGGCCCTGTATTTACTCCATTTGTATAAGTTTGGTTTTTTAAATTCCTCATATAAATGATATCATACAATATTTGAGTTCTCTGTCTGGCTTATCTCACTGAGCATAATTCAAGAAACCAAAGACAAAAAATATTTTTTAAAAAGTTATGTTGCTGCTGATCTGTACCATGTGGTTATGCCTATGATGATTGTGTCTGTGCAAACATGTACAGACTCTTTTTTGTCATTATTCCCTGAACAATACAGTATAACAACTATTTACATAGCATTTACACTGTATTAGATATTATAAGTAATCTAAGATGATTTACAGTATATGGGAGGATGTGAGTATGTTATATACAAATATTATACCACTTTACGTAAGAGACTGGAGCATAGTCAGATTTTGTTATCTGCATGGAGTCCTGGAACCAATATCCTGTGGATGCTGAGGGGCAACTATATATAGACTACATCTTCTTTATCCATTCACCCTTTGACAGACACGTAGGTTGTTTCCATATCTTGGCTGTTCTGAATGAATCATTTTTTTTTATTATTCAATTGTTCTTAAGAAAAAGAAACCCAAATATGGAAGGAAATGTATTTATCTAAAACACAATAACATTTCTGACTTTACACCCCTTAACAACTTATGATTTGGTAAAGATTATGATGAGGGCAGAGGCTCAGGGTTTTGATAACCAGTTGGGCTTACAGGCTGCTCTATTTCATCCAGTGAGAGAATCAAGTTTTTAAGGGCTTCTCTTGTCCTCTAGTTCTTTGTAGCACACAGCTCTCGTGAAACTCCCATGCTCCTGTTCAAAACATTTCAATGGCAAATGCCTAAAGAACAGAGACTGAATTCACCATTACTTCCAAATTTGGGAACTATCCCTGACTCTGTGCCTGTGTTCTCACCATCTTGTCCTTCTGGGATGCTCTCCCCCACCCCTTTCCATATGTTTAAATCATAACCATTTTTCAAGAACAATTCAAAGAAGAAAAAAGTAGAGCTTCTACAAGAAAATTTGTTTAACATAGCCCTTCTATTTTCTAGCACCCCCACCCCCAACTGGACTTTGTTTTATCTTTTCCATAGCACTGATCCCATTTTAACTCTCAATGTTTTTATTTTAAAATTATTTGAGAATGGTGATGATGTCATACTTGTGCTTGCTTTCTCTCTTTGCACATAGTAAATACTTTTAAAAAATTGAGTAAATAGCGAATGTTTATTTATTCAACAACTGTTTCTTGCATGACTATTACATGACAAACACTTTGTTAAACATTAGAAATAGACAATGAATAAAACAATAGTCTCTGATCTCAAGGAATCTGGATGTGAATGGGAGATTTCTCAGAAATGTCTTTAGAGGAGGAGGAAGAGGCCAATCTGGGAATAAAATTGATAGAGGGCACATAAAGACTGGCAGACAGGAAGATTTCTGGTCAAGATGGAAGAGTAGGTAAAAACCGTGCTCACCATCTCTCAGGAGAACATCAATTACAAATAAACTACAGAACAACCATCAATGAGAATCACCTGAAGTCTAGCTGAACCGAAGCCCTACAACTACAGACATACAGAAGAAGCCACCTTAAAACTGGTAGGAGGGGCAGTGACCAGTGACACAGAACGGGCTGGTCCCACGCCCGCATTTGACCATTAAAAATTGAGAGGGATATCTTGGTTGGGGAGGTCCCCCTCAGAGGAGTGAGGGCTCCCAAACCTATACCAGGTTCCTCAGCCAAGAATTTCAGTGCCAGGGAGAGAAGTCTCCATAATTTCTGATTGTGAAAACCAGTGGAGATTGTGGCTGAGTGAGAAGGAGGGCAGCTAGAGTCCCAAGTGTTCCTCTTAAAAGGACCGCGCACAGACTTACTTGCATGTGGACTCATTCGATCTGAGTTCCAGTGCTGGGAAAACAGCTTGAAAAACACCAGGAACATGTAGAGAGAAACTGAATTGCCTGGCTTCAGTGAGAAGCCTGGCGGGGCAGCTTTCTCCAGGACGAAGAAGCTGGCCGAAGCCACTGTTTCTTTGTTGAGCCTTGTCATATGGGGTGTCATGTGGGGTCTCTGGTATCGCTCCCCACATCAGAATACAGGACATGGTGAGGCCAATAAGGAACACCCATGGAGCCACAGATAGGGGAATCATACCACTACAGTCTCGCTGACGGCTGGGTTAGAGACACAGGAAGCAGGAGCCACATGATCTGCAACCTGCCGTCCGCTTCTCTGCCAACCAACCAACACCTTGCTCACTGCAATCTGCCGTGCTAACTGCAATCCACTTTTGCTAGCTCAGCCACCATCTGCTGCTAGCCTCCATTTGCTGCTAGCGTATCCACGGCAGTTATATTAGTGGCCAATGGCTCACTGGTTACAGCTGACAGCCAACTAGACACAGCTGATGGCCATCCAATCACAGTTGATGGCCATTTACTACCTGGGCCAGCACCTTTCCACATGAGTCTGAGAGCCTGGAAACTGCACTCCTAGCTCTGTCCCCACAAGCCCTCACGCCTCCCTGCATACAGATGCAGGCATATGAAATAACTGATTCTCAATCAAAATGGCTATTACTTTTCCTTTGGTCTGTCCCTCCCTAGTTATTCCCAGATACCCCACCCCATCCAACATTTGGGCCCACCCAAGCTGCTTCCAGTGGTTTTTCTGTACAACCTGTCTTAGCTTATGCTGCAGACTTTCTAAAATCTCTCAAAGGTTCACAGAACCCAAACAAGCATCATCTGGATTTGGCATGTACTGTCTCTGGCTGAGCCACCATAGGTTCGGAACTAGTGACAGCTGTCCTCAATTGGCAGATTGGCCTCTCAAGCCGAGTGCAGGTGGTAGCCATCTGTGGATTGCTTTGTGGCTTATACCAGGTGGCGTGGGCAGAGCTAAATTTGGCCTGCAGTGGGTTTCCTCCTAGGAGGTCCCAGGGCTGGCACACCTGGAGGTCAGCTTCAGGCCAAGCTGGACCATCACCTGGCTTCCTCCAAGGATGACACACTGTGGGACAGAACCAGGAGTGTACTTTCCAGGCTCTCGGCCTCATGTGGAAAAGTGCCGGCTCAGGTAGTAAATGGCCATCAACTGTGATTGGATGGACATCAGCTGTGGCTAGTTTGCCATCAGCTGTAACCAGTGAGCCACTGGCCACTAATATAACTGCCATGGCTATGCTAACAGAAAATGGGGGCTAGCAAGAAGATGGTGGCTGGCAAGCATTGATTGCAATTAGTACAGCAGAGTGCAGTTAGCAAGAGGTTGGTTGGTTGGCAGAGAAGTGGATGGCAGGTTGCAGATCTTATGGTTCTTGCTTCCTGTGTCTCCAACCCAGCCACCAGCGAGACTATGGTGGTATGGCTTCCCTACCTATGGCTCTGTTGGTGTTCCTATTTGGCCTCACCATGTTCTGAGCTCTTGTGAGGGGAGCGGGACCAGAGACCCCGCCTGACACCCTGCATGACACACACCCAAAGGGCAGACCGCACAGGCACCGGAGCCCCACTAATGTTAACCCTGTTCTGTAGGCTTATCCCTTGCACCATAACTCCTCCACTGTAGTCACAGTCAGTCCTCACAACCAATCAGCCTGAGGGTCTATCCTTCACATTGACGTGCAAACAGCAATCAAATTTCCACCATAACAGGAGTGCACACACAACTCATACAAGGGACCCACCTAGATGACCCAGCTCTGGTGACTAGAGAGACTGCACCACTGGGTCCCACAGGACACCTACTACATAATGCCATCCTATTGAGACTGGGAGGCATAGAAACTCTACCTATGAGGAACATAGTCAATAATATTGTAGGAACTTTGCATGGCATCAGATGGGTACTAGATTTATCAGGATGATAGATGGAAAGGTGGGTGAGCAAGCATGAAAAAAGTGAAGGGATTAAGAGGTACAAATTGGTAGTTACAAAATCATCATGGGGATGTAACCTAAAGCATAGAGAATATAGTCAATAACGTGGTAATAACTATGCATAGTGCCGGGTGGGTACTAGAGTATTCAGGGATCGTTTATATAAATGTCTAACCACTATGCTGTGCACCTGAAATTAATATAAAATAATATTGAATGTCAAAATAAATAAATAAATAACATAAAAAGAAAAGAAGATAGGCAGACAGGAGTGATAAGAAATGTGGAAGGGGTGGAATTAAAAAATGTATTCTAAGATCTCTAATTCTGGCTTAGTTAACAACAGTGTTTCTTCATATGGCAATACAGGACTGTTCTTAAGATAGCAAGAAACAGAACTACAAGAAGGCATATTTCAATTCACAATGAGGACAACTTATTAGAGCTTCTCTACATTGAAATTAGTTCCTTTGTAAACAAGAGTTTTATATCATTGAAAGGTGTATTAAAAAAATCTCCATGACTACCTGTCAAGTACAATATATAAGAAATCATTGTGAGAGATCAAAAGTTTGACTTAAGCAATTTGAAGACCCTAATTCTAAAATTTATTAATTCCATCTAAGGATAATGCCAGATAACGTCTTATTAAAAACTGATGCTTCTGAAACCCTAACAAAATTAGTCACAAAAATTTAATTTATTCTTCATTTTCCAACTACGATGAATTGTGATTTTCATTTGCTGAGGCCTACAGGCTTGTTAAATGCCTGTGTAGTGTGAGTTTGTGTTTATGTGTGTGTGTATGTGTGTGTGTGTGTGTGTGTGTGTGTACATATATATACAGATAGAGAGTAGTAATTCTCTCTTTCTCTCTCTCTCTATATATATATATACATAGATATAGATATCTATATATATATCTATGTATATATATAGTATTTAGTTTGTATACAGATTATGTATATATAGAGAGATTATATATACAGATGCATATAATCTCTCTCTATATATGTGTATTATATATATTGGGGGTGCCAAAAATGTATATACACATTTTACGAGATATTATCTATGTTCAAACAGTAGCTCACTGTAATCAGAAGTGTCTGGATGCTGATGGTAACCACTTTGAGCACCTCTTATAATTGCAGAAGTAAAATGTGACTTGTATTCATCTTTTGTTATTGGTATATATTGAGTATTACAATTTTAAGACAGTTTTTCCTCTCTTAAAATGTGTATACATTTTTTGGTCACCCTCTATATGTGCATATAATATATATGTTTTTGCACAAGTTATTGTCCAAAATTTAAAGCAGATTATCCTGAAACCTGAGTGATAAATTTGTCAGTAAAGGAAGCATAGGATTATTGTTTTGTTTTGTTTTGTTTGTTTTTTGGCTTTTATGCTATCTTCTCAAATTCCATTTTCCAAATGACTAAAGTATGAAGGAAGCAGTTTCCATGAACATGTTTCACTCAATAAAACAATAAAATAGAGAAAAACAGAAAAGAAGGCAACAGAAATCTCCTGTTATTAAAAAAAAAAAGTTCCTTATGCATGAAGTATACCAAAATGTATCAAAAGTGGGAAAAAATACCTCAAATACTTAAAAAGTCCATTTAAGTTATAATTAAGACTCCCTTTTCTTTCATCTCTTCTCTAGTCCATCTATCCTATCATCATAGGAGCCCTAATCATGAATGTTTAAACTAATGTTGTACTCATACTCTTTCCTGTAAATCCCATGATATCATCAAACACACATATTTTTAAAAACACAAATCTGATCTTGTAATCCAGCTCTTTTACAATCATTTTGCAGATGAGGAAACTGAAATTTGTGAAGTTTAGATGGATACCCAGGATCACAAATCTTGAGCTGCAGGCTGCAATGAGATCTCAGGCCTTCTGGTTCTTCCTCCAGAGTTCTTCCATCTCACCTCACTGTCTTCCTGGGTATTGTACATAAACTGTAAGTACTAAAAAAATTATTTTTCCTTCAAAACACAGTAACATTTAAACAGACTATTGGGACTGTATTTACAGACAGAAAGACTTTCACCTCAAAATTCCATTTACAAAGTACATAAAACCTATTCTCAGTTGACAAATTTCAGGTTTGCAGAACAACTGCTCCTAACAGGTAAGATGCTGTCTTTAAAATAATTTCTCCATTTGATTGTCTGTCTATGTATTTACCTTTCTCTAACATATGCAACAAGAAGCATTTTTGTTGTTTTGTTTTTAGCCAACACTTTCATACTTTAACCCATATTGCTCAAATATATTAAAGGAAAATACTTTCATTAACATTAGCTTTGTTTATATTTTCTTTATACCTCATAAAATTTATAAGTACTATAAAGAAAAAAAGGAATATCAAGTGTATTCATTTTCTGCTCTACACTCCAATTCTAGTTTGATTTTCATATTCGAAATTTCCAAATTCTGCATTGAAAAATTCATGATTTAATGAATTTGAGTAACATTGCTAAAATGTTAATTCATGCAAAATTATAATGAGAAAGGTATGGAACGGATAAATATTTTGTTTTTAAAATTAGCAAGACAAAAAAGATTCCGTTATATAATTTATCAAATAAGAATTATTACATTTACTGCAAATATAATTAGAATATAATAAATTAATATGACTGAATTGTACAATTATGACATTTAATCTTTATTTTCAGGTTATTGTTGCTTTTAAAATGTATTAAATATATTAAAAATTAAAAGTGAAGTTTCCTGATAGAAAGTTAAAGTAAGCATAACTTTATAAAATCCCATATTTGTGTACTTCAAGACAGCTATTTTTTTATATTTCTTTTTCTTTTTCTTATTTTTCAATGATACTGACAATGATAGAGTGAAACACAAAAATGTTCTAATTTGTTTCTAAGTGGTGAGGTATATTTTACAGTAAATAATATGAAATTAAATTTTCAGTTACATAAGTATTTGTTCACTAATATAAAAATATGTTTAGACTTGGTTGTACCATAATTCACTTTATTTACGGTTAACTTCAATAATGAAATGATCCAAACGTGGTCTTGAAAATCTTAACTAGTATTTTAAGTCTACCTAACAGCAAGAAATAAAACCTTCACATTGATGTTGATTACTTTCATTATTTAAAAATAGTGAATTAAATCCAGTGCACGTTATGAATTATTTTTGCTTCTTCCCTTTAGGATAGTTGTTAAAAGTAAAATAAACAGGCAGCCTTATCTTAGGTGAGACTGTTTCGGCTTGGAAATAAACAAAGCTCTCTCGATGAGATAGGTTCATTTCATATTTGTGTAATACCCTGGAAGAAATTAGGTTTCAATGAAGTCCATTTTTGTCACTGCATGTAGCAATGAATATCACACCCAGCAGGGCACAGTGGCACCTGGCTGTCCAGACCCCAGTGGAGCACAAACCATCTGGGGGTAATTACAACAAGGTATTCTTTAAGGACCAGATGGGACCAAGGAACAGAAGCCCTACCCCTCCCAGTCATTTACAACATAATTCTTTTCAATGATATACTTAATCCTCCCACCAGCTATGCTTTTCAGCTTGCTGTTGTCACTGTTCCTTTATGTTAATTCAGTTGCAAAACTGAGAGAGGGAGAAAGAGAGAGAGGGAGAGAGTACAAGAAAAAAAGGGAGAGGGGGAGAGAGAGCCATCGGCGCCTCTAGGGACCAAAAGAAATTATTCATCCCTAAATTGTTTCCACCACAGCAAGTACAGTAACAATTTTTTTTTTAAAAGAGGGCTGAAATTATCCTAAAGAAGGTCAATGCGACAGCCCTGTGTGGCACCAGCTGAGGTTTACTCAGCCACCTGTTAGCTAGAAAGCTCTCCGCACACGCTTATGATGCATTTAACCAGTTTAAAGGGTCTTTATTGACAGGCCAACCACCTCCATTCAGCAGGCCAGAGCCATAGGCCTGCTTTGTGGTCATATGTGGAGCACAAGTCTTAATTCAATTACGCTGTAAGCCTATCCAATCTGCATCACTGCCCTTTCACTTTTGTACCATTTGTCTTGTGTGTTGTAAAGAATTTTATTTTGAAGAGGGAAAGGCACCCTACAATCCAGTTGTCTTTATTTTTCATTTAAGGTTTGTGCCGCAGGTGCGCTGCCACCCTTCAACTCCCGAAAAGTATTCATCTTTAAGTGATATTTTAGAGGGAAACATTATTTATTGATTGATGACAATGCTTTTCCTGTGTTGCTGAGTTTCATTTTTTTTTAATTAGGTGTATGTTCAAACACTCCACCAAACAAACAGAGTCCCTGAACTTGAGAACTGAAAATTTGAAAGAAGAAACAATAAAAGGAAAAGCATAAATGATAGATGAAAATGATGATTAGCTTTGTTCTACCATTTTTTTTTTATTTAAACAGAAATGGATTTCTTAGAATGAACAAATGTTAAATTAAAAATTTTTGGTGTTCCTTAAGTGTCTGACACACAAAATATATCAGTTCATATGAACAAGGCTCTGTGAAGCTATATTGCTTGAAATGTTTAAGTTCCAGATGAGGTTATTAAATGTACTACATCTGTTCCTATTGTTTTGTATTCCAGTGCTTCCAAATTTCTTTGGCATTGAAAAAGTGCATAAAATTGTCAAATGCTTAGCATTTTCATATTTGTGGGCAATGAAAATATACAGATAGATTTCTCAAAGTCGGGGACTCTGGGATCTATTTTCATAATCATATTTTCCATAAATGGAAAGTATATTTTTAAAGTATGCATAACAGCATTCTTATAAGCAACCGAGCCCTGCTCCCTTCGTTGAATGTCCATGTGAGGGACATTCCAAATCAACCATCCCCCAAATCATTAAATGACCTACAGGAATTTGAAGCAACTTCAAAAAGCAGGGAGAGGAGAATCTTCTTTGCTCTTTCACATCTATTTTCCACCCAAGTCAAAGAAAAAACAGTGCTAAGCTGCTTACCAGTGTCATTGAATGTGTTAGTGTCAATTTTCATGTAGCAACGTCTGTATATCCTTTGTCCTTTGTAGGACATACAGACATGGCTACATCTCCTTTAAATCACTGAATCAAAACCACAAATATGAAGCAAGCAAGAGACCAAGACATTTTATTGGCAAAGAGAGAGAGAGAGAGAGAGAGAGAGAGAGAGAGAGAGAGAGAGAGAGAGAGAAAGAGAGAGAGAGAGATTTGTACGTAATCTTCAAAATAAGTAGTTTTTTCAAAAACTACTTTTGTACACATGTAAATTTAATGTATGTGTTTTTCTCAACAATTCTATGCCCATTTCCTTTGTGTTTTCCTATAGGTTCCCATTTTACAAATGAGAAAAACTAAGGGTTAGTGGAGAGGCTAAGCGGCTTGCCTAAGAGGTCAAAATTCTTCTGGTTTCTAATTGTGGGCTATTTCTATTACATCATAAAGTCTTCATATGACTATTTCATAAACTTCATGATTTTGAACCATCTGCAGCACAATTATATATACATATGTATATGTATATGTATGTATATCTTGTCAATATTCTGTGAAGTAGGAAGAGCAAATGAACTTATAAAAGTCTAGAATCACATAAAAGCAGTGAGAAAAAAATGACTTGGCCTTATTACATTAAAAAAGCACTATTAACATAAGAATATGTCTTTAGCCACTTTTAAATCTGTTTTGAAGAAAAAAATAGGTAATGAAAGTGGTTCAGTTTTACAATCTTCTATGTGAATCATTTAACCTATTTGCATTTTGTATCTACATTATAACATAAAAATATTTGAAATTTTGTTTTCAAGAACATTGGCACCTAGAAATTCAGGTTAAAATATCTAAAGGAATCCTTGGTATGAAATGTAAAACCCCAGCTATGTATGCTTTAAAATATTTTAGAAGAAAATAAATAAAGTTAGTTTCATTACAGAAACTTATCTATCAGTATTTTACCATTTAAATTGTTTTTCGAAATTTCAAACATATCCTATTTCTTTTGAAATAATGGATTCTATAACTCCATGTAATAAATGTGTTATTATATAGCAAAGGAATATCTATTAAAATTTAACTTGCCTTTACACTTTCATTAGCAGCTCATTTCACACAATAAGATGGAATTATATAATCATTTGGATTCTGTTTCCAATAAAAATCATGCACATAACTCTTTCTGAAAATACTGTATTTAAGTAAATGTTAAAAAAAAACAATTTAGAAAAACCAAAACAATAACAATTAATAGCCATAACTATAACTACATATATGTATATATTTGTATGAATAATATATAAATTACATAGCTTCTATAATTTATATAAATATAATAGTTGAGAAGCCAAGCTTAATATAGTCACTAAACCAAAGGACTAAAGAACAATTTTGGATATCTGTTATTCAACAGCTAATATTTGCATAAAATATTCAAAGCTGAAATTTGAAAGCGTATCATAAACAATAATAAATGCATAATACTTTAGGAATTTTATTCATTCTTTACAAACTCTTACATAAGGGTAGTTACAAGGAAAAAAACTCGTAATAAAAACTGGTGACCTTCACACTATAGTGGAACGTAATTTACGCTTTGCATACACATTCTGTCCAACACAATGGTGCCTCCTGAGATTCAAATGTGCTTTGGAGAAAACCATCACTGCATACCCAGGCCCTGCTCATGCAGAGCTCCCTTTCCTTTCAATGGGATTTTCAAGCACACTTAATGGCCACAGAATAGGGCATATGTGAATGTCTCTAAGCCAATTATGCAGTTTGAATTCAAATAAATTATTTCTTCACCAGATTTTCTGGCCCTTAAACATGCATAAAGCTATTTGTCTATCTTGAGTTTCCAAAATTTCTCTAGAAAATTCATGAGAAGATATGTAAGCATGTTACTTGTCCATAGTCAATTCTAATATCAAGAAAGGTCAAATGCTGTTATTGTGTCCAGAGGAAAAGTGTAAAATTGAGTCAACTAATGTGTGCAGTGTGCAGAATGACAAAGCAGTGGTTTGTTTGATTTTCTCCTTGAATTCACCAAATAATTTAACATTATTTGGCACAGTTATATTAACATTTTTGTTACTACGGCCTACACTTTTCAATTTAGTATGGTAGCTAGATACAGAAAATAATAAATGGCTTTCCAAAATGAAGAATGAAGACAAGCAAATTCTCATTAATCCACAAAGAGATAAAAATACTAAAATGAAGACTAGAAAACTGATGAAATAATCTCATAGTTGCCTTTTATTCTTATTTCTCCAACACTCTAGACACCCTAGGTGAACCTAGCGATCTGAAAGAAAAAGATGATGGGTCAATGATAAATTTTTGTTTTCAGAAAAAGCTCCTGGGTATCCCCCTATTTGTATTTCAAATGGATTATAGATGTGTTATTTCAACATTTGGCTCTTTAACAATTTTCGTAACATTTGGTTTCGAGATTACAACAGAGTGTAACTAGTATTGAACGTGTTAATTTTTCTTTGCATTAAGAAAGAGGAGGAAGAATAAAACATATAGATGCCTTATGGGGACAGATGCTGCAAATGCACATGAATGTGAGAGTAGGAAGTAGTTTGTGAGAATGTGCATTGATTTGTTTTGGCATGCGGGAGCATTTTTGTGTATGTTGAGTGTACGCATGCATGTCAGAAACACATATGCATCTACATAATGCAGGAGAAATTCGTACCAATAGGTTAATTCCAGATTTCAATAATATGCTTATTATACTAAAGAACATTGTATACTGAGAACTATTTAAACAAAATCATTTAATTTTTAACAACCCTATAATTTCATTGTAAAAATAAGAGAACTGAACCTAGAGAACCAAGTAATTTACCCAACGTCACGTTGCTATGAGTGACAGCTGGGGTTTGAACCCAAGATATTGAGTCTAGAGCTTGTACTGTTAACTACCTTACACCGGAAACCTTACAAATGCCAAGAATTAACTATATGATAGGTAATAAGTATGTGGCATGTCCATTTGCAAGTCTTATTTCCCTTCCTATAATTCTAATCATCATTAGATGTAGTCATGAATTCTGGAAATTATTACTGGGTCACACCTACGTACAAGTGATGTAGATGGTTATCTGTAGTTTTAGAAGCTTCCCACCATATCTCTTCCACAATGCCTGCAATGCTAACATGAATGGACTAATCAGCAACTTTTTTTTGAAATAAAAATATCTGTTAGAATAAGGCTCTCAATTTCATGTAAGTATCCTGTGCCTGGAATAAATACACAGTCTCCATGAATATTTGAATAAGTGCTTAGTGAAGGAATGAAAAAGTGATTTAATTTAATTATATTTTTACTACTCTCAGTGAATGAATCCACCTAAGGGAATGGAGTTTCAATTAAATTTTTCAGAGAAAGTGGCCAGGGAAGGGAGCAGATGTAAGACACTTGAGAAAGAGTGGTTCACACTGAATGCCAGAGTAGGGAATTCAGGATGGTCTGAAGGAAAATATACACACATGAGGAAGGGGCAACAGAAAGCTGCAGGAGACCACCATTTAGAAGAGAACCAGGGGATGGCAATGATTTTGTCTATATATCTGCTCTTGTTATTTGTTTGTATTTTTAAATTTTGCACAGGTTGTCCAGCCTTGACTGAGTCTCTGACAATCTCATTACAAATTCCAGAAAGCACATTAGCTTCTGGTATAAGAGCAGACTTGTCTAACCAAACTGTCAACAAATAGAGCAGATTGCTGTATGGCTTGACTCTACCTCTCTATCCTCGTTATCATGCTTCCTTGATTAAGTCCAGAAACATTCTGCCCTTTGTCTGAAGGCTTTTTCGTACAATTTCCAGTTTTAGTGTATTTTCCCTACATTATTGCCACCCATGTGCACAGTGTGAGAGATATTATATTACAATACTGACACTATCAGCAACTAATATATATGTTGCATGGTCACCATGTTCAGGCAGTCTGTTAACTACTGCATCTTTATCTTCCAAGATACCTAAAGGAGATTTTATTCTTATCTCCACCTTAGAAATAAAGAAGCTGAAGTTTAATTGAACCAAGCCATACATCTAGAAAGTAGCATCATGGGAATCTAAATCCAAACAGACTGACTCCAGAATCACATTCATAACCACTGGGCCAGACTCTTTCCCCATATGTTCACTCAGTAATAAACTATTAATAAGTGACTTATCAAAACCATTAAACACTTGGTATGTTCTAGGAATTATGCTAAGTCCTGAAGAATACAAAAATGAATGGGACAACAGCTCAGTAACACACAGAAAAAACAACTGTTTCTAACTCTGCTGGTCTGGCCATCTTTGCAGCGAATGTAACCACATGAATTTTGAAAAATAAATAAAAGAGAAACAAAGGAAGCGTGGGGCTGGGAGACACAAATCTGGGCAGGTAAAATATCGCAGAAAAGAAAGAGGGTAAAGAGAGTTCACCCTGACCTACCTCGGGACTTTCCTCCTATATGTGTCCTTTGCTCTGCTTCTGCTGATTGAAACTATTCATCCTTCAGGACTCATCTCAAATCCGTCCCCTCCCAGGCTCTTCCTGATTCTCACTGATGAGATGGAATCTCACCCTCCTTGAATTTTTGGCTGCTGTCTTAATCCAGTTGTTATTCCGATTACTTCTGGACCTGTTTTATTTTCTGTTCCAAGCAGATTGAAGCATCAACAATATCGTTCTTCCTTCCTCTCACTACAGGTCACACAGTTCCTTTGCTTGGTCTTCACCCTCCCGCCCCCAAATATTCTGTCTGTCTGATACACTCTTATCCCCAACTCCTTTTGTTTTTCTTCAAGTTCTCCTTTTAAAAATGACTTTTTCCAGTAAGACTTCTTCTCTATTACCCCAAGATCCTGTGTGCTCCTCTAGCACGCACTCTGTCTCCCATTACAGCCTGGAACATACGGCACCATAACGGCCTGTTTACTATTCTGTATCCCCCACCAGACTGTCTGCTGGGTGGTGGTAGGAACATTGTCCATCATGCTTTCGTAGGATGGGCTTAATAGATATTTGTTGGATAAACAAAAGAAGGAATGCCTTGTTGAAGTTGGCTGCTCTCCTCTTCCAGCAGGGAGGCCAGGATTGAAAGGTGGGAGTAGAGAACCCTGGTGATAGGGTGGACATGAGTTACCATCGGATCAAATACACTATGAGATTAAGCAGTTTGACCATGTTGCTCTCTTACCCATGTGTCTTCCATTGTGAGCATTTTACCCTGATATTTAAGATGGCCCTGACAAACAAGGGACTTCCCCAATATCTTTTAGTACCTGTCAACATTCCCAGACTGAATTTCCCATCCTAGGATTTAAGTTCCGGTCTCTCCTTTTGCTGGGAAAGTGCCTGCATGATATCTGTCTAGTCATTGGGAAGCTGAGTCAGCCTGGCTTAGTGGTCACACGTCTGGTTCCAGTTCTCCCTGTTCTGAGCATCCTGCAGAATGAGGCAATCTTTAAACCTCAAAGCTTGGATCTCACCTGGTGCACACAAATGTCCTCACTTGGCATAGCCTGGTTTTGTGATGTCTGCAATACAGAGGAACTCTGTTATTTTTGCCTATCTAATTTCTTCTACTAGTCACATCATCACCTTTGTCTAAAGTCAGGAATAGGTCCCTAATCAGGTCCCCTGAATCTGAATCTTGAGGAAAGTGTCACAAAAATGAAAACCTTTTGGAACTCAGTCATTATCATAGTGGCACCCTGAAGAAAGCTGTGAGCTTTTGGGCAAGTTACATAATCTCTCTGTGCCTCAAATTCCTCATTTAATACAATAGTAATAATAACAATAGTACCGAGTTTATTGCATTGCGGTATGGATTAAAGATGTTAATAAGTGTAGAATACTTAGAACAGGGCCAGGCATATACAGAGTGCTAAATAAGTCATCTATTATAGCATAGCTGTTAGAATGTTGAAGTTGCTGGTTTCTGTCCTTTACGGGGCCTGGCTCTATGATTTTTTTCTTTCGGTTTCCAGGTCACTCCAATTCCCTTCCAAAAAAGATTTTTTAGCTTAAATTGGCCTTAGTCAGTCTGTGTTGCTTGCTGCCAGAAAACTCTAATGGTTGCTTCTCTCACATACTGTAGACCTTTTCTCCCCAAGTGTTTATTAGACCTGAGAGGGCACTAACCATGTATTGTTAATCACTGCATCATCTAGAACACCAAAAGTAGGGCTTTGTATGTAAAAATATGCATTTTAGTCTGGAAGACCAAATATATGAATAATACCACTGACCCCCTTTTTTAGGGCTCTGTCACCGTCTTTCTTAGCAATAAAAATCAGGGCTAAGAGCATCATGAGCTCCTTCAGAGCTCCAAGAGTGGCCACCACCAAATGTGCCTTCCCAGGGAGGCAGCTGGTGTAAAGGAAAGAAAGCTGGAGTCCCAGGGACCTGTGCTCCAATTCCCATCCACCACTTACTAACCTGGGTGATCTTAGGTGAACGACTGACATTTTTTTAATCTTAGTTTCCTCGTCTGAAAAATTGAGAAAATAAAATGTCTCCCACAGGGATTTGGAAACCAACAGAACAGATTATATAGTCCGTGATGGATTCTCAATTCAGCTTTTTGTCTTATTTTTTGAAAGTGTTAGTTCATCAGGAGAAGAAAAAGGAAATTAAACTTTTAATGAAAATAAGTCATTTACAGGAGTATGTAACTTGATCTATAACTGAAATGTAAACAACTACTGCTGAAGGGGAAACAAAGGAAAACTGTAAGATCATTAGTTTGAAGTTTTAAAATGATGCCATTTTACCATAGAATTAAATGCACGGTCATTTTTACCATTATTATTGATTCAGTGCGTAGCAGATTCTATTGTCATGCTGTTATATTTTTATATCATTTAGTAGCAACTTGTCTAAAATTTACTGTAAGATGAACATTGTTGGGAACTCAACTCATGTCTCACTAGTTTTATGAATGAATTTTAGTAATAGGGACATTTTGTTTTCAACTTTTTATCATTTTTGTTTGCTTGTTTGGTTATTCTTTAAAATTGTTTATGTTATTTTTAAATGATAGAAATGATTTAATTACATAAAAATCATTTGGAATATTAAAGACTAAAAATTACTTATAATGTCGCTATTCTAATGTGTTTCCCTTATGTAGATTTTTTCTCATTTTATATAGTTGAGTTATATTCTATATTACTTTTTAAAATTAACACACCATAAGCATTTTATATGTTTCTATAGTTTTCTAATTTTTTTTTTTAAGCTACAGATCTTAATGTTGATAGATATTTGGGCTACTTACATTTTTTAAAAAAATCTTTTTGCTTTTGTTTTTATAAGTATGCCTACATTTTGATGTAAATATGTCTCATTTTGAAATGTTAACAATATTTAGAAATTGGTAATAAACATATGGCTCATATCTTGTTGGTATTCAAGAAACATTCATCTGCAGACCTAGAAGCACTTCATAGACAAATTATATATACATTTGTGTGATGGAAAATCTTGGAGATGAACATAGTAAAACTATAAGGACCTCATTGATGGTCGCAGCCACATCCAACTTTAAGATACTTATAACTAAAGTATGCAGATTTTCTAATTTCCTGAGTGTTTCTTCTAGTTCCTCATTTCTCTACTGATGAAGATGGAGCTGGGTGAGACAGTCGGGGGAAAGACAAGCTTTAGTGAATCTGTCTTGAAATTATGTCATAACTAGAGGTTTGCTTTTGTTTAAAATTTAAAATTTTAGGTGTAGTTTTAGAAAGGATTAGCTAGAGAACATGGGCTGCTTGAAAGCCCTTGCCCCCACACTAGGCCATACTATTGTACTCTAGACAGACATGTGTATTCTTTGATAAATGTAGTCACATAGAGGCAGAACAGGAGAACATAACGTGGCACCAAGTCCACTCACTTGGGAGCAGGGAAGGTAACATATCATCAGCAGAGATTTAAATTAGGTAGAAATGAGGGTGGAGGCAGATTGAGCATGAGGAAATGTTCCAAAGAAAGGAAACAGCAGGTACAAAGGCCTAGAAATAGGAAAGAGCAGACCCTTCAGAGGACTGTAAGTGTCTCCTGGGGATAAAGTGTACAAGGTGAGGGTAGGAGTGACCAAGACTAGGGAGGTATGTAGAGGCGAAATCTAAAGGACTTCATCTTTTTTTTTATAGTTTGTTCTAGGGATGGCTCACTGCTGGGGACACAGCATGTTTACTTCCATTTATTTATTTAGAAAATATTTATTGACCAGTTAAAATATGCCAGGTGTACAAAAATAAAAATAGACGAGTTTTGTCCATGTAGAAATTACAACTTGATAAAGAAGGCAGAGATTAATTTATCAAATAATCACACAAATAAACATCAAATTACACATGTGGCTCTCTGACTGTGTTGAAAAGGAGGACTTGACCATTCTGAGAGATCAAGAAGGATATATAAAAATTGTAGAAGGATAAGTAAGAATTGACTAAGCCATGGGAAAGGGGAAAGCATTCCAAATGGATAAAATCACATGTGCAAAGATCCTGGGGTGAGCAAAGTGAATGCTAACAACCACTGAGTCCAGAGGGCAGAGATGAGGATGTGTCAGAACAATTAAATGGAATCACTTTAAGAAGTTTTGTTAGAATCTTAAAAGCAATAAGAAATTGAAGAGTTCTTTTTTTAAAATTAAATTTATTGGGGTGACAGTAGTTAGTAAAATTACATAGGTTTTAAGGGTACAATTCTCTAATACGTCATCTACATATCACACTGTGTGCTCACCACCCAGAGTCAGTTCTCCTTCCATCACCATATATTTGACCCCCTTGAATGGAAAACTTCTAAACTGAGTTATGACATAACCAGATATGCATTTTGTAAAGATTATTCTGGCTACATTGCAGAAAATAGATTTCAAGTCTAAAAGATTATCTTCCATGATAACCCAGAAGAAGGATTTAGCTTCTTGGATTTTAGAGGTAGAGAAGTCTGTGGAACAATTTACATAGATGGAGTGAAAAAGAGCCTCAAACCTAAACTAAAAAATGTTAACTTGGTGGTTTCAAAGGTATTTGGAATAGAGCAATGTGGTGAGGGAAGACAGAATAGTGCTTCATACTACTCCATGCCAGGATGTACATGTGTGTATGTTTGTGTGATATATCATGCTAGAAAGGTATTATTCTTAGCATATCATCTTGAATGAAATTGACTTAATAGATTAAAAAGCAGTATTCTCATTTTGCCTCCTTCTGTAACACTGGAATAAATACTAGAGTTACTTAACTATTGATATTTAATCATCCATGTTAAATGCCATGGTTTCATTGAAATTTCTGGATATTCTCTCTGTAAAGAATTGTATTCATACTAAGAAAGAACAAAACTTTGCTTTTATTATTCAAGAATATCCTTTTTAAAGCAGGGCATGATTTTTCCAGTAGGAGAACACACACAAACACACAGTATAAAATATAGTACCCACATACATTCAACAATCTGAAATCAGAACAGTGATGCTAATACTACTCCAGAAAAAAACCACACATACACAAAAAAATATTTTTTAAATATTAAATAAAGTGATCAGGTGGTTAGTCTAACTATGTTGACAGTCTTTTACAGTGTGTATGTATATTTGACTCAGAAAATGCATTTTTTAAAACAGCTGATTATTTCTAAAATATGTACAACCAAGAAAGATTAATATGAAACAAATATATAGACATGTCCCACAAGGGAAGGGAACAACTCTGTTACATACAGTTTTTCCAACTCCCAAAATATTAGATTTGCATAAAGAGTGTTCTGATTTCCTACAGATATGAATACACTTTTAATTATCTTTCTGAATAATAAAAAAAAATGGAAACTACGAGTTTACTTATGTATTCATTCCCTTGGCTCATACGCCTGCTCATTGATCTGTTCATTCTTTCAATAGCTAAGTATTGCACTCTTGAAAGATGCTCTGCACCATGCATTCGTTAGTAAATGGCATGTAAAGATGAATAAGATAGCACCCTACCACTTCAAATACATAGTCTGAAACATAGCAGAAATGCTGCCCAAGACCCTATTCCATTTGACAGTAAGGTTTGATGCAAGGTGGTCATAAAGCCGAATTCTGTAAAATTGGTGATATAGAATTTAGTATTCATAAAGTCATATTTCTATTAATTTGGAAACATATGGGGAAATTTAGTCATTTTAGATTGGATAATATATGCAGACTCTCAGCTGTGTTTATTTTCCTTGACTTACCTACTTACTGTGAGGTACTATTATTTGTCTTTCTACGTAGTCTGACTATACTTTTTGTGCAAGGAGGTTTTGACCATAACTCTTTAAAATACACCAACACGGTGATCAAACTCTTTATTCCACCTATATTTTAATCCATCTATAATTGCCATTTTTTGTTCATTCATGCTATCTTCTTTGTTTCTGTCTCCAGTAGTATAGGTCATTCTTTCCCTTTTGTACTCTGAGGATTGAAGCCACACGTGGAGAACAACTACCAACTCCTGCTTTTTACTCTCTTTTCTTAACATGTTTTATTTGCCAGCTGATTAAAGATTGTGCCTCTAGACAACTCTACAAACAGTTCATAGAAAACAGTGGATCCTGCATTGTTCACAATCTGGAAATAGCTTTGTATATTCACAAGTATGCTTACTGGAAGACCTACAGAAGTTCCCCTCACTTACATCAAGTGCTTTTAACAGTGGTAGGGTGGGTTTTTTTAGATTGCCCATGTGTGTGAAATTTAGAAATAAACTGAAGCATGGTAGAACTTATTCAAATAAGCAAACACAATATTAAAACAGAATTGGTAACTTTGAGAGAATCACAAAAAAGAAAAAAATCCCAGAGATCAATTTTATTTTCATGCATAAAATAGTATTTAAAACTCCACATACAGAATACATCAATATGCATCTTTTCGTAAAGCTTGTTAGCTGTCCTTATCATTACCTGCTTCATAAGCCTGGAGGATATTTCTTCTAAAATAGGAAAAGCACAATCTGTATGCTAGGAAAACTACAAAGAAGCAATAAATTATTGCTGTAATGACATGCTAATTAAAATTTTGCTTGTAACTCATGTAAGTGTTTGAAGCCCAGCAAATTTCTCTTTTCATTTGTGAAGTGTGAAGGTAAATTGCCCAGTGACAGTGGGACATCGCTAACAAGTACAAATTGAATAACATGCTATCTTGCTCTATTAGCCCTGACTAGCATGTCTGAATTAGATATTCAGCACACTCCCCACTGAAGGCCTGATTGATAAATGCTAAGGAGAATTTGTCAAAACAACAGGGGCTACACCCAGTGGGACATCAATATGCTCCATTTAGTCACCCACACAGCACTTCCTACATAGGATTGTCACATAAAATTAAGACTAGCCACTAACCAGCCATCAAGCTTGTAGCAGACGTCAGGCAGCCTGTGTTCTGTATGCATATTAGTCACATGCTTAACAATTTGGGCTGTCAGGACAGAAGCATGCAGTGACCTCTGGAGCAGAGGTTGAATTTTCCAACTATACCGAAACATTATGCTCAGCTGTTCAAGATTTTAGACCATTTCCTGCCAGATCTGTGCACAGATGCAGTGCCCTAAGCTATAATCTGTGGCCGCGTCCAAATGACAAATGGCACCAGGAGGATTATTGCATTATATATTAAGTACCACAAGTCTGTAAATTATAAGTAAACTACTGTTCAGACTGTCTCTTCCAGCTTTCATGATACTTTCCCTCTCCTTTCTTTTTTAAATAAACCTAATAAATATTGGGTGAACCAAGAGATCAAAGCCCAGAGTTTGAATTAGCCATCTCCATTGCTAATTAGCTGCTTGAATATCAAACAGTTTTGGACCAGCTGTAATTTAATAAGCCATGATTGAGGTTGGCCTGATTTTGTATCCCCACTGAAAATTCTTCTCAGGTGCAAGTTTCTACGGTTTTAGAAATCTTCGTTTTAAGTTGTTTTTTAGTATTTCCCTTGTAAGCATAATTAGCCATAAATTCAGAATAACAATAATAAAAAATCATTATGATCTAACAGAATCTTTAATTGTATCTGTTTTATTTCTTTTGCATTATATTTAAGCTCTTTATGTATGCAGATATCAGTTCATAGAATAAAAATAAAATATAAAGTCATTAGTTTGAAATAAAATATATTCTCTGCAAAATTGAAAAGCTCATCATTCTCTAATTTAGAGCCTGTCACCAGCCATGGAAGCTAGGATAACATTTTAAAGTAAATTGCTTAAGCTTCCTTTTGCATAGAGACTAGTAAAACCTATTTATGATACATTAAAGAGAATATACCAAATATTATACTTTTTGACTTTGAAAATCATGTATCTGTTGAAACTCAAGGAAAATTATTTTAAATTGAACTTTTAAACTTTTAACATTGATCATTATTCTCCATATATTTTAGGATTCTTGCCTTTGTTCTGAGCCCTGAGGCAGAATTACCCAATGAACATTAGAAATATATTTCATATGGCATTTCTATAGAATACAATCACAAAAGTGTATGGAATCTGATGAAAATCACTATTAGACTTGAATGGTATTTCTTCTTTACAGGACATAAAAGCAACCTGCTACTAGCATTTTGTGTTTTCTATTTCAGAGATAATGTGTGACACTTTTGATGCTCTCTGGATTTTATATATCCTAGAGATTTAAAATTTTCAGCTTTTGCATACATTTCAGTGGTAGCACTGTTTATAACAATATGACAAATACAGTCATGGATTCCTTTTGCAAAACAATTATTTTGATGAAAATAAAAGATATCAGGTTTCTTAGCATATATAAAATAAATATTTAATTTCAAGAAATTGATGAGCTGTAAAATGCTCATTAATTTGTTTAACTAGAGTAAGTTTGAGTGGGAGGGCTGTATATCAAACCTAAAACAAAGTTTCCTCAATATGGTTTAAGTGACAACCAAACCGTAATGATGGTCTAATCTAAATGGCTAGACACCACAACACTGCTGGGGATTATTACAAAGGCATTTGGGGCAAGGAAGAAAATAGTTGAACATTTAGCAGTGTTAATCTGATGACTCCTTAGGGCAGATAGAAAACTTTTGTCTTCAAACATTTTTTTTTAATTGAGAACTATCCCAGTGATGTGGGGTATCTCACATTTATTAAAGTTAGAAGCAGCAACCAACTCCTTTGGGAAAAAAAAAAAGATCACTTTAAACCACTTCAACAACTTTTTGCTTAAAAATTTTGTTTCTATGAATTTTATAAATTCCCTTTTCTTACCCCATCTCCCCTCTATCTTCCAGAAGGAACAGGAAAACAAAGGACAGCAGGGTCCTTTTGCCTCAGGCAACAGTCTGCTGATGGATATTGTAGCAGCTGAATTGCTCCCCATTCACATTCTAAACCCTTTCTCCTAATTTTCATCAGTAGCATCAATGTCACTAACTGAGACCACTGCCACAATTCTACAGCCCTTCAGAGCAATATTGCCTTTGGCTTTTTCTCCTGGGGCTTGCTCCTTGCTTGGTGCAATCTGTGGAACCACTTAGCATAGTATCTATGCTGACTTATAACTGGTACCAGATGATGCGTCCAGACCTCTAGCCTAGTTTTATGCCCCTATGGCTGGTGCGCCTGCCACTGATGTGTGTGTGTGTCCAGATGTCAGGGAATAGATGATGCGTCTGCTGCCAATTTCATGAACAAGCTTCCAGTTGGTGGAAATAACCTCAGTATTACAAGAGAAAACCTGATATGTAAAAGAAATAGTGCCATCATTACTCTTATTGGCTTTATACATTCTTTATTAAACCTAACCCAGAATTCTCACTGACCATACTTATGTTTATAGTATTGTGATGCTTGAGGAAATAGATGGCATTGCCTCTCTCTTATCACTCATTTCCTTGCTCTTTAAATATTCTACCTTGTGCTCGCACTTCATAAAAATTAAGGAAAAAGTATTCGTATTAGCAAGTTTCCTATGAGGATTTGGAAAAAAACTACTGGCAATTGGTTATTTTTTTACAATAACAATCTTTATTAATAATAATGTTCTGTCAATGAGAAAAAATAATTTATTTTCTCATAAATTTATATTGAATAGTTCTTCATAAGGGTCAAATTTGTATTAAATTTCATCCATAAATATACATACACAAACACAACTTGAAAAAAATTGTATTGTCTATGTAATTGTTATATATATATATCTCATTAAATAAATTATATATATATAAAATAACATTCACTTCTCGTGTGCTTCACAAACTATATCAGCAATTAAAATCAGTTTGTGAAAGAGGGTATGACATATTTATGTTTTCTATAGCTGAACTTCCTTGATTTCGACTATCAATTATCCATTCTTATTGAGATTATTTTATTATTGTTTTCTTCTATTGTTTCTTCTATCAAGTTTTCTTGATTGCAAACTCCATGAGAGAAGAGATCATGTCCCTTTTTACTCACTTTTTTATCCAAAGTACCTAACAAAAAATGTAAGAGTATTGTGATATTGGTTGAAAGAATTCATGTATGAGTGGATGAATGAACATACATATATTACTGGAATTAGGAGGACATTTTTAGTACCTGAAATATAAGTAATGAACAGCAGGCAGTTTTACATGAGTATGGTTAATCCTAAATGCTGTTGGTGGACTCATAGTGCTGTCTCTATTGGAATATCATATGTGCTCCTCTCTCTTCTGAAACTTAAAGCAGATCTAAGCCTTGGATATCATGGATTTTAGAGGAAACTCTCACTTTAGGTGAGCTATTTGAACCATAAACAAAATAAGAAAAATCCCAGGATAACTTACTCATAAGGATAGCTTTTGATAACTTCCTTTTCCATTGGACCTAGGGAATGCCACGTCAGTTGAAATATCTTTTAACAATTGGGCTTTTGTGAATGTATGTATCCTCTCAAAATATGGAAGAAAACCAGGCATTTTCAATAAGGCAAATACAGTGAAATAGAGTTACATAACAGTTCCTATATTTTTAAACAGAGTGTTACTAATAACATATTTGCTTTCTTTCCCACATCTTGGCCTAGGTGGAGAATTCCATTTCTCTCTTTCCCTGGTTCTATGATGATTTGCTGTACAGATTGGATTACAGTAATACTTTTTGTCTAAGGTTTTTCCCCTGAGGACCACCCAAGAGCTTTCCCTGCTACAAATGGTAACAGCCTGTGACTTTAGTGGGTTGTTTGCCTAAAGCATATAGTGCCTATAAAATATAAGGGACCTCTGTCCTGCAGTTCATATGAAATAAATCATTTGAAAATCATTTCAAAAGCTTTCTGAACAAGTTAGCCCAGTATGATGTTTCATTGGCAATGTTTGATCCTCATGAAATCTGTGTCAGTGTGTCTCTGTCTGTCTCTGAATGTCTCTGAGTGTGTTTAAGTCTTTAACTCGAGAATACCTATTATTTGTGCAACCAGAGTCCATCATGGTCATCTTCCTGTGAAAAGCTGGTTAATGTCAATTTGTCTTATTCTGCATGTAAGGAGGGACTTTTCTAGGGTCATGAATCTAAATTTGTTATTGTAATAATACATCTTATATACTAATTCTTTCTTGTAGTACTAATTTAAAATTGTTTTAACTGTGAGCCAATAAATGCTCTGCAAAGTTAAAAACAATGTAATATATCAGGAAAAGTGGTGTTTTATGATATCTACTATATACTATGTTTATTTTCACTCATAACATGCTAAAAATGAAAAGAAAACATATACTTATGATTATTAAACTTTTACTTGCAATGCAAAAAATTATACACACACACACACAGCTTGATTCTGTATAGGAATAACATACGGATAAACAAGTAAGAATCATGATTTCTGCTATAGACTATTAAATTAAATCTGCTAAATACCAGTAAATTAAATAATTTAATTCTAAAAATAGAATTAGAAATCGAAATCCATATTAGATTTTTACATTGGCCAAAATAATGAGGTAATTATCCTCAATTTACTTCACTTTGTGCATATGTATCGAGAAAGAAAAGTTTATGCAGATATCACTATGATAAAGAAAATTCTTTTATTCTCCAATATCACTTTTCAATCACCATACCTAAAATAAAACCAGCAGTTTCTTTAAAAAAAATTTTTCCTCTTCCAACTTGCCAACATCCAATATTGTTAATTATCAGAATTTCAATCACTCTAACAGCCTCTAGTTAACTTTGGATGTCCCCCCCCAACCCCACCTCTCCAAACTGCTACAGTAGTTGGTAACAGTCTATTAGAAGAGCTAAAGATAATTCTTACACAACTACCCTCAGGCACTTCCATTCTTGCCAGTTCCCACTGTCGCTACTCTATTCCAGGTCCTATCACTTCTATCTAAACTTCTCTTTCAGCAGCCTCCTAAATGTTCTTTTTTAGTTCTTACCTCCCACACTCAGATCTTTATGCACGGATGCTAGCTGACTCTTTTTAAAATTCGTTCATTTTATTACTGATTTCCTCAGAAGTATTTGATGGCTGCCCATGGCTAATAGAGTAATTCCAAACTGCTTCCCTAGAATTCAGGGCTGTTGTTAATCTTGCTTCAACCTCACCTTCCGTCATTATCTCCCACTCGTCACTCAAGCTGGACTGCGCTACTTGTAATGCTCTAATATTCCTACTTTATTATTTTTGTCTACACTATCATTATATCTCATACTTGAAATTACCATCTCACTTCTAACCACCTGCCTCAGTCAGCCTTCCTAATTGCCCTAACCCTTAATGTTCTTCCTCACCTCTAATGTCCTGCTTTTTAGTGATCATGTAGCCATTGTTCTATATTTCATTGCATCATTATCATGTTTATGATTAAACATATTTTATCTACCAGTTAGATGCATGGTTTTAAGCACAGGGTTTCTAACTGCATCTTCCCCACAGCGCATATGACACAGGGAGATTCCCTAAACTACTCACTGATAGAATGAGAAACTCCACACAAAGGTCAAATTATTATAACTGTAGAAAAGATTTACTTGGGTAAACCAAATATTTTCTAGCATATTAGAAAAGTAAAATGATTATGCTAAGCAGATATTTTTATATAAGATATATTTCCTTTGATACTGAGAATATGAAATTTCAGTAGAAATTAGGAAACCTGAAGTTTAACTCTAATCCAACTTGGTCTTTTTCTTTGAGAAACACTCACATATGTTTCTCACAAATAGTCATGTTATTAGACAGAAGAGAAATTTAAAAAATTATATTTGCATACATATATGAAAATGCAACCCAGGTAAATTTTATTCATATATTTTACTCAGAGGCTACCAGAGTATTCCTCATCTAAGTTCAGAATAATATTTATCTGGAAACAAAGTGAAATATAAATGATCAAGATCTCACAAACCTATAGTCAGAAGCTTGTCCAGGTTCTTGATGGATGAGTAATTCAGCTCCCTCCAATACAATAGTATTTTAAAAGCCATAGCCAACATAATATAATCAATTTAAAATTTTAAATATCACATTTGCTCCTATATATGACACTTCGCAAGAATCTTTATCACCAAAAGTTCCTTCTACCTAAAAGCCCAGTAGTCATAATAGAGTACATATTTTGGAGTATTTTCCTTGACAATTTTGATGATTCTTAAAAGTCCAAAGTATGCTCACTCATTTTTGCAGATTTGTGCTGAGAAGCACTAATCATTTTACAGAAAATCATCAGAAAATTTACATTTGCAGAAGCAAGAAAACTAGGGGATAGTGCACTCTTTTCTATGACTTGAGCAAATCATTTTATGGAATTTATTATTCTGAACCCTGGGGAGTTGTGATATAATTGAGCAGGATGTTTTTAGTTACTCCTCAATTTCTAAAATCCCCTTGCAAGGTCCGGTTGACCAGTTAGCGTATGATCAGAATGAGAAGCTTGATCCCCCAATTCAGCAGATAGACTTCCTCTACTGCATAATCACAAATAAACTTGTCATCCTATTGAACTTGCAAATGTGTGCTTCCAATAACAATAGGATAAAGCATTATTAGTAGGTGTATCCACTGGAAAATCAATCTTTTGACGATGAAGAGTGCCTGCACCACTTTTGAGTACAAAGAACAAAGCAAAAAATATATATGTATATGAATAAAAGTAAAATTGATAAAGAAATCCCATAATTATATTTTGAATTTTATTAAATATGTTTTAAATGAAAGTATCTAATAGTTATTATTATGTACAATACTATACATAATTATATATTATGTGTTCTATGTATAATATGATGTAAAACATATAACCTAGGTATGCATGTTTTGTATATATATGCCATACAAATGTGAATATGTGATATATATGTGTATATATGTATTATATATACATATCACTATCTATCTGTACATATGATAATTCTCCATTATCAAGCTGAAATAATAACACTGGTAAACCAAGTGTGAGTTATTTTTTATTTAGGATTCAAACAAAGATACTTTTGTTAACAGACTTAACCTTACCTTTCTGACACATTTACTATAAATTTGTTTCATGAGTAAAATTTTATAAGCTAAATTGATTTATTGCTCTGTAGTTCCTCTTGTCAATTGTATTCTTTGGCATCATCTTAGTTAGTTCATACATTTTGTCACCATATTTATTCTGAAGGACTTTTGGCTCTTATTGACACTAAAATTCATTCTTGAAGAACCAAGTTTCACTATTATTCAGACTCATCAAAAGAAGAAATCCAGAAATATTTGACAACTGATTGCCTCTTTATTGGAACAATTGTTTGTCCTCCAAAGATGAACTCCTCCCATATCCTTGTCAAGATGAACATGTTTACTGGAAATTATCTGCCATGTGTGTGTTAGATGTATATATGTGTATATATTCACAGAAGAAATCCAAAACTATTTTATATTTTATAAGACTAGTAGTACTATCTACATTTTGTTTTTGTGTGAAAAAGTTCTAATTTTAAAGCATTATCTCATTACTAGCTGTCATAAAAGATACTGGAAGTTGTTATAAAATAACGGTGGATTCCTCAAACTACATGTAAAAATCTACTTATTTTTCAATCAATCCCTCAATTATCCTTAATAATCTAAGTGATTTGAAACATGATTGAGACTAACTCAACTTTATATTAGCTCTATGTCCTTGGTCTTTGAGGTAATTTACTCATTTGCAAATGGGTAATATTGAGTCATATGGTTTTTAAAGATAAAGTTAATTATTCTATTAGCATATTCTTATGAAGAAAAAATCCTATATGAAAATATATGATCCCAAAATAGTGAAATTCAAGAGAAAAATTCAAAGATGGAGGAATAAATTTTCACTGATGGTGACAATAAACAAAAATCCAAAAGTTCTTTCCATTTTAGGAGTGTGCAATCCTATTGGTTAAGAACATATTTTAAGACATATTTTTGTCCTGGCCATGATATTAAGATACAAAATAATAGTCAAATATGTCATGCTTTTAACACTACAAAAGAGATCTATTGTGGTGGGTGGAAAATTAACTAAAAGTAATGAGGGGTCATATCTTTAAAAGACATATTGCTGTTGAAAAATATAGTTGAATCACACTGGTTGACTTTTTCTGTAAATGGGTTAAAATTTACACACCACTGGAGATCTGTTTAAGAGCATGTGGGTTAAACACACTGAATCTCCATCCCAAACACAGTAAGGCAGCTACAAGTCAAACATAATGACAGTGCTGATTAATTAGATACTCCTACCCCCAGCACTTCAGAGTGATTTATGGAGACACATCTCTAGTCTGATCCATTGTGCTGACTGGATTAATGGAGTGAGCTAGAAAAATTCACTGGCAACAGTATCTGGCAGCCCAGTAAAACATTAACCCTTGGAGTTTTCTTATCTAGCCTATTGACAGAATATTAATTATGACAAAACATACACGTCTCACCTAATTATCTTTTGATAGCTTGGTTTATATTTGATATATAAACATATGTGTATATATTGTGTTGAATATTTGGATATATTGCGATTCCTTGCTTTAGAAAGAAATTGCATATAAACATTTCAGAAGAACAGAATTACATTAAACTGTGTATCCCTTATGGAAAGGAAACTATGTGAGCATATCTTTTCCTCTTAATCACATGCCTAGAGACATACAAATTCTTTTTCAAACAAAAAATAGTCCCACTGCATTAAGAAATTATCACGATGTGTAGATTGCCTGGTGGTAGTGATTCTGGAATAAAGAGAAATTATGCTGGGGGGGGGGGAGAAAAATACATCATTGATATAAAAACAATTAAATTAGAAATATTCCGAAGTGTGCCTAATCAGAAGTGAATATATTAGAATTAAATTGCTTTTGGTGTATCATGTATTATCTGAATCTCAAAATCAAAAACCTTGATGATGCTACTTCGGCACAGTGTTTAAAGCCATGTAACATTGATATCAAACCTTCCCTAAAATATCTAGAACAATTATGAGAGGTTTCAGAAAGTTCAGCTTTAATTATTTTTGTGGTATTACATCCATTCCAGTCACATTTTCTAAATGTGTTATGTTAACCATGTATAAACACAACTTTTAAGTAGACTTGGTTTAAAGATCTCTGGGTAAAAATGTCTTTTAATTGGGAGCAAATGATGCAACCAAGTAATAAACTCCAAATTAAGCAGCTCTAACTTGCACTGAGACCAAATGAATACAAAGATAATTAATTAAAATATTTGTAAAAAACTAAGTTAACATAATAATACAGTAAGAATAATGTAAGGAAGTTTGCAAAAATTTGGATAATTTAAAGAATACTCTTTACCTCTCTGGTGACTCAAGGTTCATACTCAGACGGATTAGATTGTTTGTTGTGGCTTTTCTTCATCTTAATGATGGTACAAAAGAAAGGAAATGCAAAACTGACTAAATCTAAGTTCATAAATTTTTATTGCTCGAGCCATCAAAAAAATGGAAACTTAATATCAGGCTTTAATGCCCGTAGGTATACCATGCCTCATGAAACCAATATGTTAGATCAAAGCTGCTGTCTTAAATTTGCTAAGTTGGAGTTTCTGATGGTTCTGCAAGGGTAGCTCTAAATCAGTGGTTCTCAGGGGGACTTTTTTCAGTGTCCAGAGACATTATTGATTGTCCAAAGCAGGAGAGTGTTACTGACTACTAGTGGGTAGAGCTCAACTGATAAATATCCTAGAATGCACAAGAGAGCCCCTCACAACAGAAAATTATCCAGCTCCCAAAGTCAATAATGCAGAGGTTGAAAAACCCTGCCCTAGGTAGGATACATTGAAATAATTTTATTTGAAGTTTTCAAATAAACTTATTAATGTTCTGGTTCACTTCTATGAATAAATATTAAGGCTTGCTAATCCGTGATTACCAAAGGCATTAGTATCCACTTAAGAATACAAGAGTACCCTGAGAACTAGAGGAGTAAGCATAAAACTTAGTACTCTCAAAAGTGTCATCATTAAAACAGCCTCATGATATTAAGAGGCTCTGAATAAGTTCATAGACTGTCAATGAGTTCATCAGTAATGTTCCAGATGTAGAAATTTTGAATTTGAATATCTTGAACTTCTAAGACCATATAGTATCTAAAACATTATTAAGTACCAGAAAAAAGGTGTTTATGTTATTTAATAATGCTGAGATTATGAATAGCATTTAAAGAGATAATAAACCTTCTCATTAAATATCAAAGGTTAATGGAATAAATAGCTCCACTGAATATACATGATTGAAGTTATAACTGTGCATAAGGCAAAAAAGTTTCAAATTTATTTTCCAATGAACTAAAATATTTTTTGAGCCAAACTGCTCATCTCATATCATTCCAAGACTTTATTTAGGAGAAAGTAGACTCCAAAGAGAGTAACTTCTCCTTCTAAACATTACAAATTACCAATATGAGAAATTTATATGGCTCTGTCTTTAAGCCTTTCAATTTCAACATTTAATTATTATTCAAGATTTAATTATTAACAATAATAATAGCCTTCATAAATAGTTGTTTCTCACTTGGGAAGGCTTTTTCACGTTACAAATCTATTAAAATTTTTCTAAGTTCAAATCTAGTCCCAATCTAGTCAAATCAAGTCAAATCTAGACTTTCACAGCAATTCCAGCTCACATCTTTTTTGCTTAGAACAATTAGAGAACTTAGCATTTGCATCACTTGTTTTGGCGCTTAATGCTATGCTGCTTGTTTGTTTTCTTAACTAATTCTTTTCCATTTATTTTTTATCTTTTTAGTTAGATTATAAATGTCATATCATAAATATCTCTTCTAATGATAAATGCTTAGTAAATATCAGAGAATGAAAGAAGGAAGAAAAGGAGAAAAGAAGAAAGGGAGGGAGACAAAAAGGGAAAAAAGAAAGGAGATTGGGAAGGAAAGAAGGAGAAAAGGAAGGGAAGGAGAGAAAAAAAGCCCTTTATATCACTCTTTTTATGTTATTGAAGAATAAAATGTTTCCCTAACTCTCTTGGAAAATGTTTTCAACTGGCTCAGAGATGCTGAAATTCATCAATTTTAATTCGTCCATGCAGACTCTGTTCTCTTATGCCTAAACATAATAATATTTGAGGTTTCTCTAGGTTTCCTCATTCAAGACCACTAAGTCTAAACTCCACTTTAAGAGTGTAAACCCAAGTCCTAGGGAAGAGTATTAGAATGTGAGAGGGTTAACTTGAAAACCATAATAAATTTAACATAATTACAGATTAAAAAAATGATTATTTTCATAAAATACAGAAAGCAGAGCTCCTACAGACAGAGTAGGCTTCTTAAACCAGATCTGAGCAAATTATTTCCCCATCGAAACCCTTACATATCTTCTCATTTCCTGGAAAATAAATTTCAATTTTTAAATTGCATGAAGCCATCCTTTCTACCTCCTTAATTTCTTCTCTTTTTAGTCCCCAATTCAGATTCTGAGCCTGAACCAAACCAAACCTGCTAACTTTTTTAAAAAACTCCATTCCATCTCTTGCTATCTGCTCTTTAAACATACTTGTCAACCTCAACCCAGTTTCCAAGCCTCCTGGCTCCCAATACACATATAAGTGGGTACACACATACACATGGACATTGGTTATCTACTTTCTACATCAGTTCCTGTAAGAACTACTCTGGGAGCAAGCTGCTTCCAGGTCAGGTGTCAGGTCTCTGGGTTCAAAAGGGAATCAAAAGGGAATTTGGTGTTTTGTTTTGTTTTAAAAGATTAATAAACACTTGTGCTCAAAGCTACATAACTTCTCAATACCTTTCTTCTGTAAGGAAATTCAGTTTTTGTTTCACCTACTTTTTACTTACAAGAGTTAGCTTAAGACCGATGTCAAAAATTCCTGTGGTCACTCAGTTGTTACACATTACTCCAAAACACTTTACTCCAAAAAAACACTTTAATCTGTATGTAATGTGTTCTGTATTTAACATTGCAGGACATTTTACTATTCACAGTATTTATTTATCAAAATGTTTTCTAATAAAGCTTTCTTTTCCTTTCTGAAAATTGAATTAAATAATAATCATTGGTAGAAAATTTGAAAGACATAGAAATATAAGAAAACAGTGATCACAGGCATAATCTTAATATCCAGAGATAGCCCCTGATAACATTTTGTTGAATTTGTTTTCCATTTTCCTATGCATATACTTTTAAACAGTTAAGATTAATCTAGGCAAATAGATTATATCCTACATTTAAAAAATAATTTTATACCATAAGCATCGCCCCATGCCATTTTGCCATGATCTTTGTACACTTAATTTTAAAAGAATACATAATACTCTTATGTAAGCATATCACAGTTTACTTCCTTATTTTCCTATTAGTGGCCATTTAGATTTCTCTATGAGTATAGTTCCTGCTTTCAATAAACAGAGGCTGTATAGAACCCCATGTGATTTTTTTTTCTTCCTTCCTATGCGTGTAACTTGCCATATAACAGTTGCTTCAGTACAATGATACTATTTAGAGAACCGTGCATGAATAACATAACTGGAAATTTGGGGAAAGAACTATGTCTTCCTCTGCCTTATATATTACTGGTAAATAGAGTCATGACTCAGGGAATGATAATGAGTCATTTAATTTGCTTAAAACACTTTCTCTCAGATTCAGTGAAATGGCGAGCTTAAAATTGCTGGCAGCCGAAGATGTTGTAGCTCTTTATATTTAAGGGAGTAGGAATGCTTTCTGCACTGCTTGCCTGAAAATCGGTCATTCCAGAGCATAAAAGGTATAATGACTGTATAGCAGTAGTTGGTATGGCTATAATACCAATAACAATGTGAAACTGAAGAGGTTTCAGAGTTCCAAAGGTGTGCAGACATAGAGATGGGTTTTCCCACAACTTGGTAAATTATAGGAAAACCCATTAAAATGTCTATACAATGAACTTTTCTAGATGGACATTTTCTTGGCAAAAAAGGTCAGCAACATATCTGTTAAAAAAAAGTCATTTATGCCAACAATTTGCTTCCAGTATTGATGAGAGAGAAAAAGTCAAATAACTGGATTAAATGGCTTTTGCAGTTTGACCTCCCGGAACAGGATGAAAAGAAGCCCAAGTGCTCTAAATGCTCAATTATAAAGTACTTTGACGATAAAATGCCCTACCTCAGTCCTAGATATTGTACTCCCATTAAAAGATGAGACAAATACTTTCCATATTAAGAATACTTTTGCTAGGATTTTCTATTGGTTTTAGACATACTGCATTTTCTCATCTACAAAAAGAATCCAAGAAAAGGTAAGCACTCCGGCTTCATTCATACAGTTAGCCTAGGATTCAAGGACTCTTTTTCTTTGCTAAAGAAAGCAATGGACATCAACAGGAAAAGCATGGTCTTAGATGTAAATCTGGGAATTGGACCCTCCCATAGCATAGATAGGAAGGTCTCACAGATGGGGAAGAGGAAAAAAAAAAAGGAACCTTAGTAGGAATGCAGGACAGAAGGAAGAAGCATCCTGGAGAAGTGCTACCATAACACCAGCACTTATAAATATAGGTGCCCAGATAATAGGTGCCCCAGAGGATGGCTCTGACATGCCAGCGCTGGGGAGTACTGCCGATAAAGTGAGTGCTGACTCAGTTTTGGGAGCAGATGGTCAAGCAGGCAGGTGGGTTTCTGAGAGGATGCTCTTGGGCCTTTACACACATTTTCCATGTACCTGGGTTCACAGATGGTAGTACCAACTGGCAAATGAAAAAGATGAAGTTTATATATTTTATGTATTCTTATAAATTATAGAGATCAAAGTTCACCTTGTTATATGTATAAAATTAATTCTCAACACTTGTATATATCACTTAACTCCAATGTATTTACTTAACTGATGATTCTATTTTTATTCAAACATTTTTAGATGTTATAATTTTCTGTATTGTTTTTATAGAGTATTCAAGTTTTTGAATGAGATATGTTTTAGCTTGAGTATTTAAGAGACTGAAAACAAAATTTCCAAAAACAAAGAAAACTTTCCAAGAACAAAGAAACAAAATCTCATTTGGTAGTTAAATTCTCTACAGTTAAACAATTTGAACTAAAAACCAAAGACAATTTTAAAATTCAGAGTGAAATTATTTTTAATTACTAAAACTTTCAAATAAATGGATTGTTGTCATCTATTGCTAAACATATTATTATATAAAACTATACTTTTCCACACTTTTAAAAATAGTTTTAAATATCTAACATTATTTCATATTTTAAGTGTGTGCTTGTTACGTATAGATGTGAATAGAAATGGTGTCATATAAAATACCATAATTTTATTTGAATCAAATATCCTTTATTGACCTTTTATAAAACATGCTTCTAGGAAATGCATGTCTAAGCTAAAATGCTCTCAAGTTATTTACAGTTTCGTTGAGGAGAGGGAACACATACGAAGGTCCTGACCAAGACCTTTTTATGGAGGAACAGAACAAGGGAAAATTAATATAGAGTAGAAAAAGTTTATTTTAAATGATGAGGAAATAGTGAGAGGAGCTGAATTTGCTGACTTATGTGTGATTGACAATGGATTTCCAGCAACGGAAAAAACTGTATAATGTGTATCCTTTCCTTAAGATAGAGGTTCAACATTTGTGATACCAAGCTGCACCGCATCACTCTTTTTTTTTTATTTCTTTTTAAAAATAATTTTTAATTTTCAATGAGAGTTGACATACAATATTGTATTAGTTTCAAGTATAAAACATAGTGATTAGACATTTATATAACTCACAGAGTGATCATCCCTGTTAATCTAGTACCCACCTGGCATGAAATTGTACATAGTTATTACAATATTATTGACTATATTCCCTATGCTGTACGTTACATCCCCCCAACTACTTTGTAACTACCAATATGTGCTTCTTAATCTCTTCTCCTTTTTCACCCATCCTTCAACTCCATTCCCATCTTACAACCACCAAAATGTTCTCTGTATATGTACGAGTTTGTTTCTGTTTGTTAATTTTGTTCTTTAGATTCCATATATAAATGAAATCATATGGCATTTGCCTGTCTGACTTACTCCACTCAGCACAATACCTTTGAGGTCCATCCAGGTTGTTGCAGATGGTGAGATTTCATTGTCTTTTATGGCTGAGTAATATTCCATTGTATATATGTACCACCGACTCTTTCTCTTATTTCTTCCATCCAGCTTCCTTCACATCTTGGCCGTTGTAAACGATGCTGTAATGAACATATGGGTGCACAGGCCAATTCTCTTTAACCATCACTTGAGAAACAAAAAGATCATTCTGAAGGGATTCCACATTGTCAATATAAACGATGCCATTTATGTACCTTGAAAATTCTATCATAATAGGAATGTATTATGCAGTTGAGACCAAAGAAGTAGGCTTTATCTCATTGGTTCTCAACTCAGGGATTTTGCTCCTCCAGGAAACATTTGGTAATGTCTGGAGACATTTTTGTTGTCACAGCTGGGGAGGGGAAACTACTGGTGTTTAGTGGATAAAGGGCAGGGATGCTACTAAACATCCTATAATGCACAGAACAGCCTCCGGCAACAATCGTTTTGCCCAAAATATCAATAGTACCGAGGAGGAGGAATTTATCTCCACATATATCTGTTAAATGCTTAAAGGAAATATTGGTTCAAAAGAAAAGATTGGCCAGAAAAGTTAAGGGAGTTTGTAATACAAGAGATTAGCCTGTTTGGTATTCACATGTACATTTTAGATAAAATTAAATCACTTTTAAAAAAAGTTTTTGAGTCCTTCTTCAGTTTAACCCCATTTGGAATTAGTTTTCAAAAACTCCCTGAAAATATACCTTTTACTCTGGTCAGGTGAATCTCATCAGTGTCTCACAAATAGGGTAATGTTGTATTTAATACCATGTCATTATTTCCATTGTTCTTTTAACCTTCAACTACTTCTTTTTTCCTACACCTTTTCTTTCTATCTATTAAAACGTTTTACACCCTCTGATAGTTGGGTAAAATGCCTTTTCTACTCCCCATCCCCAAACACTGAGATAATGAACACGTTTATTATCTCTGCCATATAATTTAACATTTAATCACTGCCTATTGGCTTTTGCTGTTTTAGGTCTTGCTTTTTATCTAGATTATATGTTCTGGAGGGTAAGAACCAGGCACCATTTTTACACTCTATGATTCTTTTGCTGTTTTACACCAGCATATACAATACACAGACCAGCATATACAAACAAGCATATACACATATACAGACCAGCATATACAGAAATGTTCATTAAACTCTCGTTATTTTATTCATTTATTCCTTTAGAGTGATAGGAAAAGAAGGAATGAAGAAAGATACGGAAGAATAGGATTCAACCAAGAAAATATAGGCCTTTCAACAAGTTCAATAAAATTTTTTTCAGTGGTCTTTGCTCAGATGTGTTTTGTCTGTCTTATAATTTAATCTAATTAACTTCCATTTTATCTCAGCCTGTACTTACTGTCTCAGCCTGTACTTACTGATGTTGAAATAAGTTACTATTTTCTAAGAAATACCAAGCAAGTAAGAAGCTATCATTTTCTATATGCTCACTGGGAAGTGCGGCCCTGAATCTAACAATAAAGGGTGGTGGCTACAGTCGGTCTCTAGAGACAGACTACCTGGGTTTGAATCCTGGATTATCCACTTATTGACTGTGTGAAATTGGACAGTTAACTTTTCTAACTCAGGATGTTTCATCTATTATATAGTAATATTAGCAGTGCCCAGTTCAGATGTTATGATGACTAAAATGAGATAATTGATGCGAAGGGCTTACTTAGAACAGTGCGAGGCAAAGAATGAGGGCTTAGGAAATGTTAGATAGCCTCATTACTAAAAACATAACATAATCCTGTGATCCCTCAAGATCTTATCTGTTAACATGACCTTAGATCTAAGATCTTCAAATCATCTTAGCATTTCAAACATGTTATAATGCCCATTAAATGAAATTATTTTCTTTTTCAGTTACTCAAGAAGTAACATTACAGTTCCCTGTGCTTTATATTGGGCAGATTCACATCATTTTCAAATGTATTTTACATTTTTAAATCTATCCAACCTAAAAAATCTAAGCTAAGGAATAAAAATGTTCTTAATCTCACATACTATAAATCTGCTTTTGTGTGTTCGTAAACACTGGGTTCATGGTGAAATAAATTAGCGCTGTAAAGTACACATATGTCAACAATTACTGAGCACAATAATTTAAGGCCTGATTCACTAAACTTTCCTTTGGCCAATAGGCACTCTTGCACAAGAAATGTGATTTAGGGGCAAAAAGGACTGAAGTATAAATATCACTCTGACTCCATCTTTCATATTCCAAAGTGCTATAACTTTTAGAGTACTATTTCCTACACTTATGGCATACCCAATTAGCTCCCTCCCACCAACATTTATTTATGTCATCATTTTTCCTGAATTAGTTCTGATTTATAAATAAGCATGCTTGTTGAAAGCAAAGTAGAAATGTGATTTAACCCAAGATAAGAAAAATGTGTAGGTTTAGTTTATTAAAACTTGTAATGAGCATTGGTGAAAAAAAAATTCACCTACACAATAAATGGCAAAGTGTTTAAACTTTACCTGCTTGATTTAGAAGGGTAATTATTTCAGAATCTATTCTTCTGTTTTTAAATGTAAAACTTCAATTGACAAATACTGACTTCCAGGGGTGTAACACAAAACTTTTCAACATGGCTGGAATATCCCACTTCCTAATATTTCACCTGGATTAACTCTTTTTTAATTTATGGAAATCATTTTAAAAGTATGACTCTATGGAAAAGTATTTATATGTTAGAGACAAACAGCACATATGCATTGCTTCATATTATAAAAGGAAGGAGAGGACATCACTATATTATTCTAAAGAATACTTGAAATAAGCAGTAGGTTAGTCTAAGTTCACAATTTAGATAATAGATTCTTCATAGATTCTTCCCCCTCACTACAAACCAAACAAGCAAATAAACATACAACAGGAACAGAAAATAAAATGATTGACAGGTGTGGAATTTATTGTTATAGTTCTTTAGTACCAAGAGAATTGAAAAGTCTAGCTTAGTACTCCGCCAACCAGACCAGCAAATATATGTTAATTCATGTCTGTTATTGATAAATGCAAATGATTGCAATAACCTCTTTATTTTCAGTCATTCCCTACCTCTAGTCTATGCAGTATGTTTCCCCTGAATTACTGTGTTTCCCTGAAAATAAGACCTAGCCCAGCAATCAGCTCTAATGCATCTTTTGGAGCAAAAATTAATATAAGACCTAGTCTTATTTTACTATAATGTAAGACAGGGTCTATATAATATAATGTAATATAATGTAATATAATGTAATATAATGTAACATAATGTAACATAATATAACATAACACTGGGTCTTATATTATTTTTTTGCTTCAAAAGGCACATTAGAGCTGATTGTCAAGCTAGGTCTTATTTTCGGGGACACACGGTATTTTCCCTGGAAATGCTGATTTAATTTCACTCTTCCGCTCTAAATATTCATGGCTTATTGATTGTGTGATCTTGAAAAAGTTACCCTTCCTGATTCTCAGGTTTCTCATCAGCAAAATCTCTTATAAGAGTTTAGTGAGATAATGTATTTGAACATAGTAGAAACTAAATAAATGTAAGCATAATATGAATCTGAATGATTTCTGTTTTTAAGAGAAGCATGTTAACCTGGCTCATGAGAAATTCAATTAGGCAGAAATCCAATAGAATTTGCATAAATTCTGAGTTGTACTGAGTTGTATGATAATGACCTCTTATAGGTCTCCTTTTCCCCAGTTTCTCTAACACCAATGGTGTTGATACTATTTGCAGATCAGTATTTTTTAAAAAACAATGTCCCTAAAGGTGTCACTTCTTTAGATAAAAACCTTCCTTGGTTTTAAAATGCTTAAGAAATGAAGACAAACTCTTATTAATTTAAGGCCCTCTACAATACAACCCACTTGCAAATACATGCCTTCTTTCTGAATTTTGGTACTAAAATGAATAAAGTAAATAAACAAGAAAACATTATACATATATTTAATATCCAAGATGACATTGAGAAAAGGGAAGTCTGGTGTGAACATCATATCTGAGTTGTTACACTGATGCTTTAACATAATTGGTCCATAGAGACCACAAATTGAAAATTGACTTTAAACTGAAAATTAATCTAACAATACTACTCATATAATTCACAGACAGGAATTCTGGCACGTTCAAAGAATACTGCATATGCGAGAGAATTTGATCACATTTAATAGCGGTCATTTACATTAAGTCAACCCAACTCTTATATGGCCTGATTTGCCTTTTGGCATATCTTTTACACATATAAGTTCTGAGTGTGTTTATTGAAGGAGCAAGTGACGGTACGAACATTCTGGATCGTAGTGATTTAATTATCTTACTCTTACATATAACTCAAGATTATTTGCAATTGAATCCAAAAACTTCTCTCCTAATTTTTTTTGACAAGAACTGAATTTATTAATCTAACCTCAACCAAGTGCCAGATATAATGCTAAGCACTGGAAATGAAAATTAATAATAAGGCAAAGTCCTTGCCTAAAGGAGCTTATGGTCAAGTGGAAAAGAAAACGCAAAGTTTGAGATTTATAGGGGACTTGTCTGAGGAAGTCATCAATCAAGATGTTGTGTTGAAGTTTAGAAGACAGAGATAGGGGAGTATTGTGTGAGGAAGATATGAAGTCTCTGGGCCACTGAAGTATTTCAACAAAGATCTATGAATGTTGACACTACTTTTGCTTGCAATTTTTTATTTTTTTCTCAAATTGTCCTTATTCCCAATTCCCTTTTTTGGTTACTAGTCTACCTAAAAAAACCATCGGATGTGAATTTCAGAAGTATCGTTTCCCCTGTCTAAACTTACTAACGGAACTGATGATTTTTGTAACTAAGGTTGTTGTAAGCAGGACCTTAAAATTTTGTACTTCTTTTCATATTGAGGATTCTTTTTTGTCAGAAATGTTTCTAATAAAATAATATTGCAGATTGGAAAGAATTGTTACTTCTGAGGAATTTAAGGGGGTAAAGAGAGGGAAAACCTCACTTCTTATTTTACCTACTTCTATATATTTATGATTATATAAACTTTTGTGATTAAAAATAAGTTAGAAAGTACACATAATACAAAAGGGAGTGGAGGTCTATTGGTTTGAGACCACATTCAGAAAACTGAACCAACCTAAAAACACTGATACTAACTTCTCTCATTTGAAAGCAAAATGGCCATGATGCTTTGGCAAGTATGGAGAAAATGAAATATGAACTTACAGTCCAACAATAGATAGTATAGAAGAAATGGTTGAGTACGGTCTACACAACCAATTAATAAAACTACCACCAGAATAACCAAGTGGTTGAATAGACTTAATTATGTTTTCTCAATGCTTGAATATAAATACACATTTTACAAGTTTATTTTTAAATGCTTAAGGAGTTATGGGGAAAGGAGGATGTAGAATATTAACTGTGTGTCTATTATCCATTGCCTTCAGACTCACAGCATTGTCATTGTACCTAAATATATAATATGGTCATTGCTAACTTATAATAACAGAATGGACTTATAGGAAATTAATGTCGATAACTCTTCTTTGTAAATCATTATCTAAATCTGGTGCAATTAAAAGTATTTTAAATAGATTACTAAAAAATAAAACAGATTATCCACCATGTAATTATTATTCAGAGGAGAAAAAACTGTAATGATGTAAGTCTTGCATTTTCCTTAGCCTCTCAAACCTTGTTCCTCTAACTATAATAGAAGTAGTTTAAACGTTAAAGTTGGAAGTCAAGGTGCAGGAAATGTGGAAGATGTAATTAGAAATTGCCTCCCTCCCCAATTTGGCTCCATGCTTGTCTTTCAAACAAAAGCTTCCCCTCTAAACTGTTCTACAGGTTACTAAACATTTAATGAGCAGCTACAATTGTAGCTATCGGGTTGTTGGGAACACATACAATCATTGCTTTCAAGAAACTTGCAGATGCTGTATTTACCAGTTTGTCTCAGAACTAATCTTTCTTTCTTCGGGGATTCTTTCATCGATATGTTCTTTAAAATGAATCAGCAACCACATTTCTTGCCTTTTGACTACAGCATTGCTCCTATCCTCTATATCTTTTATTCTTAGTTTTCTGATTGTGAACTAACTCTCTTCATTCAAAATGTTGTCTTAAAGGTATGTCAGTTTGTTTCTGGATTCCATTCTGTTCTATAAATCTAATTGCTTATCTTGACACCAATTCCATGCTATCTTAACTTCTGAGTTAAGAATAATTCTCAATATCTGGTAGAATAAGTCTTAATGTTTATTACTCTGTTTTCCTTCCAGATAGTCTTAGCTTTTGTAGTCCTCACATTTATATATGAATGTATATATAAAGTTTTAGATTCACCTTGTCACCATTCAATAAAAAAAGTTAAAAATTTGAGTAAGATTTCACTTAATTTATACATTTTATCTGCAGAATATTGACTCTAGACTATCTCTGTAGACTATTTAGCATTATCTAAATACACAATCATGTTAACTGCACATACTAATAGTATTATATTTTCCTTTTCACCACTATACATGTAATTCATTTTTCCTGTCCTATTGCACTGGCTAGGTCTTCCAGGACACAGCCAAATAGAAGTCATTGATATCAGTTTCCTTGCCTTGTGCACAAATGCTGAGTGAAAAGAGGCTTTTGCTCTTTTTTCATTAAATATGAAGTCTGCTACATACTATGTAATATAATTTTAATAGATTAAGGACATTTTTTCTATTCTTAAATTGTTTAGACTTTTTTTAAAATCATGTATCAGTGTTGAATTTTATCAAATGTTTTTTCTTTATCTATTGAGTTATTCATATTTTTGTTGTCTTATGTTAATGTATTGAATTAAATTGATTAATTTTGAATGTGAAACCATCCTTGGATTCCTGGAATAAATTCCATTTTATCATTTCTTTATGTATTCTTTTTATAGATTGCTTAATATAATGTTAATATTTTTATAATTTGAATTTATGTTCATGAGAATGATTGACCTAAAATTTTCTCTTTCTTTAATATTCTTTTCACATACTGGTATCAAGGTTGTGCCAGATTCATAAAGCTAGTTGGAAAGTGTTTACTATTTTTCTATTATTTGACAAAATTAGTTTACATTTTATTTAATCCTTCTATGTTCAGAAATGGTGAAATTGGTGTTATATATTCAGTATATGTATAGAAGAATTTACCTCGGAACCCAGCTAGGCCTTAAGTTTTCTCTATGATAAACTCTTGATTTTTGTGATAATATTGCACTATTTGGACTTTCTATTTTTGAGTGTGTTACTTATATGACAGTGTGGTTTTTTTCTGGGAATTTTTTCAATTCATTTAAATTTTCAAACTTATTTGCCTAAACCTGTCCTTTGACCTATTACTATCTGGAGGATTTGTTAATGACATCCACTGTTTCATTTCTGATATTAGTAATTTGTGTGTGTATGGTGTGGGTGCAGAAGGAGGTGGTAGAGCTTTAATCAGTTCCATTAAGAGTTTATTAGGATTTTAGCTGTTTTAAAGAACGTATATTTGGTTTGTTCATTTTCATATTGTGTTTGTTTTCTATTTAATTATATTCTGCTCATCTTTATTGTGTCCTGATTTCTAATTTCTTTAAAAATAATGTGATTTGTATACCCCTAATTTTTTTATGTATATCCTTATACAATAGATGTTCAGTTTTTCTTTTTCATAAAGATTTAATTTAGGGTTTTATATATATATTTCTATCAAGCCCCATTTTACCTGCATGCTCTAAAACCCTATATGTGATATTTTCATTATCATTAAGCCCAACATATTTTATAAAATTGACTCAGTTTTCTTCTTTGTCTTACAGGTAGCCCATAATTGTATTCCTTAATTTATGAATATTTGGGCATTTTTGAGCCCTCTTTAGTTAATTATTTTCAGCTTAACTCTCCTACGTATTAGTCAGAGAAGGTGCTTTGCAAGGCTTTATTCATTTGATATTTCTTGAGGTTTGCTTTATCATCCAGATGTTAATTTTGACTACTGTTCTATATACTTTAAAAAGATGAATATATATTTACTACTTTTAATGCTCTTTATTTCATTTTCTCAATATCAGTGCCCCCATCTCTGATCATTTTCCTCCTATCTGAAGAATTCCCTATAGTAGTTCTTTTAGTGTAGGTCTATTGGTAATATATTATTTTAGTTTTTGTTTTCTTTCTCAAACATCTGTAATTTGCTTTAATTTTTAAGACACAATTTCACTTGATTTAAAATCACAGGCAGGCAAGATTTTTTTTTTTTTTCATGTTAGCACCTTAAAATATCATTCCCCTATTTTCTGGCTTCCATTATTTCTGTTGAGAAGCCTATAGTCTATTTTGTGATCATTGGAGGGTAATATGGTTTCTTTCTCTCTGTCTGCCTTTGAATTTTCTCTCAGATTATAGTATTTATTAGTTTGTTATATGGGCCTAAGTGTAGTGTTCTTTTTACATTTACTGTCTTGTGATTACAGAGCTTCTTTAATATGTGGCTTTATAGTTTCATCAGTCCTGAAAAGTTCTGCCCCATTCTCTCTCTCTTTTTTTTTCTCTTTCCGGGACTCCAATTATATGTACATTATAATTTTTCACCTGGCCTCAGATATCTTTTATGCTCTTTTTTACATTTTCCATCATTTTTTCTCTCTAACTTGATCCCGTATCATTTTTTTAATTAAAGTTTTTTGGGGTGACAATTGTTAGTAAAGTTACATAGATTTCAGGTGTACAATTCTGTATTGCATCATCTATAAATCCTATTGTGTGTTCAGCACCCAGTGTCAGTTCTCCTTCCATCACCATATATTTGATCCCCTTTACCCTCATCTACCACCTCTCTCCCCCCTTATCCTCATGCAACTCAACAACAAAAAACAAACAACCCAATTGAAAAATGGGCAGATGACCCGAAGAGACATTTCTCCAAAGAGGACATACAAATGGCAAATAGACATATGAAAAAATGCTCAACATCACTAATCATCAGAGAAATACAAATAAAAACCACAATGAGATATCACCTCACCACAGTTAGAATGGCTATCATCAACAAGACAAATAGTAATAAGTGTTGGAGAGGCTGTGGAGAAAAAGGAACCCTCATACACTGTTGGTGGGAATGCAGACTGGTGCAGCTGCTATGGAAAGGCAGTGTAGAGGTTCCTCAAAAAATTATGAATAGAATTACCATATGACCCAGCAATCCCTCTCCTGGGTATCTACCAAAAAAATCTGAAAACATTTATCCATAAAGACACGTGTGCTCTAATGTTCATTGCAGCTTTATTTCAGGTGGCCAAGACATGGAAACAACCAAAATGTCCTTTGATAGATGAATGGATAAAGAAGTTGTGTTATATATACACAGTGGAATACTTTTCATCAGTAAGAAAAGATGAAATAGGACCATTTGTGACAACATGGATAGATCTTGAGATTATAATGCTAAGCAAAATAAGTCAGACAGAAAAAGCAGAGAATCATATGATCCTGTATCATTTTAACTGAACTATCTTTCTGTTTACTAAGCCTCTCTTCTGGTCTATCTAATTTACTGTGATTCCCGTCCACTGAGATCTTAATTTAACATATATATATATATATATATATATATATATATATATATATATATATATATATATATATATTTAAATATCTAGAATTTGTTTTATTTTATTTATTTGTTTTTTAAATAGATTCCAGGGCTCTGGTAAGATTTTCTATTTTGGTACCTATTTTCTTAAGCTTATTAGTCATAATTATTTAAAATCCATATCTGATAACTTAAAATATCTGGATTACAAGTTGCCTTACTTTTTTATTCACTGGGTTTTGGATAAAATCATCCTTGTCAATAAGTGGGTTGTTTCCCTTTTCACAATGACAATCAATGCCACAATAAACATCTTGATACATGTCTTCTTGTGCTCATGTGTAATAATTTAGAATGAGTATAAGTACAATAGAATTGCTGGATAAATTGATCATGCACATTATAACTTTTCTAGAAACTGACATTCCCACCAAGCATATATTTTCCATTTTTTTCCTGATCTCAGCAATGTTTGTTATTTTCAGACTTTTAAATTTTGTGATGTGTGATGTGTTTTATTATAGTTTTTCCACAAATCATGTTACATTCTTAGTAATTATGTTCCTAAAGATTGTCTTTTTCTTGCAAAACTGTTTAGATAAATTCATACTGGCTAATGTGTACTTAATATATTTTGTTTGTGGTTGTATAAATTTCATTAAATTTGCTCCTTTTGTTTTTATTATTAAATTATATTATTTTCTTAATTCACTAAAATTAATCCATAGCTCAAAAATGGTTTATTGAAGGGTGAAGTGACAGCAGAAATCATAATAATCATATTTAAAGCTAACATTGAAAGTACAAATAGAGAACTAGTAGATAAAATATGACTTAATATATGATGGAATAAGTAAATCCGAATGTAACAATTTACATGAGTGGAAGAAAAGGAGCGATATTACTAATAGGAATCATAACCTCTGGATATTGAATTTTATAAGGTTATATTCCATTTTCCCCTTTCTTCCATTGCTTTGTCCGACGAGAATATGGCATCAGGATTTTTTAAATAGTGGTACAAATGGATAGATTGTCAAGAATTTGAACTTTTTTCTAATATTTTTTTATTCTCTATTCACTTTTCCCTACTAAGTCTTAAGGTCGTTATGCTATGTTGGTACTTGGTATTTACCAATATTTTATAGATAGAATTATCACCAAGATTGTGAACCAAAGAGAAAGCAATAGTTTTAAAACCACTGCTTGTCTCCTTGAGTAATTATTCTCCATGAATTACCTAGTCTAGCCTACAAATTGATTAAACTATTTTGATGCAAATGAAAAGAAATTACTTCAGATATTTCTTCTATACGCACCTTTTTCTAAGTTTACTTATGGAGAAACAATGGATTGATTATGAAACTATTTCATCTAAATTTGTTCCAAGGGCTCTAACTGCATATGAAGAAAAAAAAGGTAGTGCAATGTTATTTTAAGTGTAGTATTATTTTAGATGATTTACCTTGTATCAAGCAGTATTTAAATACCTGTAAAAAGTACACATTTTCCCCTTCTTCCAAGCCAGTCAGTGCTGAGTAATGTTGAAAGATTCCTCAGAAGCATGTAGCTTTTGCATGCTGAAATCTACTTCTTATTTTCATGCTCCCTGATTTCACTTGATGTATTCCTTGGCCTTCTTTTCAAATATATTTGTGTTGGGAAAGAAGCCAGTGGTATTAGTGCATGGAAACCAGGTAGCTGTCAGAAGGACTGCGGCAGCATGTCTAATTTTGCTATATTAAACCTGTCACAAAACGTTAAGTAAGAGATTACAGGAAGTATGCATAGAGCACATGGTTTATAACTTAATAAACTTGTAGTGTTGAGAACAAGCTAAGACCTCTCTCTTTTATCTTCTTTTCCATTTGGCTTCACCAATCTCTTTAAACCATTGTTAGAAGAATGGGTGAAACAGTAAAAATTTTTCATGACCACAAAAAAGGTCGCTCCCAAGTTACAGTCATGCCAACAAGTCAGTCAGAAATACTTGAGAAGCTAAAAAAGATTTTTTTAAAGATTTTCTTTTCAATCCACACAAATATCTATTTCATATGCCATGAAAGTATAATGAATCCTTATAATTGCTGATGTCTAAATATATATTTTTTAATTTCCTAGAATCAGATTCTTAGTGCAGCTAGTTTTTATTGTACAAACCAAAGAACATACCGATTAAAAAAAAAATTAAGGACAGAAACTCTTGAGCTTAGAACTAGGTAGGACTTGCTGACTTTTTTTTTTTCCTTAATGAACACTGGTGGATCTAAGTGTTGTGGTGCCTGAAGCATATACAATTTGGAGGGCACTGTTTGAGAAACAGAAAAATAATTTACTAATTTAAAATTTGGTACAAGAGTGAATATGTAATTAGTGTGAAAGAAATCACAATGTACGAAGTATAAAAAGCTAAAAGATACTGCAAAAATTGCAAAAATAACATCATATTTTTATGAAGTAACTATCTCATACATCTTTGGTCACGTACTTTGGTACCTACCATGCGACAGGCTCTATATGGTGGGCTTGGAATGGCTAAAGGTCATTTTGTTCCCTCTGATCCTTTCAGTGGTCCTTTTTAGCCTTGGGAGTCTAGCACACAATAAGCACAAAGAAATATTTTTAAAGTAAGTGTGGTCTAAGAAATGACTTTAAAAAATGACTGTTTCTGCTCCCCTACCTTATAAATTCTGTAGGTTCATCAAGGCCACGTAGATCAACTGAAATAACCGAAGCATTGTGAATCGGATTAATATATGACATTCCGTATGATATGAAGAATTTTCTGCACTAGGAAAACAAAACCTAATGAAGACATATTATTGAAGACATTTAAAGTAATTTAGCCTCTGAAGAAAAAATGACACAAAAGGAAAACAATTGTATGACTCTTTTTTCAATAAATGTATTTGCTTTTTAAAAATATGAGTGAGGCCAGAGCCTCCATCCTCCACATGGGAATCCTAAAAGCAAATGTCAGATGCAGCAATTAGGAGCCATGATACAGCCTTTACCCAGAAGGCAGATATTGAAACAGAGTGTTCACGTGTGGAAAACTAAGCTAAAATGCGGTCGGGTCAGCTGGAATGTAAGTAGGAGAAGCTCACATAGGCTGCCTGAAAGGCAATAGGGAGAAGATCAAAGACAGACATGCACCAAGGTCAGGTGTAGTGGAAACAAAAGAGGCAATGGAGGCAGGTAAGGCATAGAAAAAGGATGTGTAGCCATGTAATCCTAATAGCAGAGAGGTCTGTGCTGGCAGTTACTGGCATGTATCTCTTAACAAGCTGAAATCTCTAGAGTGGTTCTCAATGACATGGGAGTCAGGCAAGTGCAGTCCCAGAATTGCAGATGTTGCATAGCTTTTAGTCCAGTAATACTCTTCAGTGGTACTTCTTCTTTGGGGTAACTCAGGATCTCCCAGAAGTTTACAATTATTAGAGTCATTCTTCTTTCTCTCCCCTCCAAAGCTAAAGTACAGGTCTCTCAATGTTTCTTCCCTTTATAGGGTGACCTACTGTTTCAGATTGCCCAGGTTTGCAAGGGTTCTTCAGATCCAGGACTTTCAGTTTTACAATTAGGAAAGTCCAGTCAAACCCAGATGAGTTGATAACACTAATTGTGGGCTAAATAATTTTGCAACTTAATTCTCATTTCACAAAAAGGTGGTGACAGGGGCCAACTCACACTCTGAAGACTCGACTTCCAATCCCATGTATCTTTCACTACACTTTGTCCTTATTATGATTATAAAGTACCTTTCTTAGAAGATTAATTTAATAAATGTGCTGGAATTTATTTTCACATTTACATCTGCAATGTATGTACAGAGACCTAGGTTGATAACAAAAGTATATTATTTTATGAAAGAAAGACTTTGGATGCTAATATAAAGATTTTGGGTGTTATTTCACAATTGTACTCTTTTGTACACAATTGGTGTGTGTGTGTGTGTGTGTGTGTGTGTGTGTGTGTGTGTGTGTTTAAATTACAGTGCTCTGACTGGGGCAAAATGAAATTTATCACTAGATACTCAGACACCATGAAACAAAAATCCTCATTCTGATAACGACTCAATTTTCTTGGAGTGGCACTGCCATGAAAATTGAGCCATTGAGCTACTGAGAAAAAACATTTTCTGAGTGCTAAAGCAAAGTAGATCTTATGAAACCCATAAATTAACATTTGGAATAAGATTAATGGATCATAATCTCACTCCATTGTACAAATTCAATCCTCTATTTCACATACAAACTGAAATAATTAGGAGACTCCAAAAGCCCATCTCACCTTAGAAATGCTAAGCCTCTGGTGGGGTTTATTTTATACCAGCATTTACAACTATGTGTGTGTGATGCAAGGTCAGGGGACTGGGAGCTGCATGGATGTCAAGTTGGTCTTCCTAAGGGGTAAGAAAAAAATTACGTATTTTCAACCTAACTGGATGTCTGTACATGATGGGGCTCAGCATTTTGGGGGTCTTAGCATTTCAAATATGAACTCTTTGTGTTGAGATTTTATTGAGTAGTCCTCTTATATTTCTTTGCCACGTGGTTAGCATTGGAAAAAAAAAAATGCAATCCAGCACAGTGAAAGCTGCCAAAGTATTTCTGAGAGAATGTGAGTTGTAAAGTAATCATGAATTATTGATTGTGATCATCCATAGCCCAATAAATGACGTAGAAGAGCTATGGGGATTAAGGCTTATATTCATCAATGTGTTGACTTGCATGTTCTCAGCATGATATGTAGAGAGGAGCATTGGACTGGGCAATGGGAGACCTGACTCCCAGTCTGTTCATCTTGATTGAGACCTTACTATATTTGAGGCATCGTACTAGGTGCCTTTATATTAATCATTTTATTTCATTCCCACAACAATTCTACTAGAAAGTATTTCCCCACAGAGAAGGACACTGAGGGTTAAAGAGTGTAAACAACTTGCCCAAATGTACACAGTGGCTGAGCCAGGATTCAATCTCAGGCCCCAAAGTCCACCAGAATTCTTTCTCTGTAAATAAATCTCTTAATACATAATATGGGGCTACACGTTAGCTAGCTTACACATCGTATGCTAGGTGAAGATAAGATATGCTAACACTAAAATAGGAATAATTTTAAATGCTGTATGTATTTAATAGAAACTTTAAAAGCCATTACAATGATTGGTTGGGAAGACAGTATCTTTTTTATTAAGATGAGTGAAAAAAGCAGGATACAAAAGTATATTTATACTGTGATTAAAATTAAGTTAAATAACATATTTATTTAAATCAAAACTGGAAATGTAAAATACCAATATTGTAACAGTATCACTTTAGAATGGTAGGATTACAAAAACTTTATCTGACTTTTGTATAATGTTGTAATATTATTTTAATGATGTCAGTATAGTTGCAAATTTTTTTTAAAAATTGGAATAAGAGAATACTGCAGGAAAGTACCCAACATTCTAGGAACGTGTCAGAAACATAAAGTGAGATTATTATTGTAAGCAGAGTCCAATTAGAAATTGCACCTATAGTAGAGTCCCAAATTTCTGAAATGAAGTCTATTTCAAGTGTCAGGTGAACTACAGAAGTAGGTGTTTTAGTCCACAGATTAAAACAATAATGTATTATCATTAGCCCCTTTTAGTCTTACCAGTGATAAATATTAAAGGGTGTGATCATTCATACTGAAGGAGTAGGCCCTCTGTGAATATTAATGATTGACTGATTGACAACATGACACATTTTTTTTTTCCCCTAAAACATGCATCTACCGCCTGTTTTCTTATAACCATGACCAGAACCTGGACCAATTAATGTATCTTTGTGAGATTATCACTTTCTCACTGAAGAAATTTTATTCAGTCATGTGTGTTTAATATTTCATCTTTTCTCATGGACTCTCCTAACTTTGAATTCATAGAAGACAATTTGTTACCATCTGTAATTTAGTTTGATTAGTATTTCACAGGAAGAATCACCTGGAATTTGTTAACGATGACTAATTAAGTTAATATCAGTCTCTAATAAATTCGCCATAAAAATAAAGCTTTGGTAAAATGTTTTGAATTTTAAGTAGATCTGTATGATTCTCACGTATAAAAGTAAATAAGTTGGACAACAAATATAAGATTATAGAGTAGTAGACATTTTAAAACTCCACCAATCTATGTCATCTCTCAATAATATAATTAACAATAACTAACCTTTTGAGGTAGGAATTATTATCCTCATTTAAGGATGAAGAAACTTACACTCATTAAGCTTAAGCAAACCAGGTATGCCCAGCTTCAAAAATTATACTCTTAAGTACAGTTCAAGACCACGTCTAAAGCAATCACCTTGGAAAGCTGGTGAAATTATGTTGCCATCACTCAAAGTACTGCTCTTCTTTTCGTTGCTTTCATAGAACCTTAGGAGGAACACAAAAATCAGCTTCTGTTACTGCATTGGCCTACTGCTCTATTCTAACCAAATTTTATCAAACCTTTGGCTTTTTCCAAAAATCTAAACTATCCATGAAGAATAAAGATCCCACCTCAATGAATAAAAATCTACTCAAGTCTGATCTGAAAGATAATGTTAAATATTTTGAATAATGTCAATAGTGTGAAAGTCAACATACAGTCTCCAAAGGTGAAAACTTTTACAGCAACAGACCCACTTGGAAGTTTGTGCTTGATTTGTGAAGTAGCTAAATGGTTGGCATAAATGTTTGTAGATTCCTTTTGAAAATATAGGTATTAAGATTCTCTTTGATGAAATATATATTATATTGAGATTAGTGCTTGTTTGAAACCCTTTAAGGAATAAATTGTATAATTGATTCATACTTAAACTAAGCATGCAATTCAGTAAAATTGCTGTTAATATTCTTCCCAGGAATCATGCCACTATGGATCCATTTCTCTGCACTATTCTCCTCTTCACATTTTTCTATCTTGTTACCAAAGATTTTATGAAATATTTAGGAAAACACCTACCTGAGCCCTGATGAATTCTCTTTTCAGAATATTTCTGATACATCCCTGTGTAAAAACTAGTTTACACACTACGTACGAGGAATGCTTAGGAAAAGAAATGAACACTGTTAACTAAAGTCATTTTGAATGAACTCATGAAGAACTTGGGATTTAAATTGTACGTTTGAGTATTTGAAGGACTAAGGAATTTATGGGTTCTTAATAGAAGAGTTAACACATTTTATAACTTTAGTCTACCCACCAAGCCAAAATGTTTAATATGCTTGAAAAATCAGGATTGCCTTCCATTTGGATGGCATAACACGTGCATGCCCCCCATCTTTATTTTTAACATATCCCTTTTTGAAAATGGTGAAGTCTGAGAACTTTTAGTAACGAAACAGCTTATGGTTTTGCCCCATAATAATAAATAAACAAGTAAATAAGAAAAAAAGAAATAGTGTAAGCATCTACTTAGAACATGACTGTCTACTATTCTAGAATTACCAGCTACATCAGAGAATAAATCCTCGATTTATATATCTATATGCAAGGATGAAGATACAGTCTTTGCTTTTATTACTAAAAATTAGGAATAAATATTTGAATGGTACGAAAGTGTAGGACTTCAAGACTTCTTCAAAGCTTATAAATACAACTGTGAAATGAATTTTTGTATTTAAAAAGTCTGCTTATAATTAAGGTACATGTCACAGTTTGACTGCCAGGATAGATTTTGGACCTGTGAAAGGCCGACTGCATCAAAGCTGTACACATTGTGTCCCCAAAGTGGGTGCTGCTATTTGACACATTGAAAGAGTCTCCTATATGAAGGGTGGTAGTGATGGCAATGTGACTCAAGGTTTTGTTTTGTTTGGGTTTGGTTTGGGTTTCTTAATACTCAACTCATCTCCCCATTTATCATAAACATCTCCATTTCTTGAGTTTGGTTAGCTGCAAGACAAGCAAGAAAACAAAATCACCAGAATCATTTTGACTGCTGAGAAAATGAGCAACACTGGCTGTTAAAAGCTGTTAATTGTAATTTACAAAAGAGAATCCCTTATCTTTGAAAGTTCACTTGGTTGAGCAACTCATTCTTCCTGGGAGGGATTAATGCTTAATTAGAAAAAGATGCTAAACAATCTGATGTGCCTCCTGAATGAAAACCTTACCTTAGTTTTAAATATTCTTAACAAGGTAACATGCTAATTATTTAATGAATGATTTGTGCTGAGAACTATAGATATGTGTTAAAATAGCAGTGCTTATCGCGTTTGGCACAGCTCCCAGAAATCAGTGCACTGACTGTTCTGGGACTTGGTGCCAAGCCTGTTTTTTGTTGTGCTTTGTGCTTGGTTTTGTTTTCCCACCTTTGAGTGTAAATATGTTTGTCAAGCTACACTGCTGGGAGGGGAAGCAGAGAGGACCAAGGTGGGTAAGCCTGGTGGTCAAAGAGGTGAGGGTCGGGGAAGAACAGAGAGAAGGAGAAGGAAGCCAGGTCATCTTACTTTTGGAGTATGACTGCATTGTACTTACAAATACCTGGAAATAGCTGTACTCTCCTAGCTGTGAGATATAAGGAAGTTAGAAAGAGTAGCATGTACACATTAGAGAAAGGTAACAAGGCATTGCAAGCCCAACTTCACACTTTGCTTGTCTGTCAGGGGTTTTCTGCTCCACAACAATACCCCAATGTTTTGGTAGGGAAACCCCAGTTCACTTAGTAAGTGAGAGGCATGGGTGGAATGCCAGGTATGTCTACAGAGCAAAGCAGTGCAGGCAGGCTGACGCCAGGAGAGAATAGGCAGGTACCTATTGAGTTACAGGATTTCTACAAATCTAATCCGCATGTAATGTGAGACTTATTACAGAGCCAGCCTCTGCTAGGGCTGTGAAGTCTGAGGATATGAACAGTCTCTGAAGCAATGATCCCAGTTAACCCATTGAAACCCAGCTTCACTTAACCAAAACTAATAGCCTCTTATCCCTGTAATGCTGTTTAAGGGTGATAGTGATTACAAGTTGCTTGCTAATTGTATAAAAAACACTCAAAGCAAGATATTATTGAACTGAAACAGAGATATTTAATATGCCTACAATCAGGGAACACACAATGCAAGCCACAGCATCGAGGGCTATTTTAAAGTACTCTCTATTTCATATGTTTGACACTGGATAGTCTATGTATTACTAATGATGGATATCTATAATTTATGGTACATTTTTGCATGTGATAAGTTTGTTATAAAAATTTTAAATTGCAAAGTTATTTATTAGTATTTAAAAAACATCTACTTCTTGGGACAGCTTTATTAATTATTATAATAAATTGATGATAAACTTATCAAAGGAAAGAAATCAGAATTGCCAACGTAAATAGAAACAAGACCCAGACATTAAATTCTCAAATATTTGTGATGTATATCACATACTTTTCTTGATCATCAGCTAATAAACCTCTTTGGAAAGTGGATGAAGAAAATGAAAGCATTTCTATACTTAATATATGATCATGAGTATTCCTTAAGTCAAGCTTAAAAGATTAAAAATGACCAGATAAGAAAATTAAAGACTATAATTCTTACTTTATCAATGTAATGCTAAACTCCAACTGTAACCCCAAGTTTTACAATACAAATATTCTGAAGCCTGATTCATTAATAAATAACATTTAATCTCAGAAATATGGCTCCACATGTGTTTCTTACCTCTCTCCTCAGGTTATTTATATTCATTACCATATTTAGATGCCTTTAATAAATCTGCAGCATCTACTTCTAGAGATTTATTAATACAAAGATACCAAAATCAAAGATTTTAGAGTATGTAGTATGCTGATATGAGAATTAATATTTGTTGAATGTCTTATGTGGTCCATGTATTCTAATAGGTCCTCCAGGCTTTTTAACTTATTTATACATTTTTTGTGATTCTTACTTTTCAGATGAAGAAAATAAAACTCAGATCAAGTAACCAGCGAGAAATAGATATAGAATTTAACCCAAGACAAGTTGACTCAAAGTCCATTTAGAGTGGTGGGAGACAATATAGCACTCCCCCAAAGAAGACGAAAGTCTAAGGATGAAAAGAATATTAGATTTGTTAACTGGAGATCTGAGTTGAAAAATGGCTGTATTGCTTTCTTTTTTTCTGAACTGACATAAATTGCTGAGTTTCTATGTGCCTAAATGTTACATCATCATGTTTTTGTGAGAATTGAGGTAATACTGGGACTAGTATGCAGATGATGTGTAACAATATTAGCTAAGGCAATGGGTAATAATATTAGCTTAACTAATAGGTAATAATGTTAGCTAAGCTCTGGCACATACCACACGAATCTCTCTATGCACTGAACAGTGTGGTGTTCTAGATACACATACTGCATCGCAAAAGTGATTCTCTATTTTGAACATGAGCGTGAGGAGGAGAGATAAAAACCAGGTCATCCCCCAGCTCCTGACTGATGCCCAGTTCAGGCAGAATTTACTGAGGGAGGTTGCCTCTGAGCAACATTGAAAGTTTGCTTTTAAGTTGATTTGTGACATTACAGCCAACCCAATCCTAAATTTGTTCACTCCCGCACACTTCTTGTTTCTTTCAAGCTATTGCCAATTTTATCCCTATTTAACCTTTGTAGTAGATAAGCAGATGCTATTAATTCTGGGATTACTGAGTAGCCCTCTTGAAAACAGCAGTCAGTATTTGACAAAAGAACTAGAGCAATTTTCTAAGCAGCTTTTTTTTAAGGAAAAAATATTAATTAAAACATAAATTAAGGACATTTGCAAAAATAGCGTCTTTTGGTGGTGCTCCCAATCCCCAAGTTATTAATATCTTTAATATTTGATAAAAATAAGAATTCTCCCAATGAGCATGAGTGATTTTACAAGGTGATAGTATGCTATATTAATTGCTGCCTTGACTTTGCTTTTAATATAGCATGAAACTTTTTTTTTCTTTAGGGGAGACACATACTTGAAATACCAAATGCACCTCTATAATTAGATATACTTCCATATTTTATAGATAGTATATTTAAGATTTCCAAAGAAAATGTTGTTTAGAATAATTCATTTCTACAGGAAGCAAAGCAGAATAAATGCTTGTAGATTAATTTTTTAATAAATGTTATAAATATATGAGTGAAGATTAAAATATCTTAATACCGTAATAAGAGGAATCTAAACCAAACTGTTTAAAATTCAATTTCTTGGTAAATATTCTGTGTGCACTTGTAAAAAATGTGTATTCTACTGTTACTGGGTATAGTGTTTTGTACATATTAATTAGATTAAGTTGGTTGGTAGTGTTGCTCCGATTTACTGTACACTCATTGACTTTCCTTTTTATTTTTAACTTTATTGGAGTGACAATTGTTAGTAAAATTACATAGATTTCAGGTGTACAATTCCGTATTACATCATCTATAAATCCCATTGTGTGTTCACCACCCAGAGTCAGTTCTCCTTCCATCACCATATATTTGATCCCCTTTACCCTCATCTCTCCCCCTCCCCCCTTACCTTCTGGTAACCACTAAATTATTGTCTATGTCTATGAATTTTTGTTTCTCATTTGTTTGTCTTGTGCTTTTGTTGTTTTTGGTTTATATACCACATATCAGCAAAATCATATAGTTCTCTGCTTTTTCTGTCTGACTTATTTCACTTAGCATTATACTCTCAAGATCCATCCATGTTGTCACAAATGGTCCTATTTCATCTTTTCTTACCGCCGAATAGTATTCCATTGTGTATATATACCACAACTTCTTTATCCATTCATCTATCGAAGGACATTTTGGTTGTTTCCATGTCTTGGCCACTGTAAACAAAGCTGCAATGAACATTGGAGCACACATGTCTTTATGGATAAATGTTTTCAGATTTTTTGGGTAGACACCCAAGAGAGGGATTGCTGGGTCATATGGTGATTCTACTCGTAATTTTTGAGGAACCTCAACACTGCCTTCCATAGTGGCTGCACCCATCTGTATTCCCACCAACAGTGTATGAGGGTTCCTTTTTCTCCACAGCCTTTCCAACACTTGTTACTATTTGTCTCGTTGATGGTAGCCATTCTGACTGGGGTGAGGTGATATCTCATTGTGGTTTTTATTTGCATTTCTCTGATGATTAGTGACGTTGAGCATTTTTTCATATGTCTATTTGCCATTTGTATGTCCTCTTTGGAGAAATGTCTCTTCAGGTCGTCGGCCCATTTTTCAATGGGGTTGTTTGTTTTGTTGTTGTTGAGTTTCATGAGTTCCTTGTATACTTTGGATATTAGCCCTTTATAGGAGGCACTGTTTGCAAAAATCTTCTACCATTCAGTTGGTTGTCTCTTTATTTTGTTGGGGGTTTCTTTTGCTGTGCAGAAGCTTTTAAGTTTCATATAGTGCCATTCATTTATTTTAGCTTTTACTTCCATTGCATTTGGAGTCAAATTCATAAAATGCTCTTTGAACCCAAGGTCCATAAGTTTAGTACCTATGTTTTCTTCTAAGCAATTTATTGATTCAGCTCTTAGGCTTAAGTCTTTGATCCATTTTGAATTAATTTTGACACATGGTGACACATAGCAGTCCGGTTTCATTCTTTTGCACGTGGCTATCCAATTCTGCCAGCACCATTTATTGAAGAGGATGTCTTTTCTCCATTGCATGTTTTTTGCTTCTTTGTCAAGCATTATCTGTCCATATTTATGTGGTTTATTCCTGGGTTCTCAATTCTATTCCACTGGCCTACGTGTCTGTTTTTGTGCCAAGACCATGGTGGTTTGATTATTGTACCCCAGTAGTATAAGCTAAAGTCACGGAGTGTGATATCTCCAGCATTGTTCTTTTTTCTTAAGATTGCTTTGTCAATTCGGGGTCTTTTGTGGTTCCAAACAAATCTGATGATTTCGTTTTGTTCTATTTCTTTTAAAAAAATGTCATTGGGATTTTGATGGGGATTGCATTAAATCTGTATATTGCTATGCGTAATATGGCCATTTTAACTATGTTGATTATTCTAATCCATTAGCATGGAATGTCTCTCCATTTCTTTGTGTCTTCTTCAATTTCTTTAAAAAGTGTCTTGTAGTTTTCAGTGTATAGGTCCTTCACATCCTTGGTTCAGTTTATTCTTAGGTACTTTATTTTTTTGCTGAAATTACAAAAGGAATTGTTTTTTGTATTTCTTTTTCTGAGATTTCATTGTTAGTATATAGGAATGTGATGGACTTTTGTACGTTGAATTTGTAGCTGGCAACTTTACTGTATTCGTTGATTGTTTCTAATAGCTTTTTGGTGGAGTCTTTAGGGTTTTCTATGTATAGCATCATGTCATCTGCAAAGAGTGACAATTTAATTTCTTCATTCCCAATTTGGATGCCTTTTATTTCTTTCTCTTGCCTGATTGCTCTGGCGAGGACTTCCAACACTATGTTGAAAAGCAGAGGTGATAGGGGACAGCCCTGTCATGTTCCTGAACATAGAGCAAAGGGCTTCAGTTTTTCACCATTAATTATGAGATTAGCTGAGGGTTTGTCCTATATGGCCTTTATTATGTTAAGGTATTTTCCTTCTTTACCTATTTTATTAAGTATTTTAATCATAAATGGATGTTGTATCTTGTCAAATTCTTTTTCTGCATCAATTGATATAATCATATGATTTTTGTCCTTTATTTTGTTTATGTGATGTATCACATTGATGGATTTGCGAATGTTGAACCATCCTTGTGCTCTGGGGAAGAAACCCACTTGATTTTGATGAATAATCTTTTTAATGCATTGTTGCATTCAATTTGCTAGAATTTTGTTTAGGATTTTTGCATCTGTATTCATCAAAGATATTGGTCTGTAGTTTTTTTTTTATTGTGTTGTCCTTACGAGGTTTTGGTATCAGGGTAATGTTGGCCTCATAAAATAAGTTGGGGAGTACTGTCTCTTCTTCAATTTTTTGGAAGAGTTTGAGCAAGATTGGCATTAGATCCTCTTTGAAGGTTTGGTAGAATTCACTAGTGAAGCCATCTGGTCCTGGACCTCTGCTTTTGGAAAGGTTTTGGATGACTGATTCAATTTTGTTACTGGTGATCGGTGTATTTAGATTTTCCAGTTCTTCATAGTTCAGCCTAGGAAGGCAATATGTTTCTAAGAACTTGTCCATTTCTTCTAGGTTATTGAATCTGGTGGCATATAGTCCTTCATAGTATTCTTGAACGATCCTTTGTATTTCTGTGTTGTCCGTGATAACTTCCCCCTTTTCACTTCTGATTTTGTTAGTGTCTTCTCTCTTTTTATCTTAATGAGTCTAGCCAAGGGTTTGTCAATTTTGTTAATCTTTTCAAAGAAGCAGCTCTTTGTCACATTAATTTTTTCAATTGTCTTTTTGTTCTCTATTTCATTTAGTTCTGCTCTGATTTTTGTTATTTCCATTCTTCTGCTGACCTTGGGTTTTATTTGTTTTTCTTTTTCTAGTTCTTTAAGGTGTAACGTGAGGTTACTTATTTGAGATTTTTCTTGTTTCTTGAGATAGGCCTGTAATGATATAAATCTCCCTCTTAAAACTGCTTTCACTGCATCCCAAAAATTTTGGTAGGATGTATTTTCATTGTCATTTGTTTCTATGTATCTTTTGAGCTCTCCTCTAATTTCTTCTTTGACCCGGTCGTTCTTTAAAAGTACATTGTTTAATCTCCATGTATTTGTGTTTTTTCCTGCTTTCTTTTTGCAGTTGACATCCAATTTCAAAGCCTTGTGATCAGAGAATATGCTTGGCATGAGTTCAATCTTCTTAAATTTGCATAGGCTGATTTTACATCCCAATATATGGTCTATCTTTGAGAATGTTCCATGTATACTAGAAAAAAATGTGAAGTCTGATGTTTTAGGATGAAGTGCTCTATATGTGTCAATTATGTCCATTTCATCTAATGTGTCATTTAGGGCTGTTATTTTGTTATTTATTTTTTGTTTGGATGATGTATCCATGGCTGTCAATGATGTATTTAAGTCCCCTAGTGTAATTATGTTTTGGTCAATTTCTCCCTTTAGTTCTGTTAGTAGATGCTTAGTATATTTTGGTGCTCCCTGATTGCGGGCATAAATATTGATGACTATTATGCCTTCTTGTTGTATAGTCACCTTTACCATTATGAAATGTCCATCTTTGTCTCTTGTTACCTTTTTCACCCTGAAGTTTGTTTTATCTGATATCAGTATGACTACACCTGATTTTCTCTGGATACCGTTTGCTTGGAGTGTCAATTTCCACCCTTTCACTTTGAGTCTATGCTTGTCCTTGTAGCTGAGATGTGTCCCTTGGAGACAGCATATGGTTGGGTATAGTTTTTGATCCAATCTGCTACTCTGTGCCTTTTTATTGGTGAATTCAGTCCATTTACATTTAGGGTGATTATTGATATGTGAGGATTTCCTGTCATTTTATCTTCAGTTTTCTGGTAAGTCTGTGTCTCCATTGTTTCTTTGCCTTTTTGTTGTTGTCTATTATTTCTGTGTGGTGGTATTCTATGATGTTTTCCTCTCTTTCTTCTTTTATTACAGTATATATTTCAGTTCTGGATTTTTTTTAGTGGTTACCCTTAAGTTTATGTAGAAGAAAGTTTGATATTTAGAGTATTCCATTTTCTTCAGCACGCTTACTTTCTACATTCCCATATTCTGGTTCAGGCCTATTTTTGTTTTGGTTGCCACAAATTATCCCTGTTGATGATCGTTGAATAGCCTCCTTTAGTATTTCTTGTAGTGCAGATCGTGTATTAGAAAATTCCCTCAGCTTCTGTATGTCTGGAAAGGTCTTTATTCCTCTTTCGTATCTAAAGGATATCTTTGCTTGATATATTATTCTTGGCTCATAATTTCTCTCTTTCAATAGTTTGAATGTTTGTTTCCACTCCTTCCTGGCTTGTAGAGTTTCTGCTGAAAAATCTGATGATAATCTAATGGGCTTTCCTTTGTAGATTACCGTCTTCTTTTCCCTGGCTGCCTTGAGGATTCTTTCTTTGTCGTTGATTTTAGACAGCTTCAATACAATTTGCCTTGGAGAAGGCCTGTTGGGATTGAGGTAATTAGGTGTTTTATTTGCTTTTTGGATTTGAGGATCCAGTTCTGTCCACAAGTTTGGGAAGTTCTCATTGACAATTTGTTTGAATATATTCTCTGTTCCCTTCTCTTTTTCTTCTCCTTCTGATATGCCCATTATTCTTATATTACTCTTTCTGATGGAGTCAGAAAGTTCTTGTAGAGTTCTTTCATTTATTTTAAGGCTCAAGTCTCTTTCTTCTTCCATCTGTGTCATTTCCAGTTTTCTATCTTCGATGTCACTGATTTTTTCCTCCATCTGGTCAACTCTACTACCTAAGCTGGCTATTTTATTCTTTATTTCTCCTATTGAGTTTTTAATCTCCAGAAATTCTATTTGGTTCTTTTTTAAAATTTTAATCTCTTTCATAAAATGCTTATGTTGTTCTTTGATTGTGTTTCTGAGTTCATTAAACTGCCTTTCTGTATTTTCTTGCATCTTGTTGAGTTTTTTCAGAACTGCAATCTTGAATTCTCTGTCATTTAAGTCACATATTTCCATACCTTTAAGTTCTTTTTCTGGAGACTTTTCACTTTCTTTCTGAGTTGCCTTGTTGCCTTGTTTTTTCATGGCAATTACTGATTTATTATTTCTCTACATCTACAGGAGGGGCTTCTGCAACAGGTTGATAGGAAGAGGTCTTTCTTTTGTTATCCAGTACTCGTTGGTAGAATGTTGTATTTTCTCTCCGACTGCAGCCTTTTTTTTTCCTCTCACATGATAGTGCTGTTTTCTCTGCACTATTCCAGCTTCTCACATAATGGGGCGATTCCCTGGGAGACAGGCTTGCCCTCTGTTAACAGTTTGCCTGGGTCACAGGGCGCAGTGTCTGTGTGAGTATGCAGAGAGATTTTGAAGTTCCAAAGCTCTTCCTGCACCAGAATCAGAGCCCGTGTGTTTCAGCAGTTCTGTTTACTCTTGCAGTGATCCACCCAGATAGGTGGGGCCAGGCGCAGGGTGAGTTGTGAGAGGTGGCCCAGAGCAATGGCGGCGACCACCACCACAGCCAGTCCCGCTTCCACAGCTCCCTCTCCTTTGCCGGACTTAGTTGGGCTGCAAATCTGTGTCTGCGGTCCACAGTTCTCAGAACAGCAAATATTCTGTTCTTTTGATCTGACAATGCTACTGTTCTGCTTCTAGCCCTGGGCAGGTGGGGGTGGGGCGAGCTCTGGGAGGGGAGGGAGGTGGTGGCTAATCTCAGTGCCTAAGGCTTCCGTTCTCTGCTCGGCAATGAGGGCTTGAACCACCATTTTCAGCCTTCTTCCCTCAGTCTTTTCTCTGAGGTCTCTGCAGTGAGCTTTGGGTTCAGCCATGTTATATGCTACACCCCCATAAGCGTAGTCCTAGCAGTCCGAATTCTTCTTTCTCCCGCAGCTGCGGCAGTTCCAGGATGCAGTGAGCTCAGAGCACTGAACTAGGTCTGTGTCCTGCGCCCACGTGGCTCTGTCTCCGCACTTCTCCCTTCCCTCCTCCCCAGCTTGCGGGATTCGCCCTCCTTTAGGTGAAGTCAGTAGTTGGCCTCTTCATCTTGCCTGTCTGCTGTGCAGAGAGTCCTTTGTGGAGTTATAGTTGTTCTAGTTGTTGTAAATTCCAGGGAAGATTTACAGAGGCTCACCTCATGCCGCCATTTTTATCTCACTGACTTTCTATCTGCTTGTTCTATCAATTATTAAGAGATGGGTGTTGTAATCTATTATTATAATTGTGGATTTACCTATTTCTTCTTGTAGTTTTATTAGTTTTTGCCCATACTTTGAAGCTCTCTTATTTAATATTGTTATGCATTGATCCCCTTTTCATTATGAAATGACCATCTTAATTCTGGAAATATGTTTTGCTCTAAAATATACTCTGCTCTATATTAATATAGCTACTCTGGCTTTCATTTTATTAATGTGGGCATGGGTATATTTTTTTCCATCTTTTAACCTATTTATTTCTTTATATTTTAAGTGCATTTCTTTCTTTTTTTTGAATTAACTTTAATTTTGTATTTTTTATTAAAATTGACATTCAATATTATTTTATATTAATTAGTTTCAGGTGTACAGCATAGTGGTTAGACATTTATATAATTCATAAAGTGCTCACCCTGATTAGTCTAGTACCCACCTGGTACTATACAGAGTTGTGATGATATTATTAATTATATTCCCTATGCTATACTCTACATCCTGTATTTTGTAACTATCAGTTTGTACTTAATCCCTTCAACTTTTTCACTCAGTCCCCCAATACGTCTCCCATCTGGCAACCACCAGTTTGTTCTCTGTGTCTATGACTCTATTTCTGTTTTGTTTGTTTATTTTGTTCTTTAGATTCCACATATAAGTGAGATTGTATGGTAATTATCTTTCTCTGTTTGACTTATTTCACTTAGCGTAATACCCTCTAGGTCTATATATTTTGTTAAGTGCACTTCTTACAGAAAGCATATATTTGGCTCTTGACTTTTTTATTAAATTTGACAGTATCTGCAGATGAATTGTTTAGACCATTTATAGTTAATGTGATATATATATACATATATATCTTATTAATTTTTAATATATCCCATCTTTTTTATTTCCTTTTTTCTCTTTTTTTGGCTTCTTTTAGATTGGTTATTTTTTTCATGATGCCATTTTATACACTTTATTGGTTATTAAACTCTTTGTTAGTTAATTTTATGAGTATGTATAGTACATATTTAAGGTATCACAGTCTACCTTAAAGTGATATCCTACTTCATGTATAGTCTACTTTCATTTCTCCTTTTCCAGCCTTTATAATTTTGCTGTCATATATTGTATTTTTACCTTTATTATAAACTCCAAAATATATTGTCTTTGATTAAACAGTCAATTATATTTTAAAGTGCTTTAAATAATAAGAAAACAGTCATATACTATACTTTTTAGTTATCATTTCCAATATTCTTCACTCTTTTGTGTTGATCCACAAAGAATTTCATCTAGTATGATTCATCTAGTGTATTTCATATCATATCATGTTTCTACTGTTTAAAGGACTCCCTTGAACATTTTTTGTAGTACAAGTTTGCTGGTAATTAAGTCTTTCACTTTTTATACATCTTTATTTTGCCTTAGTATTTGAAAGATGTTTTACCAAGTATAGAATTCGAGGTTGACAGATTTGTTTCCTATAAAGACGTTGCTTCACTATCTTCTCATTTGTATTGAGAAAATACAAATCCTTCTTTTTTTTTCTCTGTAGATAATATGTGTTTTTTCCTCTGGTTGCTTTTAAGATGTTTTCTTTATCATTGTTTATGAGTAATTTGATTATTAGCTGCCTTGGTACAGTTTTCTTCATGTTTCTTGTGCTTGGAGTTCATTAACTATCTTAGATATATAGAGTTATACTTTCCATTAGACTTAGAATAGTGTTTGCCATTATTTAATGATTTTTTTCTCTGTATTCTCACCCCTCTTTTTCAGGGACTTCAAACACATGTGTTAAATTGCTTGAAATTATCCTCCAGGACACTGAGACTCTGCTCATTTAAAAGTTTATTCTCTTTTCTTCTGTGTTTCATTTTGAATAGTTTCTATTGCTGTACTTTCAATTACACTAATCTTTTCTTCTATAATATCTAATCTGCTGTTAATCCCATCAAGTTTATTTTTTAATCACACATTGTAGTTTTCATCTCAAAAATTTGATTTTAGTCTCTCTATATCTTCCATAATCTCTATTTAACTTTTTGAACAGATAGAATACAGTTAAAATAACTGTTTTGATGTCCGTGTCTACTAATTTTAGTATCCCTGTCAGGTCTGAGTCAGTTTCCATACATTGATTATTCTCCTCATTACAAGTCTTGTTCCCTGCTTCTTTGCATCTCTAGATGTCTCTGACTGGATGCCAGACATTGTGAGGTGAGGGGTATTTTGTATTCCAATAAAGATTCTTGAAATCCACTCTGGGATGCTGTTACTTATTTGAAATAGTTCAATTATTTGGAGTCTTGCTTTGTGATTTTGTGTGTGTGTGTGTGTGTGTGGGTCTGGATCAGTGTTCCTTCCAGGGCTAATTATCCTTCATTTCTAAGCAAGATCTTACTGAGTACCCAGTGCCCCTTGAATTATGAGCTTTTCCAACATGGATGGAGAAATAGGTATTCTCCTAGGCTCCTAGGCTCCTAGGCTCCTGAGCCGTGAGTGCCGTTTCCTTGAATCATCTAGGTGGTTCTTTCCTTAGTCTCAAATAGTTTCTTCACATGCATGTGCTGATCAGTACTATGCTAAATATTTAGGCAGTCCCTATAGATCTCTGAGTTTCTTTTTCCATGTAATGTTCTCATCTTCAGTATTGCCCTGTGAACTCTAGCCCCCTTGGTCTTTCCAATCATCTGCTTTGTCTCCTCAATTCAGGGAGAACCCCTGACTCCAAGTGGGTTTCCTTTTCCTGTGGAACAGTCTAGAAACTCTATCAAGGTAGAAAGGTGGGGCAGACATAGGTTCACCTCACTCCCTGTCTCTTGGGGATTACTATTTCTTGTTGTGTAATGTCCATTGTCTTGAAAACCACTGTTTTATTTTATGTTTTCTCTTTTTGTTACTGTTGTTTCATTCTGGAAGGTAAATTCAATTACTGTTTCTCCATCTTGGCCAAAAACAGGTAAGACTCAATTTCTAAACAAGACACAGGAATTTATTGATTCTAGGAACTAGAAATATTTTTGCCAATTACTAGATCCTCATCATATAGTTGAGAACATTAATGTGCAAGAAATTAAGTAATTTTTATATCATACAACTAATTACATAGTTATTGTTATTTTTATCATTGTCTTGTAGTATCAATATTTTTTTCTTATACCTATATCATTGAATTTATTTGTATGTGTTTTAGTCATAGATAAATTTAAAAGAATCACAAAAGTCATCTGTTCCCACTCCTACTCCTTTCTTTTCACATAATGAAACTAAGAACTAGAGAGCCTATCATATTGTGTGGAAGCCAGAGTCTACTATGGATCTGGGCAAAGAAGGAGAACTAGTTTGACTACTGCTTGTTTCCTTCTGGTTCTTGATTCACCCTGAACTGAAAGCTGAACACCAGAGGTCAGCCATGGAGATAGATCCACTGTTCCAATTCTGGTTTAGTTATAGTTTAAACACTAGAAACCTGCCATGTGAAAGGAAATCCCATGAGACCATTCAGGGAGTCAGGAAGTTACAAGAGTCAATGTGGACTTGTAAAAAACAGATCAGTTATTAGTGGCATTGCCTAAGATAATGAATAGCTCCCCAAGGAAAGGCTCATGTTAATCACATGGAAAAGATTAAGGATAGATGGAAGTTGAAAAAGTGAATACAAATTTATGGATCATGCTCATGTCCCAAAACTAGTCCTGTTATTACCTTGCTATTCCTTCAGTTCTTTGTTCTAGAAAACCATCTATAAAACAAACAAACAAACAAAAACTCAAAGAGATACTGATTCATAGTACAGACTAAATCACTCATAAACAAATACTGGTATTGCCCTACCTAGCATGTTTATAATTTAAAGGAGTAATCTTGATAATTCTAAGGCAGCACTTCCAAAAGTATATTCCATGATCATGAATAGATGGTCATGAAATATAAAACTTTCTGAGTCAAATATTAGGTTGATGCAAAAGTAATTGCGGTTTAAAAGGTTAAAATATGACAAAAACCGCAACTACTTTTGCACCAACCTAATATTTGGCTTCTCAAAGTTAAGCAGCTTTCTTTATTGTAGGTTTTTCAGTCTTTAAGTTACCGATAGATAAGTATGCATCTCTAAGAAAGGAAATAAAATATTCACTATTTCCCAAATTTGTCCATAGAATCACTACCTCAAGACTAATATTCTATGAAAAACAGGCTGAAAAAAAGTTAACCTGAAAAATAAATTGTCTAGTTACATGTTCAAGTGCCATATTGGTTTGATGGGAAGGTATTTTTGAGGCCAAGAGCTATTTTTGAGATCCTAAGAGACTTACTTTGGCCTACGCAAAGGTAATCTTATGGATTTTTCAAATTAATATTTTGAACACCACATTTCTAGAAGTCTTGCATTGACCCTATATTTGAACAAGAGAAATTAATAGAAAAGTTCTACCCATAATATTTCTCAAACAGGAAACTTTACTCTTTAAATACAGAACATTGAAATTGTATTTGGGGGAACAAAAAGGGAAAGCTTTAGATGGGTGGCAAAAGGAGGAGGAATTAGGGGTTCATTTTCATTTCCTTCCAAACTGATTGCCTAAGGAGCTTTTTATTTCATCAGGAAGTACACTAACAAATGGCCTTCTTGACTTTTGCTAATCACTTTATTAATGCGTTAGCCAGATTTTAAAATATGCAGTAGTATTAATATCTGAGGAGAAAAACCTTTATTGTGCATAAATTACAAATTTACTATCTCAATTGCAGTTGAGTTTTAATGTTTCCTTTCCAGAAAAGCCCTAGTGCATATTCTTTAGGGAGTAATTCTGCACTCTTAAGGGAATGAACTGAATGACCTAATAGGTCCTTCCATCTTTAATTTCTGTAATTCAGGAAAGCCTCATAAAACACAAGCTTCCTTTGTGAATTAACTTTTCTCTGAAAGTATTGAAACCACTTTCTTGCTCTCTTTGGAAGTACTTTAAAATGTTTAACAATATTAGAAATATTTACTGGACACATATTGAAAAATATTAGCTAAGTTATACTTAATGGTTCAAGTGTAATTCTTTCAAAAGAGGTCATGTGGCACATGGCCTCTTCACTCCCTTTCCAATTATGAGAAGCCATCCATTCACATCAAGAAAAATGATTTTAGGGAGGAAGAATCTAAAACAAAAATCAACTCAAACTAGCAAGTAATTATGAAATATCTCTTATGCATAAAGTATGGTGCTAAAGTATGGTATTGTTAAAAGAGCAAAAGCGTTTATGAAAACTCAAAAGTAGTATTGCATCTTTGTTTGAAACGTACTAGAAAATATAATAAACTATATACAATAATTTTAATTGAACATATAATGTGTGCTAGAGAGCATGAAGACATTAGTCGAAATATAACCCATGGTTGTTTACCATAAATATTTGCAAATTTGGAGGGGAAACAAAACTTACTGTCGTAGGATAATTAGTCAGAATATAACGAGTCATGAATTTTAAACACATGAGAGTTCTGTTGGAGCTATAAGGGTGCCGGTATGCATAAAAAAGAGTTGAGAGGTCACTACCTACTCCTATCTGTACCTCCCAGAACTTTTGGTCAAATACCTATCAAAATTAGAATGTTTTACCTTAGCATTCAAGTCTTGAAAGGTTTTGGGGCTCCATGAACTACAATCTCATCTGCAAAATTTTGTGTATGTGTACCTTTGTTTTAGTGACTTTTCTAATATATCTCAGGTATTTGTGATTCTAACATATTTAAAGAAAGTAGGTATCGTCTTTATGTGGTTATAATTCTAAACTAACATGAAAAATCATTTAAATAGCATAAATTATAACATTTTAAATAAAATCTATTTAGATAATACCAATAAATTAATAGTTCCATTTTGTGACTTAATAGATATGAACTGATATGCAATTGTATATTATTGAAAAGATGTTAATATCTTTTGATAATTGTAAACCATGCAATAACTTCATTTTTAGCACACGTTTTAGTCATTATCATTGGTATGGATTTTGGAAGGATATAATATTAGGATATAATATTATAAACCTGGAAATATAATTACATTTCCAGGTTTAAAAAATAATCTAGTCCATCAAAAAATGAATGGATAAGTAAAATGTAGTATATAGATAAAATGTAACATCACTCAGCCATAAAAAGGATTGATACATACTACAAATGGATGAACCTTGATAACATTATGCTAAAGTGAAACAAGCCAGACACAAAAGGACACCTATTGTACGATTGATTGACTTATATGACATATCTAGAATGGGCAATTCTACAGAGATAGCAAGTAGATTAGAGGTTACTAAGGTCTGGGAAAGGGAAGAATAGGAAGTTATTACTTAATAGGTACAGAATTTCACTTTGAGGGGATGAAAGGGTTTTAGAAATAGGCGTGGTCCTTGCACAAATTGATGCCACTGGGATGTATACTTAAAAATGATTAAAATGGCAAATTTTATATTATGTATATTTTATAATAAAAGTGTTTTAAAAATACCTGAGAACACTTTCATGCTTTGCTTTTCATATAAGGACCGTTACAATTTAATTATTTTACCCTGATAATCTGGGGGATTATAAAACATGTATAAAAGCCACCTACTCTGCAGATAGTGGCATTGAGGGTATCTTGCTTGATTAGTAGCCTATGTTTGGGAAAGATGAGAAGAAATAACGGCCAAGATATGAGCATTGGTGGGAAATGTGTTAGAAGACAAGCAAGCAAAAGACCTTTGACCCCCACATCAACAGTGGATTAAAGCACCACAGTTATAGCATTTTTGGGGACACTAAACTTTTTGGTAGAAAGAAGAGAAATGATGTGATTGAAGGAGAAGAAAGGGCTCTAAGCTAAGAATCAGATCTGCATGCTATTTGGGATGATATTCTAGTCTTGATTCTGTTACTTTCAACACACAGTAATTCTGGAAATTTAATTCTCTAGGTCTTCTCTAATTTCTAAAGTGAAAAAAACTAGATCAATATTTTTTAGATCTCTTTCTAATTATAAAATGATATAGCTACTTAATTCAAGGCATTGTGATTCAGTGATAGATTACTTGTTAAAGCCATTTTTTCAAAAATCAAATTTTGGTAATTTTGATAAAATTCTAATCTTATTAATCATTGTCAGTACTGTCTAGAAATTTGACATTGTCATTTAAATTGAATGAGTTACATTTTGCGTTTGGATATGTTTCAGAATTTAAAATATGAATTGATGATTCTATCAAGATGCTCTATCAACATATTCATCTAAGAATAGGGTGTGACATTTAAGCTTGGGGACTACAGAATATAACCAAACTATGTGTCATATGTTCAGTTGGGTTTTTTAGCCGTATTACTAACCAATTTGGAAAATAATTTATTTTAAAACTCACTGACAATTATTTTGGTCTGATAAGGTTTATTAAGGTCTCCCTTTATCAATACTGCCAATATCATTTTCTTCTTACTCACAAAAGGATTACAAAGGTATTTTAGACTTTACAAATAATATTTCCTTTGACTAGGTCATTCATTCTGTGTAGCTATTATCCCTCATCCTGTTTTAGATCCATCTCAAAAGCCTTCCCCAGAAATTTTTCAAAGCTCTCACCAAATTACACTTAGACGCTTACAGAAGGTTGAAGCTAGGATGTGTTCTCAAGTTCACTGAATGAGAGTCCACAGAACTTTTACAAGGCCATGTGGTTTTGAGGTTGAAAGTGGCAATGACAAGAACAATAATATCATAATAATTTTAAACACAATTTTTAAAATTTGTTCTTTAAATATACATCTCTAATATGTAAAATTGGTTATTATCATTTGAAATGCTTTATCTCTTTTAGATGGACTGTGTTGTTTAGATGTTGGATTCTCCAATATTTCTAAAAGAAGGAAATGATGTCTTCTAATTATTATTTTGATCTCATCTTAATATAGTAGCCATTAAATCATACAATAGGCATTCAATTTTGTTGTTCCATCTATTTTTTTCTGCTATCTTTGCTTTCCTTAGCTTTTAATAGCTACTTCTCATTAGAGACTTTTGCTGAGTCTGATGTACACAAGGTGTATCAGTAAACTCACACCAACTATGAATCAGGGCTTGGCTTGCAGTCATATTACCCCCAACCCCAGGATCTAGGTCCTCCAACTTTTCTAAATCCACTGTATTGCCAACCAAATCTGGGATTGACCATACACAGATAGCCTCTAAGTCATTGTTTAGGACGATATTTGGGCTCAGGTGACCCAGTCTGTAATCTGCATTGATTCACAACCTAATGTCCCACAATGTTTCCATTCTCTTTAAGACCAAAACCTTGCCCATTACTGACCCTGGAAATTCTTGAACATCACTAAATCCTGCCAGACTCTCCTCATTATGGATTGCATTATATGTGTTTTGCCAAGGGCACCATATATTAATATGGGCAAATTTTCTACTGAGTAAACCTTAATATTTTCTCCAAATTATAGCACTCAGTTATGTTCTTCACTACCATATCTCATCCATACATTTAACCCCACTAAAATACACAATAACTGATACATAGTCATTGTTCTTTCACTGTACAATATACAAATATGTCTAATAACGTATTTATAATCCTTTAGGTTTCTTCCATAATGATGTTCTTTTGATGATACAAGTCAAAGATGAATTATTGTTTAACTTATCAAGAATGAATTAGGGTTCCTGATGCAAAACAGGGGTATAAAATAACAGAATTAAACACTTTAGATATTTTAAAAGGTAAAACTCTTTTTTTTTTTTTTTTTTTTTAGACACAAGATACAAGAAATTTAATGTACCAGTAAAAAAAAAAATATGATATTTACGCTTCATAGAAGGCCAAGAACTTTTTGTCAATGCAGATTGTTTTAAGTTCAACAAAACTGATTATCGTATTCCAGTGTATTATTCTGCATACGGATACCATTATTTATTTATTTTTTTTTTTATAAATTTATTTATTTATTAGTTTCAGGTGTACAAAACAAGGTAATACTTAGACGTTCATCATCCATATCCCTCACACTGTGAACCCCCCTCCCCCCATCCACCATCCCTCCGACCCCACACCGAACCATCACATTATATATATAAAATTATAGTTGGCATTCATTAATGTCCAGCCTCTGGTGTCCAATGCCATGATCAGGTATCCACAGCATCCCTGAGGTGGTCTCCCAAACAGGACGCATGCCCATCGGATACCCAACAAAATCTCCACAACATTATAGAATACCTTCCCCAAATTAATTTTCAAAAAAAAAAAAAAAAAAACCCCGGAGGCCATCTTGTGGTCACCAGCTGCCTCCAAATCCCTTCACCTTTCCCCTTATCCCCAACCCCCTCCCACACACCCATCTAACCACTCTCGGTTTTTTCTCCGCGTCCCCAAAACTGTCTCTGATTAGTTCATTCGCATAGTCTTTTCTTTAGATTCCATATATAAGTGAGATCATATGGTACTTGTCTTTCTCTTTCTGACTTATTTCACTTAACATATTGTTCTCTAGATCCATCCATGTTGCTGCAAATGATAAGATTTCTTTCTTCTTTATGGCTGCGTAATACTCCATTGTATAAATGTACCACAGCTTCTTAATCCAGTCATCTACCGATGGGCATTTCGGTTGTTTCCATATCTTGGCTATTGTGTAAAGTGCTGCAATAAACATAGGAGTGCATACAGATTTTTGAATTGGAGTTTTGGATTTCTCCGGGTAGATGCCTAGGAGTGGAATTACTGGATCATAGGGTAGTTCCATTTTCAGATTCCTGAGATACCTCCATACTGTTTTCCATAGTGGCTGCACTAATCTGCAGTCCCACCAACAGTGCACTAGCGTTCCCTTTTCTCCACATCCGCGCCAGCATTTGTTGTTTGTTGATTTATTGATAATAGCCATTTTGACTGGAGTGAGGTGGTATCTCATTGTGGTTTTTATTTGCATTTCTCTGATGGTTAGTGAGGTTGAGCATTTCTTCATATGTCTTCTTGCCTTCTGTATGTCCTTTTTAGAGAAATGTCTCCCCAAGTCCTCTGCCCATTTTTTAATTGGGTTGTTTGTTTTTTTGGAGTTGAGTTGAGTAAGTTTTTTATAGATTTGTGATATTAATCCCTTATCAGATATATCATTGGCAAATATCTTTTCCCATACAGTAGGATCCCTTTTTGTTTTATTGATGGTTTCCTTTGCTGTGAAGAAACTTTTTAGTTTGATGTAATCCCACATGTTTATATTTTCTCTTACTTCGCTCGCGCGAGGGGATATATCAGTGAAAATCTTACTCCGGGTAATGTCCATGAAGTTTCTTCCTATATTTTCTTCTAGATATTTTATGGTTTCAGATCTTACATTTAAGTCTTTAAGCCATTTTGAATTTGTTTTTGTATATGGTGTAAGGAGGTGGTCCAGCTTCATTTTCTTGCATGTGTCTGTCCAGGTTTCCCAACACCACTTATTGAACAGACTGTCTTTACCCCATCGTACATTCTTGCTTCCATTGTCGTAGATTAGATGGGCATATAGGCATGGATTTACGTCTGGACTCTCTATTCTGTTCCATTGGTCTATGTATCTATTTTTATGCCAGTACCATGTTGTTTTGATTACTGTAGCCTTATAGTATAGTTTGAAATCAGGTATCGTTATACCTCCCACTTTGTTCTTATTTCTCAAGATTGCTGAGGCTATCCGGGGTCTTTTATGGTCCCATATAAATTTTAGGATTATATGTTCTATTTCTGTGAAAAATGTCGTTGGTAGTTTGATAGGAATTGCGTTGAATATGTATATTGCCTTAGGCAGTATGGACATTTTAACTATATTAATTCTTCCTATCCATGAACATGGAATGTGTTTCCATCTATTTATGTCTTCTTTCATTTCTTTCTTCAGTGTTGTATAATTTTCTGAGTACAGATCCTTTACATCTTTGGTTAGATTTATTCCCAGATATTTTATAGTCTTTGGAGCAATTGTAAATGGAATTGTTTTTTTTAATTTCTCCTTCTGCTATTTTATCATTGGTATATACAAATGCAACTGATTTCCGAATATTAATTTTATATCCTGCTACTTTACTAAATTCATCTATCAGTTCTAATAGTTTCTTGGTGGAGTCTTTAGGGTTCTCTATATATAGAATCATATCATCTGCATATAATGATAATTTTATTTCCTCCTTACCAATTTGGATGCCTTTTATTTCTTTCTCTTGTCTGATTGCTGTGGCTAGAACTTCCAGTACTATGTTGAATAGAAGTGGAGAAAGTGGGCAACCTTGTCTTGTTCCTGATCTTAGGGGGAATGGTTTTAGCTTTTCCCCATTGAGTATGATGTTAGCTGTGGGTTTGTCATATATGGCCTTTATTATGTTAAGATATGATCCCTCTATTCCCACTTTCTTAAGGGTTTTTATCATAAAAGGTTGTTGTATTTTATCAAATGCTTTTTCTGCATCTATTGATATGATCGTGTGATTTTTATTTTTCATTTTGTTAATGTGGTGTATCACATTAATTGATTTGCGGATGTTGAACCACCCCTGCATACCAGGGATGAATCCCACTTGATCATGGTGTATGATCTTTTTAATGTATTGCTGAATTCTGTTTGCTAATAATTTGTTGAGAATTTTTGCATCTATGTTCATTAGAGATATCGGCCTGTAGTTTTCTTTCTTTGTGGTGTCTTTGTCTGCTTTTGGGATCAGGGTGATAGTGGCTTCGTAAAAAGTGTTTGGGAGTCTTCCTTCCTTCTGGATTTTTTGGAAGAGCTTGAGGAGAATAGGTGATAATTCTTTTTTGAACGTTTTGAAAAATTCACCTGTAAAGCCATCTGGTCCAGGGCTTTTGTTTGTTGGGAGATTATTGATTACTGATTCAATTTCCCTGGTGGTAATCAGACTGTTCAGGCTTTCTGTTTCTTCTTGAGTTAGCTTTGGAAGGTTGTGCGCCTCTAGAAAATTGTCCATTTCTTCAAGGTTGTCAAATTTGTTGGCATATAGTTGCTCATAGTAATTTCTTACAATTTTTTGTATTTCTGTGGTGTCTGTTGTCACTTCTCCTCTTTCATTTCTGATTTTATTAATTTGGGTCCTCTCTCTCCTTTTTTTAATGAGTCTGGCTAAAGGTTTGTCAATTTTGTTTATCTTCTCTAAGAACCAACTCTTGGATTCATTGATCTTTTGTATTGTTTTTCTGGTTTCTATTTCATTTATTTCTGCTCTGATCCTTATTATCTCCTTCCTTGTGCTCCCTTTGGGTTTATTTTGCTGTTCTTTTTCCAGATCCCTTAAGTGTGAAGATAAACTGTCAATTAGTGATGTTTCTTGTTTCTTTAGGTAGGCCTGCAGTGCTATGAACTTCCCTCTTAGGAATGCTTTCGCAGCATCCCATAGATTTTGGGTCGTCGTGTTCTCATTCTCATTTGTCTCAAGATATCTTTTGATTTCTTCTTTGATCTGCTGCTTGACCCATTCATTATTTAGCAACATGTTATTCAGCCTCCATGAATTGGTGTATCTTCCTGGTTTTTTTTCCCTGTAGTTCATTTCTAATTTCATAGCACTGTGGTCAGAGAAGACAATTGGTATGATTTCAATTTTCTTAAATTTATTGAGGCTTGTCTTGTGTCCTAACATATGATCTATTTTAGAAAATGTTCCATGAGCACTTGAGAAGAACGTGTATTCTGCAGCATTGGGGTGAAATGCTCTGAAAATATCAATTAAATCCAACTGCTCCAAAGTATCATTTAAGGCTGTTGTTTCCATATTGATTTTCTGTCTGGAGGACCTGTCCCTTGTTGTCAGAGGTGTGTTGAAGTCCCCTACTATGATAGTGTTGCTGTTGATCTCTGTCTTTATGTCCATCAGTACCTGTTTTATATATTTAGGTGCTCCTATGTTAGGTGCATAGATGTTTACTAGGGTTATGTCCTCTTGTCGGATTGATCCCTTTATTATTATATAGTTCCCATCTTTGTCTTTTAATATTTTTTTCATTTTAAAGTCTATTTTGTCAGATATAAGTATTGCAACTCCAGCTTTTTTTTTGCTTCCATTTGCATGAAATATGTTACTCCAACCCTTCACTTTCAGCCTGTGTGTGTCTTTTGATCTGAAATGAGTCTCTTGTATACAGCATATACAAGGGTCTTGTTTCCTTATCCACTCAGCCACCCTATGTCTCTTGATTGGAGCGTTTAATCCATTTACATTTAAAGTGATTATTGATAGGTACATAGTTATTGCCATTTTTAGATTTGTAGTAAATTGTTTTCATCTTTCTTCTATTTACAGAAGTCCTTTTAGTATTTCTTGCAATGCTGGCTTGGTTGTCATAAATTCTTTCAGTTTGTTCTTTTCTGGGAAGCTCTTTATCTCTCCATCAACTTTAAATGATAGCCTTGCTGGATAAAGCAATCTAGGTTGTAGGCCTTTGTGTTCCATCACTTTGAGTATCTCCTGCCACTCCCTCCTTGCCTTCAATGTTTCTGTAGAAAAGTCATTTGATAGTCTTATGGGAGTTCCCTTGTATGTAACCTTCTGCCTTTCTCTTGCTGCTTTCAAGATTCTCTCTTTGTCTTTAAGCTTTGCCATTTTAACTATAATGTGTCTTGGTGTGGACCTGTTTGGGTTTATCCTGGTTGGAACTCTCTGCACTTCCTGGGCTTGTATGTTGGTTTCCTTCATCAGGTTAGGGAAGTTTTCGGACATTATTACCTCAAATATGTTCTCAATCCCTTGCTTCTTCTCTTCACCTTCTGGTATTCCTATGATGCGCATGTTGTTGCGCTTGATGTTATCCCAGAGGTCTCTTAACCCATCTTCATTGTTTTTTATTCTTTTTTCTTTCTGTTGTTCAGTTTGAGTGATCTCTGCTAACTTGTCTTCTAAGTCGCTGATTCGATCCTCTGCTTCATCTAACCTGCTGGTCATTCCTTCAAGTGAGTTCTTAATTTTGGTAATTGTGTTTTTTAGTTCTAGCTGGTTGTTCGTTAAGATTTCTACATCCTTTTTTAGCTCTAACTGGTTGTTCTTTATGATTTCTATATCCTTCTTTATGTCTTCTCTAAGCTCCTTAAACATTCTTATCACCAGTGTTCTGAACTCTGTCTCTGACATGTTGGTTACCTCTGCTTCATTTGGTTCCAGTTGTGGAGGTTTCTTCTGTTCTTTTATTTGGGACATGTTTCTTTGTCTCCCCATTCTGACTGACTCTCTGTGTTTGCTTTGATGTATTAGGAAGATCCCCTAGAGCTCTTAGTTCTTGCTGGGTTATCTTATGTAGTATGTGTCTTTTATATTTGACTTGGACTACTTCGTTCTTCTCTGCATGTGCTCCACGGGTGGCTCGTGTGTTTAGTATATCGTCCTGTTCAAGAAGAACTTTGATTGCTTTTTGCTTGTGAGTAGGTGGGCTTAACTCCTAGGCCGTCTAGTTGTGAAACTTGGCTCTGCTCACCACAGGGTGTTCTGCTGGGTGAGGGTTGGCCACTTAAATGAGGTTTGGCCTCTATGGGCTCTTGTGCCTTCAGAGAATTCCCTCTGGGTGTGTGACTTGTAGGTCAAACTCGGTAGTACTCTGGTTTGGTCCAGAGTTGGCTTCTGGAAAATGTTGAATCTTGTGCCTCTTAAGCTGGGCCCTGGTAGGGCAGTTTCAGCACAAATCAAGTTACCAAGTACAACAACAACAACAACAACAAAGAAAACAAATCAAGTACATTCACATGTAAAATACAACCAACAATCCCCCCTCAACATAGGCAAAGATATCAAAGCAATAATGACAGAACAAAGCAAATCACTACAAGCAGAAAAAAAAAAAAAAAAAAAAGTACCAAGCAAAGCAAAACAGAAAGCAGAACCAGTCTTGGCTTAAGCCCACCAGGTAATCTCCAGGTTGTCCTCTGCTGTGCCAAAGAGTTCCCTGCCTATTGCGCAGGCAGCGCTGGTCACCTGGTGCCCAGAGTGAATTTGGGAGTGTAGATTTAAATGCGAGGGGCTGAGGGGTCTGGATGACAGTTTTCAGAGAGACCATGCAGTTTCTGTCCTTTCCTGCACAAATGCACGCTGAGAGTAGCTCCACCAGCCCTGTGGTCAGTATTCCTGAGTCTTAGGGCCCTCCTTCCATGGGTGACTTGTAGGTCAAACCCGGTAGTACTCTGGTTTGGTCCAGAGTTGGCTTCTGGATATGTTGAATCTTGTGCCTCTTAATCTGGGCCCTGGTAGGGCAGTTTCAGCACAAATAAAGTTACCAAGTACAACAACAACAACAACAACAACAAGGAAAACAAATCAAGTACATTCACATGTAAAATACAACCGACAATCCCCACTCAACATAGGCAAAGATATCAAAGAAATAAAGACAGAACAAAGCAAATCACAACAAGCAAAGAAAAGAAAAAAAAAGAAGAGAAAGAAAGAAAAAAAAGAAAAAGAAAAGAAAGGAAAAAAGAGAAAAACAAAGCAAAACAACACAAAACAAAACAAAAACAAAAGCAAAAAAACAAAAAAGCAAAACAAAACAAACAAACAAACAAAAAAAAAAAATCACCAAGCAAAGCAAAACAGAAAGCAGCACCAGTCTTGGCTTAAGCCCACCAGGTAATCTCCAGGTTGTCCTCCGCTGTGCCAAAGAGTTCCCTGCCTAGTGCACAGGCAGCGCTAGTCACCTGGTGCCCAGAGTGAATTTGGGAGTGTAGATTTAAATGCGAGGGGCTGAGGGATCTGGATGACAGTTTTCAGAGAGACCATGCAGTTTCTGTTCTTTCCTGCACAAATGCACACTGAGAGTAGCTCCACCAGCCCTGTGCCCAGTACTCCTGAGTCTTAGGGCCCTCCTTCCGTGGGTGACTTGTAGGTCAAACCCGGTAGTACTCTGGTTTGGTCCAGAGTTGGCTTCTGTATATGTTGAATCTTGTGCCTCTTAAGCTGGGCCCTGGTAGGGCAGTTTCAGCACAAATAAAGTTAGCAAGTACAACAACAACAACAACAACAAAGAAAACAAATCAAGTACATTCACAAATAAAATACAACCGACAATCCCCACTCAACATAGGCAAAGATATCAAAGAAATAAAGACAGAACAAAGCAAATCACAACAAGCAGAAAAAAGAAAAAAAAAGAAGAGAAAGAAAGAAAAAAAAATAAAATAAAATAAAAAAATAAAAAATAAAAAAAAATAAAAAATAAAAACCACCAAGCAAAGCAAAACAGAAAGCAGCACCAGTCTTGGCTTAAGCCCACCAGGTGATCTCCAGGTTGTCCTCCGCCGTGCCAAAGAGTTCCCTGCCTAGTGCGCAGGCATCGCTAGTCACCTGGTGCCCAGAGTGAATTTGGGAGTGTAGATTTAAATGCGAGGGGCTGAGGGGTCTGGATGACAGTTTTCAGAGAGACCATGCAGTTTCTGTCCTTTCCTGCACAAATGCACGCTGAGAGTAGCTCCAACAGCCCTGTGCCCAGTACTCCTGAGTCTTAGGGCCCTCCTTCCAAGGATGAGTGGGAGGGGGCGGGCGGGAGATCTCTAAGCTGCTGAAAGCCGGGAGCTGCGACTGCCGCTTACTGCTGAACTCAGGGATTGCTTCCGCGGTTGCCCTTGCCCCGCCGCAGGCCAGCCAGAAAGGGTGGGGCCTGGGGATGGAGGGGTCTCCTCCCTCCCAGGCCAGCCACTCACACTCCTCCCGCAGGCCTGAAAAGGTGGTGGCTGGGGGTGTGGGAGTCTCCTCTCTCCTCGTCCAGCGAAAATCCCCTCCTCCCAGCCTCTTCCGAAGGTCAGAGCCGGCTGCCAATCTTCCCAGCGCCTGAGCGCAGACGCCCCTCTGTAATCTGACACTGTTTCTCAGTTAGGGGTAGTTTATGTCTCTGGAAGGGCAGGGGGGGGGGAGGATTCGAAAAGCGCGGTGAGGGGCCCAGGTGTGGCGTCTCAGTTCTTTGTCTGCCCTAGGGCCCACGAGCTGCCCGCCCCGGCGGGAGCGATCAGCTGTGGGACACAGGGAAAGAGCCCACCTCCTGGACCCTATGCTCTCCGCTGCACCCTGGGCTCCCGTGGGACTCTAGAGCCCCGGGTGCTCCCTTCCCCTGCTTCTGTGGGCACGCTCCTCCCCCGCTCGCCCCACTAGTGCACCTCAAAGCAAACCTTCCACGAGCCTCCGTTCCGACCTGGGAGCCGCGCAGCGCACCTGATACTGTACGGCCTGTGCTCCGCTGCGGGGGGGTTAGTGTTTTCACTTTGCGCCCCTCTCTCCTCCCCCGCTTGCCTAACTAGCGCACTCCAAAGCAAACCTTCCACGAGTCTGCGCTCCGTCGTCCTGGCGCCGCGGCGGCGGTTGCCGCTGGCCTCGGCTCCGCGGGGGTGGGGGTGGGGGAGCGCGCTCTTCCACTTCGCTGTCCTGCCTCCTCCCCTGCTTGCAATCCGCGCACACCTTCAGGTAAATTCCTCCACGAGTCTCCCCGCTGTTCTGCGTGTTCAATATCTCCCTGTGTCTTTAGAGCTGAGGTTTACTGCCGCAGCCGCCGCCGCCGGCTTGATTCCACCGCGAGACCGCGCGTTTCCTCTCCGCTCCCTTCTTTCTTCCCCTGCTCGCCCAATTTGCGCACCTTCAAGTAATCCTTACACGAGTCTCTTAGGAGTCTCTTAGCTGTTCTGCGTGATGAGCGAAGAGTTGTTTGATGGGTTATATGTCCTTTTGTGGGGAGCCATAATTTCTTGTTTCTCTGGAAACTGGTAAAACTCTTTTAAGGCAGTTGCTTTAAATAACATATAATCCAGTAACATATATGAAAAATGTCTTAGTCATCCAGACACATTATGACATTAAAGGGCCTTTCCATTTAGTAGACACATTGTCATAGAGATACTACATTTCTAGGGAAATTATCTGCAAATGTTTCCCAGAAAAAAAGGTAAAGAAAGCTATTTATTTTTAAAATAAACATGGCTTCTCACTGGTCTTCTACGGAATCTTATATTAGAGAATCAACAACTGTGTAAAATTCTGAATTTATCTTTAAAATGAGATGCTCAATAGTAATCAGCTTACAAAATGATTTATAAGCATCAAGAAGAAAGAGGGGAAAGGCAGGGAGAAAACATTCAGCTTGCTATGAATATACTATGTCATCCCATCCAGCACTCTGATTTAGCCTTCATGCTTTAAAGTGCAAAAGTACCATCTGGGAAGTCTTCCAAATCCATTTTTTATAAAGAGGAAGCACTTGCCAGGATACAGGAAGCACTAAATACAGTATTGGTAGTTGGTTGTATTGTTTTAGCAAGCGTTGCCAGAACTCTCCAAGAAGGTTTGAGTAATGGCAGATGATGGGAAATTTTAAATTTTAAATTTGAGATATGACCTTAGCCCAATGACAATGAACTGTTTTCCTCTGGGCCTAATAGTTCTTCTGCCAAGTATAAAATGAAAGGTTCTGAGGAAAATGAGGGCATTCATGGGTGCAAAATCTGACCCTGAGAAGTCTAATATATATACTTCTATTTGTTTTAAATTTCCTGTTTAGTTTCAACGGTATTGCTGGAATGTTAGGTATTATAAGTTTGAAATTGAGGTTTTGTGTATTAGTTTAGTTTCAAGCAGCTCTTCACTGCCTTTGGCGAAGTATCCTTGATTAGAATTTAAAATAAATAAATCTAATGTGGTTCTGCCAGGTGTTAGCTTTCCTAGTTCATAATTATAGTACTTTATTATTTCACAAAAATTTATAAATGACTAGTGCATTAATTGTTTCTTGTTCAATGTAATTGGGGAACAAAAAAATTTAAAACTATAGGCTCCTTATCCTTAAAATATACACATCCCTTCTACTTCTTCTTTGAGAAAAAATTTTGTTTTCTTTATGTAAAATCATCATGTACTTTTATTATTATTATTATTATTGTTATTTCCTTACCAGTAAAGCCTAATGAAGTAAGCATATACATGCATCATAGGGTTAAAAGAGGTCATTATACCCCAGTGAGTTTAGTAATTTAATTTGTATCTCTTTGTAAGCCCTATAGTAACTGCAGCTTTTATCTACACAATGAACAATCAATATTTACGTGGCCAATATATTTAGGTTATACTCTTCCTGAAAGAAGCCAAATAACGACAGCAGCAAAACAAATGACAAAATCCTTTTTTTGTTGATTTTTTCCAATATCTTTCAGAATTTGGAAATGGTTCCAGAATATTACATTCACAAAATGTAGTGTAAGAAAGAGTGAAATCATCTATACTGAAAATGAATTAACATAACAATGAAAAGTCTACATGGCTTAACTAAAGTATTGAGAGGGTTGAAATTAAAACCATCTGCCTCTGGCTGAATTTTATTAATTCTTTTATAACCTGTTTTTTGTTTGATACCTTCCTCCCATTCAACTTCTCACTGCAACTAGACCAATTCAGACTCACATCACCTTATACACAGACTATTGCAACAGCCCTCACCTTTGCCACCTCCATCCCTCGGCAATGCTTTCAGAGTAAACACCACGTCACCAATGTTCTTGTCATTCTGACTCAAAAATATTCAATTACTTTACCTATTGATTTGATTCCAGTCTATCTTATCAAATATTTTTGAAAAATCTTTTACAATAAGCTTCTACTTCAACTAGTCTACTCAACTTCTAACCCCTGAATGCTCTTTATATTTATATTTACTCATTCTGATGCCCTTCCTTACCGTTGCCCTTTCCATTCTGCCTTTTACCCTATTTATAGCAAAGTAATAAAAATAATAGTAATAATAATAAAATATACATCTTTAATGATTTAACTCCAATGTTACCTATTTTATGAAGAGTTCTATGATGTACTTAACTGGTGATAGTCTTTTCTTACTCCAACTCCCTTTAAGCATCTAATGTCTAGATCAGTCCTATGTGCTAATCATAATCTGAATCTCTAACTGTCCTTGAAAGAGTTTAAAGTTATTATAGCTTCTTGAGCTGTTGCCCCTGTGCCTTAGAGTTAATGGGATGGCAAAAACAAATTTTAAGGCAATTGAGGCAGAGAGGGCATGTCAGAGATATTCTCTCTGATTCCACAACTGATCACAGACATGTTGAAATGTGCCCTGACTGCCCCATGGCTGAGTGATTAAGGGTTATCTCCCTGATTCTTATTTTGATACAAATAAATGGAAAGCCAAGAAAATCCTCCAAAGATCCTTTTCAGAACTCTAAGAAATCTATAAAGACAATCAAAAAGGCTTAAAGTTAAATCCTTTCATAAGCAACTTACACAAACAGCAACATTTTACTTCAGAAAATCTCAGTGGAAAATGTTAAGCTTAGTCTTCAGAACCAAAAATGGTTTGGGGTTATAGTTGCTCATAGAATGGATCACTGAGACAAGGTAGAGAGGTACAACCTACCTCATGATGATTTGAGGTATTTTTTTTCAATGTAATAGCCCTCGGTTTAACAGCAAATACAAAGGAGGTTATCAGGGAGATTTAATAGACTATTTGCAAAGGCAGGAAAGCCAACAAGGAATGGTGCAGCCCCCCCCCCCCCAGCGATTGTAATATCAGAGAGACTTATCCATCTCTAGGCCTGAAGGGGCAAGTGCAAGGAGCAGTTACCACAACGTGGCAAGAGTTTGGCTATAGTTGGAATGTAGGAGGGGCAACCTAATGGGAGCTGTGGCCTATAGAAGAATAAGGTCACAGATAATTTGAGGACATGGAAGAAGGGAGTGGGAGAATAAGTTCCCTAAACTTTCTTTTTTTTTCCACCCTCCATCTTGAGCCAGAAGGGCCCAAACTCATGAGGATTATAGAATTTACGCTCTGGGACAAAGAACAGAGTGGAAAATAGATCTAAAGGGATAAATAGAAAATACCCAGCACAAGTCATATAGTTTTCCAGTATTGACTTCTAACATACTATGTTCAGGAAGTATTCCAGATACTAGGAATTCAAGCTCACAGAGTTCTGAATGTATCAGGATAAATTGATAATCTCTACAACAAAATATAGACAAGAGCCAGATCACGAAGGGTCTTGTAAGTTGGGAAAAGGAGTTGAACTGTATCCAAATGATAATAGGAGTGCATTGATAAGCATTAAGAATGAAAATGGCATGATCATATCCAACTTTCAAAAAGAGCTCCCAGGTTATAGCACAGAAATGGATGAGAAGTGGTCAAGAATACACATTGTGAGAGTAAGTTACACATTTGTGGGGACAAAGCCCCAAAAAGCAGTTTCCAGGCTCTCGGCCTCACATAGAAAGGTGCTGGCTCAGGTAGTAAATGGCCATCAATCAGATTACAATCAGATGGCCATCAGCTGTGGCTAGTTGGCCGTCAGCTGTAACCCGTAAGCCATTGGCCACTAATATAACTACTATGGCTACGCTAGCAGAGAAAGAAATGGGGGGCTAGCAAGAGCAGATTGCAGAGAGGCGGATGCCGCCGGTGAGAATATAGTGATATGACTCCCCTACCTATGGCTCCGTGGGTGTTCCTTTTTGGCCTCACTGTGTCCTGTGTTCTTATGTGGGGACCGGGAGCTGAGACTGCGCCAGACGCCCCGCATGACAAATGGTGCAGCGAGCAGGGTCCCCCTCACGACACATGGCGTAGTCGGCAGGATACGGTGCTGGCCAAAGCTTTCCGAAGGGCAGTGGAGCAGTTTGTGCGTATGAAAGCTCAGTCTGAGGAAGACCAGGAGGAGCAGCTGCCGGAGAGCTCGATCGCCATGGAGGGGTGGAAAGATGTGGATGGTTCCCCAACCAGCAGAGGTCGGAGAAAGCGAAGGTTGTTGCTGCTCTGTGGGCTGGGAAGTTCTTGCTGAGGCAGCCCGGATGCAGGACTTGTAATCCCAGGAGGAAACGCTTGCTGAATCCTCCGTGGGAGATGCGGGTGAGGTCAAGGTCATCCCTCACCCCCAGGACAGCCCAGGAGAATGACTATGAACTATGGGGAATTGCCTTCTATCCCTGATTTAATGGACAGCTTGACTGTTTGGGAACATACCACCATGTAGTTGAACTGGCGGATGTTTTCTTTTGTGTCTTGACCGGCAACTATTGAGAATATGTAAGCACCTTCACTGTGAGTTGATGTTGTTCCAGCATGTACCCTGAGAGGCCCAGAGAGAGTAGCAGTGTTCTGAAAGCCCTGGCTGTGTCCAGGAAGTCTGGCTGTTTCCAGAGAGAGTGGCAGTGCCCTGAGAGCCCTGGCTGTGCCCGGGGAGACAGGTGGTACCCTAAGAAGCCCAGGAAGTCTGGCTGTGCCCAGAAGTACTGGTGGTGCCCTGAGAAATCTTGGCTGTACTCAGAGAGCCTGGCTGTGTCCAAGATATTGCATTCACCTCCGGGCTCCTTGCACAGGGCCCCTTGCGTAAGATGCTTGTCGCGTAGATTGTGAGGCGAGACCCTGTAGGGCTGGAGTGTGGGGATAAAGCCCCAAAAAGCAGTTTCCAGGCTCTCGGCCTCACATAGAAAGGTGCTGGCTCAGGTAGTAAATGGCCATCAACTGTGACTAGTTGGCCGTCAGCTGTAACCCGTAAGCCATTGGCCACTAATATAACTGCTATGGCTACACTAGCAGAGGAAGAAATGGGGGCTAGCAAGAGCAGATTGCACAGAGGCGGATGCCGCCGGTGAGAATGTAGTGATATGACTCCCCTACCTATGGCTCCGTGGGTGTTCCTTTTTGGCCTCACCATGTCCTGCGTTCTTATGTGGGGAGCGGGACCAGAGACCCCGCAGGCCGCCCCGCCGGACGCCCAGCACAACAAATGATGCAGCGAGCAGGGTCCCCCGCACGACATTATTAAATGGACCAGACTGAAAGATGGTGTCATGCGGGGCGTCCTGTGGGGTCTCTGCTCCCGCTCCCCACATAAGAACGCAGGACATGGTGAGGCCAAAAAGGAACACCCACGGAGCCATAGGTAGGGGAGTCATATCACTACATTCTCACCGGCGGCATCCGCCTCTCTGCAATCTGCTCTTGCTAGCCCCCATTCTCTTTTCTGCTAGTGTAGCCACAGCAGTTATATTAGAAACTTCCTTCAGCATGATTAATGATGAAAAAACTTAATTAATGAATGTGGGGTTTTGTTCAGCATAAATAAGACATACATCTTTAAATCATTCAATGGATTTTTACAGCTTCCAGGAACAAGCCCAAGTTCCTTAGCATGCCACATAAGACCCTTCTCAATCTTGCTCTACATTCTTCCCTTTTCACGTTATACTTAAGTTATGTAAAAATTTTGTCCATATCCAAATCACCGAAACCTCTCTATTTTTCTCTCTCTCTCTCCATACCTTTACAATCACAGCTCTCTCCTTGGACTGCTTTTGTTCTCTCCCTCCCCCTTTCATCTGGACAAGTCTTTGTCATTAAAGAATCAAGTTTTAAAACTATCTCCTTTTAAGAGTTTGTTCTGACCATCTCTATTAATGAAAATTAGGAAACATATTTATGTCTCACAATAACATGCTATGCTTTTCTAGTTCGAAGCACTTATGACAAGAATTTATAGTGATCTGTTTATTTGTCCACATCCCCCAATAAACTGTTCCTTGATTAAAAAAAAAGGATTGTGTCTCATTTACCTTTCCATTATAATCTACCTCATCCACCCAAAAAACAATTGAGAACATTTGAAGCAATGTTGATGTCATGATTCTCTTGAAATTGTGAACATTTGTGTTTTACTTCATCATTATTATATTGAAGTGAATCTTCACTTCTTTGAAAAGACCACATCATGAAAGTTGATAGAAAGTCAAGAGATCTCTGTCCTTGTTCTGGTAATACTAACTAGTTTTTTGGGTCACTGAATTCTGAAAATTGATGCCTTCCTCACCCAGATTCAAGTAATAGTCTTAGTTTGGTTCTTAAGAATTTTAGGATGTTCAAAAATTATGCAATAAAATTGCCATTTGATAAGTCTGGAAAATCAGAGGAGGGTAAATGAGTACCATTTATTCTTACAGTTGAAAACAGCCACCATTTAAACATTAAAGTATGTTTTGCAATCTAAATCAGAGAAGGAAAAAAGTTAGTTTTTCTATGTTTTGTTCATGAAAATTGGATGTCTACACATTTGAAGAGTCCACTTTAAAATCAAAGGTGCATTTTATTTTCTGTATAGAGGTCACCTAGAGATGTTTATGTAAGCTATGATGGATATATACATTGGCAGTGTGTGTACAAACATACTGTGGTTCTTGATTTCTGGAAGAGCTCAAGTGCAGAATTCCAAAATTCCCTTTTATGCCTCAACATATAGAACTCTCTTGTCTTGAGTTGAGGAATTCATTTAGCTCTTTGCCCATATTGTCTGCAGCCTCTTGTCCAGCCTTCTGTAAACGTAAGCAAAACAGACTATTTACTTTGTGCTAGGCTCATAATCCTCTGCATCCAAGAATAGGACTGTGGATAGTCTGCTTACAAAGCTCTTCCTGCGTGTGGTACTGTATCTGATATGACCATATATGGACTAGAGTCCAGACCAACCTAATCATCCAAATCTTCTAGCCTTTGGCTAATCTGCATATGATCTCCTTCACTATTCTGGAGAGTTCAGGAATCAAACGGACACTTAATTGGATTTAACAACCAAATATTTGATATTGAAAAAAAAACCAAAACTGAAGCTAATTGTATCATTGTAATTTTTAAAACTGGCTTTATTTGATCCCTATTTGATTTGATCTGTGGAGGGGTTTAGAAAACCACAATATTCTTAATGTTATTTTTTCCTGCCTTATGTTCCCCATCCTGTTTAATTTCTATTATTTGGCATTTTACCGATGTGCTGAACTCAGCTGTACAGAATACGATTTTATGTCCATGCTTAACAACTGTTCTCCAAGTCTTCATTATGTGAATCATTTCCATCTGTTACTACTAAGGAAACGTATTTTATGGACAAAGTATATCAGCAACAGCAGACATAAGTTTCACACAAACTTCCTCTCTCTCCCCACGTCTGATTATGGGAGGGTACAAGAGCAAATTTAGATTTCCCCCAGAAATCTTGGACTCACTAACTATAGTAGAAGGTCACAGTAAGCTTCCAAAAGCATATTACTTGATCTCTCTAGGATGGCCTCTAACTTGGGCCTTCCATTGAATACTGACAAGAATCTTTATTCTATAGTAACCCATTAAACTCTAGCTTTTCCTCCAGTAATATCTGCAAACGTTAGCCATTTTCAAATGCAATTTTTCTTCTCAGAAACTATAGTTCACCATTCTTACCATTGAGCTAGAAGAAATAGCAGCCATCTATCAACAGAGAACACACTAAAAGCAGTTCAGGAGGGAAATTTTAGTGTTCCCAAGAAAAGACGTGTTTCATTCAGACACCTGAAAAAAATGCAAATTTAGAATAATTCTATTATGAATGCACTCTAAATTATTCTCTGCATTGTTTCTGTATGTAGTCGACTTTTCTTCTGCCCTCTAGGTTTTTTTATGGCTTCACATGGAATTCTGGCTATCTGATGTCCCCAATATGGATCCCAGTTTTAACTTCACCAAATATGGTTTACGTTCAAATGTGAACTTATAGATTCACAACTAGTGGAAGGAAATTTGGATTCTTAAAGAGGAGTTACTATTTCTAATATCTCAAATATAAATGCAAAGACAGATGTTAGATAAGTGGCTGTAGCTAAATAGATGAAGAGATACATAGATAAAAATATTTTTGATGCCTCTTCAGGACTCATATTATTTCCTCAAAATAAAGAGATGTGGATCACAGGGATCAACAGTGGGTGCTCCATGTATGAATGCTTGGCCATATCTTCAAAGAATAATTCATTACCATATAAATAAAAGCTGAAAACTAGTGTGTCTGCTGATGCACAATACAGGCATCATATTGTGAATATTATAATAAAGCTTTAAAGACATATTTTGTAATACATTTTAAATAAAAATGCGATTTTAAAATTTTCTCAATATCAGTATATCTAACCATAACTAGCAGTAGAGCTTACTCATTGAACAGGCTCCCATTTTTGTGTATATTCTGCATTAAATTATAATTAGATCGACAAAAAAAGAGCATTTTGAAATGTCCAACATTCTCTGCGATACACTTTACATTGTTTTTCTTTATGGAATACAGCTGAATTTCTTAAGGGCACAGTCTCATTGACACTGTAATACATAACATGAAAACAGTGCTGGCTTCTTTAATTTTTCTAACAGGGTATGACTTTCAAATTGTCTCTTTCTATTGTCATCTAAAAATTTCTCATTTATGTTAATAGTAGGTGCTTTGTTGATAAGCTATTTGTAACAAATGAGTCAAACAAAAAGCCATGAATTCTGCAGATGGTAGAATAATTCAGTGGGATAATCTGCATAAGTAGATTCATATTTTCATACAAAACATTTTAATTTAAGGTTTGGCTTTGATCACTAGCTTACTGAACATCCTTAATTTTTTTTCATCTAGTTTCCACCTTCTTTTTAATTAAAAATTGTACTGTGATTAGTGATTAATCTCTCAAGTAACATGGTTATATTATGCTATGTTATATGGTACAGATTTTCCATTGTTGTAATTTTACTAATATATATAGTTGCATGTCACATGCTCCTTCAGTGAAATACTGTTCAGTGTGAAGAAAAAGCAAAGAAACCAATGTTAGCTTATATTTTATTCATCTGAAAAGAAAGAACAGGGTTTATGGTCAGGCATATAATAAGTTAGAAGTCACCACTCCATTCTAACAAGAGCTTAACAAACTGAAAAATCAACTCTTAGATCAACCAGAGAAGTGAGGTCTCAGGGCAAACCACTGCCCGTCAATTTGGAGAAACAGACAGGAGGATAGAGAGATTCACAGCTGGCCAGAGCAGATACCCAAAAGCAAAAAGAAACTTTCACAGAAACTGGTGCTGGGGTAGGAAAACCTGAATTGTAATCGATGAATTCACATCTTCTCCTGATTCCAACTGAAGGAGGGAAAAAGAAACCACTTTGAAATATACTAGAGCAATTCTGTTCTCAATAGGCCTGCCCTCAGGAGAAACTATTTTACCACAGTAGAAACTACTGAAAACAAAGAGGTTTTGTTTTTAAAAAGCCAAACATAACTGAAGTCAGAAATATTCAACTCTAGCTCTTTCAAGCCGTTCACGTGAGAGGAAGGAATTACACAGCTCCAGGCCTCTCTAGCCATCCTCTCCCATTTGGAGTGGGGTGGGGCAGGACTGAGAAGTTCACAGATCAGGGGCATAAGCTCACCAGGAGACTGAGACCTAATTATATGATTATAGAATATGTCCTCTCCCCCTACAACTAACATTACTAATGACTCATTTATTGCAGTGCCTTTTACCTAGCACATCATGTCCATCTTTCAATGATAAAATGCAAACCCTCACTTTTGAAGAGATTGAACAAGCATCAAAATCAGTCAGATATGTTAGAAGTATTATACCAAGAATTTTTTAAAACTATGATCAAAAGACTAAGGCCTTTAATGGAAAAGTAGACAACACACAAGAACAGATGGATAATGTAAGTGGAGATGGAAATTCTAAAAAAGAGTCAATATGAAATGCCAGAAATAAAAAACACAGTAACATAAATGAAGAATATCTTTGGCGGTCTCATTAGCAGGGAAGTAGACATGGCAGAGAGAATCATCACTGAGCTTGAGGATATAACAATAAAAAATAAGTAAAAAAAAATAAAATAAAATCACAAAGTAATACAAATCTAGCAATACAAACGTTTATGATCTCATTTTTCTATATTTTAAAAATCCATGGTAAATGGCATATATGGAGAAATGAAAAACAGAAACGATGCTATCAGTTGATAGAAGTTACCTTTGAGGGGTAAGACTGAGAGGAAATTTAACACTTAACTTTACACATTTCTTCTTACGCATTGTTGATCTTACAACAATAATCATTTATAAAGGAATTTTGTAGTGAGAACAATTAGAAAGTAATAGATAATTTAAATATATATTTAACATAAATACACTTATTGCGGGGGGGGGGGGTCTCTGCTTAGAAAACAGTGCTCTCCCACATGATAAGTTTGTATTTCCCGTTCAAAATATCAAGCTGTGAATGAATCATTAGGCTTCCTGTCCTTAATGAAACAGAATCTTAATCTACTTCCTTTAACCAGTTGTTTTTCCTTCAGCATGGGCTCACATGGTTCCCGTACCCTGTGTCAAATATACCACTGCTTGAGTCCTGCTTGAGTGGTCACTGAAAGTGATGTCTAATCAAGAACAACTTTCTCGGCACGTTTCCTTCCTGTAATTTACTTCCCACTGGTTCTCAGAGAGGAGATTTTGCAGTAAAAATACAGTTGCTGTTTAATCAGTTCCCTTGATTTCTTTCTGAAATCCATAAGATGATAGCGTTGTGATAACACTCTGTCTCTGGGATGGCTTTAGAAGCTTTCGGCATTTTGTCCAACAAGTCTTCTCTAAGCAGAACCCTGCACTAGGCACTAGAGCTGGGTAGAGAAGAGCAGAGAAATAGAACACGTGGTCCACGCTGTCTCCATGCCTACAACATAAAGCCAGGAGGAAAGAAAGAGAGATTTGGGGGTTAAGAAGAGAAATCAGAATTGAGTGGAAAGCAGCTGGGAAAAGGAGCAGAGGAATCAAGGAGGGTGAAAAAGAGGGTAAGTGATTGGATCCCATTTTGTAGAACAGGAAAATTAAAAGGTTTGAGGGTCAATGTATCTAGCTTTGAAATTCAAATTATAATGTAAAATCGAAAAGATGCCAAAAGTTCCTAAAGCCACCCTAGAGTTAGGATGTTATTACCCAGAGAAAACTTAAGTAGATTCTGCTGCCACTATGCTCTCACCCACCTCAGAACGGCCTCAGTTAATGATCATATTCCACTGCGATGGTTTGTCTGAAAGTCTCTTTCCATTCTAGACCACAAGCTGTTCAAAGCTGTTCAAAGGCAGAAATTCAGCTCTTTATATCTGTCATGCAGGGTGTCATGCGGGGTCTCTGCTCCCACTCCCCATATAAGAACGCAGGATATGGTGAGGCCAAAAAGGAACACCCATGGAGCCATTGGTAGGGGAGTCATGCCTGTGGGGACAAAGCCCCAAAAAAGCAGTTTCCAGGCTCTCGGCCTCACATAGAAAGGTGCTGGCTCGGGTAGTAAACGGCCATTAACTGTGATCAGATGGCCATCAGCTGTGGTTAGTTGGCCATCAGCTGTAACCTGTAAGCCATTGGACACTAATATAACTGCTGTGTCTACGCTGGCAGAAAAAATGGGGGCTAGCAAGAGCGGATTGCAGAGAGGCGGATGCCGCCGGTGAGAATATAGTGATATGACTCCCCTACCTATGGCTCCGTGGGTGTTCCTTTTTGGCCTCACCATGTCCTGTGTTCTTATGTGGGGAGCGGGAGCAGAGACCCCACAGGACGTCCTGCAGGCCAACCCACATGACAAATGGAGCAGCGAGCAGGGTCCCCTGCATGACAATGCCACTATATTCTCCCTGGCGGCTGGGTTGGAGACACAGGAAGCAGGAGCCACACTGTCTGCAAAACTGCCGTCCTAACTGCAATCCGTGCTTGCCAGCTACCATCTTCTTGCTAGCCCCCATTTTTCTGCTAGCTTAGCCATAGCAGTTATATTAGTGGCCAATGGCTCACTGGTTACAGCTGACAGCCAACTAGCCACAGCTAATGGCCATCCAATCACAGTTGATGGCCATTTACTACCTGAGCCAGCAATTTTCCACGTGAGGCTGAGAGCCTGGAAACTGCTCTCTAGGGCTCTGTCCTCATATCTGTTTTGTAATGATCACTGTACCACCCAGACTTCATAAATATGTTGAATGAATGAATGAGAGTCAATTATTATTTTTTTAAAGTGAGTTCCTGAAAAAATCTAATACTGAAAAATGTTTGGTGCTCTTCTAGAAAAATCATAGACTAGGCCTTATATCTTTCAGTTGTTATTTAGAATTAGAATTCTGTATGTTCTATTCTTTTCACAATTTTATTCATTCTTTTCCTTTAAATGGAATCACTAACATAGCCTATCTTTTCTTTCCATTTTTCCTCATATTGACTTCCAAATTCACTTTCCTACTTTTAAGCTGTACTTCTTAATTGTCAATGTAATAAAACATGTAAGTCCCTTTATTTTGTTCCTACTTTATCATAAGCCAAAATAAGATGAAATTGAAGGAAACTTGTCAGAGTAACTGTTGAGAATGGAACTCTGAAATAATATTGCTGCGAACAGATTGTTTTTTTTTTTTCTGAGCCAGAGAAAATCACTATTATTTTGTTTTCCTTTGTGTGACTCCTTTTCTACACATTGATTGTCACTGTGGCAAGTAATAAATTGGAAAGGAGAAGCCATTTTAGGATGAGCCTGGAAGCATGCAGGTGATTTGAGGCACAGAGGAATTCCAGACCCGCCCACCACAATAGTAGTAAAGAAACCAGGAGGCTAGAAAGAGACAAGGAAAGAACAATTGAAGGCCATTCCAGGCAAGAGATCAGACCTAATAAGCAGATGCCAGATGGCAGTCCAATTAATTCAGAATGGAATCTGGGGCACGAAAAGCTGTTAAATTAATTATTTTATAGAGAATTATAATGCTACACAGATCCAACTTTACAATCTCAATATCAAACAGCAATCAGTCTCAAAGCCTAAATTACACCTCCTCATGGAATTCTTTTTTGACAACCCTAAAGTGATCTTTTTTTTTTTTCTGAACTCCTTGTTTCTCAAGGTATGCACCTCCCATTACATAGCTAGCAGGTACTACTTTGTATCTTGCTTACTTCTCATACGTGATGTGTAATCTCTTCTGCTGGATTATGAATTTCTGTTTTTGAAACGTCTACACTGTTCATCTCTTATATAGTAAATGTAAAATTTATGTGATAATAATTATTGTGACATAATCATACATGATATCAAAAGCCCTCAAATGAATAATATTGTTAGGCCATCTCAAATCAACTTCAAATGATAAAACTTCTTTCCTCTAGTAGTATTTTGTATACTGTACAAAATTGATAAGAACTAATGGCATGTCATTGGTTCATGGAAGTTGTTCGTAATAAATACATTCTCAAGCAGCCCCAGATGCTCTTAAATCACTGTTTTAATTCCTTCACACTCTTACTACTGTCTGAAATTATTGTGTTCTCTTTTTTATTATCTTTGCCCCCCACTAAACTATAAACTTGGAAAATGCAAGGAGTATCTCTGTCTTATTCACTACAAAATCTTCAGGGTCTAGAAAAGTAGTACTCAACCGGGGCTCAATAAATAGCTATAGAATTGAAAACTCATTGTTGATTCTGACTTAAAATCTGAAGCTCTATAGCAGTAAGGTTTTGACAGAGTTTATAAAATTATGACCCTAATAGAAGAAATGAAGAAGGCCTGATTAATATAGAAAGATAATAAAAGATATAAAAGTAATTAAGCCATACATCTATGTACAAAATAGCAGAAATTCTTTAGGAAGATGATAATACAACTTCTCAAAGACCAACACGAAAATTCCAGCTCACTTTTTACCCAGACTTTATGAAATTAGCCACGGTTTCATGGCCTATACTGTATTTTATGCCTACCAACATGGATGTTCAAAATTATCTTTACAGTTAGGTTACACATGTATTTGCACTACTCACCCAATTATCCATTCCATAATAGAGCGTTAGCCATCTGTCTTGCCTTTTGAAGTCTATCTTTCCATGTTATCTCCTTGACTAACATACATTGTAAGAGTAATTTACAAAGGACAACATGCTCGCATGCTGGTCTCTGTTTCCCAAAGCACATTAAGGGTAAAAGTGTAATGCAGTGCAGCTACATCGGAGATCAATATGGCACCATCTACTATAAATCGAAAAAAACAAAAAATCATGGCCAAAGCCTTGGGGAAACCAACACCTGCTTGAGGAGGCATATACTGTACAAGAAAGTTCTTTACAGTCTTGTTACTTAAAGCAAAAAATTAGAAATAACCTAAAGTTTCATTAACTTGAAAATGAATAAATACATTGTGATATAGTTATACAAGAAAATATTTCCCAGCAATCAAAACAAATGAATTACACCTATATTTGTTAATATGGATAAAAGTAAAAACATAATGTTGAGTGAAATAAGGTAGATATGCTTTACAAAACATAGGAAATCTTATCTATCAATTTCCCAGAAGAGCCTGCAATGAGCCAGGCTACCATTTGTCAAATGCAGACTCACGCAGAGGTACCATATTTCTATGAGAAAATAAATAAAATGAAATAAAATAAAACAAAACGAAAAACCTTTGGGTAATGGGAGTTGGACTGAGAGCTTGACTTCTAAATTCTGCTGATTCATTATCAATTAAGAAGCACAGCTTAAAAGTAGGAAAGTGAATTGGGAAGTCAATATGAGGAAAAATGAAAAGACAGGATATATTAGGGACTCCATTTAAAGGAAGAGTGAATGAAGTTATGGAAAGAATGGAATATATAAAACTCTAATTCTAAATAATAGAACTGAAAGATATAGGGTCTAGTCCATGATTTTTCTAAAAGAGCTCTGAGCACCTTTCAGTATTAGATTTTTTCAGGAACTCACTTAAAAAAATAATAATAATAATTGACTCTCATTCATTTGTTCAACATATTTATGAGTCTTGGCGATACAGCGATCATTACAAAACAGATATAAAGAGCTGAATTTCTGCCCTTGAGCAGCTTGTGGTCTAGAATGGAGACAGACTTTCAGACGAACCATCACAGTGGAATATGATCATTAACTGAGTCAGCTCTGAGGTGGGTGAGAGCATAGTGGCAGCAGAGTCTACTTAAGTCTTCTCTGGGTAATAACATCCTAACTCTAGGGTGGCTTTAGGAACTTTTGGCATCTTTTCGATTTTACATTATAATTTGAATTTCAAAGCTAGATACATTGACCCTCAAACCTTTTAATTTTCCTTTTCTCCAGTTCTTTTAAAACTCTACTTTATAATCACTAAGTTCAATTTCATGAAGTCCAGATTTATCCTAAGCAATTTAGAGGACATTTGCACATATTCAGTTCTCTAATGCAGCAGTCATCCTGTCTCGTGGCTCATTTGCTTATTACAAAACAACAGATGTGATGGGAAATGTAATGGGGGTAAGCAGGGCAATTGGCTCTTTAAATTTCATATTTTAAATGTAAGTTAGCACACTTGATTTTTGCATTAAAACAAAAGGGTATATTTGTAATATCACCATAACATTTATGCCTGAGAATGACAAGGTAACAAATCAAATGGCTCCTACAAACTAAGTCCTCATTTTAGAAAATCAGAGGACTTTAGAAGTCATTTTCTCAGTCCAACTCCCATTGCATCTCTTTGACAGATGATATTCTGGACTGTTTGAAAATGTGAGGTATAGCCAACTTTTCTTTGTAGAAGCAGCTAATTCCATCACTGGAAAAGTCTTATTGCCCTAAAAGTCTTCCTTACATCAAGCCTCAGTCGGTTTCCCTGTAGTTTACACCCCTTTATTCTCTATCTGCACTTAGAAACAACCTGGTTCAAAAACTCTTATTTCCAAGGACTTGACAGCCCTCCAAATTAATGCATTACTATTTACTTTTCTCTCTCTAATCTTCCTCAACTTTAGGATACTTTTGGTTAACTTGTCAGCAACACCTCATGGGACACAAAATATACAGAACTTCCTTTTCCCAGATTTTCCAGACCGCTTCTGTTTAACATTCAGGATAGTGGTTAAAATCCCTGAGTTTTAGCGTCAAAGAGAGCTTGTTTGAAATCTCAGCTTTGCTGCATTTTAGGCATATGACTACATAGGATAATGTTGGTCACCCTAGCCCTCCTTCATTGAACTTTCTTTTCCAATTACTAGTATCTACACCCCCCACTCCCACCCAAGTATCCTCAGATTTCAGACACCAGCTTTGTCTGCTAGCACAGAGCATTGAAAGTACCTAGGAATGTACATCCCCCTAGGGTGAGCCTCCACAAATGACTGCTCACCTTGAGGCTTAACTCATATTCCAGAGCTCCTATGTACTAACAGTCTAAACCAGGGGTGTCCAAACTGCGGCCCGCAATCCATATTTTATTGGCCCGCAGCAAATTCCAAAAATATATTTAGTTTACTTGAGTGAGTGGCCCGGCTGTTTGTGTATTTTACCACATATGGCCCTTGGTGAAAAATGTTGAAAAAAGTTTGGACACCCCTGGTCTAAACCCACACTCTTGAGATGTTAAAGAGAAATCCACAGGCCCAAAATGTTATCACTCGTACTAAAACCCATGACACCAAACTTAGACTTACTACCTGACCAAATTGCAGTTTCAACCTTCTCCAGGAATGTAATCTTAATTGTTCAATCTAGAATTTCGTGGTCATTCTAATAAGGTGATCTGTCTAATAGCCCTCTATGGGGGCAGAATCCCAGAGAGCAGATTCCAGGCTCTCTGTCTCACGTGGAAAGGTGCTGGCTCTGTTATTAGATGGCCATCAGCTGTAATCAGATGGCCATGCGCTGTGTCTGGGTGGCCATTAGCTGTTACCAGTTAGCCATTAGCCACTAATATAACTGCCGTGGCTACATTGCGGGGTTGGTTGGTGGGTTGGCTGGTTGGCAGAGAAGCGGACGGCAGATTGCGGCTCCTGCTTCCTGTCGCCAGCAAGAATATAGTGGTATGAGTCCATTACCTATGGCTCTATTGTTGTTCTTTTTTGGTCTCACCATATCCTGTGTTCTTGTGCCAGGAGCAGGAGCTGAGACCCTGCATGACACGTGGCTCAGTGAGCAGGGTATGGTACCAGCCAGAATCTTCAAAGGGGTAATGCAGCAGTTTATACATATGAAAGCTCAGTTTCACGAGCAGGGTATGGTGCCGGCCAGAACTCTCTGAAGGATGGTGGAGCAGTTTGTGCATATGAACACTCAGTCTCAGGAAGCCCGTGAGGAGTGGCTCCGGGAGCAGGAAACGCAATCTGTTATTCGCTTCTCTGCCAACCAATCCCCCAACATAACCACAGCAGTTATATTAGTGGCTAATGGCTAACCAGTAACAGCTGATGGCCACCTAATAACTGAGACAGCACCTTTCCACGTGAGGCCGAGAGTCTGGAAACTGCTCTCTGGGACTGTGTCCCCACACCCTCTCTCTCCTCCAAAAAAAGCTGAAGCAATCTGCCTGATGAGAACCCCTCACTCCCTTTACCTAAGGGAAGGCAACCTTACCTGAAATAATCCTTATTTTTCTTTTGCTAGTAACTTTCCTGTTCTGTCCAGTTTCTGCTTATAAATAAAAGCTTCCATATTGTATAGCTTTTCTTGGTTCATCTCTACTTTCTAGATGGGATGCTGCCCAACTCATGAATCCCTCAAAATCAATTAGACCTTCAAATTTACTCTACTAAATTTTTGTTCTTTAACAGAGATTTTGCCAAGTTTCTTTCTGTTAAAGACAATAACCACATGCCCAAAATGGCTGCTAATAGCCCATAATACCAAACCTAGACTTAATACTTGACTTGATTGCAGTTTTAATCTTTCCCAGAAATATAATCTTAATCAACCAATCTGGAATTTCCTGGCCAACCACGAGTCCTGTAGGCCTTCTCCATCCCCTCCCAAAAAGGAAGAGGCAATCTGCATAATAAAACCCTTGCCTTTCCCTTCCCCCAAAAGAAGGTGTCCCGGTCTAAAAAATATATTTTATTTTATTTTACTAATAACTCACCTGCCACACCCTTCATCCTACAAAAACCTTTCACTTTTGCACAACACCTGGGAGCACTCTTCTAGTTGCTAGACGGAATGCTTCCTTATTCATGAATTGCTTAATAAAGCCAATTAAATCTTCAAATTTTCAGTAGAATTTTTTTTTTTTTAATTCCTTACTCAGCTTTGTCTCCTCCTCTGCCCTGCTTCCAGCACTTCTTATTTGTTTCTCCTGGGAGCACTTTCTTAATAAAGCATTTGCACCAGAATCCTCATCTCTGATTCTGCTCCAGGGAAACCTGGCTGAAGATGAGAAATTGTTGTAATCCTCAGTCTCCCTTTCTATAACTGCAAAGAGGATCACCAAAATTGTACCTGTGTCTAGAATTAATGCAGGGATCAAAATTGAGCAATAGCACATAGCATGTCGTAGTTTCTGACATGATGTAAATGCTCACCAAAAGGTGACAATTATCAGATTCTCTGGGCCCAAACTTAAAGCAACATTCAAGATGTAGAAAGTTCAGGATACTGGGGAAGCCACATTTCCACTAATGAAGCCTATGAATGATGGCTGTCCTTGAGAGGCAATGACACTGATGGCAGCAGCGGAATGAGAGCTCACTGCAAAGGTGCTGGATGATTTGAGCATGGCGCCCAGGACCTGCTCAGAGACCTTTGCTGCTTTCCTTCCTCTTAGCACTGGTTGGCCGCCACAGGCCAGAAAGCTTGGATTACCAGTAGCATTAATTTGCTGTTCTCTCTGGGGCAGCCTGAGGAGAAGAATGTTTCCAGCATGAAACAGAACAAATCAAAATTTAAAATACTTGTCCCAAATATTAGTTTCCAAGAGCTTTCTAAAAGATTAAATGTGGTCTAAACCTATGTGCCAAAAAAAGTAGAGAAAACTGAGGCTTTCTGGTCTTTGTTTAGTTCCTCAGCCTGCGTATTTGAGTTATAACATCGTACAGCCAATTATGAGATGAGATTGATATTCAAGGGCTGCACTCACCCAGCTGCAGAGCTCAATCAGGTTATATACGCAGCTGAAGGCGAATGGGCAACAGTTTTAATTAATTGGCAATTTTGTGCTTCTCATGCTAATATCTACCTTAATGATAAAAAAAGAAATGATATGGGAAGGCAGTGCAATTTCAAACATGCAGCCTGAAACAACTGTGAGATTACCAACTCTGAGCTTCTAAGCAGTAACTGATCTTTCCACTCAGCAATTCTATTTTAAATATTTTCTAGTCATAAAAATCCTAAATAAATGAAAATCAACATAGAACTTTGAGTTGGCGAAGAGCTTTTTAGCTTCTAAAAAAATTAAGCTAGACTCTAACATTGTTTGCTCTTGAATAAAAACTACGATTCTATTTATTTGCATAATATACCTGCTGTGATTCCTAAAATGGACAGTGTTCTTATAATTTACTAAGTCCTTTTATACATTATCTCATTTAACTCTCAAAACAACGCTAGAGAAAAGAAATTTTATTAACATCAATCCTATGTTAGAGAAAAATAAAGTCCTAAATGTTTTAAATCCATTGAGGATCATAAAATGGTGACGTGAACCTACTGACTCAGACCTTCTCATTCCAAACTGCATTGTCAGCCTACCTTACAGCAACATATCTCACAATCTTGTTAATTTTTTCTAATCCAGAACAAAAGATTCTACTTTATCATGATCAAAATATCGAGGGAAATAAATTCGTATATTATTTCAGTCCAGTTCAATTCCTACCCAGTGGTAAAAAATAACCATCTTCCCTTTAACTCTGATCCAACAGGAATCCCAACACCTACTTTACTTCTCCCATTAGACAATAGGCATTGGGAGTCATGAAAGTATTATAATCATATTCTGGATAAGCAAAGCTTAATTTTTATTCGGTAATATGGTTCCTAACTATGTGAATGGGTTTCCTTGGGAATGCACAAGTTACAAAATAATTATCATGCATGCACATTGTTTGGGAAACACTTAAAAATCTTGCTGAATATAGAAAAAAATCATGCATGGAAATAGAGAGCAAGTTCCGGTAGGTGCAAAACTAAGTAATGCAAGTGACAAGTTTAGTGAGACTTCAATCAATATTGTAGACAACGATCTACATTGTTAGAAAAGAGTGCAGGGAAGCTTTAGCTGGTGCATCAGTGCTTTGCCTATCTCCATCACATTAGCAGTTTCTCACTCACATGTTCCCATGGGCCTCCATTCCCAGCAGCCAGCACCCAGGTGTCTTTGTCCAAAGGAAGCTGGAAATACCTGTGAGTTTTTCCATTCCCCCTCTCCCAATACCTTTGGGTACCCTGGCTCCTGCACCAGGGATGAGACCATTCAAAGGTATCTAGATCTCCCCTGTGAGACTGAGCCCAAGTAATCTTTTATGGGACCTCATTCCAGATGGCCTCTTTACTTGGCCCCTTCTCATCCTGGCCCAACTTCTTCCTCCCTTCCCTACTTCCTAATAAATCCCTTTCAGACAAATCTTCTTTTCTAGGTCTACTTTTGGAGAACATAATCTAGGAGAGAAATCTGAAATTTAACTGATCCTCAAAAATGCTTCATATTTGAGCTGTGTTGAAAGGTTCATTCCATGGGAAGTGAGGTATTATTTATGTAGATGTCAGGGGCGGAGGGGCGGGAAGACTTCCTGACAGCTGACTCTGAGTGTTATAAAGCCAAGAGAGGCACAATTTTTGGTTGGGTAGGACAATAGAACAAAATCAAGTCAGGTAAATTGTGAAGAACAAACAAAAACACAGAAACTTGAACTTGATGTTGTAAACAGTAGAAGCTGGTTTGAGTTCTAAGCAGAAAACATGAGGAAAACAGGTTTTTTCCAATTGCATTTTTAAAAAACATAGTCACAGAAGCTGAGTCTATAGATCTGATGTGAAGAAAAAAAGGCTCTCTGGTCAAATAAAGTTTGAAAGCACTTTATATATCTAGTCCATTGATGATTACCAAATGGTCATAAGCCTATGAAAGCTATGGTCAAGGATTAGTTTCGGATTTTTTTTTTTTCATTCTTTTCCAGATTGAGGACTATACTGCCTGTAGTGTAGTGCTATTCAAAATGTGGCGCCCTCTCTGGTAAAGAATCCTTTTGTGATTTGTCAAGCATTTCCCAAACACATTTGCCCACTGAACACTGTAGGCCAAGTCATTCTTATAGTGTAGAACTGGTTTTCCTGTAAACATAATTTAGGAAATGCTCTTTTAGGGAGCTCAGTGAAAGGGGTAGAGACTGGATGGAGGCCAAGAGCTTTGTTACGGACAAGACTGGACTGGTAGCTAGAGAAATATTGAGGAAAATGAGAATCAGAGATCATCTAAAATGTCATTGGATATCATGAATGGAGAGGTAGGAAAATTACAAGAACCTGAATTTTCCAGCCCTACCGTAGTGGTGTGAGTCACGTAAAAGGACAGTCCAGTAATGGACAGTTTCTCAGACTTCAGTAGTTCATATCTAATGGAAAACAGAAAATTGGACAGCATCTTGAAGTGGAAAATTAATTAAAAATGGAATGATTCAGTCCAACTGGCTATATCACCCAGCATCATTTTAGTGTTAGTCTAAATTAAAGCTCAATAACATAAGGATGAGAAGTTTTGATTCATTCTCTGGATAGGTTGAGCAGAGTTGTTTGTTTGTTTGTTTTGTTTGTTTTAAAATTCTAATGGGCATATGAAACACTAGGAGTTCAGGTTAAAATGTATATTTCAATCTTGTAGGTCTGGGTGGAGCCTGAGATTTTGCATGTCTAACAGTCTCCCAGGTGATGCAGGTTGCTGGTCCAAGGAATGCACACTGAGCAGCCAGAAGATCAAAGATAAGGTCCAGGGGACAATATAAATACAGGGACTCTAAATTAGAATTACAATAGAAATTATTTTTACTGTCAGATATTTATTATATTCTATGTTAAATTTCTCATTTACTTTATTAATTTCTTATGATAATATTCACTGCCAGGTGAGCATCAAAGAGAAGAGGAATGATAGGGAGAAAAGATGTGGGTAAAGAAAATTTAAATGAGATATAAAAACCTGTCATGCAGGGACTCATGCAGGGTCTCCGGTCCCGCTCCCCACATAAGAATGCAGGACATAGTGAAGCCAAAAAGGAACACCCATGGAGCCATAGATATAGGAGTTATACCACTATAGTCTCGCTGGTGGCTGGGTTGGAGACACAGGAAGCAGGAGCCACATGATCTGCAACCCACACTCCACCCTTGCTAGCTCAGCCACCATCTTCTTGCTAGCCCCCATTTCCTGCTAGCATAGCCAGGCAGTTATATTAATGGCCAATGGCTCTACTGGTAGTAAATAGCCATCAACTGTGATTGGATGGCCATCAGCTGACGGCCAACTAGACACAGCTGATGGCCATCCAATCACAGCTGATGGCCATTTACTACCCGAGTGAGCAACTTTCCATGTGAGGGCGAGAGTCTGGAAACTGCAGTCCTAGCTCTGTCCCCACAAACCCGTGGGAAGTTCTAGTGAAGACAAAAGGTATGCTTTCAGAATGAGCGTTTGGTACAAGTGGGAGGTTCCCATGGCCAATTTACAAGTTTTATAAGGGAAAAAGAACATTTTATTGAGCTATATTTTTAGCATATTTTTCATTCTGAGTTCTTTTTCTAACTGTTAATTTTATACATGCTGTGGGCTGAGAAATAGGAATAAGATTTTCCTTTAATAACAATGTTACCTAAAGCCAACTACACCAGTTTTTAACAGAATCTTTCTTCTCCATTATATTTTGTTGTTTCAATAAACTTCATTCTCTGAGGGACTTTACAATCATATTTCCTTCATTTTCATATGTTATACCCTCTTAATTCTAAAAGCATAAGCCAATGTTTAAGGAATATCAGAATTAGACTTTTTTCAATCATTTGCATTCAGAACACAATGGCAAATAGAAATAGTGATTTTCATAGCTTTTCAGATATGTCTTTGTTACTTTGTGGAAACTAAAAAAACAGGATTTAAGTAATAAACCTATGAAATCCTGATGGTTACTGAAATAGCAATGATGAAAACATAAGCTCTACCCTTTTGTTTTACATAAGATGGTCCTGTTGACCTCTGACTATTCCAACCCAGAGGTCCACCTTCATAAAGGAGTAATAAAAATAATTGTTCATTTTTAAAGTCTCATGTCACTACAGGATGTTATACATAAAACAAGTTCTCGTTTTACTTTTAAAATATGACTATACCTTAATTATATATGCAATGTATTTTTAAGAAGATTTATAGGTAAACTTTCTATTATAATATTAGCCAGCCATGGCTTCCTCTATGGATTAAAGAATTAAAATGTTAATGGGAAATTCATGGCTCAGGACTTAGAAAGCTTCCTTTTTCCTCTGAATGACTTAGTATATATTTGGCTCTTTTCAATATCATGACCCAGAAAATTCATTAGATTTACATTAACAAAGTGAGCAGTGTATATTAATTTTCTCAGTCTAGAAAAAAAGTAAGAAAACTAACAACTCTTGAGTGTCTGCAATGTCCCAGGTACTGCTCAAGGTGCTTTCACTTAGTCATCTCATAAAACATTAAAAATATAGAAAATTGTAGATTATCTCTAAACAATCAGAGTAAAACCACTACAATACAATTTAGTTCAAGAAATACAATTTATTGTGACAAGTAATTACTGTGTTCCTCACAAGAAGCTTCACAATTGATTAGGGATCCAAGATACTGATAAGGAAGTCCACAGGAGAGGGGTCCAACAGGTTCCTCTCTTCTAAGATTAGACCATTACCGATGGATCTGAAAATCTGGGGTTAACTGAAGCCTCCATTTCCCTCCCAGAGACTATGGTATTTTATGATTGCATTTCTTATATACAAAGGCAAATGATGGAGGCACTTGACTGCCTTAGCTGGAATGTATCTTTAATATTTGACTTGAGTTTGTAAACCCCTTTGGTCATAAACACTTCATGTTAGAGCAGGTCAGTCTTTAAGAACTGAGTTAATAAAGGAATTAATATCTACAGAAAAACTTCAAAGTAGAGAAAGTTATCCAACCATTATAAAAATAAATGGGAAATAGAGTACTTGAAAAAAATAAAATAAAACAGGCAAAGCAAATAAAAGAGTGAGAATTTTAAAATTGTATCTAAAATTGTATGAGTCAAAGATCTTATGGCTGAAGAATCAGTTTACACATATTTATGTGGCTCCCACTGGGAATCATTATTGTAACTAAAAAAAAAGGAAAGTCCTTAGTGGAACTTTTTCTGGCAGAATCCCATCATACTACTGTACTTCAGTCTTGAGAACTCATAGTTTTGTTTTGTCTGGTTTTTTGGCAAATTTACATTGAAATGATTAAATTGTTTTTACCAGAAACTATGCACGCCAAAATGAGTTCAAAGTTTTCCATAATGTATTGTTTAGTACAGCTATAGATGGAGCACAAAGAAAATATTTGTACTTACATTAGATGGTTTCTTTATGATTAGATTTTTAAATTTCTTTGAACTGTCTCTTAATCTGTGACTTATTCTTATTCTGTATAAACATTAGCTTCTTCTCTGCTGAAATGCTGCTTTTGTCCCATTTGGTTTGCTAAAGTTACCTCAAATTTATTTTAGATTCAACTTTTCAAACAGTCAAAATTTGTTTTATGAAAGGTAATACTTTCCAGCAATTCCAGAAAATACATTGAGATTTTTTTATGTATACACCAAAAAAAAGCACAATGTCCATAATTATTAAATACAATAAGAGAAATAGAGCTGAAACAAAAATACATGTGAGTGTCACTAATGTCCCCTCGTAGATCCTAGGAGGCATCTGACCAGTATAGTTTCATTTAATTCTCATCACAACATCATAAGATGGATTCTGTTGTTATTACCCCATGTTACCAATGAAAAATATTTTATTTTGAGTTTTTTTTAAGAAAAATATTTTTTATAAAAATTATACTCTTTTATGTAAAAAGAAAATCAAGCAATTCATAAAAGTGTGAAGAAGAAAGAAATATCTCAAAGATCTCACCACACAAGGGGAAAAAAAAAATTATCTGAAAAATATTTCAGACATGTCTTTGCATGTACACAAACAGAAGGGTATCACTATGTATTATGGACACATAGATTGACAGATGATCAATAAGATGATAGATAGGTGAATAGGTAATACAGATTAATATAGAGAGTGGTGATAAATTACAGAAATCTAGTTAATAATGAAAAATAATGCATTTTTCTTTCTTATCTTTCCGTGTACATAATCAGCCAAAGGCACTGGTGTATGAAATAGGTGGTGAGCTTACGATGCCTGACAAAATGCAAAGAATAAAGGAAGAGTTACTATTCAGTATATGATATTCAAACCAGAATTTTAAGAAGACATTAGGCTTGACAGTCATCCGTCATGAAAGAGAGGAGGACTATTTTATACATTTCTTTACCTTCTGTTTAGTATATCAAGAGCCAGTCTTCAAGGAATGGACTGTAGTTTTTAAAATGTGATTTTCATATAGGAAGAATCGTAGGTGATGTGCATCTTTCCAACTCCAGTGGTCAATTCTTTGTTTTCTTCAGACACAAGGGTAAATGATGCTTAACTACTTCACAAGTTTGTAATCATAATTACCTTACCTGTACAGAGTTCTTTTTTTTTAGTTATTGGAAGTTGTTTTTATTTTTATTATGTATATTTTATGCCATATTTTTACATAACCATGTTGTCTTTTTAAAGTTTTTGTGTTTATATTATTAAGCAGGTATTAATATTTACTCTTCTTACTGTTACCAAAATACATAACTGTCACGTCCTGCATGACAGAAGTTGTGGGAAGCGAGGAGGGCGGCGCAGGGTTAAGAAAGACTGTAACCAAGAATAGAAGGCAAGCGGGGCCAAGGGACTAGAGCCTCAAAGGACTGAGCCCCGAATTGGACCAACACATAGCTTTTATTGATTAACAAATGAGGAAGTAAAGCTTGTTAATCTCAAGATCTGTGAATCTCACATATTACACTAGAAAACTGATTCAAACCAATCACCCTTGCCTGCAGGCAGCCAGAACCTTAAGTCTCAGGATGTATGTACTTCCCCAAGGGACAAAACCTTTAGTATATGAATAGATGGAGAGCTGATGTTATCACATCATTGAATCCCTTCCCAAGAAGGATGTGGGAAGGAATGTAGCCACAGAGGCAGAAGCGCTCCTTAGCCGGGTGAAGATTGGGGTCTGTGCCCACCTTTATCAACCCCATCAATTCTCCACATGGCCCCCATGTGACTGGCCCCCAAGCCTGGCTTAGGTTGTTCCTTCCTTGAGGAATCTTACCCTTCATTGACTAACCAGCCATCCTTTGGGGCCAAACAGGGAGACATAGGGTGGAAGCATAAAGGTGAAACAAAGTCCATGAAAGGATCCGTCTCACAGACTTTCCTTTCTTTAGGGGCAGGTACGAGGGGACAGATTGGTAGGCTGCTGTGTGGCAACACACAACACTAACAGTAATTCAAATAATAATGGTGATTGATTAATTAATAATGTTTTGGGTCAATATAGAACTTTCAAGTTTTCAAAACTTTTATAAATGCTTTTTCACAAAAGCCATAACTACAGACATAACAAATTTTTTAAAAATTGAATTCCCATCTAAGGGTGGAAAAACATCGAGTCGCATAGAGAGAGAGTAGCTCAGGTCATATTGCTAATAGCTGGTTGGTAGCTAAGAATGATTTAGATCAGTTCTACAAATCCCAGCCCAGTCTTAAATTCATTAAACATCCTTTTGAAATTGTCTTTACATAAGTTTCTTTACTTTAGGCTCAAGGTAAAAAATATTACTTATGCAACCACTGCATGGCCAGATCTATCAGAGCTATTCTGTTCCTTCCAGTTGTCTGGGTAAGTTCAGTAAACACATTGGATCAGCATTTCCAAACTAGATTCGCAGCCACTTTTACCTTGCTCCTCCTTTTAATCTTTTTCCATTGGTAATCCTAGCCGATTCTTTAATTTTCTTCTGTCCATGCACCAAAATGACACAACTGATCTGACCCGGAAATACAAGGACATATTCTGGTAACTGTGGCTTTGGGATAATCTGTCTCTGCCAAACTGTTTGTTGCTCAAGTAGTCAGTCCATTATATTTTTGTTCAGTCCAACAACATAACCTGGACATCAAAGGAAATCAATGTATTTGTATATTTTCAAATGAGTAGGAGAGTCCTTTTAAAAACATTCCTTCTGAGCCAGGAGTTAAAAATGGAAAACAGTGATTAGATACTGAGGAAACAGGTTAGCAGTCCCTAAGCTCTTGTTTTACCACACATTGACTCACTTCATACTTAAAACGAGGATGTTGTTCCTTATATTTCTATTCTTTTAGTTTGTTGATAAAATTAAAAGAAAAATGATGAAAATGAACGAAGCTCAAAATGGTGAATTAAAAATTCACACTCAAAAATTTAAAAATATGTAAAATGAAAACCTTGATAACATTTCAGACCTTACATTCAAACCACTACAAGACCTGTCCTTATAGATTCTGTCCATAGCTGAACATTTTTATCCTTACATGTGATAAAACGAATCCAAAGTTAAGAAACAGAACCAATGGAAAATAAAATATGAATTTAGAACCTCAAAGAAAAACTGGCAGACTTTTTCTCAAAACAAAATAAAATACTTGAAATATTCCCTACCCCAAAAAGGACTATAAAACAATGGAAGAGATTGTAAGGAGGAAGAAGGTTAAGGTCAAACTAACAAACAAGAAATGGAAAAATCTGTTATAACTATGGAGTGTGCTCCTTCATCATTGCATCACATTATAAACTTTAAAACCACACTCAGGGCTAGTTTTATATACACTACTCTTGATCCTGCCTCATGTTTTGTTATATTTAAAAAAGGTTTTCCTACTTTAAACCTCTAAATATCAGACTGAGGAAGCCTGACTTAAGAGCACTTATTAGAGCATTTCACGCCTATTTTATTACATTTAAACTGCCTTGAAATCATTGGAGTGTCTCAGCTAGGTTTCCCTTGAACTTACTACCTTACAGAGGCACATGGAGGTCTTTCCCAAAGGCAGTATCTTTTTCAAAAGTACCATCTCATATCAGCTTATTAGCTACGATGGCCACTCCAATTGGTTGGCAATGTAAGGGGAATAGAGGTCTCGAGTATACTGGAAAGTTTTTGATGACTTAATAATTGTATGATATGTTTTTTGTAGTGTTTTGTTTTTTTGACCTTTCTCTTGGTCTTTCATTCTCAGAATCTAAAAAGGCTTTGGCCTAATGTCTAAAACTTTCCAGCAGTTTTTAGATTTCCCTTTGTGAAAACTGCTGGAAGAAAAGAGATAGCCTCTCATAGAGTGATAATGGGCAACTGCTCATCCACTCTAAGCTCTTCTGTTGTGGGATACTAAGCATTTAGCATCTCCACTCCGACTTTACTCAAGCTACTCAAAATAATAGGACATTTGCACGTCTACCACCACTCTAAAAACGTTAGAGGCCACATTGCCACATAAAATTTCTGGTTTAATTGACAGCATAAAACTTGAAGATTTGTCTCTGAATTTTCTTAGACTTTTCTATTGTTTCACAGCTTAGCACATCCAAAAGTCTTCTATCTGCTCAGCTACTTTTGTGGCAAAAAACTGTCTTTATAACAAAAATATGTATACATGTCTACATGTCGGAAAATTTAAAGATAGAATTGATTGTTTATACCAAACCCAGTTTTACATACATAAGGAAGCAGACCATTCTGATATTTTTAGTCTTAATATCTTTGTTTAATTCTAGTCTAGTATTTCCAGCTGTTAGCTGGACTCAAATTTAGTTGCTCTACAGCCTGTCAACCTCAATAGGTAAAGGCTGAAACTCGTCTTTCCCAACAGAAGTTACTCAAGGTCCAGGAAGGAAAACAAAACTTATACTAGGTATTTCAACAGAAAGAATTTAATATAAGTGGATTCAATAGGTGTTGGTTGGTAAAACAGAGTTGGTAGCCAAAGTAAGCAGCTTCTTGGGAAGAGCCACAGACAGTTGAGTTCACAGAACTTAGCAGTTTGTAGGAGGAATTGCATGGACTTAGATATATGAAGAAAGATGCTGGTATACCAGGAGTGGGTGGAAGGCAAGTGGAAGAAGGAGCACCCTTAGGAGGAGCCCTTCCAGACTGCTCCTGATATCTCTGAGGCATCATGATGAAGCTGGGTTTTGGAATGCCAAAAAACAAAAGGATACCACTCCCAGGGTAAAGGCATTTCGCTAGGGAGACACTGATAGCAACAGGAAGGCTCAAACCCTGTCTCCCCTTCTCCTGCCTTCCAATTTTCTTCCAGTTTCCCCATTGGCAAAACCCAAAACCTAGCAGGGAGGCTGCTGGTAAAGAACAACTTTTGTTTTCAGAGTTCTAGTCCCAGCCTCACGAAGCAGAGTATAGAAAGATAGGCTTCGAGCTGAGAGATAATAACTCTTATCCACATTGTCCTTATCCACAACTGTCATTTCTACTCATCCTTCAAGTCTCAGCTAGGAGATCCTTCTTTGACTTCAGGGGTAGGAGCTCTGTAAACTCCTGATTACAGAGGAATACGGGTCTGTAAGTTCTTCCTTCTGTTGCTCTCGTGTGTTTGATTAGGGACAAAGGACGTAACCATAAGAATCATACACACACGCACACACACACACACACACACACACAATGAACAATAAATTTAGGAGAAAGATGTTCAACCTCAGCATTAATAAGAATCAAATAAACACCTAATAAAGTAAGAAAGTATTTTTCACCGATCAGACTGCAAAAAAATAAAAAAATAAAAGAGTCAGTAATATCATCTGTGGTCAAGGATTTAGTAAAAAGCAGTTGCTAAAATGTAAATTAGTGGTTTATCATATTACAGTAATCTGTTCTCTAAAACTCCCCACAAGAATATGACCTTCTGAAACTTCATCATAGGTGAAGTGTTTTATTAAAGATGTTGCTGAGTTAAAGAAGAAAGGCGGCTATGAGACCTTCCTGAGGTTAGAGGGTGACTGGAGGAGACAGGAGAATCCCAGGTTCTCGGATTTCATTCTAGAAGAATGGAAATGGCACTTCATTCTTGGCACCCTACCATTCTAGTGAATGTTCCCACTCTTTAAATGCATATAAATTATGAGATTTAAAGTTTTATTAGTTTTTCTGAATATAGAAATGTATAAAGAAGAAAACAAGCAAAACACTATAAATTTATCATCTAGATAATCTCCGTTGACATTTTTTAATAAGTAATATATGTGCATAGCTAGAAAAAAATAAAGCTGTTCAGGGAAGCACAAAATAAGAACATGAAAACTTTCCTCTCTCCACTCCAGTCCCTTCAAAGGAAAGATTTTTGTTTATGATTTTAAAGATTTCAAATGTTAGAAAAGCTTACTCCAGGTATAAATATATAGCTGCTCTGTTATGTTTCAACTTTTTATTTTAAGTCTAAATTACATTAAATTGTACTCCTGGACACTATACATCCTCCAAAACCATCATGTTAATGTGGCACCATGATATGATAGCATGATAAAACAGGATAGGCCTTAATAATATATAGTTTAATTCTTTTATTATGGAGATGAACAGAGTTAAGAGGTGGAGAGAGTATGCAACTAGTCTAAGCCCCAAAATCTGTAACTAATAGAGCCACTAACACAATTCAGAGTTCTTGCTGTCCCATCCTCAATGAATACCTTATTTCCAAATTCAAGAAACAAATATAGGGGAATTAATTAAAAATGAATGTAGTAAACATAATGACAAACCATCTATGATTATTTGCTTCTATAGAATACAAATTTTTAAACAAAAGATAATACTTCCCTAATATTTGTGCAGTACTAAGGTTAGAACCATTCAGGCAAAAAAATTCACATTTCACCAGGTGTTTCACATGAGTCTGACAACTGTTTTTAAAACATTGCTAACCCTTTAAGCTTTTATCCTAAAATAATTTGTGTTTGTGTACCTCATTACAAATAGAAACAGGAATATTCTCTAAATATTAGACTCAATGAGAATTTCCTTAGCAATATCTCAGCCTCCCAAACCCAGGACTGTTAAAGAAAAGGGATAACAGTTCTTTTGTATTTGCAATATTATAGCTGAGATGCGAATGCTGTGTTCTTCAGATTTCTTTGCCATCATCAAGAGTATCATTATTTTGACAGAGTGAGGAACTTGGGGGATGGTGTTTCAGGAGTGAAAAAGACAGCACAATGCTTGAGTAAATTTTTAAGAATACTAAGTGGAAAATAAATGTAAATACTCCCTAAAATGCCTCTGTTTATGGGAGGTAGGAGTTCTAATTAATTTCTAAAATAAACATATCCAGAGTAATTAATAAATTCAATCTGTGTTCCTTTGTGGTTAATATTATGATAAAGGAACAGAGGATTTATTAGGTATTTCTCAAAAGAAAAAAATACCGATGATCCATTAAAATAGAAGATAACCTAATAATCAGATTTGCAGATGAATAATAATAATAATAATATCCAATGTGTTCAAAAGTGGGAAAATGGAGACTTCCATACATTGTTGCCAGAGGTGCAAATTGGCTCAATTTTCTGGAAGACAATTTGGCTTGTCTATTAACATTTTAAATGTGTCTGCCCTTTGATCCATTGAGTTTAATACTAAAATCTATCCCAAGGAATTAATTGAAAATTGCACCAAAAAATCTAAGTGGAAGGATGTTTATTGCATTGCTTATAACAACAAACAGCTGGATAATGTCCTAAATGTCTATCAATACAATATTGGTCATTTATTTAATGAATATACAGCCATTAAAAAGAATGAGGTAGAGCCATTTGTACTGACAGAGAAAGATGTTAATAATATGTAATTAATTAAAAGGAAAGAAAAATAGGGAACGGGCTACAAAAAAATATGTTTTAAAACTATTTCAAGTTTGTGTGTGTGTATCTGTGTATAGACATATAGATAAGATACATAGTATAGAGACATACATAATTTGTCAGGGAATACTTTTATGTACTGCTTTATACACTTTGTATTGTTAAATTATTTTACAATTAGCTTTTATTATGTTCATAATCAGCAAAGATAATAAAAGTATTCTAATTCTGGAAGATAAAAAAAGGCAATGCACATAAATGTCAGGTTTTTTTTTTTTTGATTGGTTCATATAGTCAAGTTGCACACAAAAAAATTGAGAGCTTTCTCTCTCTCTCTCTCTCTCTCTCTCTCTCTCTCTCTCTCTCTCTCTCTCTTTCTTTTATACAATAATGTTAGTATTAAATTTTGCAAGCTATAGGCACGATGTAGGACATAGGATATAGGCATGATAAGAATGCCCTGATTATATAAGCTTAGGAATTCTTGCATTCAATGTTAATGTTTTTCCTTCAGTTGATCATCTGTAATAGGTACTCCACTGACACAGGGTGAGGTTTTTTCTTAGTAATAATAGCTAGTACTTATGGAAACTTACTACATGATAGGTACTGGTCTAAGTGCTTTAAGTGCATCATCTCATTTAATCCTTTGTAACTGTAACTATGAATAATAGGCGCTAATGTTGTTATCTTTTACAAATGAAGCAGCTGAGGCATCAAAACTTTAAGTAATTGGCCCAATATTGCAGAGCTAGTAAGTAGCAGAATCTAGTAAGAAATAGACCGATACCTGAGCCTGACACTAGTACTAGTCTTTCTGTAAGATTTGAGAGACCTTTCTTGATTTATGCTTTCACTAGGGGAAAGAAATGTTACATTGTAAATCTATTTTCTGAAAATTATATAAATCAAGAGGCTTCTGAGAATCTTCTCTTTTATTCACATTTATCTAAAAACCAGCATGAGAGCTAAATGCTGCACATTTAGAATAAATCAAGCCCTACAGCAGAAGAGAAGCTCACCTTCCAGTAATGGAGATGAAATGCATAAGGCCCCGCAGTGCAACGCGGATGACAGAGAGAGCAACTGGGATGGGGTGGGGCAGGGGTGTGAGGGGAAGGGGGTGGGGGGAGGCGGGTGGTGTTAAGAGAACACAATGGTGAGCATCTGCCTGAGAGGATGAATGAAGGCATCAGGACAATGGCAATACAGAAAACAGCTCTTGAAAGACTAATATTATTTATAAATTTTATTGTTCTATCATGAATATAAAATAACGCATACTCACTGTAAAAATCTTAGAAAGTACAGAAAATCATAGAAAGTGACAATAAAAATCACCACACTCAGAAATAATCACATTTTGGAGTACTACCAGCTGTGTACAGTTTCAATAGACAGTATCCAGAGTGGAAGCAATTTGGGGAGAACAAAGGCAGAGAAGTGAGAAAGACAGGATATAGTCATGTTCTAGTAACCGCAACAAAACGAAGTGGAAGGTAAATCTGAAAGAGTAGAGGTTATGATCATAGAAGGCCTAAATAATGTGAGGGGGAAGGGGAAGAGTTAGGAGTGGGGAGCTATTGCAGGTTTTGGTGCAAAGGAAAGATGTGTTTGAAGCCACGCTTAAGAAAAATTAACCTGGTAGCTGTTAATCAGGAAAAAATTGGAGAAGGGACTGATGGGAAATGAGAGCATATATAGCTTATTGCTGTAACATGGGTGGGGGAGTCAATGTATGTAATCCTGAACTAAAGAGAAAATACCGACGAGAAGAGGGAAAGTACGGGATCCGTAATTACAGACCTAATGAGGTGCTGCACATCTTGCCTAAAGGAACATTATCTCTGTGTATAGTTTTTGTTATCTTTCATTTGATTTTCCTTGTTTTGGCAGAGCTAGAATGTTACGAGATTGAAAAACATCCATTTTGAAAATTCTGTAGGAGCGGTTAGCTTCTTAGTTATTAAGTTGTTCTGTTTTGGGAGCAAAATACGTAAGACAAATAAGAATCACTTATGTTCATAAAATAAGAGGCTACATTACAAAAAGATCAAGTTTTCACAAGAATTTGAACAAAGGCCCTCGTAAATTTAATTGTTTGCCAAAAATAAAATAAATGGGTTATAAGGATTTATCGAATGTAAATCTTTTTCTTAACTTTAATTGTTGCATTAATAACAGTTTACATTTCCTATAAATTGTGTGACTTAAAAATAATAGACAGTTCAGTAAGTCATTTCTATTTAAACTTAATTAAGGGGGAAATGATGCTATGATGACAAAACTTTAGAGCTGTCCTTACATATATTTAATAAATTGCCTTAGTTTGCTTTACAGTTTTAGGTACTGTCTGTCATCTTTTCCATGACTTTAGTGGTAGATGATGTTATAATTCCTGTTGAAGATAAAAGAAACATTTTAGAGCAGTTAGAAGACTTGTTTGGGCAGGGAATCTGGCTTCTTTTCCCAGATCTGACACTAGGAAATATATGACCTCATGCTTCATTTTTCTATTTTCTGATGTAGAAATAGAGGTTGAAGAAATTGTAAAAGTTGAAGAAGTCATAGAAATTCAAGAATTGAAGTCCTCATCTGTATGTGTGTTTCTATATACACTAGGCATTCTTTCACTGTATATGTAATGTAAACTTAAGTGGAAAAAGTTTTCTGCTACATTTTGCAGGATATGTTTGCACCGAACACGGTCGGCATGCCTCCAGATCGCCTCGCGTTCTTTGTACCACTGCCCCCTGCTGCCTTAGTCAATGGTGAGTTGGTGCGGAGTTGGAAAGCCCAGCTTTCTTGTCTTAGCTGGGAACAACTCTGAGACCCAATTTATATTTCAGAGTTCCTCTGAGGAATCTACCTGAAGGGACCCTATGCAGGATTTTACCTGACATAGCACCCTTCTTAGCTTCTCTTTTTTTCCATGTCCTGCATGCCACAGCTCCTTACCACTTGCTTCTGGGAGCACTTGATATTCTCTTGTGCATGAATCCTCTTCTCAGAGTGTAATTCTGGGGAACCAACCTAAGACATTATAACCTAAAAAACGAAAGAGAGCTAGCCCAAGTATTTACTAAAAACACATTGCCCTTTTCTTGCAAGAAACCAAGCCATGGATATAAGAGTATCTAGTCCACTCTAGAAATACATGAAAAAGCATAGATTCAGTAAGAGATTTTAAATGTGCTTTTCCAAAAATATTGTGCTGTCAAACTTAAAAGGAGAAAACAACTAATGTGATTCATCCTTTTCATAACAGTAATAGCTGCCATTTATTGAATTCTTACTAATGATTATCATTGTTCCATTATCTTTACATATCTAATATCATTTAGTCCTCACAAAGGTTCTATGATAAAGACATTTTCTTTCTTTTTCAGATGATAGAGTGTGACTCTGAGAGGTCACAGTTTAGCAAGCAGTTGAACAGGATTCAAACCCAAATCTAACCTGGCACTAAAGTTCATAAACTTTCTACCTCACCTCATTGTATTGTTCTTCTGTAAAACTGCCTTACAATACAGTGGGTGCCTATGGTTGTTGACTGATTATTGATATTCCTCTGACATTGACAGGAAATTGTGAGATAGTATTTATTTAATGACTTTTGTCAAAGAAATCACTCTGCAAATATAAACCAAACTATTCCAATTACTTCCAAGTGTTAAAAAGAAAGATTTCTCAAATGTCATATTCTAAGAATGCAAGATTTGTCTGGTTCTGGTTATGCCATGAGGATGCCCATTAAAGAGGTCATCAACAACTTGCTTGACCAGCTGGTGCAGAAAAGACAGCAATAAACCATTATGCAAGTGCTGAATCCAGACAGGGCTATTATGTTCAATACCCATGGCTCACACATGTTTAGATAATAACTCTGGCCATCTATTTTTCTGTGGTGGTCATTTCTGGCTTCTGAAGACTGGCCAACATATTAGATTCCTATTGCAGGATATTATCATGGGGCACATTCAGTTGTAGTTTATATTTTTTACTATAACATCTGTGAGGAAAATCAACAATGTCCACACAAGTGTGGCACGAGAACCTGGAGCCAATTTGCTCTTTGTGGTCAGACACAACAACATATAATTCATATCAATCTCTGACACTGAAAGCAGCATAACTCAAATTGTTGGCATTGTATGTGTCTGGCCTTACAAAATAAAAATGCCATCTTCACATCCACTGAGCTCTTCCTTTAACCCTGTGAGAGCAAATGCTCTTCATCCATGGAATAGTTCTACATGTGGTGTACCACCCTGGGGATTCCCTATGTGTTTCACTTTAGTAATTACTTGAGTGAAGAGACTCAATTGAAGAATGGATGCTAATGAAGTTTATTGAAAGGATTACTTATTGAAGATAAAATAGCTGAATTTTATTTCTATACTTGTAGATTATTTTGGAATCAGAAGTGATTCATTTCTAACTATCTCTGTAAACACAGAGAACAAAAGATTTGGACAGTTCCCAAGCCAGGACTTAAGAGATCTACTTAGTGTACTAGAATACAATTAATTTGATTCATAATAGGGGATGGATAGTGCTAAGAAAATGTAAGTTGATGAGTTAGTTTTTTAAAAATCCTTAATTGAAAACTTTCTAGTTCTTGCACTAGAGTCTTCAATATATATGAGAGAGAGAGAGAGAGAGAGAGAGAGAGAGAGAGAGAGAGAGAGAGCACCTTGTTCTCCTAGCCAAGATTTTCCGTCCATTCACGAACTAAGATATAGTTTGTCAATCTGAAAGAGCAATTATTGTTCTTGTACAAATACAGTGCATGTGCACAGGTAAGTGCTTAATAGGTGCTATATTTTCCTATCTGCCTGCTGTACTTCAAACATATAGATCAATGGAAGAGAAAGTATTTAGGAACACATTAGGTTTAAAAAGTGCTTCACATACCCAGATTTATTTCTTTTCTGCATTCTTAGTGCATTTTCCGGAATCTATGTTGATACGCAGACTTTATCTTCTAGGCACAGGAAAAATCAGTAGCTGCATATTCAAATGGCAGTTGCAGTACTAACAATAGTACCAGTGTACTCTGCGGAACTTGTGTCATTCTCTACAAATGAAGGAACTGAAGAAAACCGAAGAGTACAATTAATTTACTAGTAGGGAAAATATCATACTTCTTCACACCCTGTCTCTTCCATCAGTGAAAATCAAGATGTTTCTGGGCAGGATTTGTAAGCTTGGGCTGATAAAGATGCCAAGAGAGATGTGGGAGTTCTAGCAATTCAGAATGAGAGAATATTAGCTAATCAAACTTTCCTCTCCTTCCCTTACCTACTTTTCATAATTTCTACCCACATTACTATGCTTTTAGAATGATCACTGACTTCTCACCAAACTCACTGAACTCACCCTATGATTTTTTTCTCATGTTGCCTACTATACTCTTATGAAAAAAATCCAAAAATCTAGCAAAATATCTTAATATAATTTATATGGTTTTGCTTGGGTATTTGATGATCAAGATGCTGTGTGTGTGTGTGTGTGTGTGTGTGTGTGTGTGTGTGTGTGTGGTTTCATTTGGGTCTCTATCTTCTCTCTTTTAACTCATCTTTTCAAAATTGTCTTATTTCAACATTAATTTTAAAATACATATTTTTATCTTACACTTTTGTGCTTTTCACTAGTTCTGTGAAAAAGGAATTTAAAAATAAAAGGTTAGCTACACATAAAGATTGAGCAAGCCATAATCCTTCTGCTAACGAATATGCTATAATCAACAGAAATGTTGCATGGAACTAAGGTTTCCATTCCTTTACATTTATAGAAAGGTTCAAGACAACTGCTTTTTCATTATCAACTTTAAGTTGCAAGTGAACAGATTAAAAAGGCAGGGAGACCATTACTGTCTGGGAGAATTCATGTTTCTCATGTAGAGGTGAAATAAGAAATACATCCTGAGCTTTCTTGGAAAGAAGCCACATGACTTCCCCAGGGGTTGGTGGGGTTTCCTGAGCTTTTTCCTGGCAACAGTCAAGTGTTGTTCATGGGACCATGCCAAGACGCCATGGGGTTGAGGAACTCTCATTTGGATGGCCGGCCTGTCTGGCTCTCTCCTTGGTACTGGCTGCTTCCAAGACACTTGCTTCTCTGGGCTTTGTTTTAGCAAGCCAGGCTAAAAAGGGCCACCCTGCACAGTGTGTAATGGATTAACATCCCCAAATGATTTCTTGGCTTTATTACCTAAACCTGACCTATCTCCCTACAAAGCTTTCTAAATTGCTACATCCTTGCAGCACCTCAATTCTATCTTTCCCTTGGCACTTAAATTTCGCATAGCTTTGGAGTTCATGTTGTAGTTTGGTTTCCTACTGAGTTTGTAAGCCACTTTTGAGTAGCCACTTGAAAATTTCCTTATACTCAGTATGCAGTAGGTCTTTGAAAAATATTGTTTGATGTCAACAATATTTGATGTAAACAGTATTTCTCTGTCTTCTTCCTGGGAAGCAACACATACAGTTTTTTAGTTATGAGATTCTGTCAAATCCAAAAAAATGTTTGAGATCACAGGTTTAGGTGTATGGCACACAATCCACAAGTACATTGTTTTTATCTTTCACTTCTTTTTTCAATATTCACACAAAACCTCCTATTCTCTGTCTCCTCTTCTGTCTGTTTTTCTGTCTGTCTTTCTCAGGCACAACACGTGGACGCGTGCACACACACACACATTCATCTTTCAATAGGATCCTGAGAATAGAGGTTAAAAGCATAGAATCTGAAGCTAAACTGCCTCAGTTCCTATACCAGCTCTCGTGATTAATAGCTAACAAAATCGCTAATAACAATTTTGTTAGTATATCTGTGCCTCAGTTTCCTCAAAAATGGGGATAGTAATAGAACCCAACCTCATAGTTTGTTGAATTAATCATGTAAAGCATTTCAAAGAATTTCTGGCTCATGAGAAGTTGTATATTGATATTGAGCACTATTATTATTTTGAAGAGCGTTCGCTAAGATGTTACATTTCCCTGTCTGGATCATCAAATCAGATGAGATTTCTCAAGTGTCCAGTCTCGATCTGAAGAAGCAACTGGAAGTGACAGTTGAGGCAAGAACATAGCCAGAAATCTATTCTCTTCTTGATTGAAGGGGACCAAATCACTAATATTTATTTCTTTAGTGAAAAAGCTGTTAGTCAAAGAACAACTGATATACGGAAATAAATTTATTTGGGCTACAGAGGGTTTTACAATTCCTTTACACAATTTGATTTTCTGTGGCTTTACACAATTGTTCCTCTTGAAAGTTTGTTTGGAGCATCTAGTTTGAAGATCTGAGGTTGAATACTAATAAGAATATTAGTCACAGTAGGATAATATCCAAGGAAAAAGACAATTATCAAGTGAGATAATTTGGTGCTAAAATAATGCTTTCTGTTGCTTCATCTTTGTACTATTCCTTGATTTCCCCATGAAAGGCTTGCTAGTGGATAAAACAGTAGATCATCACATGCTCAGCATTTCAAAGGGTTTTGAAAGGACCTACCTAAAGTGATGGCTGAAAGCAAGGTGCCAGGCTAGAAGATCATAGCAAATGAGGCTTTAGGACTTAGCTTCAATAAACACAAATCTTTGGCAGTGATAATTCTTCCTTATTTGAAGCTTCCCCAAATGATGCCTATCCATTTATGTCTGGTACTGTGGAATGGCCTAGGAGAATGACTCCAACGATTATCTAATAATTTACATCACTTCTAATTCTGCAGGCTGGGTAACATGGTACTTGGATAAGTCTGAAGTTGATGCGGTAAGCCTGTGAGAGTGTCTGCAGCATTTGTCCGGGCAATGATGTGTACTGGACTACTCTAGCTTTCTGGTATAAGAGTCAGTCTGGAAGTATAATAGAAGGTTATGTTTATAGGAGGCCTCACTTAGAAGTCATTCCAGTTATTTACAGCTAAATACCGAACCATTCCAAAACTTTGTGGCTTAAAGCAACAGCAATCATTGGTTTTGCTCATGAATCTGCAGTTAAGGCAAGACGTGGAAGAGTGGCTCATCTCTTCTCTGTAAGCATCAGTGAAAAGAGCTTCACTAGGACTATAGGATCCGTTTCTAAAATGGCTTATGCACATGCTTGGCAAACTACAGTTGGCTGTCATCCGGAAACTCATCCACAGCTGTAGGGTAGGGGATTTCCTCATATCATTGGAAGCTGAGCTCTGAGAATGTGTGTTCTGAGAGGCCTGGTCAGAGGTTCAAGGTTTCTTATGACATTGCTTTGGAAGTCCCTATCATATTGTATTACATAGTAATTAAGAAAGTCATTAAGACCAGCCCACATTCAAAGAGAGAAGAATTAGACTCCATCTTTAATCGACCACAGAAGTTATCGTCCCCAAATTTCTACCTATCACTGAGGCCAGTTTTGATCTCTCTGTTATATAATCTAACTGTGCTGATTTCTTTCTGTTTCTTTTGTACAAGTAAATCTTGTTTGATATACCTAAGAGGTGTCTGTTTCTGGTCTTTTGGTAGCTCTTTTCCTCCCATTGACATTTGGCAATCACATCATCTTTATGTTTCCACATACATCTCTGTCTTTTAATTGGTGTATTTAGACAATTGACACTTAAATTGATTATTAACATAGTTGGCTAACAAAATATCTATCAGTGTTTTTTATGTGCCTTTGTTCTTTGTTCCTATTATTGTTTTCCACACCTTTTCTGCCTATTGTGGTTTTAATTGGGCATTTTATGTAATTTTGCTTTCTCTCCTTTCTTAGCATACCAATTATACTTCTTTTAAAACATCTTTCATTGATTTCCCTAGAGTTTTCAATATACACTTACAACTAATCCAAATCCACTTTCAAATAACTTTATAACACTTCATGGGTAGTGCAACTACCTTATAATAACAAAATATTTCTAATTCTTTCCTCCCACCCCTATAGCACAGCTGTCAATCATTTCACTTACACAAAGTTTACAAAAGCATATATACATGCTTATATGTCATTTGTGTATATATATAAACACACACATATTATGTATTTATAAGCACATATTATATATATAAGCAATTTAATATATTTTGCTATTATTGTATTGAAAAAGATCTTATCTGTGAGATCAATTAAGAATAAGAAAAATAAAAGTTTTTATTTTATTTTCTCTTATGTTCCCTTACTCCTTCTCTAATGCCCTTCCCTTCTTTTTGTATATCTGAGTTTCTGATACATGATTTTTCTTCTTTCTGAAGAACTTCTTTCAACATTTCTTCAAAGCCAATCTAATGGCAACAAATACCCTCAGTTTGTGTTTGTTTAAGAAAGTCTTTACTTCTTCATTTTTGAAGAATAATTTCATGGGGTACAGAATATGATGTCAGTGGGTTTTTTTGTGTTTTGTTTTTAATCTGAATACTTTAAATATTTCATTCCATTCCCTTCTTGCTTCCATTGCTTCTTTTCATGTAATTCTTATCTTCACTCCTCTATAAGTAAGATATTTTCCCCCTCTGGCTTCTTTCATGATTTTTTATCTTTGATTTTCTGAAATTTGAAGATGATATGCCATAGTGTAGTTTTTTGCCTGTGTGTTTTGTCTTGTTTTATTTTTTGGCATTTATCCTGCTTGCTATTTTTGAGTTTTCTGGATCTATGGTTTGGTATCTGGCATTAATTCGGGGAAATTCTCAGTCATTATAGCTGCAAATATGACTTCTGTTCCTTTCTCTCTTCTCCTGGTATTCCCATTATGCATATGTTACGCCTTTGTAGTTTTCTCACCTTTCTTGGATGTTATGTCTTGTTTTTTTCAATCTTTTTTGTCTTTTATTTTCAGTTTTAGAAGTTTCTATTGTCATATTCTCAAACTCACAAATTTTTCCTCAGCCTTGTCCAGTCTACTAACAAGCTCATCAAAGGTATTCTTCATTTCTGTTACAGTGTTTTTTATTCTTAGCATTTCTTTTTCTTTCTTAGAATTTCCATCTCTTTGCTTTTGTTACCCATCTGTTCTTGCATGTTGTCTACTTTTACCATGAAAGCCTATTAATCATAACTTTTTTATATTCTTGGTCTGGTAGTTCCAACATTCTTGCCATATTTGACTCTGATCTGATGCTTGTTCAGTCTCTTTAAACAATGGGTTTTGCCTTTTAGCATGCCTTGTAAATTTTTGTTGAAAGTTGGACACAATGTACCATACTGTAGTAAGGAACTGTAGTAAATACACTTTTAGTAATGTGATATCCTGGTAAGGTGTGTGGGGAAGGGAAGCATTTTTAGTCCCATGATTAGGTCTTATCTTTTCACCAAAACACTAAGCCTGTGCCCCTGGATTGTCAACTTCACCAGTGCTAACAGTTTTTCTCTCCCATAGATGAGACAACATGGCTAGAGGAGCCTGAAGTTGGTTACTTTCCTTCCCCCAGTTAAGTTATACTCTGATAAAAACCCCAGCAGGTTAGGTTGTGGTGAAATAGTTTCTCCTGAGGGCATACGTTGTTAAGAAGCACAGAATGCTCTGAGTGGTTTCTTCCAAAGTGCTTTCTTGTTTCCTCTCCCTGCTAGAGGCATGAGGGGATTTTTGTCTTATCCAGTGTGAGGACCTGGTAGAGTCCTGAGGTAAAACTCATTCATGTGGAGAGCCTCCTATGACTGGGAGATATTAACTCTCAGACTTATCCACACTGAGCCTCCATTCCCACGGAGGTTTCTGCTCAGGTAAGTTGTGATTTCCTGCGTTTTTCTATCGATTTCTCTCCAATTTGGGAGACAACAGTTTGTCCTGTGACTTCCTTCTCTAATAAATCTAAAAAGAGTTGTAGATTTTTCAGTTTGTTCTGCTTTTCTCATGTTGTTAGGATGGAGTAGCCACTTCTTAGTTCCTTTCATGCTGACAGGAAACCAGAGTTCCAAGTCTTTACATATTTAATAGTGAATATCTCAATTCCAACAAAAGAATTAAACAGATATTTTTCTGGCAATAGCTATTAAAATAAGAATTTTAGGTAACTTTTGGTCATTGAATTACATTAGTTTAATGAATGTTTGAAGAACATATTGAGGAGAATTTGTGCAGCATTTTCACCTAGTGAGAATATACCATAAAAGTAGACGTTCAGATAGAAGAGAAAATAAAGAGAATTGTCACTTCTGTACTACCTAATGATGGCACACTCATTTCTTTTATTTCATAAAGCTAATGTTTGAGTCTTTCCTCATGATTTTCATGCATGTGAAGAAAGTACTATGGATGCCTTCCTTACCTGTAACATGGAGAATATCCACATGGGAGCTTGTATTTCTAACCACTGGGAAAGGAATGTGTTATCTTTCAGGGCAAATCTGTCTTTTTGTTGTCGTCATTGAGGCTGGTATTGAATCTTTGGGAACCGGCAGCATGTGGCACAGCTTGACCTTTCAGATCAGGCAGATTAAGAACATTATATTTTCTACCCAGTCAATGCAGGGCCTATGGTTAATGATTACTTAGAGTATAAATCCCACAGCTGATTTTCTGTCATTTGGAAATGATCAGAGCCCGTGTCCAGCAAAATCTGGCAATGACATTCTTGGCAAGCTCTTTCAATAACAGATGCTTTCAGAAAAGAGAGAGAGCAAGCCAAAATTGGGGATGGAACTATCCTATATTTCAGGTAAAATTTATTTTGCTTATACTTCAACTATGCACCCTCATTCTTTCAAAATGTTGTGTTTGGAGACTTTTAGCATGGTGATATATTATACATCACTGCTAGGATGGACTATTGTTTTCTGCTTTATTATCCCCATTGCACAATTGTGACTTACGTTTCCATAACATTGTCAGAAGTGCACTGAAATAATTTCAACCACATTAGCAATAATTTTCCCTTAATATTCATTAGGAAATGTTTCTTAGGTCACTAAAAAGGGATATCTGAAATGCCCATCTTTATTAAAATAGAGAAGAGAATATAGGAGAGTAGATAGAATCAAGATGAGGAGTCATGTAAATAAGAAAGCATGAATTTCCCTTCAGTAGCAGGTGTCTGGTGGATAGCTTTTCCTTCTGTTCACTGTTTTTGTTGTTGCTTCTGCTTTCTTTCTCTCTTCTTATCTCTTTTTACATTCAAAGTGGACATGCTAGTATGGAGTAGACAACACTAGTTGTCTGCTAGAAAAGGGACCCAGACTGAACTGGGGTAGATTAAGGTTTCCAGCCTATAAGGTTTTCCTGACAGTTTTCATCAGGCTTATGTTACTTTACACTTGAGGTGTGTTCCAAAAACACAATGCATACAAGTAGATCACTGATCAAAATTGCAATGGAGCCAGAGTTACCTTTTGATCCTACTCATTTTTCTTGTTCTGAACACTTTGCTGCCTTTCAGTCACACAGGTCCATGAGAGGGGCCTATTTATATCTGTCCAAATCCACCCAAGACCACTCTTAACCAGGTGTTCTGTACTCCCAAACTAAATTTCTGGTGCTCATCCAACTCATTGCAATCTAAATTCTTTATTGTCTGAGCTCCGCTAATGTCAAGAATGTATTTATTTGAATCTACTATTATATTCATGGATATCAAGTTATAAATGACTGATAGACAACACTTTCTGAAGTGTGCACATGTAAAACGAGTGCCTAGTAACATAAATTATTCTTGAATAATACATTACTAGATTGGAAGATGAAGAAAGTACATCTATAAAAGATTTGATATTTGTTCTGCCTCTGTTGTTATATGGATTAATTAAGCAATTGTATTAAAATGACGTGACAATATAATGATAGATGATAATTCAAGGCTGATATGGAAACATTGTCATCATTGACATGTGGCTTCTCAACAGACTCAAGTCAACTGTTCCGTTTGTTGCCATCTCTCAGTAAATGGAAAGGAAAAGGAAATATACTGATAGTTTTTACTCCCATTTCATTGACTGAAACACAGTCAGATGACCACACAAATTTCAGACAGTCAAGAAATATGCTCTCTTGCTAAGAAAACATCCTTCGACAAAACTGCCCATGTTTTAAAAAAGCATTATATTATCAACAACAACAACAATGACAAAAGGAAAGTCATTAATGTTAGATAAATGCAGGCACTACCACACTATTTTTATAAAATGGATGGGGCATTTGGTCCAGAAGACAGTACCATTAGCTGGATTAGATGTTGGTTAAACTATATTATCCAGAGTGTTTTGATTCCTATAATATTGCAAACTGATATGGTTATTTCTTGAGGTGAGGCAAGAAAGGCTTCACTTGGGCATTACCCCATGGACCACACAAATGAAAATAGAGAATGTGTTCTCATCAATTTTGAAGATGATATAAATGTGGGTAGAAAAGCCAGTTCACAAGATAACCGAATTTAAATTCCATAAAATCTGGGCAGACTGAAATAATCAGCTGGAATTTTAAAGATGAGAAATAATAAATATTAAATGAAAAGTGACTTTAAGTTCAGAACATCTGTACAAGAATAGAATGACATAGCAGTTCATGTACTAAGGATACAAGAGTTCCCTTAAGCACAATCCAATAAACATTAGTATTGAGGCCTAGCTGCCCCAAGAGCTAAATCTATTTTTAAAAAGACAAGTAATGAGTCTACTGAATGCTGTATCAAATAAAATACATTTGAATCATTGTCATTAAGATAAATGCCACACTTGAAGGGGGCATCAATAACATGGAGAACACATATATACAATGACAATTATTTCATATTTGGAATGATTAAAAGAACTGAATATTTTCCTTGAGGAAGACAAAGCTTATGAGAGGCAATGAATGATAAAATTTTCAAGTATTTTGAAGACTTGTCAACAGGGTATGTAGTCCTCTAAGACAAACTGGAACATTTGGGTTATACAGAGATAGATTTTTAACTCAGCACCGGAAAACTATTTCTAATAATAAAAAAATTAAAACCAGTATACCTTCAGAGGGAGTAGTGTTTCTAATCTGCATTCTTTCATAACCTCTAAGGTTTCTTTCAAATCATAGAGCCTATAATATCATTAAATATTTTTGAACAAAGTGATTCCCTCAACTCCACATAGCATGGATATACAGGCATATATAAAAACATGCACACAAATAATCCATCAGAAATAAGGTAAGTAGCACTCATATTGGTTCACTGGTCGGGTGCACTACACAACTACTCCAACCATCAATTTTTCACCTTTGCCATGACTTTCTCTTCTATCAGGGTTTAGTTAAAACATAATCATAGCTATTGGAATATGGACTAGCACAGCACTGAATATTCAAAACCTAGATATAGAGAACATTTCCACTTATGGGGCTTTGGACATGATAACCATTTAACAATGCTCAGCTGACTTAAATTTATGTAGCATCAGGAGTAGACAGTATGCAGCTTTGAAAACCAAACTACTGCAAGTTATTAGGAAGCCAGAGTATATTCTTCCACTCCAGTTCCAAGACTGTACATGTGATCACATGGTTCTTATTGGGTGTAGTGCTATAAGCATGTCCTTGAAGTCACATGACTAGAGTTTAAGTTATTATCCTTGGATATTTTTAGTCCTGTGGATTTTGTCAGATCACTTAGGATCTCTCTTATCCTTGATTGCCTCATATTTAAATGACAATAATAATTGCCTTACAGTATTATCCTGAATGTCAAATGAGATAATAATGCAAAATTCTTTGTAAATTCTATACTGCTAAGATAACATTTTTCCTGGAACACGGAAATGTTTTCAAAGACTAAGTTTTCTCTTGTTCTCAATTTCCTGTTTATCCTTGTGGATTATCTGTATCCTCTTTTCATTTTTAATCTGCCTTTTCCCTGCCACCTGTCATACATCAGGGATATTTTTTTTCCCCATCCGTGTTTGTTTCCCCATCCATTCCCATTAATTACTGATTTCTCAAAATGAAATTTATTTTTAACACTAGCTTGGAGGAAAAATTGGCTGAAGGTCAAATATAACTGCTCTTTAAATTAAGGGAAGCATTGAACAAACTGAAATAACATAAAGTTAGCTAGAGCTCAAAATCTCAGAAGGGTTTGGAGGATTCAAAGATCATAACCTGCTTGGTATCGAGAATGGCAGACAGTCCCTCAATAAGGAAGTCATTGGTCACTGCAATGGTCCACACACTCTTCCTTACATGGTGTCACCTCTTTAGCTATCTTGGCTCTACTAGCTTTTGTTCCTGACATCAGATAATCACCTTCACCTTCTGAGGTATGTCTGTAGTGTCTGTCTACTCCCAGGAACAGAAGCAAATAGAAAAGTGGAAAGCTGAAGTGAAGAGGGTTGAGTATTCACTTCTCACAAGTGGCAGCAGCGGCCATTGTAGTGACTTGGATGCTCATGCCAAGAAGCAGATAGAGTCCAGAAAAGATAGATGTACGAAGGACAAAAGAAATGAAAACTGTTGCTTGTAGACAGAAAAGGAAAACCAAGGAGAAAGATGTTCATTCCATTCTACCTGCGCTGCAGGTTTAGCCAGTGAGAATGAAAGATCCCAATCACCTTCATGGTGGCTGTTAACAGCCTTGCTGGGCTGCTGTGGAGAAGAAGAGGTAACTGAATGAACATTCTAGGCATCCTCTCCTTAAAATGAGAATTAAGATGAAGTAAAATTTTGAATTTCAATTCCTGGCCCAGAAGTACAGCTATTTAAAAGGGGACTCTTCTTCCATAAATAATCTAAAGAAATTCTCTGCGATTGAGAAAGGACAATTGAAAACTGATGTCCATAGTTGGCTACATAAAAGCATTGTCTCAGTCTGCTTTAGGTCAGGTGAAATTTGGGGGCTTAGAGCTTATTGTGAATGAAAAATTGTATACAAAATTGGCCAACCTTGTAAATCAGTATATTCTTAATGTTGGGTACAATGGAGGTCACAGTCCTCCAAACACACATGAAAATTTTCAAAATATGGATATATAAATTGAGATTGGCAAACAAAAGTACTACCTGAAGTATTCTTTAAACTGCCACTTTTCCTGTGTTGTTAATCCCAAAAGTCATAACTGAAACATTAACAAAGTTTACATTCATTGAACAAGAAAGGAAATTCTCAGGTTGTATTATACACCTCATTTGTATGGGCAACATTTTATACTTATTAGAACAGAACTTCAGAATCATCTTAAGTCTCCTTCCCTTGACTTCTCTGGTCAAAGTTAATGATTCATACCTCTGTGTCCCTATGGTATCTTATACATATATTAATTACATTAGGTTGGTGCAAAAGTAATTGTGGCTTAAAGGGTTAAAAATAATTGCAAAAACCGCAATTACTTCTACACCAACCAAATAGCACTTATCACATTAAATTTAATCATATAAAATTTAAGCATATGGTTTATCCATTTTAGACAGTGCTACACACTGAGTATGAGGGAATTTCATTTCTTGACTATGACCCACACTCAGGTATTCCTTTTATCATTCGTTTATTTATTACGCAACAAACTACCAAACATTGTTCTAGGACTAGGAGAAATAAACATTAAAATTCATTTTTACAGTTCAAAAGGATACATACCATTTTAATTAAGCAATCTATTATCTGAGAATAAAAAGAAAGATCTAAAAGGAAAGTAGCATTTGAGATGAATCTGGAGAAAAGATAGGATTTTGCAGGTACAGTGTTTCAAGGAAAGCATGGAGGTATTACAGGCACGTTGCAATATAATTACATCATCTCAGTTTTACTCACTAGGCTTTGCGTTCTCAGAGTCTGAGAGTGTCTTACTCATTGTATAGTACCATAACAAGGTACTATACACTGGGTGGCTTAAAACAACAGAAATTTATTGTCTCGTAGTTCTATAGGCTAGAAGTCCAAAATCAAGGTTTTGGGCGGGCCATGCTTTCTATGGAGAGTCTAGGGGAGGATCCCTCCTTGCTTCTTCCAACCTTTGGTAGCCAAAGGCATTCTTTGGCTTGTGGCAGTATAATTGCCATCTCTGCCTCTGTTGTCACATGGCCATCCTGTCCCTGTAGATGATGTCTCTACATCATTTTCCCTTTGTGTACATCTCTGTCTTCCCACGATATACTCCTCTTTCTGTGTGTCTGTGTCCAGATTTTCCTGTCCTTACAAGGACATCATTCATATTGGTTTATGGTCCACCTTAATGACCACATCTTAACTTGACTACATCTGCAAAGACCCTATTCCCAAATAAGGTCACATTCACAGGTATCCAAGGTTAGGACTTCAAGATATCTTTTGGAGGGACACAATTTAACCCATAGCACACACATTTATAACCCAAATAGTTATCAGAAAATCTACAAAATACCAGGCACCCAATACATCCTAGCTAAATAAATGTTCTTTCTTATATCTTACTGAAATCCTTACACTATCACTTAAATTTGTATAATTTATTCTTGATTCAGGAAAACTGAGAAATAAATTATTACTATCATCTCAAAATATTCAACCTACTTGAAAGTTGTTATCACCCTTAGCCATGTCTTTCTCTAATTAAATTATACAAATACTTTTCCATATAAATCCTATTTTCTAGCTCTCCAATCATCTTTGTTACCACCCGCTCTATCCTATTAATAATATTGAACTTGCCATTTATCTTCTCAGGAATATATTTTGGGCTACTTCAGACCTCTAAAACATTTAATACACAATATTATTGTTCCTAAACTCTTATTCTCTTTCCTTTGTAACATATTTTCTCCATGTAGTACTCATGGAGATATTGAATGCTTTATAATAATGTTAAGGTTTGAATTTAATCTTTTTTATGAAGAATTCATAAAAATTCTTCATAAAATTTTTCTGGTCATATCAAAAATATGACCAGAAAGTTCATCTATGAACTTGACGACTTTTTTGTGTTTTTACTTTAAAATGAGAAAAAGTTGCATTGAAAGCTGTTGACGTTAAACTGGCATGTTTCACCTCACCCCCCAAGGTAACGTTTCAGTTGTGTTTTATTAAACTCTGAGTCAGTGCTCTCGCTCTCAGTTCAGGGCTCTTTGCCACCTATGGGTCTTATTTTACATCAGGAGCAGCTGAATTTCACACCTATATTTGCCACCCTTCTAGATCCTTCCTCCTGAGCTTATTAATGCCATCCAGCAGCTACTTTGAAGATATACTGCCAGGAAAAATAAATGTTTTCTGCAAGGAGCAAAAAGGTTTTCTATTCCCATATGTCAGTACTTCAGTTCAGGCCTATTGCCAAAAACTAATAGCATTTAAACAATAGTTCATTCAGGTGAGAGTTATGAAAATGCTCCTCTTAAGATGATTCACCAGATATTATTATTCAAACGTGAGAAGAAAATTGGTTGATTTTGCATCTAAAAACTACTGAAGCACACTGAAAATGAAGCTAGAGCCCTGATTTCTAGTCCAAGTTTCACACATAACTTGCTACTTGACAATAAATTTTCACATGACCTTTCAACATCTCCATTTTCTCACATGTAAAATTAAGAGAATACCATCTATGTATCTACTAATTAGGAGGCTAAAAAGATAGTGCATGCAGAATCACTCTAAAATTCTAAGGCACTGAGCATATCTCAAATATTGTTATTCAAACTTAGACATTTAGAACATTAAAATCTATAAATCAAGAAAGGCAACAAAAGAGAGTCATTGTTGATTAATAGTTATTCACTTGCTTTTTCATTTTATGTTTGCATCTTAGGAAATTAACTATGTGTGCTCTTTTTGTGTGTGGACTTTCAACCCAGAATATAATATGAAAATTTCATTTTATTATTGCCTCATGGTTTCTTTTCTGATAAATCTTACAGTAGTTTGGAGAGAGACAACTATTTGCCAGTGAGTTGAGTTCAGGGTCACAGAAAGTCACATACTTGAGCTCTTTGGCTGAGGGGTTAATAAACTCACTATAACACTCACTCCTGGCTTGGGACTTATAGCTAGAAGTGAAAATGTAACCTTCTGTGTAAAATTCAAACACATGCGAGGCCAGTTTTGATCATAATATTAAAAAAAAAAAAAACACGTAAAAATGGCTTTAACTCTGAATACTGGTTTTGTACCAAATCAACAGAGTTGATGATTTGGGTAAAGGTTTTCACATAGTTTTGATAGACAAGCATAGATCAAGTAAAAGATTCAACAAAATATGAATACTGAGATTGTGCACTTATTATTTTATCATTATCTTGGCTTCACTCTATGTCCTAATTTTGTTATAGTGAACATTACTGACCTGTGAACTTTAAATAAATGAATGAATAAATAAAGAAATCGCCACCCAATCTTTAAGGCCGAACACTGACACTATCTCCTCCATGAAGCCTTTACCAATCCGTCAGTCAACAGTAATAGCGTTCTCATTTGAATTATAGCTGTTGGATACATCTTATTTTTTTTACAAACTCAAAAATTGCTTTGCAAATTCGATTCAATAAATGTCCAAGTCGGTATTATGTTTGTATGTGCCTACCTTATGTGCCTAGCACAGTGCTTTGTAATAAATAAATAAATATTTCTTGAATTTGTTGAATTGAGAAGATCGTGATGACAAAGCATGATAAATCTATGGCACTAAACACAACCATGTGGTTTTATATGATTACAGAATGAGAAACATAATATATGAAGTGTGAGGTTTGTTTTTAAGTATTTGAAAATACACTTTACAAAAGATATTAAAATGAGTGAACAGCTAGTGGAATTTTTGAGTAGAGGACTGATGTTCTCTACTCACGAATTCAGCTTCAGATAAATACACTTAATTGTCTGACAGAAAATGTCACCATAGATATTAGAACTCAGAGAGAATACAGAGATTCAAACTATTGAGAAATCAATGTGATGAGTATCCTTGAAAAGGTTAAGGCTCTTAAAAAGCTATTTAAAATTGTTATTAGCAATAGTATTCTGGAGGGAGAAATGCGATTGTGTGATGTTTTGAGATGAAAAGTTGTCTTATTTGGGGTCTCTTAGGGCAAATGCAAAGTTCATAAGAAAAGTATACTTCTGATTTATGTACCAAAACCTTGTGGAGTTTGTTTTAGCATTTAAATAAGTTCTAACTTTTTGTCTGACATCTTAGCAAGGCTACAGTTGTAGCAGCTGCTCTCTGAGCTTCGCTTTGCCGCCCAAGGACAAGAAGAAAGATACTGGAAAGTTGGCCAAGAAAGACAAAGATCCAGTGAACAAATCTGGGGGCAGGCCAAAAAAAAAGAAGTAGTCCAAAGGCAAATTTCAGGACAAGCTCAATAACCTAGTCTTGTGTTAACAATGTGACCTGTGACAAACTCTGTAAGGAAGTTCCCAAACACTACAAGCTTATGTCTCTGAGAAATTGAAGATCTGCGGTTTCTTGGCCAGGGCAGCCCCATTAGAAGTTCCTTAGTAAAGGACTTATTAAACTAGTTTCAAAGCAGAGAGCTCAAGTAATTTGCACCAGAGACACCAGGGATGAGGAAGCTCCAGATGCTGGTGAAAATGTATGAACAACAGGACCCACCAACTGTACATTTTGAAAAATAAAACCTCATTAAATCAAATAAATAAATTTAAAAAATAAGGGCAAAAAAACATGGTTCTGAACAGAGGGTCTTTGTTGTTTAGTGATAACCTTGCTGCTTCCTCAACCAGTCCACAAGTTATAAAGGGGGTCATTTTCCAGAATAAATTCATTCTTTTGTTCATGCATCATCACACAGATTGCTGACAATTGGGGCTCTTTGTTCTCCAGCATGGGACACAGACCCCTTTCTTTGACATTGTAAAATGCTTCAGTCAGTAGAAGATACAAATCACTAAGGTCATGTTGTTTAGCTCAATTAGTTGCCTTTGGTTTATGGGTATGTGATATACAAGGGGACACATTGCCCAGATCTTCCTTCAATAAAGAATTTGTTGTCCCAACTAATGAGAGTGTTGTCAGCAAAGTGCTTCACCTGTTTGTATCTTCAGGCATTTCTTCAGCTGCAGAAATCCACCTCTGCCAAGTTCACACCCTTCAGAGAGGAGGGAGCCATATTAACTGACAGATCAAATCAACATTGAAAAGGCCAGGCTATTTCAGCCTAACTCAGGACAACTGGGGTAGGTCATTTTAGCTCTAGGGCTCCCACTGAGGTCAGTTGAAATTGTTGTTTGTCCTGCTTGGCAACTCAATTTCTCCCTTGACCCAGTCCTGCTTCTTTTGCCTCTGTTCTACAGGTATTGATTCCAAGGGAACTCCTTATTATACATCGTGCACATTCAACTTCATGTCAAAGTTGGCTTTGGAGAACTCAACCTGTAATAGTATGGAACAGACAAACTTGGAAGTTGACTCTCAATTTAATTAATAACAGCAGGGATTCAGAGGAAATAATAATCATAGAATGCTAGAAAGCATTATGAGCACGTATGAATAGTTTATACGAATGTTCTCAAAAATGAGCATGGCATGAGTGAAGATAAGAAAAAGTAAGCTTTGTGACAGAGATCATTTCAGAAAATGCAGAAATAGGTAACTCTAAAGTTACGAAGACTGCAGCTGACTGTAGGTGATCACTGGCAATAGGAGGGTATGACTATATTGTTGAGAATGGTGAAAGATAGCTAGAAAAAGGTGGGTTTCTCGTGATAATCAATGAGAATTTAGTGAGTTTTTAAAGTAGATGAGAATTGTGTTGGAAACTCTGGAGGAATCAGCCTGGAAGATGAATTTGAGACAGAGGGAAAGTTAGAAAGGCAGAGGATGACATTAAGAAGCTGTTGCACCATCCCACCATGATGAAAGCCAGAATGTAAAATAAAAAAAATATATAAAAGTATATGTGTGTGTATGAGAGGGAGAGAGACCCTTAGAAGTAATTTGAAAGATGAAATGGCAGGAAGAATTGTATTATAAGAGGCTGGTATATGTGAATTAAATTGAGTAGCAGTCATTTCAAAACTTTTCCTAGATGCCAGAGATCATTTGATGAATACCATCTATTGAACATCTAAATATACTCAGAATTATACCAGGTACTTTTAGATATATTACATTATATATATGTAATATATGTAATATATATATATTACATCACACTCCTGTGAGATAGGTATTCCTCTTTCTAGCTTGAGAATAAAGAAACTGAATTTAGAAGTTAGGGAATCTTTGCAATGTCATCCGGTTAACACATGTCAGAACTGGAATTTTAACAGGTCTGTTTCAATTAATCTTCAGTCCTCTTTATCTCTGTACTACCACATATCTAAAATATTAAGGTTTTAATATTAAGAGAGTTCCTTTTGTATTAAGTAATGTGGGGCAAGAAATTTCAAATCTTTCATCCATGATCACTTATTGCTGCCAACATATTTTTGGACTACTCTAACCCTAAGCCATTTACATAACATGGATATAGGAATCTAAGAGGATATATGATCTAAAACTAAATCTGTCAGGCAAATACCAATTCCCTCTTCTCCTACTGGCACAATCTATTAACACATATGAGCTCATTCATTCGTAAGTCCATCTTCATGTTTTCTTAGTAGGTGTAGAAGTTCATCTTCTACTTCAACAGTTCAATTCTTCAGAGACTCATTGCTTTCTTCACTTGGAAGTTTTAGTACCACTAAAGAAAGTACAGCCTGTTACCAAAATGTTTTGTATTATTTTCTCTGGGGTTCAATCCCCACTCGGCAAAGCAACTTTCCAGCAGGTAAGTAGTAAAAATTGACAAAACATTCTGGAAACTGGAACTGATTTGGGGCCAACAACAGAGCTGAATTAATGGTTGTAATCAAGAGTTACCAAAAGAACATATACAGCAGTATTCATATTACATTCTTATTTGCATTACAAATCCTTAATTATGTCTAGAAGGAGATACCAAAGCGTATCTTGAAATACTACCTCATTCAGGAGGACAGTGCTATGTAGAGAATGGAGTAATACGTTCAGTGATGATAAAGCCACTCAAACTTGTTGGCCAGCTACCTCCCAACAATCCTATTCAGTACACCCTTTGATATCTGTATTAGCCTTATAATCTGACAATTTACTTAAGGTCATAACAGGGACTCTTCCCAAATTTCTTAAACCCGATTGATTGTATTGATTGTGTATTTAAATATTCCATATATTTCATTATTACAAAAGAGGTTAGTGAAGAAACTCTAACAAATTTATGAAAAGATACTATCAAAACCTGGGAGGTCCTATAAAATTAACACAGATTCATAACAAGTCTTTTGATCATCTCCCATGGAAATGCAGCTGTCTCATCAGGTTATAATGTGTATCTTATCATATCCATCTTCTTTTCCATCTCTAATCCCTCCCCCCAAAACAATTCAAGGCCACAGAGACAACTTTTATGTCAAGGCAACATCCCATACAAATAATTTATTGCTGTACTGCAGGAAAGCACAAATAATGGAAGATGACACCACAGAATGTTATGGAACTGTGTTCATGCCTGTATTATGGCCAGGCTACCTTCAGATAAAGTGCTACCAATTGTTGAGAATAAAAACATTATGTTCATCAATAGGGCTTAGCAATCTGAAAAGTGTCATCATGATGACAGGTCAATTGCATGGAATAATCATTTCAAGTAGAAAATCAAGCAGGTTAGCAGTAATTGCATTTTGTAGAACACATACCCAGTACATCCTCATACACACAAGAAAAATCAGATTCCCCAAGGAAGCATTAGGCTTGTGTTGGATTTCTTGAGGTCATGGGATGCATATACGTATATTTTGGGAAAGTCAGTATCAGTGGTCTTGAAGTAGCATTTAGAAAACTAAGGTATGCTCATCATGAACTTCCATAAATCTTTTAAATGTGCCCTTTGGCACATTGGATCAGATGATTGGAATGTAGCTGTGGTTCCTTCTTCTCATTCACCTTTCAACTTTAATATCACTCCTTTGGAAGGTCTTCTTTGATCATCCAATCTAGCGTAACTCCTTTTCTCTAACACATTACTTTTCTTTTTTATTGTCCATTAGCATATCATTGTTTGATATTTTCTTTTATATTTATGTAATTGTTTTCTTTCTTTCTCAGCTAGTGTTTAGGCTCTGTGAAAGTAGAATTCATTTTGGTTTTATTCACCACTGTATCCATCAATACCAGGCAGGCAATAGATAGGATCCCCATGCAAATGAATGGAAAAAAAAATTTAGTTACTCCAAGCCTGGATGATATTTCAACTAATATTTATTAAGGACATGTAATGTGCCTGACTCTTTATTCTTCATAACAACCCTGTGAGGTGAGCATTCATACCCACTTTCTATAGATGAGAAACCCAAGGTTCAGACATCTTTTCTTTATATTCTAATGTCCACATGGTATGTTTCCACAATCTACATGATTACTCATTCTTATTTTGATTTCTAGTTGTTTGCTATCTATTGCTGTTTCCAAATATACCTTAAGCTCGTCAATGATAAGAACAGTGTCTGCTATTGGTTTTGTCTATACATTAGTATTCTTCACAGCGGTTGCATATAGATGTTGGCAAATGAAATGGTGAGAGTGGCTATACAGAAAGATGGAAAGTACATCCCCATAACTGAGAGCAGAAAGTGATCCTTTGTAGAGGTAATGGAATCTTCCCTCATATCCTACAGGGAATGGATCCCTAGCTAGGAACTCAAGACTAAGTGACATGTCTAGTCTTACGCAAAGCTAATAATGAACATCATACAATTCTCTGTTTTGGGATTCATTGGCAGGAAGAAAAAAACATACAGTTCTATTGGATTACCACCATTATACTTCTACATACTTTACTAATTGTTCAATTTTATACCTGTTTTTATCTCCACTCCCACTTACCTCAAAACCTTAGGAAAATAAAAACAGTATTGCATCTCAAAAAAATTGGTTACTGCTGGTGCAGGGTAGCTCCTGGTATCAAAATTTTGGTTATGTTTTTTGTTTTTTTAAATAAAGCCTACAAATAATACAGAATCCTGCTCTTTGATCAGCACAATAAAAAAATGTTACTAATTTAAACCTGTACTGATTATTCTAGCTTCTATCCAGGAAACAAAAAAGAGAGTCGTCTAAATCTAGGAGAGTGTGAAGCACACGGCCTGGGCACGACTGTGATGTTAATAAAACTAGTTTGCATTTATTCAGTTCTAAGTATGCATCAGCACTGCACCAAGCACTTTACAGCAATTGATCCTTTTAACCCTCTCAAGTATTAGTATCTCTGTATTTACGGATTAGGAAACTGAGGCACAAAGAGGCTGAGTAACTAGTTCAAGGTCATACAATTAGAGGCAGAAGATGCTGTAATTAAAATTACAAATGCCTAAAACTCAGTGTTGGAGCTAGTTCTCCCAAATGCATTTTCTACCTCCAGAATCAATTTAAAATACATGGTCCTACGATGCAGTAGATTTCTTCCCATTAGCACTTGGTCTGTTATGTGTTGTTTTAGAGTATTTGACTTATAGTATCTTAAAACCATAGCTTTAAACTATATTTTTAAAAAGATAAAAAATAAGGAACAAAGCTTACATGCATTTTAAAGTATTGTATAATGTGTCACAAATAGGCATTTTTGAATAACCAAAATTCTTAGCAATTGGCTTTTTTTTCCGAAAAAATTTTAAATTAATATAGGATTTCAAATGAGACCTTGGGCTACCTGCTCATGCTTCTGTTATAAATTATTTTATAGTTCCAGTCTGTGAAATTTCCTTTTATTAATTAACTAGCAAAACATGATGAATTAAACATGCATAGCATGCACTTTTGGCAAGCTTCAAAAATGAGGTAATTGAATAGAGTCATTATTTCCAGTTGTATATAGTCCTAGCTTACAGTGACATTTAAATAATGCTAAAGATAAAATAAGTATTAGAGTTTAAATAATACTGTCCTTTACTATTTCTAACAATACTGTAGACTTATTATTTCAGGGGATTCTATTGTCCTATACAGCCATGACATTCCATTTATATTATAACTGGTGTAAAATATGTATAAACTACTGAAAGTGTAGTCTATCTCCATGATGTAGTTATAAATTAAATGTATTTATGAATTTCTACTAAATTAGGATTCCTACTCAGGAAAAATTTCCTTCTTTCTTGTTTTCCCAAAATAGAGTTATAAGTAACCAAAGGAAATAAACTAGAAGAAAGTTATTGAATTATTTAGTAAAGATACTTTCATCAAACACCACATTTTAAATAATTTCTTCCTTACTCATAATTCATTATTTATTACTGATATTTCCAGCTTAATATACTTTTTGCCTTCTACTAAAAGAATTTGGTCTATTCCAGAGGTGATTGTTAAAAGATTTTGTTGTATTTTTTCCAAAGAATTTTTAATGTGCTAGGAAAATGTGAAAGACTTGATTCAAGAACCATAAAACCCATAAATATAGGCTGGGTAACATATTTGTACACCAACCAAAATATAACCTAAAACCATATTATCATACTTTAATTGCTTTATTTAGAACTCACTTTTTAAATATTAGCTATAAAATATCATACTTAAAATTTTTTGTATGTAATAAAGTGTATATATTTGTAATCATGAGGCCATATTAAATAGATGCTCTACTTGGTAAAGCGAAAATCCATTTTTAAGCAAAATCCATTATTTATTTTAATATTGAAAGAATAGAAAAATCTCGCAAAGGAGTCAACTGTCAAGTATGTAACTCATTTTAAATTACTACCAGGTTTCCCTTTGTTTACATGACAATGGTACTCCCTCTCTGCAATAATACAGGACAATTTTCCCATTTTCAGAATTCTTGTTTAAGACTTAAACTCAAAAACTACCATGTGTCCTGTTGTTCAACTAAATTTACATTTTCCAGTTTACAAATCAAAGGAATAAAGTGTGCTGTTAAAATCCATACTTTCAGAGCAAATTCTTTTAGAATAATTTTCTGGTGTATGTTCCTAAATGTTTAGCATGTGCTTAATATTTATATCTTCAGAGTAAACTATTTTATTTACACATCAAGTACAACACATTCATGGAGCTAGCAAAGCAATATGGTAAACATGCCTTTCATCATTTGGATCTGATAAATTATTAAATCTTATCAATTTGTCCAGTATTCAACTTATATAGGAATATAGGAAGTCAGATTTCAGACATATGCTCTTAATGAATTTATTTTCCATTTGGAAAATTGTATTATTTGGTGCTAGAGACGAGACTTTTATATCAAAAAAGTACCATTTCTAGCTTAGAATTTACCAGAGAAGGCTTTGCACAGTTTATAAAGACCATTACTAGGAGTTTTGATATAGATAGAACAACTCATTAATCTACTATTTGTAACCAAACAAAGTGGGTGATTCCAAACTAACTTAGGAGGATTTGGTATCTTCTTAGAAAAATTTATACACAGCTTTCAATTAATACATTATTTTGTATATTCTGACATGCTCATTGGTGTTGTTCCCCAGGAATTTAACATGAGCTGGTTTTGTCTCTATCATAAATCTCAAGTTCTTCTATCCAATGGATTCATTTCTTTCCCTCAAGGTGTCTAATTCTATGCTATAAACACAGTAGGGAATAAATTCTTATTAACTAAGGTACTTTATGATAGATTTCTGACACTGTAAAGATATACTGACTTCATGCAGAGCTCAAGCATTTCCAAGAAATCTTTTCCATTCAATGTTGGTAGCTATCTGACATTTAGGTTTTCAATGACTGTAGATAGATATGATTATTTGAATCTGGTCTTCATATGGGTTATAAGGTAACAATATTTGTTTAACTTTTTGTTTGAAAAGAGTAAGTTATAAATGATGTTAATTCAACAAAGATTAATGGAGTATGCACTATGTGTCAGGGGCAGTGCTGAGATATGAAAGTAGCTTACAGTGTAGTGGTGGGCACACAATTCCAAAAACAAATTAGTTCAATATAATATGGTGTCTCAGCTGAGTTTTCTTCAAAAATCATAGCCTTGGATGAAGGCTTGAATAGTAGTAGTTTATATAGGAATATAGGACTATGATCCCAGATGGCAGAAGTATGGAATGGAGAAAGCGATCATGTTGGAATCATTTGAGGAGTTTTATGAAACGCATTTTAGAACTGTCAGCCCCAAGGTCCAAAGGCGGGGGTGGCATTTATCAGCGTCTGTCACACATTGGTCAAGGGTGACTTCACTGGCATTCATTTCAGGAAAATTCAGGTTGTGCATAAGTGCTGGCAGGTTAGCATAGCCATCCAGCTAAGACATCAGCAACACCTGCAGCAGTAAATGAGAGGTAAGACGCTTAGGCCTAAGGCAAATTTCTGCCTGGTTGCCTGTGCACCAAGCTAGCCAAAGGTTACTTGGGTTCTGTCATTGTTGCTAAAACACTAGCTGAAATACAAGATGGAGCAGAGAGAATATTGAACTGTCCAATACTTCAGATAAGAATCAAGGGTGATGTAGGAGGAGAAGGAGCCTGTTTAATCCAACTCGGGCTTTAAGGAAGACTTCTGAAATAATATTATGCCCTGATAAAGAAAAATAAAAATGTAAGAAGATGATATTGGATTCTTAAAATGAAATTGGACCTTAAGGAGTATGGTTAAGAATATCAGGCTTTAATTATCCCAAGCTACAAATTCAGAAGAACCACCAGCTCTTGAGACCAGCCAAAGGATTTACTGAGATGGGAGCCATTTCACAAGACCAGTTTCACTCCAGCCATTGTCCATGTAAGACAAAAGTGTTACCTCTTGATGAATTATGGTCTTCATGAGAAGGGGACGTTCTCACTTCTAAACTCCCTATAAAAGAGCAGTGCTTTCCTCTTCCAAGCCAAGTGGCCAAGGGTCCAAAAGAATCACTTGGTTGTATATGTAGTTAGGCATTGGATCTGAAAAGAGGATTAGGAGAGAAGTCATGGTGGGGACTTCTAGAAATGAAGTCCAACATCACTTTACTCTGGAGAACTCCTTCCTTCTTGAGTTCTAAGTTGCCCAGGAAATAAGATACTGGATTTTGAAGGTAATAGTAACCCACATCTGGGGAGAGAAGAGAGGAATGTGGGAGTCCCTGGAAGTTTGATGAGATTGTGTGCTACAGTCTAAGGGGACAACCACAGCGTGGAGCGAAGAAGCACATTCATCAGAATAATGGAACATGAGGCATCTGGCTAGTTGGTTGGTGGGGGGTGGACAGTCATAAAATGTCGAGGTGTTGATTAGGAAAGACCTCTCCTCCATGAGTCCCACTGGAAACATCTATCTACACCAAACCCATAAACAAGCTAGAACAGAAGTATAGTCAGCCACATAGGTGACTACGGGACTACAACTTTGCCTTCTTTTGCCAAGACTAGAGGAAGAGATTTAAGGAAGAAGGATTAGTGAAGGTGTACATGTGTGCACAAGAGGAAGAACACAAGCAAACTACTCTCACCCCATCTCTTGAATCAGCCTGTACTAAGGGACTTGAATCAAATATGAAATTAAAGTTTTAAAACAAATCCTTAAGAACTTAAATGAGGCTGTTTGAATAAACAAAAGTCAATGAAAAGCTATAGAACTGGACTAAGATGGTACATTAAGAGAACTCATTACATACTGAGAAAAAGAAGATCTACCAGAGCACCGTTAGCATCAGTTATTTAAAAATAGATTCATATTATATGCCAATGATTCCTTAGTAATGCTAATATTTATTTACTCCTTACTACCGTGTTTCCCCAAAAATAAGACCTAGATGGACCATCAGCTCTAATGCATCTTTTGGAGCAAAAATTAATATAAGACCCAGTATTATATTATGTTATACTATACTACACTATACTATACTATATTATATTATACTCGGTCTTATAGTAAAATGAGACTGGGTCTTATATTAATTTTTGCTCCAAAAGGCACATTAGAGCTGATTGTTCGGCTAGGTCTTATTTTCGGGGAAACACGGTAACTGCTCAACACTTACTACTTATAAAAATAAACCTTCACATTCATAATTTCATCTAAATATAAGAATTACTTCTGGCCCTTTCCTCAGCTGCCGGTTAAGGTGCTCGGTCCTTCCGAGGAAGCTAAGGCCGCGTTGGGGTGAGGCCCTCACTTCATCCGGCGACTAGCACCGCGATCGGCAGCACTTGCCTGAAGCATGGCCTCCGTCTCAGAGCTAGCCTGCATCTACTCGGCCCTCATCCTGCATGACGATGAGGTGACAGCACGGAGGATAAGATCAATGCCCTCATTAAAGCAGCCGGTGTAAATGTTGAACCTTTCTGGCCAGGCTTGTTTGCAAAGGCTCTAGCCAATGTCCACATCGGGAGCCTCATCTGCAATGTAGGGGCTGGTGGACCTGCCCCAGCAGCTGGCGCTGCCCCAGCAGGAGGTCCTGCCCCCTCCACCACTGCTGCGCCAGATGAGGAGAAGAAAGTGGAAGCAAAGAAAGAAGAATCTGAGGAGTCTGATGATGACATAGGCTTTGGTCTTTTTGACTAAACCTCTTGTAACATGTTCAATAAAAAGCTGAACTCTGAAAAAAAAAAAAATAAGTACTTCTGAATTTATTTTACAGATAAAGCAACTGAGGTTTAGGGAGGTTAAATAACTTTACAAAGACCCCACAGTAGTGTCAAGATTTAAAATCCATCTGCATGCCTGACCTCACAGTGTACCCTCTTCACTACTGTGTTATGACCTTACTCTTTGGAAAGGACATTGCAAGCAAAGAGAAGAGGATGAGCACTGCAGAGGGGCATGAAACAATACGATATATACCTATGTGGAGTTCCATAAAATTTGGCATTATGAAAGTATTAAAATTGAGGTGGAGAATAAAGGGAGATAGCAGCACTGAGGCCCCAGTGAGTGGAAACACCTGGTTCAAATCGTATGCAGTAGGCAATGAGGAAATTCAGAAGGATTTTAAAGAAAGGGAGTAATATGATCAGACATGTGATTTCTGCCAAGGTTAATTCTCTCTTATATTTATTAACTTCGCTTTAGCCAGAGATTGAACTCTTAATCTTCACCTACCAACTTGAAAATTCCTTTTGGTGACAAGGAAAACCAAGCAAAAAACAGCAGAAGGTTGAGGTTCAAAGCCACAACCACTACGAGAAAAACATCTTAAGCACATCATAATAGTGTCTGCATTCAAGAAATAAGAGCCAGAACATTCTATTCTCAATCCTTAATTCAAAACCTCACAATTCATTTCTTTCCTAGAGTCACTTTCCATGTAAATATATGGATAACTCGTTTTTTAAAGATTTTCATAGTTTAGCAATTTTTGAAATTTGACTATGGCTTTATTTTTTTGCAGGAAATGGTTGGTCATGAGCTAATTTTCATGTTTATGCCTAGAATTTTATATGACTAATTTAAAGGTCATACTTCTGAACTGTTATGAACATTTTTTTCTATGGCTCTTTTGACATTACAAAATGAAATATAATCTTATAACACTCTAAAATTCCTTTACCTTGGGGATTTTACTTCATACCATAGGCAGTTTCACATCTTGAGAGTATAGAATTTCAAGCCCAATTCTCAGAAGAAAATTGGCAAATATTGTGAAATTGATTATAACGTTACCCAACATGTGTAGCATGTAAACTATCTTAAGTATCTATCACACAAGGCAAAGACTACCTAATTCAGGCCATTGGAAAAAAGCCAAAATGTAATCATCTCTGAATCTTAATCAGAATTCTTATTTTTCAGAAGACGTTTTTAATAAGAAATAAACCTAAAAGGAGACATATCCAATTATAAAAAGTAAAGCAGACATTTTATGTTGAGTATTCATATATAATTCAATATAATTTCAAGTGGCTAAAACATGCTTTCACATTTTCTAGTGTTTTTACATACAGAATTAAAAAAAGAGACAAACAGAAGTGAAGGAACCTCTCACCCAAATACACAGAGATATTTGTAATTTTCTAGGCACAACAAAATGCATAGCATTCTGGCTATAACGTTGAAATCATAAAGTAATATCTTTTAGATGACATGCTAAATCAAAGTTTTCCAGAGATTAAAGATTACATGGTAAATCTGGCAAAGAGAAGGGGTAATAAATCTAGGATCCTGAAAAATGTCTTTAGAACTCTTCTTATCCTCTCCCTAAAGCAAAGGCATCAATAAATATTAACTTGCAAAAAAATTTTCTGTTCCAAAAAAGCTGCCAAGAGATTATAGAATATTTAGTATTGTAATACACATTTATAATTTGCAATTTATGGAATGCTACAGTTTCATAGTTACATTAAAATTCAATTTTATTTCTTTACATAGCATACTAAATGGACATGGGTTTGTTTTATCCTATAGAATCTGGAAATTTTCAGTATGATAGTAAAGTATTAAAGAATAATAATTAAGAGAGAAGTTGACATTGTAGGACTCTTAAAAGGAATCTTCATAAAGGAATTATTTTCTTCTTTTGCTTTAAAAACAAGTATGGTTTGTGTTTATATAATATAAAAGAAAATGCTTTAAACAATAAAATATTTGGAACTCGCAGTCAATTATTTTTTTGTTTAATACCACTAGTTTAACAAAATGCAACTTAAGGAAGAGGTTATAATAATAATGTTTCCAACCTAGAAAAATTAATTCTGATATAATAAGGAAGTCTGTGTTGAATATTTGTGGCTTCTTCATAATGACTGTTAATGCTAAAAGAGATTAGTTTTTGAATTAGTGAAAACAGTCAATGAATCATTGTGAAATATTTAGCTCAGGTCTTCCCATTTTTAGCAAAAGATGAATCAGTACAGAGCTCTTAAAATTCTGGATAAACTATTTTTTAAAGTTTTTTTTTTTGTAAATCATTGTTGAGATGATAGGAAATAAGGAATGTCCTCCAAGAGCAGAAGCAATGAGAAAGTTCTAATTCAAGGGGCCAAATCAATTCTGGGGCCAGAACGTCCTATGGAGACATGATAATCCCTAGTGTGCCCAAACTCCATTTTCATTAGGCACCATAGTGGTCAGAAGACAAACTCAAGACCCATGAATAGTGAGAGATTAAAACAGAAACCTGCCCAAAGTCAGAATTCCCAAAAGAAGAAACTTCACTGAGAAAACTTGTCTGATATTGGCTCTAGTTAGAAGAAAAATAACAAAATTTCTTCCCAGAAAATGCCTTCTAACAAAGCCCCCATTTAGTCCTGGCACCAGAATTCTTATATCTCAGAATCTGAAAACTCCAAGCCCAACATTAAGATAAATGTAATCTGGTGTCAATAGTCCCCCATGCACATTGAGGAAGTACACGTAGATGCTTTATTGGGAAGATTGTAATAATAACCCTGGCTCCAAGGAATTCCTACAGATAAAGCACCAAAGGACAAAAATTCAGAAGGAAACATTGCAGAACATATGCAGAAACAAATGAGAGTGAGTCAACAGATACAGCAACTGCAGAAACATTCCCACAAAAAATTGTGGATGCTATCATGATCAGACACTGAATATGGAAGAAATGCTTAATATCTTTAAAGATATCAAAGTGAGACAAAATAGTGGTACCAAAGAACAAGAGATTATAACAACAATAACAAACCCAACGTGGGTTAGAAAAGAATAATTAAATAAGACTTCTAGAAAGGAAAAATACAATAATTAAAATTAAAATACTAGAGACAGATTGGTCAGCAGATTAAACATAGTTCAAGACACAATTAATGAAGTAGAAACAAGATATTAAGAAATAACTGAAAATAGCACAGTAATACAAAGAAATATATTTTCCAATGTATACATCATCCAGATGAAAGAAGATATTTTAAAATTTAAAACCCTTAATAGTCTGCTAATTTATAATCTTAGGAAATACTGAAGTCACCTTATAAAAGTATAGTATTTTTATTTTTCAATATTTTTTTTTAAACTTTCTTTTTTATTTATTTTAAGTGTGTTTTTCCAGGACCCATCAGCTCCAAGTCAAGTAGTTGTTTTAACCTAATTGTGGAGGGCACAGCTCACACTGGCCCATGCAGGGATTGAACCAGTAACCCTGGTGTTACGAGCATCATTCCCTAACCAACTGAGCTAATTGGCCATCCCCCCAAAATATAGTATTTTTAACGTTAAAAGAGAATACTATAGATTTCCAGTAAAAATGGCAGAGTAGGTAAATGCAGTGCTCACCTCCTCTCAGGACCACAGCGATTACAAGTAAACTACAGAACAACCATCAGTGAGAATTACCTGAAGTCTAGCTGAGCCAAAGCCCCACAACTACAGACATACAGAAGAAGCCACCTCAAGACTGATAAGAGGGGCAGAGACATGGAATGGGCTGGTCCCACACCCACGTATGACTATTAAAAAATGGGAAGGATATATCGGCTGTGGAGATAACTCCTGGAGAAGTGAGAGGTCCCAGCCCCATACCATGCTCCCCAGCCCAGGATTTCAATGCCAGGGAGAGAAGTCCCTACAAATTCTGATTGTGAAAACTAGTGGAGATTGTGGTTGAGTGAGATGGAAGGCAGCTAGAGTCCCAGGAGCTCCTCTTAAATGGACCACGCACAGACTTACTTGCTGATGGACTCACTCACTCTGAGATCCAGTGCTGGGGCAGTGGCTTGAAAGGTGCCAGCGGGAGAAGAACTTAACTGTGTAACTTCAAGCCAGGGCTGGAGGGGCAGCTTTCTCCCGGATGGAGGATCTAATGGAAGCCATTGTCTTTTTGTTGAGCCCTTCCTCCTCCCTGCATGCATAAGCAGGCAAACACAATATCTGAGTCTCCATCAAACTGGCTATCACCTTTCATCTGCCTACCTAGTGATCCCCAGAGACCCCACCCCATCCAACTTTCAGGCACACCCAAGCCAATTCCTGTGGCTTTTCCATACAAATAACCTGTCTTAGATCATGCTGTGGACTGTCATAAAAATCTCTCAAAGGTTTACAAAACCCAGACAAGCAGCATCTGGCTTCAGCATGTCCCATACCTCTGGCTGAGCAGCCCTAAGCCCTGCACTAGCAACAGCAAGCCTCAGATCACAGATGGGCTTCTGGAGGCACTGCTTAGCCCAATGAAGGCAGTGACCAGCTATGGATTGCTTTGTGGCTCATGCCTGGTGGCCCCAGGCAGAGCACAAACCGAGGCTAAATTTGGCCTTGTTCTCTCCCAGGAGGCCCCTGGGCTGGTACACCTGGTGGCCAGCTTTGGATCAAGCCAGAGCATCACCTGGCCACCTACAAGCACGACACACCCAAAGGGCAGACTGGGCAGGCACCAGAGCCTCACTAAAGTGAACCATGCTTTGTAGGGTAAGTCTTTGTATCACAGCTCCTCCTTTGTAATCATGGCCAGTCCTCACAACCAATCATCCCTAGAGTCAATCCCTCCCACTGATGTGCAAACATCAACCAAGTCTCAACTACAACAGGAGGGCACACACAACCCATACAAGGGACACACTCGTAGTACTCAGCTCAGGTGGCCAGGAAGACTGTGCCACTGAGCCTCAAAGCACACCTACTATATAAGGTCACTCGACTAAGATTGGGAGGCATAGAGGCCCTACCTAATACATAACAAACACAGGGAGGCAGCCAAAATAGGGAGACAAAGAAACATGCCACAAATAAAAGAACAGAACAAAGCTCCAGAAAAAGAACTAAACAAAATGCAGACAAGCAATGTAACAGAGGCAGAGTTCCAAACACTGGTTATTAGGATACTCAATGATCTCAGAGAGAACTTCAACAAAGAGACAGGAAACATAAAAATAGAGATAGAAAACACACAAAAAAAAAACAGTCAGAAATAAAGAAGACAATAACTGAAATGAAGAATACATTAGAGGGAATCAACTGTAGATTAGATGAAGCAGAGGATTGACTAAGCAATTTAGAAGATAAGGTAGCAAAAGCACCCAATCAGAATAGCAAAAACAAAAAAATATTCCAAGAAAATAGGAGAGTTACGGGGCATCTGGGACCACATCAAGTGTAGCAACGTTCACATTATAGGGGTTCCAGAAGGAAACGAGAGAAAGCAAGGAATTGAAATCTTATCCATGATATTTACAAGAGACTTTTAGATTAAATTCATTTTTCTAAATTACTAGATATATTGAGAGCTATATAAATGATGGCAGAGTAATAACAATTATATTTAGTCAATTTCATATTCAAAATGTGAATGTAGATATAAATTCTAGATATATGTTAAAGTATTCATTTTCTTCTTCAGTTCTAAAGCAATTTTAAAATTGAGGCTTTACATAATACACAAAAAGAATTTCTGAGAAAATTATAATTAAATTATACGTCATTCAACAGTATGAAAAATATATAAAGATCTGATCAATGAATATGACTAGTCCTTAATTAGTCAATCCACATTCATTAAGCCTTTATATGCCAGGTATGAGATATACACTATAGAAGACATGGGGAAGTAGAAGATAATATCCATAACATCAATAGATTTAGATTTAATTGAGAAGACGTGAGTACATACTATTTTAGAAATGAAAAAAAAAATAAGAGGGAACTTGTTGTAAATGATAAAATGCATACAAAAAAATCAAAGATGCAACATGAGTATTCAGTTGTTTCAACAAACCATTACAATATTATGATACAAGTTCAAAATATTTTGGACTAGGTTCAAATTTTTAAATTAATGGTTTTAAGTTTATTCACTATCTTAAATTCTTTGCTAGCAAGTACTCACACATTCATATTTTCTCTCCCTCCCTCCTGCTCCTCCCTTCTCTCCCTCTCTGACTCTCTCTCTATATCTCTCCCTTCCTCCCTTTCTTTCTTTCCTATATAAATGAATTTAATCACATGGTTATGTTTTAAAGTAGAGAGAAATATTTTAAATGCAGATTACTAATATTTTTCACTAATTTTCATTTTAGATGGATTTGTTTATGTATATTCAATCTAAAAATAGTCTCACCTAGATAATATTATTTGAAATGCATTATATAAGTATTATATAAGTTGTATAATATTCATTATGAAAATTTAGCAAAATATTTATATTATAGGAGGTTTAAATTAAAATAATATTATATGCCACACACTTTGTAAATTTTAAAGAAGTATTATTTTAGGTATTTTGGCATTTTTAAAAAACAAAACAAATAAATGTTACAGTGAGATTTTAAAATACTGCTAAAAGTATTTGAGATAAAGAATACTAAATAAAAACATCCTGCTTTAGCTGACTGGTTGACATATATTTGTTGAATAAATAAATTTTTGACAAAAAAAATCTATTGGCAATTGGCCAGAATAAATTCTTATGAAACAAAGAAATACAATTTTATTTTTACTTCAGAAAAAATTTGAGTACCTTTCAAAAGTGTTTACACTACTGGCTACTATTTAAAATCGATTTTCCTCTGTATTTCCTTTGCTACAAGTTAGTTATGGATGACCTAATTTAATTTCACAACAATTATTCAAATTCATGAAAAAATAGTGTTTTCATCAGTTTTAATGAATTTGTTGTAGCAGTAATAAATGTGTGTATTAGAACAATGCTGTGAGCCTCACATGCTTTAAGAAGAAAGGAACATTGTTTCCTTAAACACAGATCATAAAGAGCAATAACTGTATACATTAAATATACCACCATTTATTTCACTTTCTTAAATCCTTCATTCAATCCTGGCAGAGACCACAATTAATTTAAAGCTTCTCATTTATTTCCTATTGGCCATTTGCCTATAACACAATAAAAAATAGCAAATATAACATATTTTTGAAATATTCCACTTGCTTGAAGTTTAGCTGCTGAAGCAAAAAATTGGATGTGACTAGATTTTTCTATAAACTAGCTGACTGTTTATTCCAGAAATAATCACCATTCAGTTATGCTAACCATGACAAATCGTCTTCCTTGAAAATGTATTGAATGTATCAATTCATATTCAGTAAGTTTTCACGTTTATGACTTTATGTGAACCTAACCTACACTTTAGATATTACAAATTATCAACTACTTCAGTTACTTTTTAAGTAAAATATATTTTGGGTAGGAATAATAGTAAATAATAGTAAATGATGAATTTTAATTTAAAACTCTTTCAATTTTGAGAACTGTACGTAGAAAAGGAAAAGTATAAAATGAGTAAAATTAACATGTTACTGAATGTAAAAATTAATTTGAAACCACTTCAAGTTCAAAATATTGTGATACCACTCAAAGATGGGGGTAAAGACAAGCTAAAGAGATGAGTGAGGAACTCCAATTTGTGTGTTCATTGATAAAGCTTCTATATGAATTTTCACATCAGTATGATTGGTCCTCAGAATAGAATTAGTGTGTGAACAGAAATGAGAAAGTCGGTGTGATAAAGAAAAAAAGAAGTTCATGTATGTAGCTAACTAGACTCTTTGGAAAACAGAAAGAAAAGCTCTTGAAGATGAGTATTGATTTATAGTGTTTATAAGTGAAGTTATAAGGAAAGAGTAAATAGTACTTTTCTAGTTTCTAGAAAAGGGTAGGTAATAAATGATAATGCGTGTCTTATTTGTTTTATAATATCTTTAACACAAACTAAAGTGAAACAACTGTAATGGAGGGTAAGAAAAAATGAACAGTTTCTTAAAGTTTCCAGACCAAATGCCAACATTACAACAATTTTAAGTATATATAAATGGAGGTGGTTTGGCCCAAACAGGCTCACAAATATAACATTTAAGTGAAAAAGTCACCAAAATGCTTCCTCATCTATTAAAAGCCCCCAAAATTTCAATTTAAACTTGTATTTGTTTATTCAAGTAAACAAATGATGAATCTATAAATTAAATACATAAATGATACATAATGGTATCTAAATGAACTTAGAGGCTAAATGCAGGAATTTCCCACATGCAAAGTGTCATTTATATTTAATATCTTCTAATTTTATGAGTACATAATGCAAATGATTGAACTCAAAACACAGAAAATCATCATTACTAACAGTTTAATGTTGATTATAAGCCTAGACATTGGCCAGTCTTCAACAAATAAGAAACTTTAATTAAGGGCCATTTGCAAAAGCTTCAGACCATCATTAGTTATTTGAATGAAATTAAAGTAAAGCTTCCATTTAGAGAATTTCATATTGCTTGAAATTCTTGCTCCTAGAAAAGTAATAATGTTGCAATCTACCTCCATCTTTTAATAGTATTTTGCATATTACCATATAGACATAGTTTTGAAATATGAAAATTGAAAACTATATTCAAATTTAACATTTGTTAAAAATAGTAAAATATATTCTGTTTTCAGTTTTTTTATTACCATTCCCCACCTTATTCTGCTTCTCTTTCCATAACCAACCATTCTAAAATGTTTTATGCATAACCTTTGTATGCATTCTTACAAGATTTATATCGTAGGGGAGGTCCAAGATGGTGGATTAGGTACACATTATGCCTGCTGTATCCCAGGATCACACCAATATTACAAATAAATTATAAAACAATCAACCTCAGGAATCATCTGAAGACCAGCTGAACTGAAGTCCTATAACTAGTATATAAAGAAGAGGCCACATTGAGACTGGTAGGCGGGGTAGACATGCAAAATGGGCTGAGCCCAAACCCACAGATAGTGATTGAACACTGGGAGGGACACCTAACTGGTGGAGGTCCCCCTGGAGGAGGGAGGAGTCCCAGCCCCATGCTGGGTTCCCTCACCCAGAGTCCTGTGCCAGGAAGGGGAGTCCCCACAACACCTGGCAGTGAAAATCAGTGAGGACTCTGTCTCCCTGTCCAGTGAGAAGGAAGGTGGCTGGAAATCCAGGTGCCCTCTTAGAGAGCTCACATGCAGACTCACTTGCTTGCGAACACTCACCTGGTCTCCTGTGGAGGGGTGGCAGCTCAAGAGACTCCAGGCATATACAGGAGACTGAGTTGTGTGGTTTCAGGGTAAAAGCTGGAGGGACAGCTGCAATTATTCCTGTGTGGAGCCTGACTCACTTATAGCCTACAGGAGGGCGCCATCTTTTCTATATTGAACCATCCATCCCGAAAGAGCAAAATAAGAGATGCCATTGGTCGGGTAAAATCTGCACGTGTGCACTACCTTGGTGATGCCCTAGGTCCCTGCCCCACACAGCTAGTACTGCATCACCCAGAACACTCTTGACTACTGAGTGCCAGGCCCCTCCCTGAAAGCTGTGGAAGCATTTTATAGACCTAGTAGGCCTACGGCAGCCCAGAAAACGTTTGCTATTGGGCAGTGACCCAAAATCTGTGCTGCAGCCATTCTTGGGTGGCTCACTGGGACCTGTGAGCCTGAGACAAGTGGTAACTGGCCGTGGTGTTCTCAGGGCGTTTTTGTAAAGTGGTCACGGGCCCTGCATTGGTAGAAGAACTGAAACTAAATTAACTTTGTAAAAACCACCGGCCACAACTTGTAATTCCCTGGGACCCTACCCCACCTACCTAGAGCTTCATTACCAGGGTCACTCTCAGCACCAGGGTGGCTAGCCCCACTCCACAAGCTGAGGAAGGCTTTTATAGGGCCAGACAGCCCAAGGCAGCCCAGGGAGCTTTTGGTAGTGGGCGGTGACCCAAAACCTGTGCAGCAGCCTCTCTTGGGCACCACTTGGGGATTTGCAAGCAGGGAGGTGAGCATTGGCTGGCTTCAGTGTTCTAAGGGCATTTTGCCAAGTGGTCATAGGCCAGGCACTCATACAAGAATTGAATCTACATTAACTTTGTGAAAACCAGCAGCACATTTCATGACTCCTTGGGACCCCACCCTGTCTAGCTTGTGCTGCATCACCAAAGGCACTCTCAACACCAAGTCAACCAACCTGACCCTCACACCTCTGGAGGCTCTTTCAACGGCTGAGCCACATGGGCAGCCATTAGGTGGCAATAGGCCTAGGGTGCAGTGGACCTTTTGCTAAGCTGCCTCAGGCCCAATATGTGTGGTAGCCAGCCTTGGTTCACAGCAAGGCCACCCTGCACACCTCCAGGTTCAGCACAGGCAGCAGCCAACTATGTATAGCTTTGTGTCTCAACCAGGTAGCCTCAGGCTGTTAACAGGTAAGACTAAAATTGGCCTACATGGAAGACCCACCCAAGAGACACCAGAAACAACACACCTAGATGCCAACTTTAGACCACACTAGAGTACTACCTGGTTAGCCCCACAAGTGGCAGATCCAAAAGAGGGTCTCAAGGCATACAAGAACCCATGGGGGTGAAGTCTCCTCTGAGGAGTCAGCCCCCACACAGCAGTTCATACACTGTGGATGTAGCCAGTCTTCACAGTCAGTCAGTCTGGGAGTCAATCCCACTCACTGATGCACCGAAAGCAATCAAGGTTCAACTACAACAGAAGAACACACACAACACACTCAAGAGCCACTCCTGGAACACATGCACAGGAGATCGGTGAGATTGAGCCATCGGACCACATAGTACACATACTATATAAGGCCACCCAGCAAAGACTGAGAGACATAGAAAATCAACATAATACTTAGAAGCAAATATAGAGAGGCAGCCAGAATGAGGAAACAAAGAAACATGTATATGCATATGTATGTATACACAGAGGGTGCCAAAAAATGTATACACAATTTAAGAAAGGAAAAAAGTGTATTAAAATTGTAATACTCAATATATACCTGTAACAAAAGATGAATACAAGTCACGTCTGACTTCTGCAGTTACAAGAGATGCTCAAAGTGGTTACCATCAGTGTCCAGACACTTCTGATTATGGCAAACTACTGCTTGAGCAATGTTGACCAAAGTGTATGCACTTGTATACATTTATTTTGCACCATATATATATATATATATATATATATATATATATATATATATATATATACATATATATATACACACATATATATGTACATATGTACATATATATGTATATATATATGTGTGTGTGTGTATGTATATATATATAGTCACGGGATATAAAGTAAAGCAAAGGGAATATAGTCAATTGTATTAAAAGACTTGGTGGGATTATAATTATATTGTTTTGTATACCTGAAACTAATAAAAAAGTTTAAAAGGATTTATATTGTAGTTTTATGTTTACATATTTTAAATTTATAAAAATATTTTGTGCTAGAGTTCCTCCTGCTTTGCAGTTTGTTTTCATTTAACACAATATTTTCAAGATACAGAAACTTTTCTGTTATATTTAGACTGAGGTAGCCAGCTCCCAAGATGGTCCCCAATGTCTCCCATGTTAAATTACAGTTGGCCCTCTGTGACCAACAGGATACAGTAAATATGAGGCTGTGTGATTTCTGAGACTACATAAAAAATGGCAATACAGCTTTGCCTGGCTCTTTCTCTCTTCAGCCTCAGAGCCCAGGAATCATGGGGAGAAGAGGCCACATGTATATATTCCAGTCAACAGCCCCAGCCAATGTCATAGCCAGGAGACACCTTCACAAGTCAAAAATGTGAGGTAGTCTTCAGATAATTCTAGACTCTGGTCTTTAAGTAGCTCCAGCTGAGGCCAAGTGGAATGGAATGTGCTATCCCTATTAAATTTCAGACCTGAGTGTCAGTTAGGGACTCTGGAGGTAAGTGCCAAGAAGACATCAGAAGTACAAGAGATTATTTTGAAAAATGTCTGTGAAGCATAAAGGAGGAGGGAAAAGAAGGAAAGGAAAAGAGCCTTTAGATTCTGAAGCAAGTATGCCACTTTTGAAAAGAGAGAAGGAAATAAGGAGAATTGAGTAAGAAGAACCTCAAACTATACTGCATTTCTGAAGAAAAAAAAAGTTAGCTAAGCTGATGAAAATTCCCTAAGCAAAGGTTGGTCATAGAGGAGTGCCACATTAGGGCAAAAATGACATGGCTCTGGTTTCCTTGCCCTGTTCAGTCTTTGTCTCTCAGGAACCCTGGGAGAGATGCCCTTGGTCATGAACTCCACATGTAGATTCAATGGTATGGCGACTGAAAGCTGTCAGTTAGCTGTGTTTCACACTGAAGGTTCTCCTTATGACTGCAACAATCTACTCTTTTCAGTACACAATCCACTTCTCCATGCATCTTTGGGAAACATCTCCCTCATTCTTCCCATGGTCTTCACCTCCTGAGAATACCTTGCTTCTTAAAATGTTCTGTTATTGTTTCTGATGGTGCTACATACTATTGATATTCTCTGGCCAATCTCTAGTCTCTTTGGATAATTCATCTTTCTCTGCATAACATATTAAATTAGTTTATGCACGGTTAAATCTTGTCATGCACGGTGTCATGCTGGGTCTCTGGTCCCGCTTCCCACATAAGAATGCAGGACATGGTGAGGCCAAAAAGGAACACCCACGGAGCCATAGATAGGGGATTCATACCACTATAGTCTTGCTGGCAGCTGGGTTGGAGACCTAGGAAGCAGGAGCCACACGATCAGCAACCTGCAGTCCGCTTCTCTGTCAACCAACCTCACGTGTTAACTGCAATCCGCGCTTGCTAGCTCAGCCCCCATCTTCTTGCTAGCCCCCATTTTCTGCTAGTGCAACCATGGCAGTTATATTAGTGGTCAATGGCACACTGGTTACAGCTGACGGCCAATTAGCCATAGCTGATGGCCATTCAATCACAGTTGATGACCATTTACTACCTAAGCCAGCACCTTTCCACGAGAGGCCAAGAGCCTGGAAACTGCACTCCTGGCTCTGTCCCCACAGTTCTCCTCAGAAATTGGCCATAGGTCCTCCTTTTAAAAGATTAGTGAGACACACTCCAGCCCCCATCAATGCAGCTCTTATCAGGATCAAAACTGGTATTCATTATGTCACTCTTCCATTGTCCATTGTATCTATTCATCTATTCATCTCTCACCTCTGTATGTCTTTATGACTTTGTGCGTGTGTGTGTGTGTGTGTGTGTGTGTGTGGGGAGAGAGAGAGAGAGAGAGAGAGAGAGAGAGAGAGAGAGAGAGAGAGAGATATTTCACAAGGAAATGGCTCACGTGATTATAAAAACTGAGATGTTCCAAGATTTGCAGTTGGCAAGCTGGAGACTCAGGAGAGGCAATGTATAATTCCACTCTGAATCTAAGGGTCTAAGGACCAATAAAGCTGGTGGTGTAAGTTCCAGTCTGAAATCCATCAGGCTTGACCCCAAGAAGAGCTGATGTTTCAATCTGAGTCCAAAGGCTGGAAAGTCCCAGTTCGGGTAGTCAGAAAGGAAGAATTCCCTCCTACTCCAAGCAGGGTCAGCCTTTTTGTTAAATCCAGACCTTCAACTGAATGGATCAAGGCCACACATATTAGGGAGCACAATCTGCTTTACTCAGTCGACTGATTCAAATGCTAATCTTATCCAGAAACACCTTCATAGACACATCCAGAATTATGTTTCTCCAAATATCTGGGTACCCTGTGGCTTAATCAAGTTGGTGTAACTCAAATCTCTTTCAAGAGCTGAGCTCTTGGTAATTATATTGTGCTCTGCCCAATGTTGCTATACATGTCCATTCAGAGTTATAACTTAAAAAGAGAGTACCTCAAGGTACCAAAGTGGATGGCCTGGTTTCCACACATATTGTTCCATGTCAGGATTACTTGCAATAGTAATCATTTTGTCCACATGATATGAAATTTATTTTTAAAATATGGTGCCAAGTTTGTATGGGTCTTCTTTTTTGTCTAATATTGAGCACCAAGTTAAATGAATTTCTTGGTGATAAGTCATTTGCTGTTTGAAGCTAACAGTTCTTCAACATTTTCACTTAATTCACTTAATTCAATAAATCTAATCTCTTTTGCAAGCTCTAATATTTTTTGCTTTGCATCAATCATTTCCTTAAACTGTGGAAAAAAGCAACAAATGGTGAGACAAGTGTCTTCCATACTTTGTTCTTTACATGTTGTGATACATTTTGTCAAAGCTGATTGATAAGTTTTAAGGACCTTCTTTTGACGTTAAAACTATTCTATACATCTTTTAATAAAATAGTGTCACAGCAAATACTAAACATACTATTTGAGAAGCAAAAGACCATTTAGATGGGAACTTTCTAATCAATAACACTAGAAGCAAAAAATAAACAAAAATAAAAATAAAACAACTACTGAAATAGGTAATCCTAACCAATAACAGTAGAGGAATATCTGGGAATATTGTCATCAGAAGAGGCTTGTTTACAAAATTTTCCTCCTTCATGTATTCCATTATGAATAATCATAAAGCTAACTCTTCCTACAACCACTAAATTCTTGCTTCACAAAGCACTCTTCAATGGTCCCTTAAGGGCCATGTGGTTTGAGGAGTGATAAACCAACAAATTTGTACCTTAACTGTACCTCGTAATTTCCACCTAAAACAATGTTACCCTATCTTTGGATGCTTCCAGTACGGGGCTCTATTTTCTCCTACTAGTTATCTGAAATAAATCTGCTTGATGGAGATTACATGATTCATTGAGAACTCCTCACATGAGAAGAGAACATGTTTTTATTTGTTTTTATTTGGACCTATAAGCAAGTGTGAGAATCATGTACATCTCCAAAAATATCCAATTTTATTGATATTTGAAATGTGCTTTGCAGAATAATTATATTCATCAATAGTTTTCAGCAATTTACTGGGGGAGGATCAGTGCAGTCTCAGTATTAGCAGCAGCTGATGACCTTCAAATTACATGGTCCTGCATAATTTTTAAATCTTCTGAATTATCTTGGACTTACTCAAACTAAGGTCTTTCGGTGAATATCTCTCTTCGTTTTATTTTTCTTCAACTCTTTCAAGAAGTTCAGTGCTTTCTGCTGGAACAACATGGTTCTTGATGGAATTCCACAATGACTAGGCTATCAATGCAGAATACGTGGCTATTTCTCCAGGTTTTTTTTAGTACAAATGAAACTTTTCCTTTCTTTTTCCTTTCTCATATGTAGACAATAATTGTATGTCTGGTAAATGAAGGCAAGTGCATTGGTGCATTGCCAATGCAAAGCTACATCTTTTATGAGTTTTCCTCTCCCAATTCAATTTAATACTTAATTTTTTTCTTCCAGTGGATGGGTTTTTCTGAACTTTAGACTTGCCTAATTTCTTAAAAGACATTTACATTTAATAATGTAAATAAGACAATAGATAATGCACAATACTTTTAAACAAAGATCCTATTAGGAGAAGAGCTAGATGTGACTAAAACACAATCTGTAAACTTTCATTCAAACTCTGAAAGCAATTTAGGTGATTTTACTGGTACATGACACTGTTTTCAATAATGAATGAGGGGGAAATTTTGTGAGTATTTATAGTAAATATGTGGTTAACAGTTCAGATAACTACAGGTTCATGTATATTTGTAAAATTACATGATTCATTGATAACTCACACGAGAAGAGAACATGTTTTTATTTGGACCTATAAGTAAGTGTGAGTGGGATACAGCAGTCAATAGGATCTGAGTTTCTTGAGAGTGTGGGTAAAACAATGCTTTCAAACTCAGAAAGAAAATACTATTTACATTTAAAAATGTGAGAACAGGGGGGAAAAAAAGGTTGATCTGAAAACTAAGAAAACAATGTTGTGTCATAAAAGCAGACAGAAGAGAGATTATATAATCAATTATGCCAAAAGTTTGAGAAAATGTTTTATTTTCACATGGAAAGTTGAGACAGCCCTTAAATTTGATCTTTAATTTTTATGATTGGTTTAATTATTACTCCAAGTAACCTTTACGCTTTTGATATATCTGAGAAAAATAATAAGATAAATTATATAGTTATATTTCATTACTAAACAACATTTTCAAATAATACATTAAATAGTCACTTCAGGAAACTGCCAGAGAGTAGTTGTCTTTGGATTCCTGTTAATATTTATTTTGAAGTCTCAAGTCTATGCTACCTAATAAGAATGCATCACCACCTTGTGGAAATTCCTTCAAACTACAGACACATGACCCCAAGACCCAGATGGATTCAATGAAGAGTAGCAAATCAACGTATCTCATTTTCACTTATCTAGATAGACTATTATTTCTATGTAACTCACAACTTAATAACTCAGTTTCTTCAATGCTAGTCCTATCTTTCCAACTGCTTGGTTCACTTTCCCACTTGGTGCTTTGCTGCCTTTCCCAAACCAAATTCTTCATACTTCTATTTAAACTATTGATCACTCATGCTGGAGTGTTGTCATCCAGGCTAAAAATTTTACTCTTCTTTGACTTACTTTCCCATGAAAATCCACTCCACCTTAAAATGAGTCATCAAGTTCTGTTAGTTCTAATTCCTAAATGTCTTTCCCACTTATCCTCTTCTTATCTCTATGGACAAAATCCTGGATTATGCCTTCAAAGTTGCATACCTTGGCCATTATCACAGTATTTATTCTTCTAGTATCTCATCTTCCCCCGCCCCTTGCCACTGCTAATATTGCATCTCTCCCCTTGTTAATTAGTTTACTTGCTTTACAATTGTCTTAGGCATTATTGTCCAATACATGTGTCTACATATTTCTCTCACTTCAGTGTGCTGAATGTCTGATAGTCCAACCATACTCTTTACTCACTATGTCCAAAATATGCCCTAATGTTTTCCTACCTCTGTTCCTAAGCTCCTACTTCCTCTCTCTGGCATGTTTTTGCACCATATCTGGAAGTCAAAATCCTTATAGTGTTTGAATATATTCGTAGTGAAGTATAGGAACTTGAAAACCTTTGACAGAAAAATGATTCTCCCTGATTTGGGAAAAAATTCTAGTATGAATGTTATAGATACATGTGGAGTAAAAAGTTAGGTAGCTAAGTCCATATTGGTGATGAATGACATTAAAAGAAAAGTTGACATACAACGGCAGAGAGTGTCTCCTAACATTTGTTAATTTTGATTCACTTGGTTTGTTATATGGCTTTTATTCCTTCTATGGAAAATTCTGAACAATTATTTAACTTAGAGCTTAGTAAGCATTTTGATTGTCCAATTTTATTTGATAACCCAAACTCCTTACTGACAAACCTTCCATTTTAATCAAATGAATTTGATGTGTTTCAAAAGAGTAATGCATATAACTTTAGTTTTCAGTAGGTGATTTCTCTATACTGGGCAAAATAATATATGGTGACATGATAATAGAGGAACAAGCCATAGGATGATAGGTCTGGGTGATGACTAGAGCTAGGCATATGTTTAACAGATCAGGTCTCAGCTGCAACAGGTTTTTCAAGATATTTGGTGGGGCTGGGAGGAAGCCAGGTAGACCACTTTTTTTTTTTTTTTTTTTAATTTATTTATTGGGGTGACAATTGTTAATGAAATTACATAATTTCAGGTGTACAATTCCGTATTACATCATCAACAAATCCCATTGTGTGTTCACCACCCAGAGTCAGTTCTCCTTCCATCACCATATATTTGATCCCCCTTACCCTCATCTCCCTCCCCCCACCCCCCTTACCCTCTGGTAACCACCAAACCATGTCTGTGTCTATGAGTTCCTGTTTCTCATTTGTTTGTCTTGTTTTTGGTTTATATACCACATATCAGTGAAATCATAGGGTTCTCCGCTTTTTCTGTCTGACTTATTTCGCTTAGCATTATATTCTCAAGATCCATCCATGTTGTCAGAAATGTTCCTATATCATCTTTCCTTAACGCTGAATAGTATTCCATTGTGTATATGTACCACAACTTCTTTATCCATTCATCTATCGAAAGACATTTTGGTTGTTTCCATGTCTTGGCCACCGTAAACAAAGCTGCAATGAACATTGGAGTACACGTGTCTCTATAGAGAAATGCTTTTATATTTTTGGGGTAGATACCCAGGAGAGCGATTGCTGGGTCATATGGTAATTCTATTCGTAATTTCTTGAGGAACCTCCACACTGCCTTCCATAGCGGCTGCACCAGTCTGCATTCCCACCAACAGTGTATGAGGGTTCCTTTTTCTCCACAGCCTCTCCAACACTTGTTGCTATTTGTCTTGTTGATGATAGCCATTCTGACTGGGGTGAGGTGATATCTCATTGTGGTTTTTATTTGCATTTCTCTGATGATTAGTGATGTTGAGCATTTTTTCATATGTCTATTTGCCATTTGGAAGTCCTCTTTAGAGAAATGTCTCTTTAGGTCCTCTGCCCATTTTTCAATTGGGTTGTTCGTTTTTTTGTTGTTGAGTTTCATGAGTTCCTTGTATATTTTGGATATTAGACCCTTATCGGAGGAACTATTTGCAAAAATCTTCTCCCATTCAGTCGGTACCCTCTTTATTTTGTCGATGGTTTCTTTTGCTGTGCAGAAACTTTTAAGTTTCATATAGTCCCATTTGTTTATTTTATCTTTTACTTCCATTGCCTTTGGAGTCAAATTCATAAAATGCTCTTTGAACCCAAGGTCCATAAGTTTAGTACCTATGTTTTCTTCAATGCAGTTTATTGTGTCAGGTCTTATGCTTAAGTCTTTGATCCATTTTGAATTAATTTTGGTACATGGTGACAGATAGCAGTCCAGTTTCATTCTTTTGCACGTGGCTATCCAATTCTGCCAGCACCATTTATTGAAGAGGCTGTCTTTCCTCCATTGTATGTTTTTAGCTTCTTTTAGACCACTTTTTAAACAAGATGTACTAGAAACAGATCAGATGAGCAACATTCAAAGGAATACTGGAAGCAGTCTTTGGTCAAGGAAGTAGTCTTTGGTCACGTTTGTAAGCAGCACCAGGGAGAGCTCCCTGCTTATGGTAACTCCCTACGTGCTTGAAATTAATGGTCTGTTCAACTACTGCTGTCAGCTAGAAACTGTTCAGATGGTAATCTATCTGACAGCATAAGTCTCAGGCCTGTAGTCAGATCCCAATTCTCAGTGGATGAGGCTCCATTCTCATATACCTAAGAATTGTTGGGATACATAATGCAGGTTTATTCGGGGCTTGGGTTAGAAGATTAATTTGGGGGAACAGATTTTCCTAAAGACATTTACTATTTAGGTAACTATGAAAATAATCTAATAGTTTTTTTAATGATTCAAAAGGCATTTTAGAATCTTATTAAGTCATAGGTTTATTAATGTGGACGTTGCCGTTTAGACTTTCAGGGACAACTGCTAAGGGAAACTTCTAATCGATCTGCTGTTGTATTCCAGAATTATTATTATCTTGAACTACATGTTCTAGGCACAAAGACCACCAGAGAACAATGTGCAAGCCCTTAACTATTTCACACAATTGAAAAGGAATAGATGAAGTATTTGTTTAGTTTCAAGTTACAAACTAGTCAGTCGGTACATGTAACTTAAGAATAAGTGGGGGAAAAAAGTGAACAGTATTCGTAAACAAATACAAAATTGTAAAAGGCCAGTGTTGAGTATCATGTATAATTATCCCCTTGGCTCCATGGCAATGTGAAACTCCTTAGCATCTTTGCTCACAAAAGAAGACAAGGTGGCTGTGTTATATTTCCTCTGAACAACTACAACTCACTTTCTGAATACATCTGACGTGTGCGCTCTGTATCATTTCAGTGCTCACCGTACCTTGTTGTCAAGGAAGTGGACATCAGCATACTTAGGAAGTAGTGAAAAGAAATCTGTGAAAGAACAGAAGCATATTGTATATTGTGTGTGCAAGAGTTCCTTTGTCTAAAGGAGAACTTGATGAGTTTCCAATGTTAATGAATCAAACCCAAACTCATTGCAAAGTATGAAATCTGAGCGTGACAGATAAGATGCTACAAATAATGCTCACTGATGGCAGAATAATAACAAGAATGAGTAAGTCTTATATTTACAGATAGATTTAGTACATAATATAGTCATTATACCCAACATAAAGTATGCTATGTCTACATAGGAAAATTAATAGACTGGCTTAATTTAGTCAGTTAGATAGCTAGATATCTTTTTTAAAAAAGTAAAACATGTATATAAGCAGTTGACTACATGCAATTAATTTATTTCAAGCTGTAAATTGATTTGCTTGGGGGATGTGTTTTTGTTAAAGTCAATATATTGAAATGATTTAAGAACTCAGCTTCTATGTCAAATATCCTTGTAATCAAATTGCAGCTAACTTCCAAAGGGAGAAAAAAAGGTGGTAAATTCAGAGGGATTTAAATGAAAATCATTTAATGAGGGATTATTTGCAGAGGTGGGAAAGTTGAAAGAAACAATAAGGAATGGTGAAGAACCCAGGGATTAGCATAAATGGAAAGCATGAACGGAAGCTGTAGCACAAATACTGCCCCACAAGAACTCAAGAAACGGTATTACCAGAATTTGGTGAGAGTGGAAAGAGCACCACAAGGGAACTACAGCTGTAGAGAGAAGCAGACTGTATGTAGTAAGGCAAGAAGGGAGCAGGGAGTAATAGTAGGGTAGGGAAAAATAACACCATTTCTCTCTTCTTTCACGCTGAAGACTCCTGCTGAGATCTTCCTTTAGAAGCCAACCAGAGAGAAGCCAGGGAAAAAAGAGAGCCTAGATGATGCAGTTTAAATAGTTCATTCAGCCTCCCAGAGCAGAGCAGAGTGAAAAAATTGATCTAGGGAGGCAAATGGAAAATGATATCCATCATAATCGACTGATTAACTATATTACTGGTGACATATTACTTAACCTATGTTTCTGTTTCATCATCTCTAAGATATAGTTTAAAATAGTATCTTCCTTATAAGGATATTGTGGAAATAATGTATGAAAATGGCTAGAAAATTGTAACAGCTCAATAAACCTTACTGATTATTGTTTTTCCACATCAGCTTTTTCACGAAGTATGTCAAAGTACTCATACCATGAGATGTGGAAAGAGTAACTTGAGAAGTTGAAAATTTAGAAGCTTTTCAAAACATCAAGGCCTAAATACATGTAACAATGCTAACTTTAAAAAGAACATTATCAAATATATGGTGATGGAAGGAGAACTGACTCTGGGTGGTGAACACACAATGAGATTTATAGATGATGTAATACAGAATTGTACACCTGAAAGCTATGTAATTTTACTAACGATTGTCACCCCAATGAATTAAAAAAAGGAACATTAGTTTGACACTTCTTGCATACTTCAAAAGAGAAAATACATCTTAAATTATAAAAAGGAATTCTTTCTTAGTTGTACAATGAGTAAACATAGTCTCTAGCATTCATCTCCCATACCGGAGACATCAGCTTCTTTCATATTCATAACTAGTGTGGTCTGTAGACAGAAGAAAAGCTTCCCAAAAATGTCAATGTCCTAATCCTCTGAACATGTGAATATGTTACCTTACATTGCAAAACAAAACAAAACAATAAAAGCAAAACTTTGCTGATGAAGTTAAGGATTTTGAAATGAAGAGATCATCCTGGATTATCTAGGTTCCTTAAGAGAGGGAGCCATGAGCATCAGAATAGAGGAGATGTGATGACAGAAGTAGAGGCTGAAGTGATCAGAGGAAGAGATGTGAGTCAAGGAACGTGTCTATCTCTAGAAGCTGGGAAAGGTAAAGAAATGGATTCTCTTGTAGAGCCTTCAGAAGGAATGGAGCCCTGCAGACACCTTGAATTTAAGACTTTTGACCTTCAGAACTGTAAGATAATAAATTTGTGTTATTTTAAGCCACTAAATTTATGGCAATTTGTAACAGCAGATATAAGATACTAATACACGGTCTGTGCTAATTGTTTCTCTCTGACTCTTCAGGTCTATTTTCCACCCTTCTTAGTCTTGATCTGTGCCACTAGAGGCTAACCTTTGGCTTCTAGCAGAGATCAATGAATGGGAGGCACAGGCAGGCAATGGGAGGGCTGAGAGAGAGAGGCTAAAGTATTTATCCCTTCCTGACTCGCAGATCACTGCCATTTTGACTGTTGATGGTGTTTTCCTATAGACCGCACTCATAATAGGCACACTCCCTTCCACAGCTTCCAGGACCTATGCCTACAGGTGGAAACAACTCCCCACTGTTGCTAGTCCCAAATGCAGCACTATCCCGGTGGGTTCCCTTAACCCAGGCTACACTTCCTTAAGTAGCCCCTTCATTAATAATTCTCCAGTTAAGCCCTTTAAAGAGAGTGCCATCTCTTTGCTGCCAGTAAACTGTCTGATTCAACACACAATATCTTTTTCGTAACTATATTTTCCTTCAATTGCGTAAGAAAGTTTAAGACAGTATTAATAGCCTCTCAGTAATTAAAATTTTAATTTGTTCATCTTTCAAATTGAGTTATAACAACCGTCCCCACTTTAGAAAAACTGAATCCTCCCACATTTAAACAACAAAAAAAAACACATTTATGATGGTTATTCAAATTTACATACAAAAAAAAAATATTAGTTACAAACATACTTTCAAAGATCAAAAATTGTGTTTTAGGCTCTTTTAAAACTAATTAGTAAAGGTAGAAAGAATAGAGAGAGACACTTCTCATGAAGTAATACAATTCACTGCAATTTTGAAAGTCAATTAGATATAATAGATCATTACAAGAATAAATACATGGTAAATAAAATTTAATTTAAAAAATGTATCTGCCCATTAGAAGCACACTTGTTTTGTTTATAGTCTATCAAAACTATTACTATGGCTGCTTTTAGAAATTACATCAATGCAATGTCAATATCTGGATTGATAAAAAATATGTAGTCAATCTTCTGGAGATTTGACATAATATAGAAAATAAATATCCAAAATGACTGATATCCAAAATGCATTTGTCACTTAACATCTGGCTTTTTTATACTGTGTGTATAGATAGATCATCTTCATTATGCCCAGGACACTTCCCTTTGTACTTACCTGAATTAATAATATCCATACTTCATTGAATTAGATAAATTAGGTAAAGTAATAAGATAGCATAATTTTAAAAACCTTTCACCAGACCCCTCAAATTGGTTAAATAACTGTATTCCACACAAATCATGAAATTCTCTCTCCATCTTGCAAATAGCAGACCCCATAGATTAATTTATGCTGTGCAAGCAGATGATGAAAGATTCTGAGAAATAAAGTCAAAGTTCCCCACCAAGTGGGCTTGAGATTTATCAGATAATTAAAACTGGTTTTGGTTACCATTATGCTACAGATTCTACCTCAACTCTTAACACTACACTCTCTTACCTCCTTATTCATGGATGAATGTCACAAAGGAGAACAGGGGACTGCAGATGACTCAATACACATTGTTCCTGGAAATGCCACAAAGAGTCTTACATATAGAGACACAATAATGTCAGTTCTACATTCTCACTGAAACAAAGATGCAAGAGCAGGCTTCACTCTATAAATAATGCATATTTTTTAAAAGCCTCAAATCAAAGGATTGTGAAAATATAAAACTAATAAATATGCACATTAAGATTATAACTCTAGCACTAGCATTTAGCTATAAAATAGGTTCCTATCTCTACAGGCATACTAAGAGCAGAAAACGTTTATGCTCATATTGTCTGCACTAATCACTTGTTTAAACCCTGAGCTGCCTTCATAATATTGGTACTTGTTAGTAAAACATAATGTGCTTGAAGTCACAAGTATGTGTGAATACTTGCACTTTCAAGGTCAATTTAACATTTTTACCAATATTGTAATAAATAATTTGTACGCTACAAGAGAACTAAAGATGGGACTCTAATTAATATGTATGGTAATTGGTCTGTCTTTAGTATGAGATATTAGCCCTTCTTTCACTTGATAGGCACTATATTATAATATGTGTGGAGTCAACATTATAATGTTATAATATTACACATTATGTCATGGATAGTACTTATAAAATCTATGCAAAATATTAATGAATATTATTAGTATTTATTTGAAATATATACATATATATAAACATATACATATACATATACATATATATACATATATTTTATATGTATATAAAATATTTTCCCAGCATCTCTAAAAAGCAATAAAGGTATAAATTTCTGCATAGCTAGAAAAATATATAATTGTCAGCAATTAACTAGCAATTAAATCCTTATTGTATGTCCCATCCTTAAATATTTTGTCATTTGAACAGAAATGTATCTATTACATTCTTCCTAATGCTACTACTGTTGTTACTACCAGTAATAATAACTAGAGTAATAGTAGTAATAATAATAATAATAATAATAATGATGCAGTTATACTGCTGTAACTACAATGCCTATAGAACCAATCTACTTTATACAAGTATTTACAAATTAGTTTTATATCAATTATTATTTTCACATCAAACTTTAATATTGAAATATAATCTTTAATAGAGGTATGCATTGTGGGTAATGGGAAAGGAAAATTAGATTTATTTGTGTCTCATGTATCTCTTGCAGCTAAGACTTACACTTTACCTTCACTATAAGTAGACTTTCCATACAGAACATTATAAAATCTGCAGCAGATACCTTTAAAATGCTTTTTCTGGGTTGGTACTTGAAAACCAACCAAACTTTAGCTGATATGGGGCAGCCTCAACCCACCAGAGGCATCAGCTGAGAACAATGAGAGTATCTGAGTGGCCAAATAGGAATAGGGAACATACCTAGAATGGACAAACCAGGGCTGGGAGAACGTGCCCTACTGCATGAAAGTCAGATCACAATGTTTGGCGCTTGATCTCAGTCAGGACCAGCAGTGGCATCCAAATGCATGGCCACAGAATTCAGAGCTTGACAGGATGCCTCAACAGGCTCCTCAGGTATCCCAGCAACAGTACCATAAGAAGTGGAAGGTGCTAAAAATCCACTTGCTTCATCATTCTCCTTCTCAAGGGATATGAATGGCCATTCCTTTTCCTTTGATTCACCCAAGGACCTGGGTATGAAGCAGCATTTCAATTTACAGACTGCGGGAGGCAAGTGGATGGAATATCTGGCAAGAAAGAAGGACCAGAAAACGGAATAATGAATTTCATCCACTTTTGGCTGCTAAGCTGATGGACAATAATTGCTTACTCACCTCAAGCAAGAACCTGATGTAAGCGTATTGTATGGCAGCTTTCCAGGAGTTGGGGAGACAAAAGAAGGTGCAGTACTGTGCTTACATTAGACCTTTTTCAACAACATTAAATGGAAAGATTTGTGGAAGATTTTGTTCTTTGATACTGAAACTCAATCTGAACACTCAGAGATAATTTTCAATTTCTGACTTTTTTTCACCAAAGAAATTGCAAGTTACCTTAACTAATTTGGATAAGCAACAGACATTCCCTTTCACACAACTAATTTTTTGTACTCAAGGCTTGTAACACTTACTTGAAAAACTAGAAATGTGAGAAATGCACATTACTCCAGCTGGAAATGCACATTTGGGACCGGCCCCTTTCTCTAATAGAAAGATGAAAAACCAGGCTGGCTGCTAGGGTAGAATCTCACTTCCTCCAACTTTAGAGAGAAAATCGTTTATAGACTGTTTTGGACGGAGGACATTTTGATTACTAGATAAGAAGGGAATCTCTGTAAATCCTAGAGGAGAGTTGAACTGTTCTTCATTTTGTTTCAGTTGGAAGTATTTATTTGCCTCCCAAAAAGTTTCCCAAAATATAGCCTATTGAGATTATTTTAAAAAGATAAATATTTAGAAGGACACAACATACTCAACATATTTTTAGAAAATGTTGATATTAGCAGCAGGACCTAGTTGTTTATTTCATACAATTTTGAAACAAAGAAAAATCAAGACAAATCCTACAAGTTCTAACTATTATACTGATTCTAGGAAGTGATAGTTAGCAATGTTTTCTCTATAAAAATTATGTATATTATAAACATGCTTATAGACATCTTTAAGATCTTCAGAGTAACTCTCTCTCTCTCTCTCTCTCTCTCTCTATATATATATATGTATATATATACATACATATCCTGTATATATATGTATACATATCCTGTATACATACATATATATGTGTGCATATATATATATATATATATATCCTGTTTCCCAGAAAATAAGACCTAGCCAGACAATCAGCTCTAACACATCTTTTGGAGCAAAAATTAATATAAGACCCGGTCTTATTTTACTATAAGATCCAGTCTTACATAATATAATACAATATAATACCAGGTCTTATATTAATTTTTGCTCCAAAAGATGCATTAGAGCTGATTGTCCAGCTAGGTCTTATTTTCGGGGAAACACGGTATATATAAAACGTGTGTGTGTGTGTGTGTGTGTGTGTGTGTGTGTGTGCGCGCGCCACCAATTTAGGACTTTTTCAAATAACATTGAAATATGTCTAATAAAAAAGTCTGGAATTATCAAGTACATTATATAATCATATATGTAAAGTTTATATATAATCATATTAAGAGGTCTATCCCCAATTCAAAGCAATATGTCACCTCATTTTTATCTTTCTTTTTCTCTCACTACAGTGATTCTCTGGGTGAAAGTGAAAAGCAGCCCCCTAACATGTGGGAACTAGTCTGACCCTTCCTGCTGGGCCTCATTATTGCTAGTTGTTAAGAGTTGGCCTGGCCCTCATCGCCACGGCTTGGTGTTCTCCTATGGGGCCCACCAGAGCAATCTCACAGAACATAAGCATGAGGCAAGGTTTCTCTGTGATGTAAAGAACAAGACTACTTCATACAGAAATGTCAAAAACCTACTGGCTAATTTAAATGATTGCTTCATCTTTACCAATTACAGCTTTATTGTCCTTTCAGTCTTCCCTCTTTCTAGAAAAGATTAAGACACCTAATCATAGAATTATCACCACTTCCTGATAGCACCCAATCTATAGTGAGCAACTCCCATTTTTCTGAACCTTTCCTCAAATCACCCAACCAGAGAACAAACCCTCTAAATCCTTTTTAACAGAGTGTTAATAAAACCCTCTGCAATTCTCCATGGTGTGCAGTCTTCCTTGCTGTAGTGAAAAATAAACCCAACTTGTTCAACTACAGGTGAGCTCCTGGTGGTCTTTTGATGGAAGGCATTAGCATACATAAACATTTTACAATAACATATATGTTGTATGATTCAATTTTTAATAAATATAGATGTGTATATATGTATAAATATATACATAGGAGTGCGTGTAAATGCAGAAGAAAAGGACTGTGGCTAAGAACATATACCTTTAGGGAATGAAGACATTTTGGGGTGTTTAGGGAGGGCTTTTTCTTTTGACTCTAGTTTTAAAAAAAATTTACAACCACATGTTTCGGTATTAATTTTGAAGTGACTTTTTTGTTTTTTTTTTACTTATTTATTCCTTTATATAGTGTCCCTTACATTTCCAAAGATTGTAACAGTTAGGAATTGAGTTCAGTTCAAGTATTAGAGATGTGCCTGTCTATTTGGTGGAAGACATAAGGGGTTTATCTTCTGAATTTAAAGGAAGTCCTTGGGTAGACAGCTGTGGCAGACAGAATTCTAAGATGAACTCCAAGGTTCTCACCTCCTGGTATACTGTGTTTCCCTGAATATAAGACCTAACCGGAAAATAAGCCCTAGCATAATTTTTCAGGATGACATCCCCTGAACATAAACCCTAATGCGTCTTTTGGAACAAAAATTAATATAAGACCTGGTCTTGTTTTGGGGGAAACACGGTATTTGCCTTTTCAGTATGGACAGGACCTGGAATATGATGGGATGTCACTCTTATGATTAGGTTACAGTATGTGGCAAAGGTGAAAGGATTTTGCAGATTAATTAAGGTACCAAATTAGTTGATTTTGAGTTAGTCCAAAAGGAGACTATCCTGAGTCACCCACCTTCATCAGGTTAGAGCCCTTAAAAGAGAGACTGGGCCCTTCGTAACATAGATTCTTCTTCTAGTTGAAGAAGCTAACAGCCATGTTGTGAACTATGAAGATGACTACATGGCAAAGTCCTGAAATAGATGCTGAGACTAGCCCCTGGCCAACAGCTAACATAAAAACGAGAAACAACTGCAAGAAAATGAATTCATCCAACAACCGCAGTGAGCTTGGAAGCAGATTCTTCTCCCAGTCAAGGCTCCCAATTAGAATGAAGCCTGGCTGACACTTTGACTGCAACCTTGTAAGACCTTGCACAAAGGACCCAGTTAAGCCATGCCCAGACTCACGATCCCAGGAAACTGTGAGATAATAAATGGGTGTTGTGCTAAGCTGATAAATTTGAGGTATTTTGTTATACAGTAATCGATAACTAAGACAATAGTTCAGAGATGGTAGGAAGGCTCTAGGAAATAATCAAAGATCCAGGCACCTCTTCCATCTGCTCGTTGTGCCTGGCTTCCACCCTGAAGGTCATTCCAAAGACACAAGATGGCTGTTGGAGCTCCAGCCACAATGCCCAGGTTCCTATCAAGAAGAGTTGAAATAGGAACAAGAGAGGTACATGCTACCTTTTAAGTAGTTTTTCCAGAAGACCTACACATAAACCTCTACTTACATATCATTGGCCACTCCTACATACAAAAGAGACTAGGAAATAAAGTATTTTATCTGAGAAAATAGCTAATACACAAACATAAAACAAATGGGATTCTGTTAGCAAGAAAGAAGAGGGATGTGAGGGGCATAGACATTTGTTGAGCAAATAGTAGTAGTCACTTCCATAGAGAGAAAGAAAGGAGGAAAGAGATCCTGGCATCAGTCTTCTAATGTCCTTCTTTACTACTTGAAAACTTTTCTGGTAGGAGAGAATTTTCAAAGCAGAATGCTTATAGAAACACAGAACAATATTGAAAGTCAAGCTTCTGACCACAATAGAAGAAAAAGCTTGTGGTTAACACTAGTGTTCTTGATCTTGCTGCATCTCTTCTGCCCCGAAATGTCTCATATCTGGCCCTGTCTTTCAGGGAGCTATCTGTTCACCCACTGGGTACATGTCCTACCCTACAGAAAGACGGACAAATATGAGCCACAGGCAAAGAAACTGCCTCATCCTTTCCCTGATCAGTGATGTTTAAACCCCCAATATAAAACATGAAGAGAAATATATCTCATATTTATACACTATCACATTTAAATCATTCCTTTTCCCCCCTTCTCTGCCTCACAGAAAAGCCTACGTGTTGATGAGTGATTAATGATAAAAACAATATGACTACTTACAAATAAGATATTGAGGTCAGCACACTGCAACTTAAGTTTATAAGAAAGAAGGAGAGAGCTGGGAACATGCCAGAGACCCATCCACAAGGGGCAGAATAAAGAAGATAGCTAACCTGTCTAGAAAGCCTTGGGCTATAGGCAGGTGTTGGAGGAAGTGTCCAAAGGATATGAAGGCAGGTGTTGGAGGCAATGTCCAAAGGATATGAAGAACTCAGAAATGAATCAGGCTGACTCCAAGACCCAGAAGGTGACAAGACAGAGTGCCCAGGAAGGAGTGCATTTGTTCAGGTGAACTGGCCATTGACATCTAAGGAAGTTTAGCCAAAGGCAGTAGGACTTCAATAATCTGGCTGGCAGACAGTTCAATAATTCACCAAAGGTTTGTAGAAAGCCAGTAGTTTACTAAAATGGACTAGGATGTGGACTGTCTCCTTAATAACCTAAGAGGTTTTGAAGATGGCGGATGGCCTATACCTAAATAAAGTGGAAAGTGGTATGTCATAAAAAATTACCTAGAAAGTGTTAGGAATTATAGAATTAATTTGACTTTGGGGAAAGGAGGCCATTAAGAAACCTTTTTGAAAGTATATCTTATGATCCCTAATGGAGATACTAGTAGAGGAAGGAAAAGTGCTTAAAATTAAAGGATTATGCAACAGAAAATTCAGATTGGTATTCTTGAGCAACTATTGGCAAAACACCGGTCAGGCCAATGGTTGAAGTAGGTTCCTTCTTCTCTCCCTTTAAGCATCTTATTTTATCACATACAATGCTGTGCATTTGCCCTTTCCCCCAACACCCACTGTAAAAAATATATGGTAATGATAATAATGATAACAATAATGATAAAGAACAGTGCAACACAATACTCAGTTTCTTTCTTGAGGTCTATCCTCAATAGCTTTATTGAAGTATAATTGACATATAATAAACTATACATATTTAAAGTACATAATTTGGTAAGCTTTACATATGTACACGCCCATGAACCTATCTACACAATCAAGATAATGAACTTGCAAATTATATATCACGTCCAAAACTTTCTTGAAGCCCCTTTGCAATCCTTCCCTGCTGCCTCTCCCTTTTACACCTCCACTCCCAAGCCCCACTTACCTAATTTCTGTCACTATATATTAGTTTGCATTTCCCAGCAGAGAATCTTTGAGTGTACCCATGTATTAGTTTTACATCCTCCACTTAGCATATTTATTTTGCGCTTCAATCATGTTACAGCATGTATCAATAGTTCATTCCTTTTCGTTGTTGAGTGGTATGCCATTGTATATCACTTATTTTTAGGTCTATCATCTTTGTTTCCCTTTTGACACCTTCCTTTCTTCCTTTTATCTTTCTTATTGTCTACATGTTTAGACAATAGAAACTTTCATAAAAGGGTAAAGAAACAGGAAAAAAAATCACCTGCAGAAAGCTTTGGTATTTGAATTAAAAACCAACAACAAAAAAAACTAAACAAAAACCTCTGAAGATTAAAGAGCCTTGAGTGTCAAAGAAATAAGACGTTCCTAGAGTTATTTTGTGTCCCTTGATCAGCTACTGATGTGTGTTTGGGGGATGGGTTGCTATTTCAGTCTTGGTGGCTTAGCCTAGAGCCCTCTAAACTGCACAAGTTAGGGCTGTCTATTCAGTCTTCCAAAGGCTGTCATTCATGTAACATATTTTGCTATACAAAGGGTTTCTCAATGAGGTTATGAAATAAGGCAAGACAAATCTAGAAATACAAGAAGTATACATTAAAGAAAGGTCCTGGAGCTCCACAGGCCAATATTAATGAATAACCTTTATAAATCGGTATTACCTCAAAGTGAATGGCATAAGCACTGAGACAATACAATTCTGATTACCATGTGTTATCAGGAGTATTTCTACTGTTGAACCACTAATAATTCCCCCACACACACTTTTTCAATGTTAAAAATTCTTAAGTGTTCCCGTTGTCCATGGGACACACTCAGCAGCTGCTTCTTTTAACCCAGCAAAGATCAACCTGACCTTGGCCAATCAGCTTGTACGTTGAAGAGAGTATTTTGTGAAACATGTGAGTAAAGAACTATTCATGCTTGGCAGAACTTGCTGTCTATTTTGCTCACTATTTTTCCATGATTAATCCCTATCCATCGCTCTCCACTGCTGTTGCCATCCCTGCTGATGCTGTCAGTCTCATATTTCTCCTCTATAGCAAATACCTTTCAAATGTTGTTGGATTCTGGCTGGGTGTGACCTTTTATGGGGCACTGCTCCTATCAGGCCCTTGTGCGCCTGTAGGTTTGTGCACATGTGCAGACATTCTGACCCCATGACATCCACAATAGATTCTATGAGACCAACGATTATCTGACCTTTCCAACGTTTTGGCCACCCAAACTCTTCCCAAGTGCACCGGTGCAAAGAATGCTCCCTCTTGGTTTTAGTTTATATTCTTCTCACATCAGAAGAACTAGTCTAGGAGACTGTGAAGCCAGGTCAGAAATGCTAACATAATAGCAATGTTGCTGGGAGCCCTTCAAGCTGCCTGGCAGTGTTTTCACATCTTTCAGTTTTTACTGTGGTTTAAGTGAGCAGTTCCAAATACGTGAATTACACTTTCTGGTAAAATCCAGTCTGTAGAAAGGGCAATGGCTAACAAAAACTCTGGGAAACTTTGTAGCCTTTCCCCCCCACCCCCATAACAAAGGTTTTATTGAGCCAAATGCTAGCCAGAAAAGGACCAGGTCCTGCAGCCATTTTTAAAAATTTATTTTCAGGACTAGTTTTTTTTCTCCTTTTTCAGCCCTGAATCCTATTGTTAAATGAACCTAGTGAAATAAAAATTTGTAGAATTCATCTTATTGTATTTATAGTACTTTTAGTTTGTATTTTCTATGCTGATACAGTTTACCAATAGCAAGTTTACTTTTGGTAAGCATTCTACTATTAATACAATATGTTCAAAGATGCAATAGACCTTTTTAAAATAATTGCCAAATGGTCTACTTTTCTACAAAAAACAACAACACTTACATCAGATTTTTAAAGTTTTAAATGTCAGATTAAAATAACTATAAAGTCTACTTTTTCAAGTTTCCACCAACTTTCCCAGTCTTCACTAATAGAGATACAGATTTTGCCCTTAAATGCACAGTCTATCAGAATGAACGGGGTCACCCAGGCCCATTCCTTGTCATTTTGACATTTACTCCACTTTTCCTTTTCTTCAATAAGCTTTCTCTTTCTCATCTCAAAGTTGAATATTTTTCTCATCTTAGTCTAACACCTAATTTTCATTCTCTCTTCTGATGGCTGATAAAGTCATGTACACTCAAGTCTCTCTCCACCACATATTTCAAAGGGTAATTTTCCATTCACTTACCTTTTCCTCCACTTTGAGAGCTGTGCTCATGTTTCTTCCTCACTGCTGGCATAATTCAAAAGAACATATTTTCCCTGGCACAGTATATTCAAAGTCATGTCAGCAGATCTGCAATGGCTTGGGTACAGGATTATGGAGCGGCACATCATGTGACATTTGGGACAGCTAAATTAACATCTCAGGATTGGAAGGAACACACCATCAAGACCTAAAAGATATGACTTCTATTTTTTTCGTACACCGTATGGGAATCCAAAGCCAGTGAAACTATATCTAGCGCTTCTCATCACTATCACCAATGGTTTGTGCAGCTCATAAAAAGGAGAGTGTATAATAAATTCTAAGAGTGGGACAAGAAAATGAAATAGCACATTGTACCACACTCTGAAGTGAAACATAATTTGGGTCCTGTATTTAAGTGAAAGTCAGCAGGATGCTAGTTATGGGTAATAATATAATTTCTGGTTTAGCATTACAGTTCAAGGCGCAGCGATCTTTCTAGGCTGTTACATGTGTCTGCAGAGTGGGGGGGGATCCTTAAAATATGGCAAAGCATCAATTTAGCTACATTCAAGTGAGAGTATACATCATATGTTCAATGTTTTTATAACTAGACTGAACACTCTGATAGCAGAATGGAAAGCAACATATTTGCTATACATATGAATCTTACTATTTTTACTACATTTTGATTATTAGACCCTAAGTTGACATTATAGAAAGTAGTCTGCTATACTTGCTCTTTTACTTTACATTAATTTCTTGCATATTATGAGGTAGTGATATTATCTACTTTTAATAATTTTAATGTATATTAATATTCATATAAAGATGAGCAACATATTGTCAAACCACAAAAGTTAATTACAGTCATTCCTTAAGCATTACCTAGCACTTTTTAAGATTCTGTTTCTTTCTCACATGTGATTAGAGATTTCAGAATAGTGTTAAAATACACATTTTAAATGCACAACTGAAATAAAATTATATTGTGCAAAACAGAAGAGTATTTTCTTACAGTGTTAACCTGTGCAACCGGTTATGGACCAACATGTTTAATGGGATATTGGCTCATGAAGTTTAAGATTTTGTTCTTTCGGTAAAAGCACCCTTGAATATTATTTTTAAGCCTGCTAATTATTTTCTTGGAAGGAAGGTGTTATGTGTACTAGAAACCACATTTCAAACTTTTCTTTATGGAATTATCTTGTAATATTAAAATGATGTTATCAGTAGCATATGCTTATAACATAAATTATACATAAGAGGTATAATTTATGTATACCTTTTAGTGTGTATATTCATATCTTCCGTGTGTGTGTTATACAATCCATCAACAAAGCCAGTTAAAGTAGACTTCTATTACCATTATTACACCTTAATTTTTTATTTTTCATTTTTTGGATCGAATTTTGTACAATGGAGGCATTGCAGATACACGTGGAGAAAAGGCAACAAGGTAATTGTTGAGTCTTGCCTGTTGAACTCTAATCAACAAAGGAGGCTGCCTCTGGCTAAGCAGCCCATGTGGGTCCCCCGCCTGACAGTAGAGCACACAAGTGAATCTAGGCAGCGGAGGTTTCTCTCTTGTTTTCCAATTAAATGTTTGCAACATAAAGTGAATAAAACAAAGCTGGAAAAAAATGCCAGCTATTACTTGGGATATCTCTATTTTACCGGGTGGGGTGTGATATTAACAAACTATTCACTCAAATTTTCTGCACCAACAACTATGCTTGCATTTCCAGGCACTGCCACCAAGACTAATGCAGAGGGAATGTTGTCCTTGCAATTTTCTGGAATGTAGGCACTAGGGAAAGTTGAGCCTCTGGGCAGAGATGGCTTAAAGAAGTGATTGTTGACAGAGTTTGAAGCAATGAAAACGGTAGAGTTTTTCATTTCTACAAGTATATTCATTTGGGGGAAAACCTGGGGGATTGGAGCTTTGGGGGAGAAGGAGCAACCTAAAACTAAGTTTAACTTTCCGAAAGGGTTGCATCTCTGAGCCCGCAGCTGGAAGGTGCGCTTTCTTCTCCACTCTTGGCGTCTAGGAAGTTGGACGGCCTCCTACCACCAGACCGCACCCAGAGGCAGACCAGGACTCTTCCTCTTTTAATGATTCGCTCCGCGGGCGACAGGATTCATTCATCTTCGCTTTCTTCCCCCCCACCCCCCAGCCCACCGACGCGCAAACGAGGCCATCGGGCCTCTGATCCCAAATGCGAGTGGCAAGGAGATTCATACTAAGGAACCCAGTGGCCTCTAAAGGGGCTGCTCGCCATCCCGGGACCGGACGGAAACCGAGAGATAGTTTCAAGGACCTTGATTTTTTCTTTAAATGTAGCAGGAATTAGGGCAAGGGGGTGTAAATTCTGTTCGATTGTTCCCCTTCTGTCAATGGGAAGATGGACTAGAAAAATGCCCTTGAGCGCGGAATACTGGGGATGGGGTGGGGGTAAGGGGTCCAGCTAGAAGGTCGGCAGATTGTAAATCGGGAAGGGAGGAGGCCGAGGGGAGGGTGGGCAGTAGTGGGGTCTCTTTGTTTCGCGCTTCCCTCCCCCACCCCTCCGGACTCGGCTAGGCAAAATTTCTAGAGACACATTTTTGAACGCTGGCGGGTGGGCTTCTCGGAAAACCTAGAAACTTGATCTCAGGGCTCTGGCTGAGCCCGACAGACCGTAGGACTGGAGTTCCTGGGCCCTGATGAGAGGCTACCTGGGATGGAGCGGTTGACCTCGGCGCCGCGGGGCTGCCGGGGTGGAAAGGGAAGGCGGTCTTCACCCCTTCCGGTTATTAACTCAGTTATTAACTCAGTTGAGTTGACCAAATGATGTTCAAAAGGGGTCGTCTCCTGGGCCCCTTTTTTCAGTTGGTATTTAGCAGGTGGAGGGGCTGGGAAAATCCCTCTCCCAACTTGAAGTCGCGAAGAATTGAGTTCTCTTAACAGCGGGGATCCGGAGGCGTACATCATTCTAAACGCACACACGCCCCGAACTCTTCCCAGTCACCTCGGTGGAGTCCACACAGACGGCAACCCACAAAATTGTCCCTAAAAATCTTACTTCCCTGACTAGCCATTTCCTGGAATTTGAAGATTTTTTTCTCCAGCCCCAAAACCACCATCTCTTCTATTCCCAGAATCTGCTTGTATTCCGTGTTGTAAATCCAATGACTGCCTCTCCCCTTAAAAACAGCCCCCACCAACGCCTCTATCAGCTACACTACACACCTGATACGCTTTAGTCACCAGTTTAATTCATAGAAAGTAGCTATAACTCTTGACATCACCTCCGCAGCCCACCCGAGGACTCCAGCCCTGGACACGGTATTATGAGGCTGTTTCTGGAGCGATGAATTCTGAGACTTAAGGGAAGGTGGAGACATTCTGGTACATTTCTCGGCCTCCACTTCCCTCCTCCGCTGGGCTGGTAAATTTCTGCAGTGCTCTTCCTCCTCCTCGTCTTGACCTCCTTCAGGTACCTTCGCCTCCCCTCCCCCGCTGGTTCCCAGTAAACATCCAGCGGGCAGTGGGAATCATTCCTTAGGCACTCAATTGAGAGCTAGCTGCCCGTTGGCTTGGGTTGCAGTGGGAGAAAGAGTGTTCCTTCTTTCAGAAAGGGTATCGTTTGATCAACTAGACTGAGTTAACTCGCTCTGGGTTTCCTAAGAGCTCGGATGGGCCCTGGGTGTTTTGCTAGATTCAGTGCACATGTGGTAGCTCTCCGTCCAACGGCCCAAAACTTTGGAGATAAAGCTTTGTCACCTCCTCAGGCTCCAGCTGCGTGCTCGAGAATCCAATACATTTAATGAAGTTGCTGCGAGGTAGGGTTCAGTGCACCCTTGGGCCAGAACCTCAGTTGGCATATTGAGCTCCAACCTGGGCTCAACGCAGAACTCCGGTCCAGTTAAAAACTGCCTGTTCCTAAGTTACCTAGGGTTTTAAAAAGAAGAAAAGAAGGAACAAAAACAAAGGAAGGAAAAGGTTTCTCCTGACACTGCAGCCGCTGTTTTTTCTTTTTTGAAATCATAATACATACTCCCAAAAGCACAATTTTAAAGGGAGTGTGCAAATTTCTGCCCTCGCTTGGTCAAACTTGACAGGCAATGAGTCGCGGAACCTCGCGTTCTCCAGACTGCTCTGAGGTTTGTGGCTTCGCCGCTGCCGGGAGCCTGGAATCCGGTCTCGGCCGAGAACCAAGCAACAGACCGCACAAGAACGCTGCCTCCCGGCTGCCGTCTGCTAGCAAAGAATACCAGGAATGCTCGCGACAGAAACAACTACCTGAACTCAGAAACGTTGGCTAAGAAGCCCCGTGTGCAGAAGAAGTCTTGCTAATTCACCCAGATTGTTTTAACTGCTTAATAAAGCAATTGACACTCAACAAAACCACCATCGCAGCAGGAGTCCTCGGCAATAAAATCAGAATCACAACTACAGGTTTGTTGTTGTTAACAACCGCCTTTATTATCATTGCTTAGTTGTCTTTAAAAAAAAAAAAGGAGAGAAAAAGATCATCTTTTCATACCCAATGGTACATAAAGAAGATCCCTTTTCTTTTTCTCTGAAATTAGAGCACCGATTTTCTCGATTCATACTCAATAAGCCACGGAAATAAAAACTGGAAAAGAGACAAATTAGCTCTAAACACTTACAACCCGTTCAGGGTGGAATATAAATGGTTAATCATGACTCCCTTTAAGCGCATTTAATGTTATCTGACTCTTGGATGTTATTTAAGATACTAATGGTTTATATAGCCTTATTCCAGCTACATGATTAAACTATACACAAAAAGTAAAGATAAGAAAGGCGAATGGAATACATATATCCCACATCTATTTTCTGAGGTGAATAAAATGTTTGTGTTTCAGTTTGACCTCCCGAATTATGTCTCTGGGTATCAGAAGATAAAAATACTTCAGTTATATTTTTTCCCATCTCGATACCTTATGGAAATTGGCATCCCAACTGTTATTCTACTCTTTCAAACCGATTATAATGTGGGCTAAACAGAGCATCACCGTCCTTGGGAATAAGTTCCCAAACAAATCCATACTTCAGGGAAAGTTGATCAAAGCCCACTTTCCTCCTGAGTCTTGGTTAGTTGGGGAGGAAAAAGCTTTCACCCTCACTGTACATAATTTCCCAAAGAACCAACTTAAAATTCACTTATATCTGCCAGAGGTTGCTGAAGAATAAATAAATCCTAAATGTGTAATCCTACTTTTCAATTGTAATTAAAACCTATTTCGATTTTTGAAAAGTAGCTTGAGAACATGGTATTTGTTCAAGAATTCTGTATCTGGCATTACGCTTGATATGGAATTTTAAATTTAATTAAAGCAGAGTAAGCAACATCACACAAGAAATACAGGCATAAGAGTCCACCAGGAGTTTTAGGTGTAATAGCTGCATTTTGGAAGGTGTGTACAAGCGCACATGGTCAGACACCACCAACCCAAGAACTTATTAAATCTTAGCATCTCTTTTACATTCAAAGACACTGTATAGTGGGGTGGCCTGGAAGTAATGGGAACTATGCTTAATAACTACTCGTATTCTTCTTTTTCTATCATCAATAGAAGAGCTCACACCAGGAGATTCACACAACTGCTATTCTGAAGGATATATTTTTGACCTAACAATATGCAAAGGTCAAAATGAGTCCATTTTTGACACCAGAGGGTCTAATGCCCCCTTTGAACACAAGAGGTCGCTCCTGTGACCAAATACTGGGGGAAATAGTAGTAATCACAATTTGATGTATTCTCTACAAATATTACAAAATTTTTACAGATATATTTAATACACATCAGCTAAGGCAACAGGGGAATAATCCGTGATCATATTTGAACTTCAAGGTGAAGTGAAACAATATATGCCGGCTCTCCAAACTTTGATTTTAATGCAAAATGTATTAGCAACAGACACACAGAATTCCAGAGTACATCCATCACAAAACAACAAAATTATTGGTTCCTGTCAAATTTTCCCCTCTGACAGGGGATATAGTCTGCATGATCTTTACCTCTATCAGCCTAGGAACTTATTAAGAAAAATACTTATTTACAATAACAGTGTGGACTGAAGAAAGCAAAACACATTGTCTTCACCATTATGATGAAATTGCCCATTACTAACGGTTTTCCTCCAAGGCACATGCCAGCTTTTCTATTTGGAATTGCTATCAACATTGGCAATAATTCTTTGGAACGGTTTATTAGTTTAGGGAGTTAAAATGCTACACTGAGTGTGTGGCTGGTTTGAAGGAGGATGGATAGTCAGGGGTGCTTTGTGGATTTCAAATGTAAGTCATCAGGCTTCTGGCAGCTTCTGTTGTTTAATTCCATGTTTTAAAGGTGGCATGATGGAATATGATTGGTTAAAATCCTCTATTTACTTTCTGGTGTTATAGTGGTATCTCTTTTTTTTACTAGAGTCAACTTGGTTACCTATACAGGAAATATGCCTGCATACTGGGAAGACTTGCTTCTTCTTGTGATTATCAGCGTTAGTTTTGCAAAAGCAATCTGACAAAAGGTTCTGTGCATATAATACCAGAGACTAGAAACTATGACCCAAAGCCAAAAGCAAAAAAAAAAAAAAAGAAATAAAAATCTGGTAAATTCATCAACGTATGTCTAGTCAACTTTCAATTTCACACACTCAAACTTAATAATAAAAATAAAAGTGATGAGATCGAGTTAGAACTATCTGCCGTGAGAAAAAACAAAACAAATACATGTTCTTGATAAAACCTTAGCCAGATCAGGAAACACTCACGCATCTTCGCTTCCCTTTCAACTCTGGAGAAGCCAGTCCATGCAAACCAAGCCTCTGAGGCTGGCTAAGAGCTCACAGCTCTTATCAAGGGTGAGATCTGGTGAAAGATACAAAGAATGGAGTTTCCTAACACACCGGGTTTACTCGCGGCAACAAAACACCGAAATTAACCCTTCTACCGCTTGGGTTTGTGGACATTTTTAGATAAAACTGGCAGTCACGTCAGATAAAGAGTAGCTATTAAGAAGCTTTTGGGAGACGTGTGGGGGTTCTTCGTGGCCTTACTGTGACTTTGTTTTGGGGAGACTGTAAGATATGATAGGAACGTGTAAGAAATTATTGAAATTACTGAATTATTGGCTGCGAGGCGCAGCCAATATTCTCTCTCCAGGTTGTTTCCTGAGAGAAAATTATCAGATAAACACACCCGGTGAGGTGAAATAGGTATTTCACTGTTCTTTTCTGTATTGGATTGATTCCTCTATTCACGCCCTTAGACTAACGCATTTTTTTTAAAAAAACCTTGTCTTCATAATTATCAAAACATCACCAGCTAATTGTACACGGTTGCTTAAAACCAAGGGGCAGGAACCCAGCAGAGAGAGACACTGGACAGGACCAAATCGCTTTACAAACTTTAAACTACTGGAACATCATTTCCTTTTGGATGCGGGTTAATACGCTGGCTAATTCTAGCTACACTGCAAAGCCGACTGCGCGGGTCGGGAGGAGAGAGAGAGGAGTCCTCGGAGTCAGCTTGGTTTTACCTGTGCGCTTCCAACCTGATGCTCCGCTAAGGCGCCCCTTCCCTCCCACCCCAAGTTTTTGGAGATCTGAGGCAGTGGGTTAACAGGATCGTGGGGTAACCACAGCGAACAATTCCTCGGGGTTTATTCATGCCATTCCCGGGTCTTCTTCCCCTAGGCTGCTCCCAGAGCGCCAGGCGCAGCCAGTTAGGGAACTCCCCCTCCCAGGCAGCCCAGCCCGGCCAGGCCCGGAGCTCTGCGCCCCAGCGCGACCTCACACCGAGCCAAACCGGCTCTTCCAAGTCGTCTCTTTCCCTAGACCCCGGGAGGGACCTCATCATCAGGGAAACCTACCCACCGGCGGCAGAAAAGTGAGCCTCGCGCGCAACACGGCCAGCCGGACTGCGGGGACCCCAGGAGCGCAGGGCGGAGGAGCAGCGCGACGGGAGGCAAGGGCGCTGGCGGCGCGGCCGGGAAAGAGCGAGGGAGGGGGCGGGAGGAGGAGCGGCAGAGGGAGGCCCAGAGCCGGAGCGGCCGGGCAGCCCGCGCGCGGGGGAGAGCGGAGGAGCCCCGAGCGAGGTGCCTCGGGGAGCCCTAATCCTCTCCCGCGGGCTCGCCGAGCGGTCAGTGGCTCCCGGCAGCCGCGAGGCTGAAATATGATAATCAGAACAGCTGCGCCGCGCGCCCCGCAGCCAATGGGCGCGGCGCTCGCCTGACGTCCCCGCGCGCTGCGTCAGACCAATGGCGATGGAGCTGAGTTGGAGCAGAGAAGTTTGAGTAAGAGATAAGGAAGAGAGGTGCCCGAGCCGCGCCGAGTCTGCCGCCGCCGCAGCGCCTCCGCTCCGCCAGCTCCGCCGGCTTAAACTGGACTCCGCGATCCGCGAGGGCGCGGTGCAACCGGGCAGCGGCTCTCTCAGCCTTGGCAACCCCCGGGGCCACTATTTCCCACTTAGCCACAGCTCCAGCATCCTCTCTGTGGGCTGGTCACCAACTGTACAACCACCATTTCACTGTGGACATTACTCCCTCTTACAGATATGGGAGACATGGGAGATCCACCAAAAAGTAAGAGGCTATTTTACCTTGTGGGGCTCGGTGTGCTGGTCTTGTGCGGGGGTCTCTCTCAGGCACGGGTGCCAAGGGCTCTTCGGAGTGGAGTCGTTGCCTGGAAAGAGAGAGAGAGAGGGAGAGAGAGAGAGAGAGAGGAGAAGGTGGCTTTTTCTTGTTGCCGCCACGCCTGCATGCTTGCTGTGGGTTCTGATCTGCGGGAAACTGATCGTACCTTGTGTTTGAATTCGCCTGTGTGCCCTCCCAAGCCCTAACCTTCTGGTGCTAAGTGGTGCTTTTCCAGCTCGGGAAGCCTGAGCTCTCCGAGAAGGTTATTCTGTTGCAAAGGTCTGCCAGAACATACTATACCCGGAGATGTGAGTTAGCATTAGACTTGCAAAAGAGAACGAATGACAACTGTATCGATGTCTGCTCTTGCTAACAATATCCAGTCCTATGTGCTATTTAAGAGCTCGCTTCATGGAAAATATAGACATCCCCGCGTTCACGTAACGCTTCTAGTCAAAACCTTTTCTTTGACTTGACTTATCCATAATCTTTCCCAGTGATTATAGCAAGGAGGGAGGAGGGAGGGAAAAGAAATACAAAATGAACGAGTTTGATTGCGTGTTAGGCTTACAAATGTAGACTATTCAAATCTGCATTTTACATATATTCCACCTCCTTTTTAAAATGAGTCAAGGTTTTGATGGTACACTTCAATTACCATCCCAAAGAGCAATACTCTTAAAAAAGAAAGAAAGAAAGAAAAGAAAAAAAAAAAAAAACTCTCAGAGTACGCCCTGTAAGAGAACGACACTAAAAGTGTGTTTATCTCTGTAGGAAGTAAACGGTTAGTCAATCATGTATTTATTTTCATTTCAGAAAAACGTCTGATTTCCCTATGTGTTGGTTGCGGCAATCAAATTCACGATCAGTATATTCTGAGGGTTTCTCCGGATTTGGAATGGCATGCGGCATGTTTGAAATGTGCGGAGTGTAATCAGTATTTGGACGAGAGCTGTACGTGCTTTGTTAGAGATGGGAAAACCTACTGTAAAAGAGATTATATCAGGTACGCCATTTATACTGCTTCTTTAATTTTGTAAGATTTTCCTGTCTTTCCCCCCTCCTTATTTATTATTTGGTGTGCCTTTGTCTTTTTGCAAAGTTTGCCTCAGTGGGGTCCAGCGTGCAAAAGTTACCCAGTACGTGTGTTACATAAATTAAATTATGCTGTTCATTTCACTTTTTAGGAAAAAACCCCTGCAAAACCCAAAAGTGGTTTTAATAAATTGTGTGGTATTGAAGCTTGTTTAATTGCTCTTGGAATTTGTGAAACTCAGATTATTTTCCTCTTTTACCCTTCCTCTTCCGAAACAAACAAAAAAAAAATTTAAATGGATAAGTTGGGATGTCTAAACTTAAAAAAGGTTGATGAAAAGACATGCAGTGTTTTTTTTTTCTTTTCTATATATTCAGTTTAGTTATTTTATTAGTAACTCACAAATTCTTTGGAGATGTCAATGTAGTGGGAGAAATAAAAGTTTAAGCATGTTTAGAGATGCACTTTGAAAGAGCAAATAGAAGTATTGCACTTTTTACTTTTAGGGTAAGAGTTTCTACCTGGCATAATTTAAAACCCACCCAAATATTCCCTGCAAAAAGACCGGAAATTTAATCTTTTTAAATATTAACCCTTTGGTGACATCTGATTGTCTTTTCTTTCTTATCTTATCTGAGCTGATGAATTAGACAGAGCAGATCAAATTGCCCATCATCTGTCTACGAACAATTGGTATATTTAGATAATTGAACAGCTTCCTTTCTCACATTAAAATCTGGTAACTGATAAAATGAGTGAATTGGCCATACTGACCAGACTACAGCCACATAAGGAACTTTCTGAGCTTTTTTTTTTTCTTTCATTTTATTCTGCATCTAAACTTCATGCTTTGCTAATCTAAATTTTTCTTTTGACTTACGTGTGTGTGTATGTATATATATAAATACATATGTCAGAAAACTTAATTTTCTGCCTTAGGAAGCAGGTAGAACTTCTAAAGAAAATTTTATTGTTTCAATAACAAACAGAAGAGATAACACCTTCACTATTAATTTAAATAATACCAAAATTATATATTTTTAAAAAACTTTCTCTAGTGGCTATTAACAAGAAAATAGCTTTTGTAAGTTATAGACTTTCTGGAGCTGAGAACTTATTCAAATTTAGTCAAGGTTCAAGTATGCAGTTACAATTTATGCAGTTGCAATTTTTTCCTGCTCACTTAGTGTCCAGGATTATTTTTTCTTTTTTTAAAATCATGAAGTGGAGAGTAGAATCTTCATAGATACAACTGAACGGTTCAAAAGAAAGTTTATTAATACTTTGATAGGGGTAGGGGGAAGAATGGGAGGAAATAGGGGAAGTGGGGAACTGGAGGAAGGGGGAGGGGTTTTTCAAATTGTTTGGTCACAAGCAAGGTAAAGTCCTCATCCTATGAAATGGAAGATTTAGAGTAGGCGGAGGGAGGCAAAACTTCTGAATCCACCTTAGTTCTGACAAATGAGCCGTTTTCATTGTTTACTTGACTGGTGTGTGAGCTCCAGATTCTGGAGAGAGGGAGCTCCCTTCGCACCTCCAGGAGTATCTTTACTCCTATGGAGATAGTGTTTTGCTCAATGGCATACAGACCTGTGTGTGCCTAATTCTGTATACACATTTGTAGAAGGAGCCAATCGCCTTTATCTCTCTCTCTCTCTCTCTCTCTCTCTCTCTCTCTCTCTCTCTCTCTCTCTCTCTCTCTCTCTCTCTCTCTCTCTCTCTCTCTCTCTCTCTCTCTCTCTCTCTCTCTCGGGCACACACACGTCCCTTTGAAATCCTGCAGTTATAAAAGCAAAACATAGAAACCACTTAGATTTTGGAATGCCTTTCTCCCCTTGGGGGAGTGAGGTACACCCTTCCCTGCTTTGTGTGAATCTTTCCCTCTCTTCCCTTCTCTGTTTGTAGAGATGTCCCTGCTTCTGTTATTACTGATACTTAGAGAGGGGAGTCAGGGCCGTGCTTCGAAGAAGAAGGAACTTACAAAGATTGTCTCTTGGTAAGGAAAAGTCAGCAGCGAGGAAAACCTTAGAAGTGGGTCTCTCCATTTTTCTGGTTCGTCATAGCTCTCAAGCAAACTGAGACGGAGGTAGATGCTTCAGCAAGTTGAAAAGGATTGAGGGAGCAGAGCAAATTTTTTCCAATATTAATAAAAGAAAGACTGTAGAGGAAACTTTCTGTTAACATTGTTGCCTGAGGAAAAATTTTTAGTTCCGGAAAAACTGCAGTGGATTTGTTGTGCAAGAGAGGGATCTGGAAACCTTCAGGTTTCATTTTGTTATTCTGCTTGTGCATTTGCGTGTGTTTGCAAACTGAGTGGGGTGACAATCTCATTCCCCAGCCTCTTTTTCTCTTGGAAGGAGTACTTTTTGTTGCAGTTTTAGAGACGTTTCTAGCAGCAGAAATTGGGGGAGAGAGACGCGAAAGTGTGGGACCAGTGGCTACTGGAGTCTCCCTGGACTCCATCCTTTCAAAGGGATGCGAGGGCCACCCTGCAGCTGATTGCTGGAGCAGCAGCCCAGGGTTCAGAACACTTCAAATATTTTTCCTCTGTATGGACTGTGTGTTCTGAACTAAGAGGTGCAGACGGAAACGTGGAGGTTCATAAGAAAGGAAAAGGGAATAAAAGAAAAGGAGAGGGAAAAGCGAGAGAAACCTAATCATATACATTCTTACATTCTGAGCTTGTCTGCAAATACTGATTTCAGTGTTTCAGGGCCTTGTGGCCCGGGGTCGCCGCAGTCTCCGGTCAGGGCAATATCCGCCTGAAATGACTCCCTCTCCCTCTGCTTCTCTCCCCGCCCCGGGCCCGGGCCCCGCGCAGGTTGTACGGGATCAAATGCGCCAAGTGCAGCATTGGCTTCAGCAAGAACGACTTCGTGATGCGTGCCCGCTCCAAGGTGTACCACATCGAGTGTTTCCGCTGCGTGGCCTGCAGCCGCCAGCTCATCCCCGGGGACGAGTTCGCGCTGCGGGAGGACGGGCTCTTCTGTCGCGCAGACCACGACGTGGTGGAGAGAGCCAGCCTGGGCGCCGGCGACCCACTCAGCCCCCTGCACCCGGCGCGACCGCTGCAAATGGCAGGTACTCTTGGGGCCGGCCTGGAGGGAGGCAGGCTCCGCGAGGCAGGCGCCAGGCTAGGTCAGCGGCGGCCCTGCCAGCGTGCTGGCGGCTGCAACAACCCTGGTAGCTACAGGCCGGTCTCCGTGGCAGCGGCGGTGGCCTGCAGTTAGTTAACTGAAATGTTCTGCGTGCAGTTTGCACTGTGCTTCGCTCTTTTGCTGCCAAGGTTCAATGCACTCATTGTCTCCCTTGACTTCGCCTACCCGTCTGTGTGTCTATATATGGGTGCACATGAATGTACACCACTTGAGCACACATGGATACACGCGCTCACAGTACTTCCAGTTCACCTTGGCCTTCAAACCCTGACTTACTGAAACCGGGCAGGAGCTCCCCACCAGGTATTCTCCATGCTCCAGCCTAATTAAATGGGTGGAGCTCTGGGCCCCTGGAGCTGCCTCCTTTAACCCAATGAAGGAAGTTTAGCTGGTCTGAAGTCGTTAGGCTTTCAAATCCTTTTTCCTTTTTCCACACTCCAAAACATTCTTTTTAATTTATTTTTATTCTTTTGTGAGAAAATGAACCTGAAAAGATATAGTCTTCATAACTGCAGGCCATTGCACAGAACGTAAGTTAAAACTGTCAACAAGCTAATCTGCAGTAATTGCCTTTTAAAGGGATCCTGCCTCTTTAAACCATTCATTCTAAGTGATTTGGTGAGAATTCCATCTTCAGGCCTGTGGCTGTAACATGAAATTGACCCCATAGGTGTTGATCTGACCCTAGGAGGTCCTGGAAGGTATAGGATTTGTACTGTATGGATCAGAGGGCCTTTGCCCCAGGAAGGAGAATAGAAACAGAGTAAGGTAGCCAGGAATGGGCCAGGGGTAAGAAGGCAGACAATGTTTCCAATCCTGCCTTCTGGTCATGAATAGATCTGCCCAGTGCAGTTTTTAAAGTATCAGTTCCCACTAAACACTGGCTGAGAAAACTACAGCTCTTCTCCCTCTGCTTTCTGGCAGCTCTAAGAATTCTATCCTGGAGGAATTGTGACTAGCTTGCACTGGGGCAAAGCCAGAGGTGGCAACCTGTTGGGTGCAACCTATGCTCTTGCTTGTGGGAAAATACAGAGGAGGCTGAAATGTTGGGAGGGAGTCAGGAGACAGAACACTTCCCAGCTGTCGTTTATCTAGAGCCTAGGCAGCTCAAAGGAGTTTCAGTTTTCCTTTGCTTGGGGTCAACAGGAACCTCCAGGTAGATTTAGTACTTAGAAAGATCCAGGACTGGAGAGGTGGCTGAAATACCGAGTTTCATTAGCCCCTTGACACGTGTGTCCCCTCTGGAATGAAGTTCAAGCCTTTCTGGCAGAATATTCCTCTGCTGTTGCACTGCAGACATACAGGCGGTGTGGTGGGGTGTCTCTGCTGTCACTGGGGTGTTCTGAATTACTTTCCCTGGCACCCTCTGTGACCATAGCCTGAATCTGGAGGTGAGGGGTACTTGGTGTGACCTGGACGTAGTCTGGGTATGAGGAAAGGCGAGGAGGGAGGAGAAACAAGGCTGAAAGAAGGCACCCCTGCTGTGAACTTGGGGGCAGGCCCTGAGACATGCACCCCTTTGCTAACACTGTGTTGACATGAGCAGGGGCGGAGGCTGCGTTCCGGCGGGATTACTCAACATTGACCTCTGAGATTAGAAAGGAGATTTTATTCTACCTTTCGCTTCCCTCACCGGCATCTCTGCTGCCCCTGCTTTGTCAGTGGAGACAGCAAAGCACTGGCCATTGTCCAGGAGCTGCGGGGTAGTCAAGTGCCCGGCCCCGAGCTAATGGCACCCCTTACCCCGCAGCCGAGCCCATCTCCGCCCGGCAGCCGGCCTTGCGGCCTCATGTCCACAAGCAGCCGGAGAAGACCACCCGTGTGCGGACTGTGCTGAACGAGAAGCAGCTGCACACCTTGCGGACCTGCTACGCCGCCAACCCCCGGCCAGATGCGCTCATGAAGGAGCAACTAGTGGAGATGACAGGCCTCAGCCCCCGCGTGATCCGGGTCTGGTTTCAAAACAAGCGGTGCAAGGACAAGAAGCGGAGCATCATGATGAAGCAGCTTCAACAGCAGCAGCCCAATGACAAAACTGTGAGTGGCCCAGGGACCGGGCAGGGGACCCAGGGGAAGCAGAGGAGGCATGCCAGGTGCGTACTGGCTGCCCAGTTTGGAACTCGGTTTCCATCCTGCTTTGGAGCAGGAGCTTTGATGGACGGCTCCCTACCCCCACCCAAGCCCTGGGGAGAGGCAACCGGCCACCAGGCCTACCGGTGAGGGCGACCTGCCTGGGAGGCCGCTCCTGTGGTTCCCCAGCCTGCGTGGGTGGGCTCGCGCCCTTCAACCTCACCCCCACTGAGGAACCAGAAGCACATGGGCTTCCCTCTAGGCAGGCAGCAGCAAGGCCTGGCTCTAGTTTTGCCAACATTTAGGACGTTAGTTCCTCTTACACTGGAAAGGAGAGAGGAACAACTTCTTGGCTTCCTATCAAAACCACAGGCTTAGGGGTTGGGTCACCCTGGGGGTCCCCTAGCTCCGCCTCACAGTGGGCTAGGCCTGCTGTAACACCTTCAGGCCAGCGTGGCTCCCCAAGGTGACCCCAAAAAAACAGGGCACCCTCCGCTCTAGGTCAAGCCCAGGCCTCTAGAGACATCAGTCCCCTGGCACTGTTATCCGCTATCATCCTTGGTCTAGGGCAGCACCCACCCCTCAGGCCTTCTGGTTAAAATAACCTGAAGAGTTCTTTTTTTTTCCTTTTGCTTTTTACTACTTTGGTCCTATTTTAAAATGCAGTAAAACCTGCTGTCATTAAACTTGGCAGGCTGGCCAAGCCTGGGCCAGGGCACTTTCTAAGTTGGTTAGTGCATAATAGCACAATAGCCACCAGACCTAAATGCTTGAGGGTGGGGGTGGCTCTGCAGGGAGAACTGCCTTATGAAAATCTAGCTGAAAATCTAAGTGAAACTGCCTAGAAAAGCACCATATCTAGAGGCTGAAGGAAGGCCTATTGCCTCAGCATTCTATTTCTTGGAGGCTGTGGCCTGGGAAGGCAGGCGGAGGAACTGGGAAGAACTGTGAGTGTGAGGGAAAGAAGAAAGTCGTAATAGAATTTGGTTTAATAAGGGCCAAGCAGTTCTAATAGTCCAATCCACAGAAGCAGAAAAACAAAACAAAGTAAAACAAAACTGAACTCCTGCTAATATCCATACGTGCAGCAGATAACTGAGTCAATAAAAGCCACAATATAGATAAGATAATACCAGGGTATATTTGCTTAACCTGTGCAGACAATGGAGGGAGGGAGTTTGCTCATTAACATGTTGGGATTGGGGGGGGGGGCCTATTCACAGAATATCCAGGGGATGACAGGAACTCCCATGGTGGCTGCCAGTCCAGAGAGACACGACGGTGGCTTACAGGCAAACCCAGTGGAGGTGCAAAGTTACCAGCCACCTTGGAAAGTACTGAGTGACTTCGCCTTGCAGAGTGACATAGATCAGCCTGCTTTTCAGCAACTGGTAAGTGTCAGATCCCAGAGTGAGAAGGCAGAATCTCCAACAGAAAGGAGATTCTGGTGTAACTGTTGCACAGTGAAAGATTCAGGGGGCTGTTGCCCCTGAGGCCCCAGGGTTGGGGAGAGAGGAAGGAGGTATGGTGAAGAGAAGAAGACAAGCTCCCAAGAAAAACAAACCTCTTGTGATTCTTTTTTATGAGAGTACGTCATTTGACCAGATAGGGTGAATTTTCTATCAGTCAGTCCTGCTTTGATGTATTAACTTCAAGGAGCCTAACTAAATAGACATGCGTGGGGAAGGTGACCAGGGTTGCAGAATCATGCCTCTTAGACTTGAGAGTTGGAAGGGACTTGAGATAGAGATGACCTTGATATTTTAATCAGCTATTAGTAAATTTACTGCCTTCTCACCTCCTAGACAATGGTATATGTAAGGACCTAAATCAAGATGTTTGTAATAATGTTGAAATGCATAATCAATGTTATTATCAGTGAGCAGTAGACATCTGTCTGGGTGTCGTTTTCAAATATATCAGAGTTCTTATTCAAAGATATGATTGATACTTTTTGTTACTATATCCATTTCCAATATATCAGAGTTCTTATTCAAAGATATGATTGATACTTTTTGTTACTATATCCATTTCCGGGATTGTCTTAATCTAAAATGTAGGGCTGCTTAAACATGTTTAAGTGTATGAGTTCAAACGCCATACAGTTACATCTTGTGGGGCATGTATATAGCAAAAGGAACATGAGTTCTACCAATCAGAGAGATAATATGTGAATATCTGTTTTAGCATTAATGTTTAACACATCCAGAAAAGAGAAAATGAACTTACCCCTCACCTACAAAAGGTTTAAGGGTTAAGATAAATAAGATTATTAAATATATGTCCTTTGTGATATGGGATAGGTACAAATAAGATTTTTTTTTCTTAAATAGTAAACAGCTCTATGGAATCTTGTTCTGTAAATGAGATCTATCCTAAAAACTGTTCCTTTCATTGGAAATGAAGCTTTAGTTGAGGTTAGTGTTTTACCCTCACATTTATCGGAGGGGCATTTTCTTTCTCTGTGGCAAGTCAGGTAATGGGCTTGAGTCAGTGGTTACAAAGGCCTGGCCCAAGTTTATGTTATAAATGGGCCAGGCTAGAGTCAAGGCAAATTTGAGACGTCCCTTGACCTCACAATGGGCAAGTTTAATTGGGTAGATAGGAAGGTAGACTCTGGAAAATTAGGAAAAAAAGAATTTATTTTAAAGTCAGGTTAATCTTATGAGTTATTTGAGGGAAACCTGGATCATAGAGGAAGGGTTCAGGGCAGCCAAGCGTTTGCACCTTTTGAAACTTTAGTGTCAGATGTGAGTGGTAGAAGGGGAGCCAAGGAAAGAGGCTGGGTGGGGGCAGGGTGGAGAAGGAGGTTTAACAGCAGCAACACAATACTTTCGGCTTAAAAGAAGGAGCCAGATATTTATAATGCGATGATGTTATAATATATGGGTCTCCTCTCGGAAGGAAGAGCCTTAAAGAGAAAGAGAGAGAAAGACAGAAAGCCCAAAAGGCAGCAGGACCAACAACAAGAAAGAAAGCCCAAGCTGTGAACCCTCTGAGGAGTTAATCATTGTTCTGTGGAGCCTCCTCTGAATCACCCGTCACAGTCACGGGATCTGAGCGTGTGTTATGGATTTTCCAACTCAAGAAATGAGGCTTTGATGCCCAGAGACTGAGAACTCGCCTGCTCCCAGGGCAACATGTAGCCGGCAGGATAATTTTATTTCGAGCATGCACGGCAGAGTTGCGATGCCATTTTACAGTGGGAAATACATTTGTTCTTAAATAATTTAATGCAACATAATGTTGGGAATTCAGTTGCAGTTAAAACAGAGATCTCTTGGAAAATGGGAGAGGATTTTTTCTTCTTTTCCTTGTAGGCTTTCTTTAAGCCTATTAAAATTCAATTACAAGTGCTGCTATCTATCTACATATTTGTCTGTCTACACACACAGGCTTGTGCATACATACACTTAGATGATGAGTTTATAATCCTTTTATGAATGTGATCACAGCCTCCTTTATTCATTTCTCAACCTTCTATGCAGGTCAATTTTTCAGAAGGAGGACCGGGCTCTAATTCTACTGGCAGTGAAGTGGCGTCGATGTCCTCTCAGCTCCCAGATACACCCAACAGCATGGTAGCCAGTCCTATTGAGGCATGAGGAACATTCATTCAGATGTATTTTTTTTTCCCTGTTGGAGAAAGTGGGAAATTATAATGTTGAACTCCAAAACAAAAGTATTTAACGACCCAGTCAATGAAAACTGAATTGAGAAATGAATGCTCCATGAAATGCACGAAGTCTGTTTTAATGACAAGGTGATATGGTAGCAACACTGTGAAGACAATCATGGGATTTTACTAGAATTAAAACAAACAACAAAAAAACCCAAACAAACCCAACATACGCTATCCAATGACCTTAGGAGTACTGAAAAAAAAATAAAGACGTTTTTAAAACGTAGAGGATTTATATTCAAGGATCTCAAAAAAGCATTTTCATTTCACTGCACATCTAGAGAAACGCAGAAATAGAGATTTTCTAGTCCATCCTATTCTGAATGGTGCTGTTTCTATATTGGTCATTGCCTTGCCAAAAGAGCTCCAGCAAATGAGCAGGAAGAGAAACTGGCCTCCTTGGCTGAAAGAGTCCTTTCAGGAAGGTGGAGCTGCATTGGTTTGCGATGTTTTTAGTTAACTTTAACAAGGGGTTAATTGAAATCCTGGGTTTCTTAGCATGTCCTGTAGCTGGTTTCTTTTTTTCCTTTAGCTCCTCCCCGCCCCCCCACACACACATTTTTTTTTTTTTTTTTTGAGATCCATCCTCTATGGAGAAGTCTGAAGCGACTTTAAAGGTTTTTGAATTCAGATTTAAAAACCAACTTATAAAAGCATTGCAACAAGGTTACCTCTATTTTGTCACAAGCGTCTCGGGATTGTGTTTGACTTGTGTCTGTCCAAGAACTTTCCCCCCAAAGATGTGTATAGTTATTGGTTAAAATGACTGTTTTCTCTCTCTCGGGAAATAAAGAGGAAAAAAAAGGAAACTTTTTTTTGTTTGCTCTTGCATTGCAAAAATTATAAAGTAATTTATTATTTATTGTCGGAAGACTTGCCACTTTTCATGTCATTTGACATTTTTTGTTTGCTGAAGTAAAAAAAAAGGATAAAGGTTGTACCGTGGTCTTTGAATTATATGTCTAATTCTATGTGTTTTGTCTTTTTTTCTTAAATATTATGTGAAATCAAAGCGCCATATGTAGGATTATATCTTCAGGACTATTTCACTAATAAACGTTTGGCATAGATAAATAAATAAACGCAATGATCCAGGGTCCCTCTTTTATGTTTACAAGTAAGCCTTTAAAATGTCTGAAATTAAGTACTGCATGTGAATGGGGTAAACTGATTTACAATAGGTGTGATGTTTTGTTGCAAATAATTAAGGTTGAGCTTGCAAGTTTGCATTGCAATGCGGGGATCAAAACTGGTTGGAAGCCTTTAGCTCACAGCTGTGATAATGTTACTCGTTTGTGAAAATGAAATGCTATCTTCTGTCCTGCTCCCCACCTTACCTTCCTCCTGTCTGTTTTCTTGCCCTACCCCCCTTCCGCCCCCCAAAATAAGACGAGGGTTCGGCTTAAAGTGGGTTTTGATTCTGAGTCACTTTTATTTTCTTAGAGTAAGTGCTTTATACCAAAGTCTCCTGCTTAGGATTGTTGAAATGACCCATATTTCAAGTATAAGCTCTTGCTAAAAGAGAGGCTTTCTGCCTAGCCAGTGAGGTATGACCATTATTTACCGGTGGCGGCTGTCAGCCGATTGAGAAATGCTGCTTTATTTGCGCAGGAAGAACAGACAGAGAGGAGAGAGTTTTCTCAGCAATTCCCAGACCAGTCAGCGTGTGTGTTTTCTTGCCTCTCCCCCCACCTCCGTGCCCAATTTGTTTCCTCACCCCGTCTTGTCCCCCAATTCCAATTCCGAAACCCTTGGAGGGGTGACAGGCTGGGGCCGAGGGCCGGAACCGCCTTTTATGGTAGGGGGACCGGGTCGCTTGCTTTGCAGGCCCCCTTCGGCGGTTGGGGCTCCGTGGACTTGCCTTCTAACACGTTTTCCCCCTGGCATTTAGCGATAGTTCCCGTGTGATAGCCAGAACCCAGTACTAGGTAAATGGCCCTGTCTGAAAGTAGGCTTTCCGAAGCTTCTTCGTGTGCGGGTATAGAGTTAGGATTTGGGGTTCTATTTTGACCCCATCTTTCCTTCCCCCCAGGATGATACTTGGACTCTTTAGCAACTGGATTCACTTGTACGCGCGAGTATAATGCCGTTTTAAATATCTGATGACTGGTAATAAATACGAAAGCTAACGTCCCCTAATCGTGTGTCTGTGGCGTGTGCCCCTTCGGACCCCTGCCAGGGAGCAGGGCGGAGGCCGTCCTCGAGGCGAGCGAGCCCGCAGCCCCCAGCTCTCTCGTCGCTTTTCCCCTCTCCAAACCTGCGCTAGTCGGGAAAGGAGACTCAATTAGGCTTTTGTTTGGCATCGTTCTACTTAACGGGTTAATTACAGGCTCTCACGTGGGGGCAGAGAGAAAACAAACTTTGCATTGAAAATGTTACCGTGCATTAGACATGCCCGTTGATTACTTTGATTGTTGTGTCTAATTCTTGACAGAGGGGTAATAATTTGGCCGGCAGTAATAATGGCTTGTAGTAGTCTGTGGAGAAAAATAGGAGTTATGTCTTATCTTGCACAGATCTTCTCCGGGGAAGGCCCCCCCCCTTTTTTTTCTTGGTCGTCCTTTTCTCTCCTGTGTCTCTCCTCCAATGTCTTGCGCCGACTTGATTCTTTTGGCTTCCGGTTCACACCATCATCCCTGGGATGGCTAACTAATAAGTACAAGGCTGGCAGGTCCGACGTGAATATTGGTGTCACACCTGCACAGTCACTGATCGCCCAAGCCCTGGTTTGGAAACCATTAAATTTCCTTCTCCAGCCATAGCTTCTGGTGGGCTCTTTTGAGAACTTAGCACCTACGGATGAAAAAAACAAAACAAAACAAAACAAAACACTTTGTTTAGGGTTTGAATGCAGTGGAGGGTCTTAAGTGAGGCACACGTCTTTGTGATGCTTTCTCCTCCTGACATTTATTTCTAAGGTGTGGGGGCGGGGGAGGAGGTGATGTTTTACATATAGATGTCAGCCTATTCTGAAGTCCACAGCTTGAATTTAAGTACAGTAATTTGGGAGGGGAATGATGAATGATTTGGTTTCACTTGGTAGATTCAAGATATTTGTTGCCTGATGGCTGAGAATGGATTGATGGGTCGATAGCATTCTAGTTCTTGTATTATTCATAGGAAAGGTGTGTTCCCTTCTAGACTCCTCAGCATGTGCTCTAAAATGTGTAGCTGAAATGTCTTCTTGTTTGCAAACTGTCTCTTGCACGTACTCTTCTTCCCCTGCACACCTCTGGAGACCTAGTTTTGAGCTATGCTCTTCTAATGAAATTCCTCCTGTTTGCTATTATCTTTGATCCTCCCTCCCCTTATTACTCTGAATTCTTCCTTCTGGACATTATGACTCATTTCCTCCAGCTTCTGCAAGCTAAAATTTAATGTAACTGAAAGCATCCAGGACGTTCCCCTTAAATCAGGGAATCCATATCAATATCTATATTTTTAAAGACAGGGTTTCCCCCTCTACTGTTTTCAGTGCAATAGCATCTTCTATTTCAGCCTACTGTCTCTCTCCCTTTCATCATACGGACCTGCTTTTCCTTGCCATTAAAAAAAAGTCCTTTCTAAGTTAGAATAGATGTTTTTTCTTGGTTGAAATAACGTTTCTGGTTATTGGAGATTCTATGTGGGTATGTGTACCCAGTTACCAATTCATAACCAATTTTTTGGAATTCAAGATTAAATAGATGGCTTTGTGACACTGATGCTCTACCCCCCTGGTTGTTAAACTCATTGTATTGACCTCTTTTCTCGTCCATCTTACCCTTTTGACCACCAGCAAAAAGACAGTGTACTTTTAAGTTACCTAGAAGTACTTTGCATTTCCCTAGCACCTTGATTTTTAAGCCATAAGATCGTGCTTATTGAAATCTCTCTTGCAAGTCCCATGTGGATTTACTTAGCCTTTTCCTTTTTCTTAAAACATAAGGGAAAAAAGTTAAAACTCGGTCTAAACCATCAGAAGAGCTAAGTTTGGATGGAACCCAGCCAGTTTGGGTTTTTAACCTCACCCCTAATGGAAGTAAACTAAGCAGAAAGTACTTATTTTATTATTTGTCAAGTTCAGTTTATTTAAGTTTTATAAAGGAGATTTCTAATTGAAACTATGCTTGAGTTCTATTCATTAAGGACTATTTACTTCCTCTCTGCTAGTCAACAGTTAAAGATTACATCACAACAAGGCAAGTCAAATTTTCTTTGGGGGCACTGGGAGAAAGGAGGGAGGGATTATTTTGTGCCTTTATTTAAAAAGTGTTACTTTCTACTTTCAAAAATGACCCCAAATCTTGAATTCTCGTTAACTATTTAAAATAAAAACAATTAACATGTACAGTGTTGAGTCGGTGTTTTTAAACTAAAATGTAAGTAGTTAATTCAGGGCGCTGGCAGCCAATTCTGTTTACTGATCTTTTCTGATTGTTGTTTTCTTGATAACCGAGCAAGCCACTGAATGGCTGTTTGAGCCCAGGCGCCACAAACATAAACTTCACAGCTTACAATGTCCCAAGTCGTGATGGAGGATCTCTCCACACCTCCCGGAGACTTCTGAAGTGTAGACAGAGAAGTTGGTTCACAGGGAGCAAAGGAGGGGGAGGGGCGGGAGCGAAGGCTGCTGAGTGTGCTGCGAGCATTGTTACAATCATCACGTCCTTTAATTTTTATGGCGCTGAAGCTGTTGGCTCCAAGAAGCCAGTTTCTGTGCCTTGGAGAGGGCAGTCTCTCCCCCGAGCCGCACTCAAGACAACTCGATTGTTTTTACTTTTTGAAACTTTATTTTGCAAATCTTTCTGCTTGTTGATCCCACTGCAACAGCTCTCGGCAATGATAAGCAAAGCGTTCTAAAAAGAAAACCACTTTTTCCCCAAAAGGGGGACGCCTAGATTTGGGGGAAAAGATGTGGGGGTAAGATTACTTTTCGCCAGGTGAGAAGAATAAGGCACACTGACCTACCTACCCTTTAGGACAGATCTATGGGAGATTCTGCTGAACCCTCTCCACGCCTGGAATCCTGTCTCCATTCTATTGATCAAAAGTTCCTGTTCATTTCAGGGTGCTGCTATTTGTGAATTTGATAAAGTTGGCGCCTTATTTTTGCCGTCTTCTTAGTGGTTCTCCCCTCGGGTGCATTTCCCATGTCCAGCGGTCAGGGTAGCGCCTCGTCTGTATTCAGCTTCGGGGTGGGTGGGTGCTAGGAAGGGGGCCCCGACACTGGTCTAACCAGCCCCGCGACTCGCGCGGGCGAGTCGGCCCTTGATCCCTTAAAGAAGGGACAGTCGTGGTAGGGAGAGGAAAAAAGGGTGTTGCGGGGCCCTTCTCTCTCAGGAGTTGATCAGGTTGGCAGATCTGGAGGGCTAATCCAAACAAGGCGCTTGACTTGTGAGGTCGCGAGTCTAGACAGAGCTGGTGGCTCGGCGGCTCCTTATCTTTCCCTGGAATCAGCCGAAGAGGCGCTCCCTGGCCCACCGCGCGGCGCAGACGGCACAACAAACACAGCACCTGAGGCTTTACAGCTCGCTTTATTGTTTAATGGGGAATGCTGCAAAACAGTCATTTGTTTTCTCGGCCTCGCGGCTCAGCCGCTGCGAAGCCGGCGCGGACGCTGGGCGGGGGTGTGCGCCCGCGCCCCGCAATCGCTCCGGCCTGCGCGGGAGGCCACGCGCCGCGACCCTCCAGCTCCCGCCCCTTCCTCCCAGGCCTCTGCCAGGGCCTCCGGGAAGCCCTACCGCTGCCCTGTTCTTCATTCCGCACCCCGGAGGTGGAGGTGGTAGGGGCACTGTAGGAGACAGCTTAGGGCGAGGTGTTTTGGGGTAATCCCGCATCTCCTCTGGCTGCCTGGAAATGACAGCTCTGCTCTCTAACCACTTACAGTTTGTGGGGTGAGTGCGCTCTGACTCAAGGGCGATCAATAAAAACATTTAGTGCAGTCATAAGCTGCTCCTCCGCATCTCTACCCCCCCCCCCGCCCCCCACTCCCCGAATGTACCGAGAAAGATGCGTCACCATCTTGGACAGGGTGTCCCGGAGTGCTGGAGCGCCCTTTCTTTCTCAGTAAGCACAGAATAGCGGCCTGACTTTCCAGTGTTTTCGTGAGCACTTGACCGGGCAAAACATGGAAGGCTTCCTCGATTCTCCGGCTGGCTACACCACAGAGGCTGGCACTGTCATCCATTTGGGAGCAAAGGGACCATTGGGACAGAGTTTGCTGTGTCTTTTTTGGAATGACAGCCAAGCTCGGGGATTTATAATCAAGGCTCGCATTTCAAATTAATTGAGTGAAATTAAATTAATTATAATTGTGGTCCTTCCCTATGGGAATTATTTCTTGTTTCAAAAAGGAGGGAGAGTTCCTAGTTACATCTTGTTATTCACTATTACGGTTTGCAGACAACGTCACGTGTGTATGATTGTGTGTCCTTGGCATGGAATAGATAATACTGCTCTTTGAAAACTAACCAGAAATGTAGGTGAGGGCAATTTGGTTACGTGCGGTAATGTGGCGGTAATGCAAACACCCGCCACCGCCACCCAGCTTTGGAGACCCTGCAAAACCACATCATGCTTTTCCCTGCCTGGTTTCAGCCTCACAACTGTGTGTCAGATGAAAAAAGACAAAACAAAACAAAATCCAAGTTTCATGAAATTGAAGGATTTCTGAAGGGAGATTGAAAAAAAGAACAGCATTTCTTTCTCCAGAAAAGAATCCTTAACTGTTAAGTCAGGCACTGACTTTTCTTTTTCTCATGGGTAAGAGTTGCTGTTTATTTTGATCTGTCACAAATACAAAGTGTTGTTTGAAACTTGTTAAACCTAGCAGGTATATGGAGATAATACTAGACAGGCCACTGAATATGATAAAGTAAATTATGGTGGGAATTAACTTTTAGGGACTGAGGATTTTACTTTTTCCCAATAGCTTTTTATAGTCAAAATTCTTCAAAATGTTCTATTTATTTCCTCACAGTTCTGTAATATCAAACAGCTTTTCAATGTACAGTAAAGATATGATTGGTAAATTGCACATTTTCTATTCTGCAGTTATGATAATTTAAACTAGTTATAGTCTCAGTTTTAAACAAGATTTCATTGAAAATATTGCCCACACCTATGTAGAAACATATTTTGTCTTAAAAATTTCAGTATTTATTATATCAACTATTAATTTTTAAATGATATACAGGAAGTTTACTTTAAAAATAGGTTTAGCAAAGGGAAAGGTATATCTGATTTGGAGGGAGGATTAGGAGGAAATAGGAAGAAAATGAATAAGATTTCTGAAAAGAGCATATATACTTTCAAATAGCATATTTTAAGTAATATAGGGATAAATACTTGTGAGCCAAATAGTGAAAAATCTCATTTTAAACTCACAAAATATAACTGCTTATTTAAAATTTGATATCAATAGTCTGAGAATTTTTGTTACGGGAGATCCTTTCTCAAGAAGAAACACTTTAAATAAAAATAACCTGGCAACCTACATAGCATTTAAGATTTGATTCATAAAACAAAATGAATGACTTCTTGTGTGAAATACAGTAATTTACTTTCACTAACAATGAATGCTGATGTCTAAAAAGATTAAATGTGGAAAATATGGATTATCAGTTTCTGGAGAATGAAAATGCTTAGTAAATTCTGAGATCATTCATTTGCTTTCTTCAGTAATATAAGGAAATATTTGAGAGATTACTACTTAAAATTCTGTTTTGGTATCAAAGTACATTTCATATTTTAAGATGATGTACACTTGAAATCTTTACAACTTAAGAGACACTAGTCACTCTTGCATTTTATACATGGCCAAATTTCTACCTGTTCACCAGAAGTTGAACACTTGGATTAAAGGGGGCATATCACCAATAAAAACTAACCTGTTACTTCTGTTATCCCATCCATGGATTCACAAGTCTCATAAATATTAGCAGAAAATGTCTTTAAATGTCATGTGCAAAGCAAGACTTGGAGATATTTTACCCAGCAATGTATGCTAGGGCTGAAATGACCTTAGAAACAATTTCAGTCATATCTAGGCCCAGATAATATGTTAGTCTCAGAGGTGAAAGTGCACATGTGAAGTGGTAGGATTAGAATAGACTATAAGAACAAATGCATTATAGACAAAAAAAAAAAAAAAAAGACCTGAAAATATCCCCCCCCAACCTTTTAGAATTTTAGGGGTAACCCTTAGTTAGTTAACTAAGAGCTCAGAAATATTCCTGGCAGGCAAATGGTATAGCTTATACACCAGTGAGATCTAGGACCAAAGCTGATATATACTACTTACTTACCATATAGGAAATTGTTTCTACTGAATTATTTACTGGAATTTGAGTGATGCTTTGTTTATCTGTTTTCATTTTGTAGTGGTGATGGACTCTATGAAATCATTCTTGTGGATTAATGTATGCATTTGTAATGTGTATTATGGCAGTGTTTGGCTGTAGCATAGAGTTTTCTCTAGGGCAAAGCTCTGGTATTAGAATAGAACCTGTAACATTAAAAATTGAGTGATGGTCCAAGAGTGTAAATGATGAATGTTGTTCATCGCACATGCTATTTTGGTTATTCAAGTTAAAATCTTCTAGAATCACGATCCAGACTAAGAATATTTTAAATCTTCTTTATAGGAAATATCAAGAAAAGAGGCAGTTTCTCCTATAGTAGGAGATGTATAGTCGTTGTTTCTGCCATGACATAACACTTTTGTATCTGTAAAGCACTTTATAGTCATTAGTTATGTATGAGAGCCAGCAAAGTCCATTTTCCTAATGACCTCTGTACCTGTTTCTCAGCACAATTCTCAATGCCCTTGTCTTTCCTTCACATGTGTAAGAGCAGAACATCAAAGAAGCAATACTTTGTCCTTGATGACTTTAGCGAGGACTGTGGTAGATCAGAGAATGGAAACTATTTTATAGACAATTTCAGTGATGTCCACTCTCCTTACTTCCAGGAATTCAGGGGAGATGTTGAATGGTAAAGCGGGGACGGGGGCTGTGCAATGAACTAGCAAAACTGTAATTTATCTTCTTAAAGCAGTGACTCTCAAACTTTTTGATTTCAGGACCCCTTTACACTCTGAAATTATTGAGGATCTCAAAAAGCTTTTGTTCATATGTGTTGTATTTATCAATATTCACTGTATGATAAATTAAAAATGAGGATTTCAAAATATTTGTTAAAATAAGATACTACATGTTAACATATATAACTTGTTAATGAAAAATAACTGTAGATTACAAAACAAAAAATTTAGTCAGAAGAATGGCATGTTTGGTTTTTTTTGCAAATATTTTAAATATCTGACTTCATTGAAGACAGCCTAATTGTCATGTCTGCTTCCTTATTCAATCTGTGGCAATATCACACAACATGTAGACTCCGAAAAACTCCATGTCCATTTGTGAGAGAATGAAAGTAAAAAGGTAAATAACGTCTTAGCATTATTATGAAAAGAGTTTTTACCTCACAGACCCTTCACAGAATCTTCATGAAAAGGTTAGAAGTCCCCAGAATACATATTGAGAACCCCTGCCTTAAAAACAGGGGCTTTTACAAAAGGATTACAGAGAAACTATTGCTTAATGGAATTTGATTGCTCATATTAATGCTCTAGAGATGCAGGTTTGTTTTTAAGTCAAGTTCAGGTTACAGTTTTGTTTTGTGACTTCAATTTCATCGTCAAATACTGATCTGAAAATCACTTACATCTAGATCCTTGAAGACAAAAATTATGATGTTCCATAACTAAAAATTTAAGGCTCCTTTCTGAAAAACTCTAGGAGAGACAATCACATGAATGTAGACTGGTGTAAGTAAAATGTTCTGAGCTCCTTTATCTTTTAGAGATCGTTTTAGCCGTTTGCTTGTGGAGTTATAGAGGATGATGAGCACTGAAATCCACAACAAATAATTCAGATTTGACATAGGTGGGAATTGCTAGCTAGCTAGCCACAGCATTTTGAGACAAGGAATTAAAAGTGGCAGTTACAATTTGGAAAAATTACTTGGCTTTTGGAGTGAGATAAGCTTGTGAGATGAAAGACTGGAGGCTGGAAAAATAACACGTTTAAGGATCATAGTGGTTTAGGCAGGGGATGGACCTTTTTAGAGTTGGCACGAAAAGAAAGGAAAGAATTGGTCTGAGAGAGAGTCTGGGAAACTGACTGCTGTGGAGAATGGCAGTTGTCCATCAGAATTTCTTTCACCCTCTTTGTAAACATATGGATAGGTTGTATATCTCAGGTTTCTTTACCGGTGGTTTGGCCACATGACCACATCCTTGCCAATGGACTCTAAGCAGAAATAGGCTTGGGCATGTTCTCTCTTCATGTTCTGTTTTTTCCTTGCAACTGGTTAGACCCCATGAAAGTCCAGCTTTAACTGGGCAGATGATGGAAGTGCCCTATGAGTATGGTGAACAACATGAAGGAAATAACAAGTCTACTAAATAACGTGAGGGAATCGTGCTGTCTTCTGGCTGACCTGAAACATTCAGTTCAAACTATAAGTGAGAAATAATTTATCTTCTTTGAGCCACTGAATTATTCTTTGGCTTATTTATTATATCAGGCTAGCACTTCCCTAATACAACAAGATATAGATTAAAGCACTGAGGTAGTAAGAAGTCAAGGATGACTGTAAGGTTCTGAATCTGAAGGGCAGATTCTGAATGAATCATGCATTTATTCACTCACTCACTCACTCATTCATTCATTAACCTATTCAGATATTTAAGTAGTGCTTACTACTCGCCATGTACTATTCTATGTGCTGACTATATAGCAGTGAACAAAACAAAATGTTCTTGCCCTCACGAAACTTACCATTTTGTGGTACATTCAAACGACATACAAATAAATACACATTATAATGAAGATGCTACGAAGAAAACTCAAGCTGATCAAGGGGATAGAGAGTTGGAGATAAAGTGATCAAGTAAGGCTTCTCCAAGGAAGTGATTTTTGAAGAGATGGTGAGCACTTGAAAAAGTAAAAATGAGATACTTATGTACTGCATCAATTCTATATTGAAACTATATTTCAGTTTTGATGTATCCTTGATGTCTAGGACTGTATGAAAAAATGAACCCATGTTAGAGAGGTATCTGTTATTCACTTACATAATTTAGTGAAAACAAAATAATCTGTGTAGAATTAAAAAAAAGCGGAAAACACAGGAATACAGCAATTGGTCTAAGATATGTTGGAAGGAAAGTGACTGGAAAGTTGTAAGGAAAAAAGAAAGAACATAAACGTGAAAAATAGGTGAAGAGATCAGGGTGGTGATGAAAAAAAATAAAAGACAATAGAAATGTCTCAGGAACTGAAGCCAGAAGTCTTCAAAGGGGCAGGTATGAAAAGCTGTACCCCATACATCAGAAAGATCAAGAAGATAAGGACAGAGAAAATGCCTTTGAACTTGGCTGAATGGAGATCATTGGATACCATAAAGAGACAAAGATGGAAGCCAGATTTAGGAGGGGAATTAAGGGGAAATATTTTAAATATAGTTCCTCCAACTCTTCACCATTGTTATTGGACATTTATTGAGTGCAGTGATTATATAGAGCTCTACTCTGATAACAAAAGTATTCATTGAGTCCAGTTACTAGGTTTGTGAAGAATGACTGAAGTACTAAAGTCTGTTACTTCTACTAATCCTTTTAGATGGGCTCTGGAGGACAGAACTACGTAAAATATTTTTAACCCCTTTGGCCATCTGGCTTTGCTGAATTCAGGAAGACTCAAGAATCCACAATCTAGCAGACAAACCAATTAGATGTTAAAATCCTAGAGATTAGAACTAAGCTGTCAAAAGAAAGTGAGTATGGAGAGATAATTATCCAGTAATTATAAGAATCTAGGCAAAAATCTAAGAGAAAAAGGGCTATTGGCATGTTGTAAAATTGTTTGAGAGGTTAGCAATTTTGTTTAGTTTTGTTGACACTAGGCTAAAATATGTGGTTTCATCAGAAGGCAATTTTCCTTGGGCTGTATGTTACCATACAGCTGAAAAACCCAGCTGAAAAGACTGGGGAAAAAGGGAACATGCTGGAAAACCACAAAGAAAAAAAGATAAATTGGGCCTTAGAAATTCAGGTAGCAAGAGGCAAAGTCCTCATATGTTTTGTATTGTGACCCATCATCTAGCTGATGCTTTGCCAGTCTGAAAATACTGGGGAATCAGATGGTATGCCATTTTGTATCACTGAGGTGTTCATAATAAGAGAAAATCAGTGACAATACCTGTCATAATTCGCCTCTCCTGAAATGGAGTTCTACCAAGAATTTAGTTTCTCTTAGTTTTATTTTGCTCTGTGCAAAATAGGTGCGCCTGTAATGGGAGCCCACTGGGGGGAAAATATAGAATGAATCTAGTAACACATGCAAACACACGACATTAGTTATTATTTCTAGTTCAAAATGACTTTAAAAGATTAAGTATCCCCCACCTAATACTTTGGAGTATACACAAGAAGATGAAACACAATCTTGGATAAAGGTAGGAATGAATTGAGGAAGAAGAAAAAAGGCTTACTTGATTTTAAGGGCTGATGTAAAAGAAAGGAAATACTCATCTGTTGGGTAAATGCATAAGGTTTAATTCAGAAAAGTGTGTCTAGACAAAGCAATAGACTTCAGTGAGGATAGCTGAAATAGTCTTGAAAATGTTTAGTCATGGTGATTTCTTTAATGCTATTTTCCCCCCAGAAGGATAGGGATTCCATCTTCTTTCCCCCCAAGCTCTAATTTTGGGATTATGTTAAAGTACATAAAGCAATAAAATGAAGACACCTCCATAATTGTAAAGGTTTTAGTTATTCACTTCCTCCTGGAATCCAGAATTGGCATATAAAATGTTTTCCAATCTAACCTTTGATTTTTTTCTGAATGAAATATCATTTATGTTCACCCCGTACACTTTCTAAAATGCATGTCATATACAAAGTATATTAACCTCATAACTAGGTTAATTTGATATCACCTGGTATTAGTTGTATTTTTTTTCAAAGTCAAAGACTTGCTTGTTTGTCTTTATGAAAAAAATGCCACAGCAATTCAAACTACATTTGTTTTCAGAAAATTGGTTTTCTTTTAGAGAGAAAAAACATTTTTCTTCAAAATTAATAATGATAAATCTATTTTTATATTTGAGAGTTAATGAGAATCATTTTCTTCCCCACCACCCACTATCTTAGAATGGCAGCCTGAATCACTCACTATTACTTAGCAAGAATACATAAGCAACATATTCTGGAAAGTTGTAAAGTTAAATAAAGGTCTTGGTTTTGTAAGACATAATGCAATTAATTATCTCAGAAAGAAATTTGCCAGGGTAAATTCATGACAGTCAGGCACTCTAAACAGTCCCCAAACCTCTTGGTATTGAACTAATTAGCTCCATAGCAAGCCACTCATAAGCCAGATGGGTGGCTAGAGGACAGAAAGAGTGAATGAGAACTTTTGTGACATCCTCCCTTAAGTTCAATAATGTCCTGACTGTTCACAGAGGCCTTATCCTGAATGGATCAAGGCTACTGTTCTGACCTGAGGCTGTTGATCCTTGCACATATTCTTATATCAGTGGATATGAATCAATGGATCTCAAGACAGAAGGCTTTTGAATCATTAACAAGTTTAATTTTGCTGTTAGTAAACTTACGTATTTGAACAGCCATTCAGGATTGGGAAACAAATGTGAGGCAGTTGAAAACATGGTTCTTCCTTCTTCTTGTCACTGAAATGAGAGTTATGGGCATTTGGCTTTCTAAACTTTTCTACGATAACTACCATTTAATTGTCTCCTTCTATGTCCCAGGTACCAGCCTAGATGATTATCTTGTGTTGTTTTTCATTCTCATCTATAAACATGTAAGATAAGTATATCCCATTTTACAGAAGAGTAAAGTAATCTGTAGTCAAAAGAACTTGCCCAATATCTCACAGAATTTGTTGATATAGACACAATTATATTTAAATTAAATTAATTGCATCGATAATTTGCATGGCAACATTTAATTTAGATGTGCTTATTCACAAAACAGTTTTTACTGCTTACATGCAACAGGGAAAACCTAGAATTTTTTAAGAGTTGCATTTTGACATCGTGAATAATTTTTCCTTGGAAAAAAAAGCCTCCAGGTCTACAAAAACTGAGATGGTTCTAGGTACAACAAAGTATTTATGGTTATTATTGCTTTTCAGCTATACAGGTTGCTTTGTTTCTGGACTGCACCAAGTTTTGTTTGGTTTTTGTCTTCTTTTTCAATTCCCCTACTTTGGCCCTCTGTAGGGATTATTTCCTAACCATGCACCATTCATCTGGCTAATCCCAACTCATCCTTCCATCTTCCAGTTCAGATGCCAGTTCCTCAAGAAACCCAGGTCATGTGCTCCAGCTGTGTGGTCCCATAGCAGAAATGCGTTTGTCTGCTGGCGTGCTTGTATCCCCTACTTGTCTGCAGGCCCCAGAATGTCTGTTTTCTTCATCTTTGCATCCCCAGTACCAACACAGTGCAGCGTAGGGACTCACGTATTTATTTACTGTATAAAAGTTAAAGTATGAGTCAATATCAGACCTGCCAAAATCAGAAGAGAACAGCATTACTTTATTAAGGGCTAAGAAGAGGAGAAGGAACAGAGAAGAGGGCTATTTCAGAATGATGATTACTGGAGTTACCTAAAATGATGAGAGAGAGAGAGAGAGAGAGAGAGAGAGAGAGAGAGAGAGAGAGAGCTGTAACTTAGTGGTTACGATGGGCATGGTGTCTTCAGGCTTGGATATGAACACCTGCTGTTTGATCTTGGGCACTTTACATAGCTTCTCTGAACCACAGTCTCCACATGTTTAAGAAAGGCTTACTGGACTAGTTTGATGTGTGCCTACTGTGTAATAAATCTTATATGTGTGATTATTATTATTATTAAGAAAAGTGTGAGAAAAGTATTATTTTCTTGACTGAATTTAGTTGGTTCTTTGCATGTTTTTCTTGGTTCCCTGTAGTGAGTCTTTATGTTTTTCTTGTTTTTGGGTGGGGTGGAGGATGCTTTATGTTTTATGTTTGTTTTCCTTTCTGCTGTTACTATTTCCTTCATGAAAATGTTGTTATACATATACTTTCATGGCTTCCTTTAACTGTATAGAATATGCAGCATTAAAGGGATTTTAGCAAATAATTAGAAGATAGTTTTTAAAAATCATACCACCCTAACAAAACTCATTTCTTTATGTGTATTACTTGCCACTAGCATAGATTCTTACATGGTTATGATTATAGTGTGTGTGTTTGTGTGTGTGTATGTTTGTGTGTGTGTGTGTGTGTGTGTATATATATATATATATACATATATATATATATATATATATATATATGTTTTTTTTTTTTTTTGCTTAATATCCCGTAATAAGCATTATCCATGTGCACTTCCAAAATCAAAAGCATCTTGGGAGAATGGCTTTGTCATATCAGTTGTCTCTTAAGACTTTCTCATTGGTTATCATTGTACAGTCTAAATACAATATTCCATCTAATATTATTGTATATGTTTTACTATTTCATCATGTTTCTTGTGGCATAGATTCCTCACCTTTTTTTATGGCAAAATATTCAAAAAGTTAATGAAAGAACCCCCAAAGGAGTCTCTGGTACAATATAGTAGCAGAGGCTTATTGTCCCTGGCTTAACACTGATTATGTGGAAAAACAGTGTGTACCTCTAGAAAGGCTAGTAATTCTGCCATCAGATAAATGATTGCAGCCTTCAGTAGGCTGGCTCCCTTTATTTTAGCTACTGGCTGTAGAGCTGGGAAACAGAAGCCTGTATGGAGAATAAGGGCCCAGACTTTTTTTTTTTTTTTTTTTTTTTTTTTTACTGAAATGTCAAGCTATGTGACTATGCTGGCAGAAGACGACCCCCTGCAAGATGTGATAAGCCCCAGGCCTGCTCCACACACTACAGTGAAAATGCCATAGGAGGGCTTCCCAGGCTGATGGAACTAATGACAGTAATAGCTCTGGGTAATTTGTCTTTTTCCTTACCGCGCACATTCTCTACATGTGGTGCACTTTACACCTACCACCAGGCTCACATCTGGAATGCTATGACCCTCTCAGTCCTGATTCAGATAGGTTGAATTCTCCTGTAAAGTAAATCTGACCTCTAATTTTCTTAATAATTCAGGATTACGCTAACGTTACTCAGCAACCAGTGTTGCAAGGTACGGGAACCCTGAAGAATGCTTAAGCCCTTGTATTGGAGGAATGACCAAATTTTCCTTGCAGGTTTGGTTATAATTTTTCCTCTATATCATTCTAATGGAGAAAATAGGAATTTTGAAAAATAATTCACATTTTTTTTACGCATTCTCTTCAGTTATAGGACATCCTTTGCTTAAGAAGGTGTTTTCTGTTTCTTTTCTTTGGTAAACGGTTTCTCTTCTAAGGATTTATAAGAATACTAATGACTGGTTTGGGTTTTTAATTCTAACTGTAAAAAATACTTAAATGGTTAAAGAGACTGACAAAATAATTTCAGGGATAGATAAAACAGACTTCCCAGCATCTTAATCTCATAAATTCAGAGTACATCCAGGAAGATTTTAATAATAAAAATCCTTTTTTAGTGCTAGTTCTGTAGCAAGTTTATACACTTAATATTGTATTTATGTCTTATAGTTTCTGTATTTATGTAAAAAAGTAGTTGTATTATTAAAAGTGTAAAGATCTGAACATATCTTTTAGAAAACCATAAATGATCATAAGTTCTAAGAAATGTTTGTACTACATTAAAAGGGTAGGCTCTTCAATCCTAACTTTCCATGAATAACTGGGGAATAAAAGTATCTTCATAAATTAGTATGTGAAAGATTCCCCAGAGAGAAAAAGAGTTTCAGCCATTGTGGAGGTAGAGAACCACACTATTTGCCAGGAAAAACAAAAACAAAAACATGTATACTCATTAGTATGGGTATCTGAATCAATCTGTCAAAATATTTTTAAAGTTATTTGTAAATTATAAATAGGCAATTTTATTACTTTCTTCTTCAATTCAGGTCCAGAAAGGTGCTAGCAAAACTTTTTTTTTCCAGGACTAAAGAACATGCACAGAAATGCACAAATTACAAATTGCTTATATTGGTTAACAATTTATGTTTTTAACAAACAGTGTAGAGGTTGTAAACATTTTTCTATAAATAATATCTGTGGCTATAATTGATCAACAAAAAGATAATTCATCAGCCACGTTCAGTCTCTCTTGGCACCTCTGATTATTGTCTCTGTTACTCAAACTTCACACCAGTTTTAAGGCAGAAGAGTTTGTATCTCTAAGTATTGGGTTACCTCAGAATTTCACCATGGACTCAGACCACTCCAAAAAATCCCTTCTGTACCTTCTGGATGAATTCCAGAAAAGACTTTTTATTTTTTATTGTTTTCCTAATTCAGACATTCTAAGAGGTAGACACTTACCCATTGGTTAAGGATAAAACCAATCAAATGAGGGAAGGAGAGACAGGGAGGAATGATATGTCCCAGTGCCTTTCCTGGACCATTGCCTTCTGCCTAGCCTGAGCCGTTAGGAAGGATTGCTCTAGGGAAAAAAATCATGATCATTATCATCCCTGCGTGAAGCAAAACAGGCTGCAGAAGGGCTGGTGGAGAGGTGAATTATGACAGGTGTAGCATATTGAGCCTTCTTGGGTTCCCTTTGGGCAAGATTTGTGCACAGAGTGGAGCCTTCTGTCTATATGACAGCTAGTGTGAGGTGAGGTTGCTGAGAGCAGCTCAGTTCCTGGGTCTGGGATTGGATTACGGACTTCAGCATTTTGAATATTATACTCTCTTTTATATTTATAATGCTTTAAAATATTTGACCAAAAAACACTCCCCAAAGAACGACAACAATTTAAATGGCATCCATGTGATTTCAACAGAATCTGTGAAGGGTGAAATATCAGTTAGTTCACTTCACTGAATTTGTTGATGCCCAGTCATGAAAAGACTACAAGGACACCCTGTTCACGATAAGACCAAAGCTGCAGGGACTGTTTTCACCAATACCTTTCATTTATTGAGCCAGAGTCCTCATGCACATCATCTTACACACGCCTCATAACAGCTCCAAATGGTCCATATTATTATATAGAAGGAAGCTGAAGATCAGAGAGGTTCAGTACCGGGAAGGTCATAAGATGGGACCCAAAGCCCTCCACTTGCTGGTCTGTCTCTCATCCTCTAATCTACCCTCCTCCCTATTCCCAACCCCTCTCCCCCCCGCCAGCATTTGTGGTTTTACTCTCAATTGACCCTGGAGTTCTAAGAAAGCAAAGGTCTAGTAGAAAGAAAGAATCAGGCATATGGGGCATGAATACCATATCTGCCAGATGAGTGACCTTGGGCAGTTCCCTAACCTCTCCAGATCTCACTGTCCTCAATAAACCATGGATAATCCTCACTCATAGAAGACTGAGGGAGAGAATCAGATAAACTGCTGAGCACAGCAGGCACTCCATGAGTGCCATGCATTAATTTATAATGATAAACCTCCCAGTCAAATTTTGAAAGGCTTTTTTTTCCCTTCAGGAATCTGAAGTAGAGGTCTTTATAAAAACATGCTCCATTTCTTTAGAAGCCTCATAAAATTGAAGCACGTTTATACATAAAAGACATATTTATTTACATTTTTATAAAACATGGCCTCTTAGGATATTCAACACTTTTTGGATACAATTATTTTATGTACAATAGTGCTTTGGAATATTTTTTTTAAAACCATTTTCTTTAGTTTATAAAAGTGGTAAGCATGGCATTTTGATTTAGAAAGAAGTTAAGCTTTTATAGCTGATTCTTGAAAAATTCTGATAATCATTTATCTTGAGCTGCTTTCCATTACCACCTTTCCATGAGAGATGCTCCTTTGCATATTGAAGATGGCATGGGGGTGTCAATCAGTTCTTCAGATAAGAGAGCTTGCCAGGTAAGTATTCTGGACACCATCAGCTGTTATGTTTTCATGGCTTTGTTGATTTAGCATACATTTTGAACCCTTAACAATGTCTAAATTCTGTGAGAATACAAGGATATGAAAAAAAAGGACCCATTGACCTAAATAAAGCAGCTTATTGTTGAGTAAGGGAGCTAAAACATTGTATATAAACAAATATAAACTTGTGTGAGGGGGAAAACTGAGTTCACAGGAGGTAGGAATCCCTTCAGCTGAGGGGATTAGGCTTCCCGGATGGGTGATTTTTAACTTAAGGTTATAGAGTAGCTGTGATTTGGATGAAAATAAGGGGAAGAACTTTTTGGTGAAAGAAGGAAGGAATAAAACGAACAAAGAATGAAGGACCAAGGTCTGTGTGCAGGGAACAATAAGAAATCCTGCTCTGATAAGCAGAAAGGCAGGTTTTTACCTCAAGTACAGCAGAATCACCTGAGGAGCTTATTAAATGTACATATCCCTAGCCCCCACCCAAACCTCCCCAAAGTCTGTTTCATTCCCTCTGGGTTGAGGCCCAGGGAATGGAGTCCAGTTAATTCAGATGGAATCACTGAGAAACAGAGACAAGGCTGAGTAACTGGAAGTGATGGAATGGCTGAGGAGTGGACAAGTGATTCTTAGCCCAGACTGTGCATGCATTAGGACCACACGGAGAGGTTCCCCTCCCCCCCTTCCTCCTTCCTTTATTTATTTACTCCTTCTTCCTTTCCCCCCCTCTTTCCCTCCTCTTTCTACTTTTGTTCTCTGTCTTATACCTAAGACCCAGGACAATTAAATTAGAATCTTTGAAGGTGGTTCCTTTATATCAATGTTTATATATTTTTCACTACTTATTATGGAAAATTTTAAGTATATATAAAAGTAGGCAGAATAGTAAACACCCATGCACCCAATCTTAACAATTGTTAACCCATGCCAGTCTTGTTTCATTTGTATTATTTTGAAGCAAATCTTGAACATTATAAAATTTCATCCATAACATTTTAGTATGTATCTCTAAGTATGGACATAAAAGTGCCACAATGCCATTATAACATTTACAAACATGTTATATGTTTGTAAATACCATGAGATAGCCAGTTGTGTTCTAATTTTGTACTGTTTCATAAATGTGAGTGTGTATGTATATGATTTTTTTTACAGATTGTTCCAATCAAGACCTTAACAAGGTCCATACATTAAAGTTGGTTGATATGTCTCTCTTAATCTATCCATCTCCTACAGTATCATTTAACATATTTGCTAGTCATCTGTGGATCTAGAGTTTTGATAAGATTAGGTTCCAGGTTTTTGTTTTTGTTTTTTTTTTCCCCAAGACCATTTTCTAGGTAGTGGTGTGTTTTTCCATTAGGAGCACGATACCTATTTGTCTCCCTTGTTGAAATGTTAGCCACCACTGATGAGTAATGTCTAGAGGCATTAATTTAATAGAAATTGCAAAATAATATTCAATCTTTTCTTCATTTACTTATTGGAATACTTTGGTAAAGTATTTCCCCTTATTTACTAGTTGCCTAAAAAGTGGTACAGTTTAGATAGGAAAGGCAAGATCTGTGATTCTTTCCCTTATTTACCAATTTTCAAAATAATGAATTTGTTCATTAACATCACTCAATGGGATCCACTTATTTAATTATTATTTTTTATTTAGTGTTATTATGAATTTAAACCATGTTTGGATATTCCAGTCCATTGCGATATTACTGCTATTGATTCTTAGATTGTTATTTCTTTGCTTGAAGGGAACCTGTTCAATTTGGCTCCTAAATTGTTTTGACATGACCCTAATAGTATTTGCAACATTATTTACTTTCTGCTATGACAAGATGTTACAGAATCATTGTGTACATTTCCTGCCCCAAACCTGCAATCGTTTATTTCTCCAAGGAGCTCTGATATCTTTTAGTGGGAAACAGTATTTGAAGATTACAATCTGGATGCTAGTGGTTCTCATTGCTATTAAGCGATGGTTCTGAAGCTTTGCCGTGGAAAGAGCTAAGGAAGATTTTATTTTCTAAGGTACCATCACATCACAAATTCATACCGATACTTTCAGTGCAAATCCAGCACAACAGGGATCTATTTTATGTTGGTATCGCCTTTTCCTCAGGTTCCCCCAACATCCCAGCTCTCACTGACATCAGGAATGTTAGAATGAGAATATTTTACAATGAACCATTTGCTTTGTCCTACAGTGCACACGTAAATGTTTCAGATGAACAATACTAACACCTTTTCTGATAATGCTACTACTGAAAAGTTTGTTCTTTTAGTCTTTTTATTCTTGGTGTATGTGCCACTGGGGATGCAGGCAATTTGCTGTGTTTTAAAGTTACTTAGAATTGTTCCTCTTTTTGCACCAGCAATTGAGTACATATTAAGGCTCATTTCTTTTATTTTATTTTCATTTTTAGAGATTATTTTATACATTTAATTTTGTTTTGTAATAATATAGAATGTTGACACGGTTCCAAAATTAAATTTAGAAAACAAATTTTCTGTCAAAGTAGTTTAGTCGGTCCCTTGGGCCTATCTTCTTCCTCTCCCTAAGGATGACCATTTAAACAGTGTATGGTTTGTCGTTCTGTTGTTTATGTTCAGTACATAATTGTAAAGCTCCCCCCAGTGATCTTATGTGGTTTTGGACTGAAGAGCCTCTACTATAGAAAATGCTGAGCTGCAATGCCAGTCTTGTGGAGCAGGAACTTTGTCCAACATTTCAAAGACTGTATTTCTTACATCGAGATTAGTGGCTGGCACTTAGCAGATGGTTGGGAAATATGTGTTGTATGAATAAATGAATGAATGAGTAAATATTTATTAGAAGTTTGTGATCAGAAGAGTGAGAGAATCAAAGTTGTGCTTTTTTGGAAAGTTAATGTAACAGCAGAGGTTCAGGTAATTTGGAAGGAAAAACTGAAGGCTGGGTAGCCAATTTGGAGACATTTGGTTGATTGGATGATAGTAATTTTGAATGAAGAAATAAAAAGCTTAAGTGTGTGTGTGTGTGAATTCTGTGGATTGAAGGGGTGCTCCATCTGGGCTGGCACTACTAATCTCTGTTGGATTTGCTCATGTGTCCATAGTCAGCTGGCAGGTTGGCTGACTTCATTTACATCAATGGCAGTGGGCAGGCTTTTGCCGTGAGGCTCTCTGACTGTTGTCTGGGTCATCTCACTTCTCTTTGATGTCTTTCATCTTTCACCCTCCAGCAGGCTAGCTTGGGTGTTTTCCATCCATGGTGGTCTCAGGATACCAAGTACAGCAAAAGGCAAGCCTCAAGGAGCAAGTGTTTTTCAAGCCTCTGTTTGTGTCATGTTTGCGAATTCCCATTAGGCAAAAGAAACCATGTTGATAGCCCTCAAGAAGTAGAGAGGTGGACTCTAGCTCTTGATGAGAAGGGAAGAATATATGGCTATTTTGAATTTTCCATAGTGTGGGATGTGTATGAAACACACAGGTGAATAAAGTCATTTGTTTCTTACAGCTTTTAGTTCCAGCGCCTTACATGGTTGTTAGTTTCCACCTCTGTGTCATTTCTCATGCCCTTTTCTAAAATGTCTCTCATTCACATAGTCCATTTTGAGTTCTATATTTTATACAAAACTTTCCCTTACCAATGTTTCACTCATGAGAATTTCCTTAGTACTTGAACTTTTACCTTGGTGAAAGCCTCTTAATTATACACTATTATATATTTTTTGCATTGTTCTCTAAATTCTTCGTGTACGTTTCTCTTGAGTTCTCAGCTAATTTGCGTTTTTTTTCTATTGTAATCCTCAATGAATTTAGAATAGTGTTAGAATATAAGTACTCTATAAATGATTACTTGAATTTTAGATTGACTAAGAAAACCCTTGTGTTATTGGGTATTATCAAAACCCTCTTTAATTTGCTTTCCAATGGATCTGTCCAATCATAATTTACCACGTCTAAATACAATGATTTAAGAAATCTGGTTAATTTCAGGAAAATAGTTGTTTTTTAAAGCATTTTCTCAATGGGATTAGATAAGTTAGAAAGAAAATATTTGTAATTGTGTTTTTCAAATTATTTTACATGTACAGTAAGACCACTGATAAGACATATCTAATACCCTTGCTAAAGCATGTATATGTCTTAGGGAGGTCTTACAGTGGTCCACATTTTTTGTTATAAAACAAAACAAAACAAGCAACAGAGATGTGATGATCCAGAGCATATTACTGGGAGAACTTCTTCGATTTTCTTTTGGACCAGGTCATATTGGAGGATCTCAAGGACAGCTGGTGGTGTTTGTGTGAGGCAGAAGACTAAAGATGAAGGTTATGAGAAAAGGTGGAAAAGAGGAGAAAGGTAGGGCAGCACAGGCCATCAGCACCCACTGGCACCTCTGGTTCTGACTTAGCTTCCTATGGCCTAAGGAAGAGTACTTAGGAATTCTCAGAGGAGAAAGCCCTTTTCTTCTCATTCGTACTGAACAAATATTTCAGAAAAGGGTGAAGGCAAAGTGAGATGCTGCTGAGAAAGAGAGAGGAGTGGAGTATGAGATCATTCTAGGTCTTAGAAGAGAAGGAGAAGAGGAGAAATGGAATTTATGCAAAAGCCTCTTCTCATAAACCAGTAGTGCTCTTTGCACAATGGTTGAAGAGATTTGTACCCAACTATGGGTGAACTAAATTCAAATTAAAACTGCCCATGAGATCTGGCTCTAATAGGATTATTTGTGAAATGTTTGACCATTTGAGGGTAGTGTGGTGGGATACCATGAATTGTGAGATTTTTCTGAGTAATGAGATACGTAGAATTTGTGTTTTGTCTGGAGACTGTCATTTTAGACTGAAGTGAACCTCCAAAGTCTACATTGATCTTCTGTAAATGAAAAGGATTGCAAAGGAGTTATCAAGTATATGTATATGGTGAGAAATGAGGCTTAGCAAAATGCATAGCAATTCATCAATGAGAGCAATATTAGTGTACTGAAGTCTAAAGAAGCTATCATTTTCAATAATTGCTGGAAAATGCTTGTTAACAGATTGGATTGTTTGTCATAGACAGTGACAAACTATAAGGATCTTGAACTTGTTTCATGCATATTAAATTATTTATGTAAATATACATACACACGCATATATTTTTCATGAGACTGTTTTTCTGCATTATACAGTTTCAGGATATGTCTGATAAGGCCTGAAATCTTTTTACTAAATGGTGGAACTTATCGTGACATTTCTATACTCTAACATCCAATCATGTTGGTTTTAATGAAAATATTTTCCTTAAATATTTTGATAGTAAAGCATCTTCACTAAATCAAAACTGACATTTTAATTTGAACTCTCCACTCTGAAATGAGTTTGCAGTCAAAATTTGTCATTAAAAAAATTCAATGAAATGAAAAATAATGATATGCTGGCTTGCTCCTACAAGCATCTGGAATAGAAATGCTACAGATACTGTATTTTAATGCTCAGTCGGCTTCTTTTACTTCCACGAAGGGATTAAGTGGGAGGCAGCTCTCAGTGCAGTGCAAAGAGCCACGGCCTTAAACTCAGAAGAATTGCATTTAAGACAGAGCTGTGTCCCATATCAGTGGGATGACTTTGTTTAAGTAACTTAGTTTCTTTATACTTAAAATTGAGAATATGATAGATATGTCATAGAGGCTTAAGAAAATACTATGTGGAACAGTGTTACAGACAAAATCTTATGTAAAGGTAAGGTTATGAAAATGTACTTTTTATATTTTCTAATGAATGGTATTTTTTATATTCAGGTTCTATGAAAATCAATATATATTTGTTCCAATTATCTTATTGCTAAAGCAATACGTGGTGAAGTTAAAAAAAAAAAGAAAATTACAAAAAAAGCAAAAAAGAGGAACTGAGGATCACCCATAATCATTCCAAATAATATTGTCACATGTTTATATCATTTTCCTCTAAATTTTTACTTATGCATATAGTTTTAAAAAGTATACCTTATTATTGCAGTCTGCAATATACAATGTGCAGTTCATTACTTTTGCCCTTAACATTTTATTATGATCATGTTTTTATGACAATCCATGTACTTTAAAGGATTGCATAAGTTAATATATACTTTTGAATGAAGCATTTTTATAATTTACTTAACCATTTTCCTATTAGTTGAACAAAAAAAACTTTAGGATATTTCCAATCTCTCAAAGAGATGGATATTGTTTTTTATTAATCCTTGTATACAATCACTAGTTTTCCTGGATAAAAGAGAAAACAACATTTCTGTGAGGGTATTTTTGGATGAGATTAACATATAAATCAGTGCACTTTGGGTCAAGCAGATTGCCTTGCATAATATCAGTGGACCTCATCCCATCAGTTGACAGCCTGAATAGAACGGAGAGACCCGCTTCCCCCGAGCAAGAGAGACTTCTCCAGCAGACAGCCTTTGGACTCATCTGCAACATCAGCTCTTTCTGGTTCTACAGAAAATAGCCTTCAGACTTGAACTGGAACATTGGCTCTCCTGAGTCTCTAGCCTGCCAGCCTACCCTGCAAATTTTGGACTTGTCAGCCTCCATTAATCCTGTGAATCAATTCCTTATAACAAATCTCTTTCTATATGTACGCACATGCTATTGGTTCTGTTTCTCTGGAGAACCCTAACTAATGCAGGTATGATATTATACTTTTGTGTAAAACCCTTCAAGGGTGCCCTGTCACCTACAGGATATATAAAACTTTAGCTCACATACTCTACCTTCATGATCTAGTCTCTTGGAATTATATAAAGTACGTGGAATTTTCAAGAGGGGCCATGCTTTTTCTTGCACATGCGGGCCCTTCTACCTCAAATGTTGTTATACTTCTGTTTTCCTAGAAAAGTCTTATACTATAGTTCTTAATTCAAATAATATCATCAGTGCAGGGAACCTTCCCAGCTAAATGCTTATGATTTGGAAGTACCTGTTTGATTATCTCATCGGTTATCTCATTACTTTAGTTATTTGTTCATATGTCTGTCCTCTCCATCAAACTTTGAACTTCATGAGATAAGTGATCTTATTAATCTTCATGTTGACAATATTTAGTAAAGCTCCTGGAAGTATTAACAACAAATCCATACGTGTATATTATACTTCCAATGAAAGATCTCAGTCATTCTACGGTGTGTGCTTCCAGCACAAAGTAATGAGTCTACTTGAGAATATTAATGATTGTTGGAGTTTGAATTTTTGGTGATGATCATTGCCACTGAATTTTTAATATACCCCAGTAATCATAAGTGATCTATCAAAAATTAGATAGCCTTTGTTTGTTTAAAATAAGACAGATTTTGCAGTATCTTTAAAGATGATCTTTGAGGCTATTAGGACTCACAAATAGGTTTTTAGAAGATTCATTTTGATATGGTGAAAACGCAGATAAATAAGGAAAGTTCTTTTTCTGTCTCAAAAGATATCTGCATTTTACCAGAGTGTATTCAATTACATCTCCGTGTGTATTTTTTAAATTTAGTTTTACCTCCTTTGCAGAATTATTGAGTGCTGAGAAATGAAAAATTTCAGTTTATGAACCTCTGCAGTAAGGAAGATCAGTCTGAAATTACAATAAGGAAACTATACTGACATTGACAAAAATTACATTAACATGCATATTTCAGAGCACATATTTATCAAATGAAGTTGGCTTTATCTGAATTGCCTAGTGGAGGAGAAGTGGTCGAAGGAGAGGAGTTACAGGAAGATTCTGGATAACTGTTAAGTCGTCATATGTTCTTTCCAAGTGAGATTATTTTTTAAATGTGATTCCTCCATGAGTGAAGCTTCTGGGAGTTTCCAGTCTCTTCTAATGTATCTGTTTTGTCTGCCATCCCATCATCAACTCATTGTTCAAATAAATCTGCAGAACCATCATTCTTAATCTTCTCAGCTCACACACACTGTGGCTTGACTCTTTTCAGCATTTGTTCAAATCTATTAAATATACAAAAAAATTAAATTATACACACAAACACAAACACACATATATATGTATGGACAGCCGTGTCATTTCACAAAATCCCTAGAATTGGACACTTACTGCCTCAAAGTGGAGTGTTGTCAAATGGATAGCAAATTGTCTCGATTGACAACTTTTAAGTATAATACTCATTACCCTTCATCCTGTTCTGCCATCTTAAGCTACATTAGTTCACTCCCAATGTTACTTTTGATAATAAAATTTCTGTTAACACAGTATGTTGCTGAGGTACATTCTTCTCATGAATGAAGACTTGCTTTTTCCTCAGATGGAGCCTGACATCCAGCTCTGTGCACCGGATCTTCTGGAAAGTAAAAAGTTCTTCCTTGTTATTGCCCTAAATCTTTGAAATCAGGAAGAACTTTGCACAGTTCCTGAAGAAATTGCCCCAATGTTCCTGCAGACAAACCTCAAATAAAATGCCTCAGCAAATGTTTTGCTGTTCGCAAATACTGCTAGTGGGCATGGTGTGTTGGGAACGCTCCTAGGAACGGCCTATTCAGGGAGAAGTTAAGATCCCGTTGCAACAGCTGTAAGCACTGCTGACTGTGTTGCCTCCCAACTTTGGTATACAGATTTTCATCATTTTTGGTAATTACATAGTATTCTACACACTGATTAGTCATTAATTTATTTGGCCTACTTCTTATTGTTGGGACTTCTTTATGCATAAGTTCCTACAAACTACTCTTATTAGTTCTTTGGACTCTTTTCCAGAACTGTAGTTGCTAAATGAAAGTATATGTGTAGTTGTAAAGTCTTTGATCCATATCATCAAATTGCCTTCCAGTAATGTACGACATACTCATAGTTATGCTGGTCATGTATGGTAAACCAGTGTCCAGCATCGTCATCACAGCGAGCATTATAGTTCTTGCTTTTTTTTTTTTTTTTAAAGGAGGGCACAGCTCACAGTGGCCCATGTAGGGATCGAACTAGCAACCTTGGTGCTACCAGCACCACGCTCTAACCAACTGAGCTAACTGGCCACGCCCCACGAGCATTATATTTCATAGATTCACTATTAATACTTCAGAGAGGACACTATTGATGCATTTGTTAATATGATAACCTGTCTCTAGGTTCAGTGATTCAGCCTTTAAAAATTCTTTACCACATATTGTTTCCATATATGCTTATTAAAAATTCATATTTTAGGAATCACATGTTCTTTTCTTTACTAAGTAGTAAAACTAAAGGGATTGCAGAATGATTTATCTTCTGCATAATGGTTAACTGAATAATATATTAGAAAGTCTTTCCTATTATTGGTGACATTACCACATTATCAGAAACTTTTCCTTCACTTTGCTTTCAAGGTTCTATGAAAGGCTTTGTAACAGTTAGTGAAGATTATGTCACAAAATCTTTCCTCATCTGAATTAGTAATTCAAGTGTCTTTAACCTATGACAAGGAAAAAATCCATAAATTTACAGTAGATTTTATATGAAAACAAATTAAAAATCTACTGATTTTTTTTTTAAGTGCGTGCTGTGCCCTGATTTTTCAGAATGGAGAAAGACAGCAGGAAAACATAAAGAACAACGACTTGAGGAAATTCTTTTTTTTTTTAATGTTAGTTTTGATATTTCTATTTGTGATTGATGTTTCAACATTTACACTACAGAATAATTGTGGTAAGTTTAATGTCTAGTCAGTGTGTGGTGTACTTTATGGCTGAAATAAAAACAGTATTAAATACAATGCCGTTATGTTTTTATCTAAGAATTCAATGTTAGAACAGAACTATGTTCAGATTTGTTTCTTCATTTCACCTTTCTCTAAGTACATTCCTTGATGTCAGCCTATTGAAAGTCACTATGATATTTGTATATTTATTTCTGCCAATTTTAGTGATGTATCATTTTACTGAAGTAAATGCTATGCCTCCAAGGAATAGCAGTGCATAAATTCTAACCTTCAAGGATGACTCTGTTGTGTTAAAGTCAGAGTTCTTTATTAGATGGGAGGTAAGTTCTGAGGGGGTTTAATTTTCTCCTGCTGGACCCACAATCCTATTGGATGGAAATGGAAATTTCACCTCCAACAAATATGGAATAAACATATTAAGCTAAACTGGATGTAAGAGAGACAAGAGGAAGTTTGGATAGTTATTCAGGCAACACAGATATCATCTCTAGTTGGCGTGTGACCAAGTTATATAGATGACTCAATTACGGCATATATGTTAACATGTTTCAATATTTTCTTTTTCTTTGCAACATCTTATATGGTTATGTGGACTTCCTCTTACTATTATTATATAATTACTGTTACTATATATTTTTTATAATTATTATGATAATGGATGACAGTTGCTATTATACTCTATTTTCAATGATAGATTGCTGAAGAGGGGCAGCAGTGGGGTGTAGAGATAAGATGTTTTGGGGAACATGTGGAAGCACATCACGTTGACAGAGTCCCTGGTTGCTAGGAAGCAGCACAGCAAACAAACCACACTCAGACTGAAGGAAAATATTGAGTCTGTGTGTGTGTGTGTGTGTGTGTGTGTGTGTATGTGTGTGTGTGTGAGAGAGAGAAAGAGAGAGAGAGAGAGAGAGAGAGAGAGAGAGAGAGAGAGAGAGAGAGAGAGAGAGAAGGAGGGTGAGATACTGTGGACCACACAGCCACAAAATATAGCAAAATCTACATTAATCTTTAAAAAAAAGCTGTAATCCTTGTGTTGCATTTGTTTTTGGCAGACTCAAATAGTAGGATCATTTCCTTCAACTATCATCTTATGTCAGAAAGAGCATTTTCAAAATTCAGTACTTCTGCCTCTATAGATTTTAAAGTGAGTTTTCTATTCCAAATGCAAACCAGCTTAACGACCGTTTTCCACATGTGGTATATTATTTAATTTTGCATACATTTTAGCATTTTTGCCACATAAAAACTGTTATTTTCTTACCATTTAATTGCACTTTCTGCTCTATGCAGGGTCAAAACAGCCACAAAAAAAACAAAAAAAGTCCCACTAACGTCACTCTGCCTGGTGCCGAAGCTCTCTGCTGTGTGGTATACTGTCAGTGGCTCCCTCTACATACAGCCTGACCTGGTTTAGGGTTCCCACAACTTGAAGGCTTATCTCAGTACGAGAGCACAACAGGAACCCATCAAGTGGTCTCTGAGCTGGAGTCATCCCAGACACCAGACTTTTGTTCCTGGTGTCAATGTCCTAGGGCCAATATAAATATTTAGAGTCTCTCAAGCTGACTCCTCTCCCATGGTGGATCTGTGAGCCTGAGAATTGGGATAGTTGAATTCTGAGGCCAATCCTAATGCCATTTGTCACTAACTAGATCGATTCTTTCTCTCATCCATTCTCTCTCTCCTTGGAGCGCGACAGTTCTTTGGAGGTTCACTGGGAGCTACCAGGAGGATGCGAGAGACGCCGGCACCAGGATGTGAGCGCAGTTCCTATCTGTTTGACATCAGGCTTCTCTGGAAAAATAAAAAGTATTTTGGAAAAAAATGTGAAAATGATGGCATTAGATGATCTCAAAAGTCCATTCTAGTTTTATCCTGTGGTGATTTCATCATTTTCCTGGATGTAAGACTTTATTTCTTGGCTCTCAAGGTTCCTAGGTTTTTGGGGAAGGCTCTACTTGTTTTATATAACAGCAGACTACTGAGAGAAAGCCGTTTTGTTTTTGTTTTTTACATTTCTATAACACATCACCTATATATCACATTGTGTGTTCACCACCCAGTCAGTTCTCCTTCCATCACCATATATTTGATCTTAGTTTAGCCCTTGATTGGTAGCATGCCTATACAGGAGACATGTGATTTTTGTTTGGCCATAACCTCTTATCCATACTCCTCACATCACAGATATTTGCAGTATTGTGTCATCTAAGTGGACTTAACTAATAATAATAAAAATGTGTGCTTCCTTCAACTGATATATGATACCGATAACTATAATATATGTGTGTGCCTCAGCATGCCCTAAGCATCTGTTGCATAGAGAGAAAGGAGTATATTGTATTCTATTAGGTACATAATTTTCTTTAGGAAAACTTCATGTGTTTTTCAGCATGTTGGTTTTGACCCTTGCATATTATTTTTCTATAAAGATAATTATTCTTTTGTACTCAGAGACACTCTCCCGGGGAATGACCACAGAGGAGGATGAGTGCTACATTTGAGGTACATTTAATCAGTTCCTTTAGCTAAACTTCCAAGTTGGGATGGGTTAAGTATTAACACTGAAAATTCTTTGGAGAACTGAATGGAAAGCGTCGAAGAACAAATCATTAGATATTAATTTCCAATCTCCCTCCAGACCTAAAACTTGTTTATGCTAGGGTCCATCTTCTCCTTCCTCACTTCTGTCACAATAATTTTCTCTTCCCATCAAAGATCTGGATCCCATCTCCAGCCTCCTTCTCAAGTTTCTCATTCCTTTGATGACACTATTTTTCTTGCATAATTTTTCTCACTTCCTTCTGAATTATCACCACTATCATTCAATCAGGTTGTGATATTTCCCATCTTAAAAAAAAAATAACTCTCCCTCTTAGTCTGAATAAAGTTCTCCAAAGAACTGTCTACACATCTTTACCTTCTTACGTCTCATTTACTTCTCACAGTTTTAGTCTCACTGCTCTGCTGAAACCACTCTTGTCAACATCACGAATAACTTGCAAGTGCTGTATCTTGCAAACTCTTTGTCCTCAATTTATTATTTTTCCTACTTGAAATCTTGTCTTCTGTTGACTTAGAGGACATGCCTTGGAGGACATGCCTCTCTCCTGGTTTTCCTTGTTCACAACGGACCCTTCTCTGTCAATTTCTTTTGCAGGTTTGTCCATTACCACTCTTAAAAATATTGGCATTCTTCCAGGCTTGGTGCTGGGTTCACTTTTCTACTCTATACTTCTCCCACAAAGGAGAAGTCATTAAGTCTTGTGCACTTAAATATTGTGTTTGTCTGATGACTCCTAAATTTATATCTCTAGACCTCACATGGGTCACATGCATTCTACTGCCTCCTAGACATCTCTTTTTGAATGTATTATAGTTACTTCAAGCTTCCTGTGTCCAAAATGGAAATTTTGATTCTTCATTTCACTAAGTCCATTGTCTTCTCCCAATTAGCTAGATGCTAGGAGCCAACATTTATTTATTTATTTATTTATTTTTGTCTTATGCCCCATTCTATCTATCAGAAATTCTGCTTATATTCTCTACAAAACAGATATGTACCCATTCTCTTTTCTCTACTTCCACCACTGTCACCTTAACCCAGGTCATCATTATTTCCCTCTCGAATGACTGCAACAGTTTAATATTAGGTGTCCTCACCAGCTTTTTCTCTCTTCTAATCCAATTTATACTCAGCAAGAAAAGTAACCATACCATTTTCCTTGTAAAGGTCCTTCAGTAATTTCCCATTGCATTTAAAAATAAATTGAAACCTTTTACCGAGGTCTAAAAATCCCTATGTGGTTCCACCATTGCTTAATACCACTCTATTCCTTATTTGCCAGGTTCCAATCCCACTAACGTTTTCCTTTTATGAAGGTTTCAGCCCTTTCTCTCCTGAGACTTTGCAGATGTTCTCACCTCTGCCTGGAGAGCTCATTTCAGTGTTCATAGAAATAGGTCCTCTTCCTTTTGGTCTCTGCTTAAATGCTCCCTCTAGAAGTCCGCATCTGCCTACTCTCTATCATTCTCGTCCTCAAACCATTGATTTTTCTTCATAGCATTTATTATAATTTATTTTTTTCTAATTGCTCTAATCATGTAAGTGCCACAGGGTAAAGAAGATGTCTATATAGTGTATTGTTTTGTTTTCAGTTAGTAGCACATTTCCTGGCACATAGTAGGTACTTAATGAATGTTGAATGAACAAATATGTTGTCATTTCATTTTATTTGGGGATGCACAAAAACCATTGTGTACAGTTATGTCAATTTTCAACTTTCTAATTAAGAAAAAGAAAAGTAGGCTGATTCTGATAGAACTAAGTGAAATGAGAAATAGGAAAAAACATTTGGGTGATTCAAGAAATTCAATCTATGTTTCCCTACATTTTTATTCAACCCATCTTTCACTACAAGGGTAAAGAACAATATTACATATTTACCACGATTTTAGGCATTTTGAGATTTGGGGCATATAAAGAAATATAAATTGTGATCTATTCCACAAATATTTTATAACCTAGTTTTCTTTAATTACCTGTCAGTTGTATAGGAAGAATTTTTGCTTGAATTTTGTGGGAATTATTTCAATATAATGATTCCAATGAAAACATTCAAAGATAATATGTATTCATTAGCTTCAGTTTCCTATTTGTATTGGTGGCTTTACTGTGCGAGGCAGAGGGTGAAGGACATTTTCCTCAGTTAAACTAGATCACTCTTCAGTTCAGGCATTTGATGTTCTATTTCAATTAGAACATCAATTTTGACTCACATCTAGTGGGATATGGATTTCAAGTTGTTTTTTTTCAGTCAGGGGATATGAATTAAACCATATTTTTTTATGGTTTCCATTTGTCCCGTGGTATGTACTGATAAGATGCTGATTGAGAATAAAGTTGCCACCAAAAGCTGTTGCTGCTGCATTTTTCTGTGAAAATAACTGTATTTTCAATCAAAGCACTGACTTTGTTAATAATATGCTCTCAAAAACTTCTTTAAAACCAGACACCCACATAATATTGCTCTTATTCTCTATCTCATCTGGCAATGAGCTCCCTCTTACTGTTGCTTTTTAATGGCTGAAAGAAAAGTGTAAGTCCCTGAATTTATGAATAAGACAGAATGACTGATACGTTTTTTATATATTAGGATTTTAAAAATATATAGTTGTGAATTTTACTCACCTGTTTTACATCAGAGAATTCCAGGGCATTCCCTTATTTTTCCTGATATTTAAAAGGTGAGTATTTATGGTTTTAAAAATTGCTTTAAATATGAAATTATTTTTAATCTTATCACATATGATAATAACACTTTACGTGACCATATACTTACTGTTCAGTGGAATATATGACCAAATATAAAGGAATAATCTATTTCTATATTATCTTTCACATTTTTGAACAACGAATCTCTTGAATGTTCCATATTTACAAAAGAGAAAACATTGTAAAATGTTACTTTATAAAATTCTAGTGCACTTTCAAAATACCAGCCTTTTGAGATGTAATTTATACTCCATGAAATGTACTCATTTTAAAAATACGGTTCAAGGAGTTTTGAAAAATAGGTCTGTCCAGGTAACCACTCCTTCATCAAGATATAAAACATCATCATCCCAAAAAGTTTCCTCCAGCCCTTTTGCAGCAACCACTGATCTGTTTTCTCTCACTATAGATTGGTTTGCCTTTTCCAATTTTCCAAATAAATAGAATCCTACAGTATATACTTTTTGAAGTCTGGTGTCTATCACTCAACATAGATTTTTGTGCTTCACCCACGATGTTATGTGTATCAGTAGCTAATTTGTTTTATTGCTGAATAGTGTTGTATAAATACCACTATTTGTTTATTCATTTACCTGTTGTTGGACATATTTCCAGTTTTTGTCTAACACGAGTGAAAATTCTATGAATACTTGTATGTAAGTCATTTATTTTTATTTTTATTATTTATTTACTTTTTTTAAGGAGAGTGAAGCTCACAGTGGCCCATGCAGGGATCGAACTGGCAACCCTGGTGCTACCACGTTCCCACCAACTGAGCTAACTGGCCACCCCAAAAATCTTTGTATGTACATATTCATAACTATTGGGTGCTGCAGTTAAAAAGTAAACAATACAAAATAAAGTGATGTTTTTAAGAACCTCACACTGAAGAAACAAAACTAGATTAATAATAATTGCCAATAACACAAGCTGGTAAATTTCTGTAACAGAGGTATCAATTAAGTATTGAAAAATAGAGGAAGCTATATATCACACAAAATCTCTGTGTGGATATACGCGTATGTTTTCATTTCTTTCCGGTAAATATCTCTGATTAAAATTGCTGAGTGTGGTTGTCTTGAAACTGTGCTCCTCGCGCCTCCTGCTGTGACAAAGGCCAGGCTATCCGAAGTCTTCCCATGCTTCCCTGCCAATGGTTCAGCACAGCAGGGGAACCACAGAGATCCCATGCCTGCAAGATGTGGGACTCCTCCCATGGGTGAGTTTGACTTATATAGTCCTGACTGCATTTTTTTGGAATTGTACAACAGTTGAAGACTCTACCAATCCTTCCTTCCTTCCGTCTTTCCTTCACAGGTGTCAGACCTACATTATGGTTTGACGGCTATCTCTCCCCACCTTCTCCAGGTCCCACCATTTTACTGTTCACAGATGAACAAATTCCCCAAACAAATTTATTACATGTCCAACCCAGTCATAACATATACTTCTTAGAGGACCTGAACTAGTAACACGTGGGTCATTATCATAAGTGTATGTTTACATCCACCATAAACTGCCAAACTCATTTCCAAAGTTGTTGCACCAGCTTACATTTTTACCAGAAACTTGAGAATTCCAGTTGTTCCATGTCTTCACCAATACTGAGTCTTGTCAATCTTCATTTTATTCATTTTAGTAGGTGTGTAGTGATATCTCATTATGGTTTTAAAATTGCTTGTGTCTGATGACTCAAGATGTTGGGAAATGTTCTTCCCTCTGAATTTTATGTAATGCTTAGTGTGTGAGCATCTGTGAAATGCTTTACTGAGAAGCAAACAGATGGCAATAATGAGGGGTTGAGTGAGACAACGTCCAGAGAAGAGCAGAGGGGGGCAAGGGTGGAGGAAAGAAAACAATAAATAATGAAGATATTTATGGAATTCCAACCTGTGAATTGTCTTCTGTTGTCATGTTGTTGTTGTCTTAGAAAATGTAGTGATGGTTCTAGTGGTTGTGGTTTGTTGATTATGAATGAATCTGTAAATCTAAGAAAGTGGTTTGTGTGTGAATTTCAATATTCTGGAAATCAACAGTCAAGCTTATTCATTTAAAGACTGTAATAACTGGATGTAAAAGAGAGAACAGACTTCTAGGTTTCAAAATGCTAACATTCCCTACTTCTCTTTTAAAAATATATGATTCTATTGAACTTTTCATAGAAAAGTTACTAATAAATATATCAGCTCTGAGATCAAATATAGGCATTGTGACTCAGACTTCTTTTAACCCAGGGCCCAGATCTACTCCAGCTTATTCTATTTGGACTTCTGTTAAACATGCATTGAACAAATATTAAATATTATTATCAACATTTTAAGATAAATTAAAAGTTTAAAATTAAAGGAATATAAAAGAGTCATATTGAGTTACTGACATAAGATTTCCATAATTAATTTTTAGCAAACTGTAGACCCAAATGGGGGTGGCAATAATCAATGAATTTTAGAAATATCAGGTTTTCATTTTCTCCTCCTCAAAGAGGCATACGGAGAACTGTTGGATGCATTCTGAGTGCAGCACATTTCTTGAGAAGCTTTCGTATGCAGATCAGTACAAGAGAATTTCTGTCTACATGCTAGCGTGACATTGTGTAGTTTTAGACACTATGTCTTGGTGATTACCACATAACCCAACTGCCACATAAATTATCTTTATAAATAAAACTTTGCATACGTATGCAACATCCAGAACAGAGCAATAAATTGGTCATGACTCCTTGTCTCTCTAATGGCGCCACTTCATCACTTCCTTCAGCAAGTTGGGACTGAGGGCACATTGGTGAACGCCTTTGTCTAATCTCCTATCATGAGGCACCTCATATTTCAATATACAACTGGTACAGTTGGCCTTTGGAGGAAAGAAAAGTTCAGTTTCCTGCATGTCAGTCTTTTTACCTTCCTGCCTACAGCAAACTTAAAAAAAATTACTTGGAGAAATGTTAAGCAACCAAACCTTTTACAAAACACGTCAAGATTAATTGCTAGTTTCACTCATGAGCTGTGTAGACTGTTTCCTAAGATCCTCATCTTATTAGATACAATGATTCATTTTCCCTTTCTTGGCAAAACATCTGCTTCTTTGCAGATATCCCCATCAATAATGTAGGCAGGGATGGGGCTCTGCCAACACCAAACTCCCTTAAAAACACAAAGAATAAAAACCTTTTGAGAACCTCTTTGGTCTTTGGGTACCTTAGACTTTAAATATTTAGTGCTTTGGTAATGTAGAACTCTCATTGTACGTAGCTATATTATGAGAATGATCCAAACCCCTAAACTTGTTTTATATTCATCCTAAACTGGAAAGCTGTTAATATGAGTTACTGAGCATTCTTACTCATATCCTTCATTCTGGGATCTTGCAGTACTAATCCTGAGGCTTCTAAGTCTTGAAATACTTTCTGGGTCTTTTCTTCACATAGTGTTTCTATGACAGAGACTGAGACCGGACGCTGCAACATTCATTCTTACCTCCCTTTCTGCTTATTGTGTTCCACTACACATGATTTCTTAGCGTCCCTTGTGTCTAGGAATGCTTGCATGATTTGGTTCTGGCTAATTAGAAATCAGTGAAATACTATTGTGGGTTGTCTGAGACGTTTTTCTCTTTCCTTACACAAAGGAGAGCTCTGGCCAGAATCACCCTGTCTTGAAAGTGGATATGATGCTGGGAGCTCTAACAGCAAACTTGTGACAACGAGGTAACAAGCTTGAGAATGAGAGACATACTGGTCCTGACATATCTGGGCCTCTGAACCACTGCCAGTAGCCTCCCCTTCTTGTCCTGTGAGAAAAATATTGCCCTACTTATTCAAGCCTCCTTGTGCAGGCAGGTTTTCTTTTCTTTGTAGCTGCAAATAAACTGCTATGCTTACAATTGGATACAGTAATGGAAGTCAGCTTTACATTTGGACCCCAAATGTATTGAGAGGGAATCTTTCATCTGAGAATAAGATTTAAAGAGCAGTGAAACAATAAAATAGGTTTTACTTTTAGCATTCTTCAGACAAATCTTTATGATAGCTGATACTGGGTTAGTGCTAAAATCAGGCCTCCTGTTTGCAATGATGATGCAAGTTTATCAAAATTCAAACTCTTTAAACAGAGATTAAAGCTCTCCCCTGTAGATTCCTAGAAAAGCAATATACATTCTGACCTCTCCTTTTTTCTCATGACTTCATCAAAATGACATACGCTCTTATTCTCTTTATTCTTATTTCTTCCTCTTACTTAAAACCACCCAAGTCCCACCTGAGCCATAAGTAGGGCTTACCTGACACACAAATCGCAAGGATCACCCCCTCCCCTGACACAGACCTTAATTACTTGACCATTAATTTAGCATTTTTCATATTGCATCTCTTATTGTTCTTTATTCTGCTATATGTTTTAAGTCTTTGATTAGATCATATGATTTTTGAGAGCAGAGAATGTATTTTATGCTGCATGTGGCTTGAAGAGTGCCCTCCTCATGGTAAACACACAATCAATAGTGTTGAGTGTGTGTACACTGGTGCAAATACCTCTAACTTTTATTCATTTAAGCTTTTTGTACAGCTACCACAATGCTATACATTTGCCTGCTGTTAAAACACTTACCTGTGAAAGAAAATACGAGTAACATGTAAAGTGCTGTAAGAAATCTCGATATGAAATCACTAAAATCCACACAGAAAGGTATGAAAACTTGTTTAGATACTTCAAAAATAAATTCAGATGACTAAAGAAAGTCTGTGCAAACACAAACCTTACTAATACTGAAAAAATAAAGATTACAATAACAAGATGCCATTTTTTCACCTATTAAATTAAAAACAATTTTTACTCCAAAGGTATTATTGGCAGTGGTTCGTTGAGAGGGTTGCTCTCATATACTACCTTGCGAGTGTCACTCGCACTCCTCCTGGAAAGCATTGTGGCAATATTTTAAAGAGCTCTAAAGGAGTTTGTAGCACTTGACCTATTTTTCGGACTCTTCCCATAGAAAATAATGACAGAGCAGTAAAAATTAACTGATGCAGTTTTTTAAATAAAAACAAATTATTGTGGGGAAAAAAAGCATTATTTATCCAGAGTTAAATTGTTAATCCGAGAAGAGATCACCATGACAAAGCAATCAAAATATTTTTCTAGGAGCTCTAGAAAACGAAATGAAAGAAAATGTTTCTTTAAGAACAGATGATAATAGAAAGGAAAAAAAGATAGGCTCAGATATATCTATTAACTCCAAAGTGGAAAGACACTAAGGGTAGTGTTACAATTTACCTGAGTATCTCATTAGTAGGTTTGTAAGAAATAAAGACATTAACAATAGTTATCTTGATAATAAACACATTTTAATCAGATGTTAATACTTCTAATATATCTGTATTCTGGTAATAATAATGATAAAGATTATAATCTTAATATTTATTGAGTGTAGATCCCAGGTCCTGTACCGAGCATTAGATACATATTTTTCATTTAATTTTTTTCCACAACCCTAGGAGGTAGATTCCAATATTACCATTTTACAAACGAGAAACTGATGCTTCAGAAATGAAATAATTTTTGCCAAAGTAACACAGTTTCTGAGGAATGGTGCCAGGATTTGAACTTGCATCTCCCTGACTCCAGACTCTTAAGGTTTTAATCACTTTTGGGGTAATTTGTCTTGCACATTCACCTAAGAACATCTTAGAATTGTATCTTAGGGCTAGTTAATTACTTAATACTAAGGTATATACTTCACATGGGAAACTTCTCATGTAGTAGAGAATGCAGTTTCTTTGACTCAGTTCCATTTCATGCCTTCTCTAAACCCTGGGTTTTTCTGTAAAACATGGATAATATTTTTTACCTTGAAGGATTATTATGAAGGTGTAAGTACATAAAGTGTTCATCACAGTGCTTGACACGTGACTACAAATGGTAATCTTTAATATTATCACTCCATCTACAATATGCTTTGGTTCACAGCTACTGGCAAGAGGCATCATGAGTTGTAAAATACACATAGATGGGAAGAAGCTTTTAAACATAAAGTTTCAACGTTCTTTCTGTTGCCCTACCAACATACATGTGGAGGGTTTTTGGCCATGGCTTTCCGAAAATGAGATAATAAAACACACACTTTTCTTATTGTTGTTGTTAATCAGGATCTTCTGGAAATCCTCCCATATCAACCGGGGCAGCTCTAATGTGCCCTTTTGAGGGCTGCATACTATTCCACAGTGGATAGGCCATGATTTTTTCAGCCATAATAAATCTGACTATAAAACATTCATTTGGCTTCTAGTTCAGTTTCCAGTTCTATGCAATTCCAAACAGTTCATCTCTAAATAGCCCTGTCAATACATCTTTGCATATGAGTACTTTAGTTCCTTTATGAGAAGTTATGGAAGTGCAGTTATATTTTTAATTTTAATAGACTTTGTCAGATTACTTTCCAAAAGGTAGCAAAAATACACATTTCACCAATAGTATATAGAAATGTTTTGTTTTTCAAAAATTTCCCCTACTGTTCATTTTTGATTTGGACAATATAATAAAGTACAGCAAAGTGAGACAGCAAAAAAACAGGCACGGGAAAAGAACACGACCGAATACTTCACAAATATATTAAAACAACCCAAGTAAATAAATTAAAATGTAATAACAATGAGGTGTCACTTTATATCTAATACATTAACAAGCTCTTCCCAGGAACTTCTCTCTTTATATCCTTCCTGGGGACTTGATGTTGCTGATCCTTTGCTCACAGAGACCCTGAGGGTAGGCAGCATCACCATGGTTTCTGGTTTCTACACTCATGCTTTGCCTGCCTCCTCATCCCAGCAACTGCTTAGTTTGGACAATGAGGCTGGAATTGGAGCTGAGAGAGGAGAGGTCCTTGAATCAACCCCTGGATGCGAACTCCTGTGGAGAACTCCCAGACCTACAGAGGACTTTGAGTGAATGAGATTTAGAATAAATCCTTTTGTGTTAAACCACAGAGATTTATTTACTTATTTTTTTGACCACAGCCTACCTTAGCCTACTCGGACTACTATACTATTAGACCTGTGCTAGGGACAACTCCTGTATGTAATTAATGTCCCACAGATCGACAAAGCCATTCCAAGCGTCATTTACCAATGGAATACATGTATCTGGAGACCACAACTGATAGCAATCCTTAGGTGAGCTCCATACAAAGAGGAATTTGAGTGGATATAATATAAGCTAACGTATCTTAGAGGATAGTTTCCTGATGGTCAAGGTTAAGATGGCACCAGCCACATAGAGGTAGACAAAGGGCTGGAAGATATAAGATGCTGTCCAGGTGACTATTAATGCATGCCAGCTTTTCGTGCTCAAATGAAGATACTTTAGGTTTTTGTAAGCCAACTAATTTTAATGCTCTTTAAAGCTTTTATGCCTATTTCATTTTCTTGTAATATTCAGTACTGTGCTTGTGAAAATGTTAGCCAGTGTGTTAGTAGTAGCCAAAAGAAGAGTTTTCTCCACACTTGAGCAAGAGCTGTAAAGGGAAATTGATGTAATCCTAGTGTCAGGGGTGTGGTGACAGTGGTGAGAACAGTGAGAACCCCAAGAAGGGGATATTCAGGGAACAGAATTTTTTCTATGATGCTAACTTTAGAGACTCTGATAATTTACCTAGACTTTGAAGGACAGATGGAATTTGCAAATGTTGTGCTGGGGCTAGGCATTCTGGTTGGAGGGCACAGAGTGAGCATAGAAGGAGGAGAGCAATTGCTGCTGGGTTAATCATGAATGAGGTGTGGGAGGGTAAACTCCTCTCCCTTCCTCTTCTTTCACACTACTCTAACTCTATCCCTTTCCTGCACCTGATTGAGCCGTGTTTAATAGGGCACCAGATCACTGACCAAAGGTGGGGGAGGGAGCCACCCCCTGGCTGTGGCTCTCTCCTGTTCTCTCCTTGCATGAAGCTGACGCAGGAAGTTCCCCTACCAGTGTGCCTGTCCACTATGGGACCTACCCTTTCTTTGCTCCTCCCACGTGTGCTAAGACCCTGGCAGCTGACTGATGGGGAGGTTTCTTGTTCAGCAAAAGGGAAGAGGTCTCTATAAACCTCAGATTAGGCTCAAGGGAGCCAGAGGCCTCTGTACAGGGCATAACGGTACAGTTATGATTAGAAATAAAATGCCTCTGTGTGTCTCATTTACCATGGAAGCTACTGAAGAGAAGAAGCAGCAGGATTTGGGCATTCCTTCTTCCTAGCCAACTACTATCTAAGACCAACAAAACCTGATGAATAACTTAACAATGGATAAACCAATTTCTGAACTAGAAAATAAGGATACTGATTATTTAACCACCTCCCTCAAGCGTTGTTAAATGGTAAATGACTGAAAACACACTTCATAATTTTAATATACACCGATTTTTTTCTTCGACTTGGGTGAGAGTTTGAATCAGGTAAGCCTTTCACAATTTTACAAAGTGAATGCTATTTTTAGATTCTTTCTCATTTTTTTTTTCTGGTGTGATTAAAATAATCTTGAAAATATACTGAAAATTTTGGTTTCTTAATTCTTAAATATACATAGATACTCATAATAAAGCTCAGATGCTCAGATTAGTAATAATTTATCATCTGTTTAAATTCAATATAGACTTTTCAAGCCAAAAAAACCCACAACTTTCATAACTCTATTCTTAGTTGTGTACTTAGCGTTTGAAATTTTAGGGGAAAAAATGAGCATAGAAATGTAAAAAGTGGACAGAATTCCCCTTTTTACTCTAAGAGAGCACCAGGCATGAACAAAACTACTGCTCAGTACGTATCTAGGAACAGTAGGATAAAAATGAATACTTTAAAGATGTGCTTCCAGATGAATTTTTTAGAGTTCAGCAGTATTACTCTATGTACAAAGCAATCAGGGGATAAAGAAAGTACTCTTTTCTTTTTTAAAGAAACACAATGGATTTTGTATTTTTGGAGACCTGCTTCTAAAGTTTTTTTTTTTTTTTCCTTTATCTTTTTTCTTTTTTTAAATGCCACAAGATTTTCTTTAGACATTTAGGACCCTCAATTGATGTTTTCCAGGTACTTAGAGCTCTATCTCCCTTCTGAGAATAGAGACTTGTGATAATTACAATATTGTCTTTTAATGCATGCAGTTACTGACTAGAGAATTAACTATATTCCTAATCAATATAGTAAATAAATAAAACTAAAGTCTATTATGAATATGGAGTAGATTTTCAATACTAGTTAACTGTGCTTGCTTCTAAAGATGACTTGAGGCAGCTGTACTATCACAGATAAAAGCACAGTCTTTAAGGTCAGAAAGATTATGGGAAGTTAGACAGGGCTAAGCCTCCCCAAGGCTAAGTTTTCATCTGTAAAATGAGACATAGTAATTCATATTTCACCTGGCTTTTATGAGGACTAGTACTTTCATCATCATCAGTGACCTAAAACTTATCTATGTCTCACTAGTCTTAGTATCTTAACAATATTTTCAGGGGTTGACCTCCCCTTGTTTCTTGAAATAATTTTTCCTCCTTTGGTTCTGGGATACCCATTGATCTGATTTTGCTTTTCTTGCTACCTCATTGGCCACTTCCTCTAGCAGATTCTTGCTCTAGGAAAGTACCGGTAGTCTCATCAGAATTTCATAAACTAGCTCAAGGCTGGCCAGTTTCTGATAAGACTCAGATTTCAATCACTAGCCCAGACCTTTCTCTTAAGTTCCGGAATCACATACCTAACTTCTTATCTCAAACCTGGATGTCTAATAAACATTACAGCCTAAACATTACTAAGACAGAACAATTGATAGTCCCTCTAAACCTTTTTCATCTCAGTAAATGGCACCATCTTCCATCTAGTTGCTCAGACCTAAATCCTAGGAGTCATTGTTGATTCGTTTTTTGTCTCACACCCCAAACTTCAGTAACTTCAATCACCTCTACCCTTGATCTGCCTGCTTCCCACCATTTCTACTGATACAATACCAGTCCAAGGCACGATCGTCATTTGCCTGTCAACCACAATCATCAACTAACTGGTCTCTTTACCTCCAGACTTGCCCTGCTGCAGTCCACTCCCACCTAGCAGCTAAAATGATCTTCTGAAAGCACTAACCATGTTATACCATGCTTGAAGCCCTGGAATGGTTTACCATTACCAGTACATGTATGTCCAAATGCCTCACAAGGCTGATCTCATGATCTCGCCCTTGCCTACCTGACAGATCTCGCCTCCCAACTTTCTGTCCTTCATTGATTCTGCTCTAGCATTCTGGTCTTTGTTCTGTCTCTCACATATGTCACATGTGTCGCTATCCAGGAGTTTTTACCACATGCTTGGAAGGTTGTTCCCAGGTTTGTTAGGACTGTCTACTTCTCATTCCTTCAGGTGTTAATATTCAGGTGTAAATATGAATATTAGCTTTCTCAGAGAAGTCATCGTAAGTTCCCCAATGAAAGCAACTCTCCAACTTACTCTCTAGCGTGTTAATCTACATTTTTTTTTGTATTTAGCACTTATCAATAACTGAAATTATTTAGTTACATCTTCATTTATTGCCTGTGTCTCCTATCCCTGCTCCTTATAGTAAAAATTTAGTTTTCCTATATTTTGCTCTAAATCCAATGGCTGGCACTATGCCTGGCACAGTGTAAGGGCTGAATAAATGGTTACAAGACTTGTTGTATTGCTATTTCAAATGAAGTTCAAACACTCACTAATACATACATTAATAGAGCTGGTATACTAATAATTTCTACTTTTGTTAATCTTTTTTATTTTCAAAAAAGGTGTTACATGTTGATTAACAGTTGTTATTGTGTGGAAATATTGGTTAACCCCAACTTCATTAGGAAAGGAAAGACCTTGTAACTACTAGATTGTGTGTTATTTATACACCTGCAGTTATTGTCAATACTAATATTGGGGACACGGAAATACAAGGATCTTAGAAATCAGCTAGTTGAACCACCTCATTTGAAAGGAAATAAATTTAAGGAAAGAAATTCCCCTCAGCAAAATACTTAATTAATTACAAATACAATTATAGCACTGATTATTTTTCCCTGCTATAGGCATATTTTCCTCTGCTATAGGCATTAGCCAGTTTTGGGTCTTTAGTTAACAACACCTCCTCCCTGCCCCCTCCTCCTCAGTTTCCTCTGTTTACCTTTATAAAATATTTGATTAATTTTAATCATTTAAGTTTTTGGTTCTTCTTGCTAGTGTATTGGAAAATGTGTAGACTAATTCCATTGATTGTATAATCTTTTATATTGTGTCAGAATTCATTTCCATTCAGACTATTGTAGTCCACAAATAGTATATTTCTTTATAACACCAAAATTTAATAAAATGAACTATTAATTGCTTAAAAGTTTTGAGTAAAAGTTTGACAGACTTTTATTTTAGAATTCAAAGTCAATCAAAGTTTAAGGCACATGTTTGTCACAGTGAATTCAGGTATATTGTGAACCCGAATGTTTTCTTTTGAGATTTGATAGTTCTTTCCAGGTGTTTAATTCCATGCACTAGTTAGTTACCCTGCACCACTGAGCCCAGTGCAAATACTATAGCTGTTGAGAATCTGGCTGTTCATGCAATACTGCTCTTGCTCCATCTTGTGTTTACATTTGTATAGACTAAATTAGTAAGTGGATCCATATATAAATACAGCTAATGAAACTAAGAATTAATATTTTATATTTTATTTTTCTCATAAAATGTATTGCATATGTGTCATTTTGTTAGAAATCTCTTTTATCCTTTTGTTTAATAGAATATTCACAGGTAGATGAAAGGAAATTTTGACTATAGAAAAAAGAAAAGAAAAACAACACACACACACCCAAGGGATGGCAAACCAGGGAGTGAAAAAAGAAAAGCTGTTGCTCTTGAGTCCCACTGGGATTAACTGTATGAGAATGGAGAATAAACTCTAATGAGCATCTGCTACTGACTTCCTAGGATGGTAGGAAAGCCAGAATAAAATAAGAATTGCTAGATCAACTGCTCAGGAATTTGAAACCACAGGAAACACTGTAGTCCTTTGGGATTCAAGCATCTGTTAGGTAGCAGGTTCAGCTAAACAAGGATCATCAAAGGAATACCAAAATTATGTCGAGGACAAGTTTATAATCCATCAAGAAGAAAATCAGCCACTGGGGAAGTTATCCTGGAAGAATGTAACCATAATAATTGTGCTGCTAAGTAGAAGTTCTTGGAAAAAAGTATTTCCAAAAATTTAACCCCTTCACTTCCTCCCATCCCCACCTTGCCAATAAAGAATGCCAGCTAGCAGAAGGAAGCTGGGTTGAGAAAACCGAGTCGGGATATATACTAGATGAAAAAACAACATTCATCATTAGATGCTAATGGAGTATCTCAGATGAAGTGTAATTTAAGATAGTTACCTCAAGTATTTGCTGACTATATTTTATAGTCACAAAAGGAAAATGGTTCCCTTGTTCGTTGTATTTTATTTCTGTATATCCTTTAAGTAGTATATTTCTAGAAGAAACTGAAACGGGAAGCCTAACCTTTAAGGGAAGATATAAAATAGATTGGAATTTCAAACTACTGGAAACATAACATGGGGTGAAATCTCATACTAGCATCCCTCTATCACCTCAGTAATATTAAGAATACATACTCTTTGTTTTACTCAATAAATACTTGTTCAGTACCTACTATGTACTAGGTTTTAAGAATACACTATTGAAGGAAAACAGGCAAAAAATCCTGTTTCTATGGAACGTCCCTTCTTTCTCATAGGAGGAAGAGTGGAATTATAAGGCTGCCAGGGAGAAGTCTCCCACAGAAGAGGGACATTAAGGGTATGTCACACCAGCCCATTCACTCCTCTTCTCTTTCATGCTAGGAATTCTCTCAGCAGAATGCTTTTTGGGGGTATATTATTTTTAACTTGGTTTGGTACTTACCACTTTTTACGAAATCATGAGCCAGCAATAAAGATGTGAGCCTTCACACAACTGATAAAAGGGAATCCAGTGGAAAATGTGTGTACCTACCTCTTATTTGCTTGCTTGTGGGCTTGTGTAGTCATTGTTTCTTTGTCCTTTACACTGCTGGTAGGTCCATGAAACTAAGAGAGGAAAGAGAAATGCAGGACATGATGAGGATGCTTTGGTGAAGGACTGGAGGCAAAAATCAGTTACAAATGAGCTCTTTTACAAAATACATCATAAATCAGGATTTAAGCTTGTTCTACCACCAGGATTCTTCTTAACATATAAGCCCTCTCTCTCCATTCTTTCTCTTTTAGAGATCTCTTTGATCTGCATTGACCAATTTGAGCTCCCAATCTATAGAATCACTCAGAAAGGTTACTTAGCATATCAAATAAATGACTTGCCTGTTGGAAATCAAAATATGGCTCTGATGCACTGTTGATTTACCTGTAGATAATAAGGAATAGCCTAAGTGTTATTGGTATTTAAAAAGTTTCTGTTGGTTGCACTCACTTTTCATCACCAGTTGCTACTATTACATAGGTTGAGCAGGAATTATGTTCTTTGGTTCTTCTCTTTCCAGTTGGTACCTTTACCTCCTGGTCATTTTATTGTTTACTGACAGCTCTATTAACTATTCCTCAAATTAATCAATTCTGATACTTGTGTGATTTAGTTTGGTGTAGGTACGAAATTGCAAACATTTGCTGACATAGGTTTGGGGGCCTATAATTTTGACATTGGGGACTTGCAACAAATTTGGCACAGGTAAAAGACATTAAAGTTCTAACCCCTCTGAAGATTCCCAGGGCTTATTTTAATGGGTTAGGCATAATCCTAGCGTATAGCTCAGATGGAGACTTCATATTTACTTTTATAGCTCACCTCTTTAAGAGAGAAACTTCACAATGGAACACAGCAGCAAAGCTAGAAGAGTTTAAAAAAGAAGCTGTTAATGCATCAGTAAAATTTGGCCAGGTAAATTTTTTTCTCTTTCTCATTAGGTTTCAATGTTCTGTAGTATTATGACTTATCCAAAACACACTAGCATTGAATCAGAGCTTTCAGTTTTTCAAAAATTATGACGTTTGTCTAAGTTCTATTTTACCTTGAATAACTGTATTTTGGACCTGAACTTCAGTAATTCTTTCACTGACATTTCAGAATAAGAACTTCAAAAGTAAATGATTGAGTCATGTCATTAGTTAGGTCTTCTAAAGATTTATTGAACTTAAAATTAATTCAATCTCTTTAATAGCTCTATCAGAATAGAAACATGAGCTCTTATGTTTATGTTTTTTCTTTAAAAAACAAAACAAAAACACCTTTTCATGATGAGACTTTCCAAACATAACCAAAGTAGAAAGTACAACAAACCATTTCCATGTATCCATCACCTGGCTTAAACAACCGCCAACATTTTGCCATTCATGTTTACGTTTTAATAATCATAACTACTATTTGTTAACAGAAAGAATCATTATTGCTGTATTAAAAAAGCTAGTAAGATTCCTTAGTTTGTAAAGAACTGTGATTTTGGGTGAATTTCATTTTAAAAAGTAAAACATTATTTATAGAACAATAACCATATACATATACTGAATTTTAAAAATTAGTTCCTATTTCTGCTTTTTGTAGCTATTATTTAAAATATTGGTGGAGTATGAAGTTTTGTTTTCCAAATGTCAGCTGTTTCTTTCTTTATTCCTGGTTCAAAGCCAGCATTGTCAGAAGGGAGACAAGTTGGCAACTAGCCTAAATATCAGTGGGAATACATTATCTCTTTTGGACTTATATTCTTAAATACCACCTTAAAAATCTATAGATAATTAGTGCAGCAATCTTGAAAATATTAATTAACAAAATAGCTAATAATTACTATGCTTGAAACTGAAAGTGATATAATTTGACTTGAACTGTGAGGTTTTTACTGAAATTAATTAAGACCTTCAATGAACTGCTTGGCAAAAAAAAATTCCCATTTCTATTAAATCTTTACTAGTTAATAGAAATATCAACAGGACCACATATCTATTTACTTATAGACTCTCTCATCTAATTCCATCTTATTTCAATTATTTATGTATAAAATGCTTAATTTTTAATAAAGAAATTAGCAGAGGTGGTCAAATATTCTTGACAAAAAGTGGATCAACTTGATTATGCTCTTAAAAAGCTATGTACTTTGTATAGCATACAGACATTTTCTTCACTGAGTCTTAGAGTGTTTCCCAAATCATTGTCTATGCATGTTAAATAATGCTTTGAGTTTCTTTTCCCCCCTCTCTCAAAACAAAGAAAACTGAAATGGTGAATTGGAAAAAGGTCTCAAACTAAATTATGCCAGTTTGAAAAGCTTGGTGCTGACAGGGTGGGTGATAGTTTAGGAGTTCTGACTGCTGACACTACTCTTACTCTGGTGGATAATATCCCTGTGAAATGTGTTGCCCTGCTCTGCCTTCAGAGAAGTTAACCGCATCAGTCAACCCCTGTTGCCTGAACCTATGAGGTCATCATTATTACTTCATTTTTTATTTCTACATAATCCAGGCTGAACTTCAGAAGCCTTTCTGCTTTTCCCATCACAAGTTATTACTCTGAAATGTGGAAATAATGTGGGAGACGTTTTATGAAATGTATGCTCTTCTGTTTATCCTAAGTATGCAGTGGAAGCAACAAACTAATTTCTGAGCACGAACAAACCTAAACCAACTTAAGGTAAATCACATAGCTTCTTTCCATGCAAATATTCTTCTGGATAAAAAAGACAAAGAGGTCATTCCAATGGAGCAAGGATGAGAGGACCACAGAGAAGGAAGATGAGGTTTGGGGAGAATGAAAAAAATTTTTCAAAGAGAACAATTGCTGAACTAATGAAAAAGTGCCAGACATTGTTAACATCACTAACTCAAATAAGTTCTATTAAAAAGAGTGAATTTCTACATCTTTTAAAAATTGTTAGGAATATGGGTTCAGAAGTTTGATCTGGATATAAATCCCAATACTACCACCTGCTAACTAATATATTTTTAGATCTTGCTTCCTTCTATGACAGGGATTGGCAATTTTTTTCTCTGAAGGACTGGAGAGTAAGTATTTTAGGCTTTGTGGGCCGTGCTGTCTCTTCCATCAGTACCCAACGCTGCTATTGTAGCGTGAAAGCAGCTAGACAACACATATATGAATGAGCATGCTGTGTTCCAATAAAACTTTAATTATGAATACTGAAATTTGACTGTTAACTGATTTTTATGTGTCACAAAATTTCTTTAAAATTTATTTTCTATTTAAAACTAAAACCAATCTTAGCTTTCGGAGCAAACAAGAAAAAGCCCCATTTCCTGGATTTGGCCCTTGGACCATAGTCTTCTGAAACCTTGTCTATAACAATGGTTTTCAAACTGTGGTCCATATACCAGCAGCACCTGGGAACCTCTTCATAATGCAAATTCTCAGGCATGACCCTAGACCCACTGAATTAGAAACTCTGGGAGTGGAGTGCAGGCAATATTTTAATAAGCATTCCAGGTAATTCTGAAGCACATTTAAGTTTGAGAACCATTGATCTATAAATAATGCTAGTTAACTACTTTGAATTCTTGTGAGAATTACAGGTAACCCCCGTATAACACAGTTGTTAGGTTCCTTTAAAATGCTGTGTTAGGCGAATCCGTGTTACATGAAACAGAGAATTAGTACAAAAAAGTGTGTTAGATTCCAAAAATTTAAAAGAAAAACATACTATCTGAAGGGATTAGGAAACAGTTGGTAACCACAAGATGGCCTCAGGGTTTTTGAAAATTAACTTGGGGAATGTAATCAATAATGTTGTAAAGATTTTGTTGGGTATCCGATGGACACGTGTCCCATTTGGGAGACCACCTCAGGGATACTGTGGATGCCTGATCATGGTACTGCACACCAGAAGCTAAACAATAATGAATGCCAACTATAATTTTATATATATAATGTGATGGCTCGGTGCGAGGTTGGAGGGATAGTGGATGGGGGGATGGGGGGAGGGGGGTCCACAGTGTGAGGGATATAAATGATGAACGTCTAAGTATTACCTTGTCTTGTACACCTGAAACTAATAAATTAAAAAAAAGATCAACTATAAAAAAAACACCAAAACCATACTATCATATTTTTATAATTAAGAGAAATATCTTTATTAAAGCAATTTTCACCAAAAGTATAACATTAATATGTATTAAATAATGTTTTCTTCGTCATCACTACTAAGCACCATTAACCAAGGGCATTTTCTTTTTGACAAGGTATCTTCATCCTCTGAACTTGATACTCCATGAACAAACTGGATTTAAAATTCTAATAAATTTTAAAATTCTGCAGTCAAATCTGATACGACATCCACACTCAAATGAAAAATTTCAAATGAGATATCTTTTGCTCTTAAAAGCTTTTATTATGCTCCGTATTATGTTGGGGATTTCCCTAATTTCGAATAAGATACTTTTTGCTCTTAAAAGCTCTTATTACGCTCCATGTTGTTCGGGGAGTTCTCTAATTCTCAAACCATGTTAGAGTGAAACCGTGTTCTAGGATGCTGTGCTGTGTGAGGGTTTCACATAATTCTTGAACCGAGTTAGAGCGAAACCGTGTTACAGAAGTGCCGTGTTATACGGCGGTTACCTGTAATGAGATAATAAATTGACAGTGCTTAGCATAATGTTGAACCAGCTCAGTGTGCTAAACACCTGATAGTTATAACGTAAATTGGTTCTAATTTTGGTATTTTTATTCTTTTACAAAAAGATGACTGTGTACAATAGTCTTTCGCAAGAACTCCATAACCAAACTAATATGAAGAAATTAGGAAAGATAATTTTAACCTTCTTGGACTAAATTGATAATACATAAGGATTAAGAAAAGCAACTCTCCACAGTGTAATAGACAACAATTTTCTTGGAAAACAGAATCCCTTTAATGTGAATACTTCCTTTGGCCTGTTAATAATTGGAAAATGACAGCAACAGAATTTGTGGTGTCACAAATTTTATAGCAGAATAAATTCTTGCTAAAAAAAGCAACATGTGAATTTATGTTTATAAAACAAAAGCACCTACAACACAGCATTTCCATGAATGCATGGGCACAAGGAATATACCTGGTCATTCCCACCTGGTTGATGGGAGTCAACTGCTGACTATTTGACCCACTATAAGTTCTGGTTCAGATAGAATTGAGTAGGTGGAATAGCAAAAGCAAAAATAGTATTATCTTGCAAAATAATTTATTTGTGCCTTTTGTAGAACTGATGTCATGGAAACCTGCTTTCTGATGAAAACCTCTATCATTATTGAGCTGAGCATTTTGAAATATAAATAACTAAAGGAAAATGAAAGAAGACAGTACTTGCAGAAAAACACCATTTATAGTTCTTTAACTTTGAGTTTAATACTGACTGTAAAAGTTCCTAAATAATCCCAGGTGAACAGAGAACATAATGAAGTTAAGAGTTAACATTTTTCATGAATATGGATTTCATAGGAAGCCATACCTAACAAAATGGAGGGAGAGGGAGATTCTGCCTTTCTCAAAATTATCTAGATAAGTTTTTTTTTTTTTTTTTTTTTTTAGAGAGGGGAGAGGAGAGAGAGAGAGAGAGAGAGAGAGAGAGAGAGAGAGAGAGAGAGAGAGAGAGAGAGAGAAGAGAGAGAAAGAAAGAATGAAAAAAAGAAAGAAAAGGGAGTCGATAAGTTTTTTTTTTTTATTAAAAAATTGTGTTATGATTTATCTGGATAGCTAGGACTATGTAGGTTTATCAAAATGTTCCACACAAAACATGTTTTGTGTGCCTATTTTATTGCAGATGCTCATGAAATTTCTTGGTAACAGCTGGCCTCATAACGCCCTCATCATAACCAGCGAATCTGCAAAAACAGATGAAATCCTTCTGTAAACTCAACTGAATTAGAAATCTAAAAAAAGAAAAATGCTTGGGCAAGTCCCTGGAATAAAAATGTTTTGTTAAAAGTTTTCCTGTGTTTTAGTATTTTAATAAAGACCACATGATATGAGGCTTCTTTATTGGTTATACTTATTCTTGTTGCCATTTCTGTGACAGTCTTAGTCTATAAAGGTCAGACTTTTCTGGTCATTTTAGCCAGAATTTGCTAGAAAATCACTTTGCATGAAGTGATCACCACAATAAGTCTAGTTACCTTCTGTCACCACACAAAGTCATTATAGCAGGAGTGATGTCACAGCACAACTCATTGCAGCATACTGATGCATTTTGACAGTTGAGCATTTCTGACAAAGAAAATATTAGATTTCATTTTTGTATATTATGTAACACTTGAAACTTTAGTATATTTGTTTATTCAGTAACTCTTAGTTACATCTGCAAAAATAACCCCAATGGACAATTTCTAAAAAATATTGTTTATTCAGTAACTCTTAGTTACATCTGCAAAAATAACCCCAATGGGTAATTTCTAAAATAATTTGTCAGGACTTTGCTTGGTTCAGAGTGAACATTAAAATAGTAATAGCCATCAAACCTTTTCATGTTTAGTTTTGACCTCAAATATAAACAACTACGATCCAGATGTTTCCTCCTTTCATAGCTGCAAGCCTCCTATGGTCATCTTTACTATCTAGATCAAGTGTCTTGAACTCAATTGTGGGAAGCCCGGAATCCCCCCCAATCTCTGTGATTTTTCTACGCGAGTGCACATCTGTGCACGTCTCTGCTGTTGCTAACCCCTGATTGCCACGATTCATGTCTGTGGGTGCTCCCTGCCTGTGCTGGCCCAATGTGGGGTGCTGGCCCTCTTTCTTGCATCCTAGAGCCACAAACTGAAGCTCATGTGAGTGGCAGCCTTTTACTACAGTTTGAGGGTTGCGGAAAGTAATTACAGGTCTAAAAAACACTTCAACTTTAATGTCAGGTACACGTATCAATGTTCCGAGTAATTTGTCAGCCATCCCCCTTCATCGGAAGTTTTCATGGCTGTGTGCCCTTGTAAGCTCCATCCTCTAGCTATGTGCCAGGAGCCCTCTTTCTTTTTTTCCTAGATCTTCCTGGCAACTTCTCTTTCTTTTCATTCCCAGGCCCCTCTCATAGGCTGCCTGCAGCAAAGCCAAATTCTTCTCTTTATTATGCAGGGTAACAGTACAGCTTCTTTATTTTTAATTGAAGTATAACGGACTTACACTATTATAGTAATTTCAAATGCACAAAACAGTGATTCAATGTTTATATACATTATGAAGTGATCACCACAATAAGTCTAGTCACCTTCTGTCACCATACAAAGTTATTACAATATTACTGACTATATTCTTTATGCTATTAGCTACTTCCCTGTGACTTATTTATTTAATCTCACACTACCCACTCAGCCCAGACAATCTAGGTCAGGGACCTAACTTTTTCAACCGAAGGAAACAACTTGTACCTTGAAGGCATTTTCTAAAAAAAAAAAAAAAAAAGTCATCTCCCTAGGATGAATTATGACACTTCTCTGGAAGGCAGAACCAACTTTAGTCAGTTTTTGCTTCTAGTGGTAATAGCTTCTTTTTCTGATGTGTACAGTATTCCCACCCAAGTAAGCCACTACGCTCTCTCATAGATAGGTTATTTGTACCCCGTTGGATACAGTCTTTATACTGCAGCCAGATGATGTCTATAAAGAGATCATTTGATCATGCCATTCTTTTGGTTAAACTATGAGTAGCATCTCTCTGCTCTCAGGATGAAGTTTCCAATCTGTAACAGACCCTGCAGAGCTCTGTGACTCCGCCCCCTACCCCCCCTACCCCCACCTCACCAGCCTTGACTTGTCTGGCTCTCCTGTTCTGTCTTCTCTCTCACTAAGACACAGGCCTTTCGGCTTCTGGAACACCAGCCTGTTCCTTCCCCAAACACACAGAGCCTATGTATTTATTGTTCTCTATGCCTGGAAGTCCCTCTCCCCTCATCTTGTAATTTCTTACTTATTCAGTTCTCAGCTTAAATATTTCTTGTATTCACTGACCTATAGCAAAGTTTAGAGCTTGTTATGTGTACTCTCTTGGCACTTTGTACTTTTCTTTCATAGCACTAATCAAAATTGTAATTAATTCATTTTGAAAGAAGGGTGTCTGTCACATTGCTATGGCTTTTTCCATTCAGAGTTGCCTAGAATTATTGTCTGTGTCCTTCTATTTGAGGCTTCTACAACTAACATTTTCTTTCTATTCCATTAACTGCTCCCCTTCCCACAACCTGTCTGGATTCCAGTAACATATTCCTAAACTTTTACTATCTTTTCCAAGATCTTACATAACTGCTTAATCATTGGGCTGTCTCTAGCCAGACATCCTCTTACCCACACAAATCTCTGCTTAAGCCATATTTAATTTATTCACTTCTTCCCAGGGACCATATTCACATCCCCCACCCCACCCGGGTCCTCACACATACTGCTCCTATAATCCGAACACAGCAGCCCACCCATAGTCCTGCTAAGTCTTGCCTTTATCTACCTAAATTCTACTTACCCTTCAAGGTTTATCTCATATTTCTATCCTCTGAGAAGCCTTTCCTCACTCTTTATCTTCACCGAATCTAGGTAGGTGCTTACGATAGGCAGAATAATGGCCCTCAAAGATGTTCATTTTCTAGTCCTCATTCCTAGAATTTAGGAATACGTTCTGTTACCTGGCAAGGGGGAATTAAGGTTGCAGATGGAATAAATGCTGCTAAGCAGGTGGCCTTGAGATGGAGAGACTATTCTAAATTATCTTGGTGGACACAATATAATCACAAGGATGCTTATAAGTGACATAGAGTTAGGAGAATCAGTGGCAAAGATGCGGCATGAAAAAGATTCCACTGGCTATTGTTGGGCTTTGAAGAAGGGAAGGGACCACAGGGTAAAGAATGCAAGCAGCCTATAGAAACGGAAAAAGGCAAAGGGATGGATTTTCCCCTAGAACCTCCAGAAGGAACATAGCCCTGCTGACACCTTAATTTTAGCTCAGTGAGATGCATTTTAGATTTCTGATCTCCAGAATTGTAATATAATAAATCTGTTGTTTTTAGCTAGTAAATTGTAGCAATCTGTTACAGTAGCCATAGAAAACTAACCCGGGTACTCCTCCTAGGGGCTTATGTATACTATACTTCTCCATCAAGTCATAGCTTTTGTTACCTTGTATTAAAATTGCCCATTTGTTCGTCTTGACTTTTTTTTTAATAGACTAAAGTCCACAGGACAAAGACAAGGACTGTCGTAGTCACTGTTGTATACCCAGTGATATCTATCATGCCTGAAGATAGTAGCCTTTCAATAAATATTTGCTGAGTAAATTAATGGCAGAGCCAGAATTCAAACACAGATATTTGACATAATACAGTAGCCCTTTGGTCCCGAAGCAGATACTACTTGAGATTCATTCTTCCTCCTGGAAATCTGCCTAGAGGTCACCTGAAATCAGATATAACTTGGCCAAGTTTAGCTATTTGAGAAAAATTTCCCAAGTATGTATCCACCCACTGTGCTATGACATCTCAGTTACCATCTAGAAAAAAATGTATCGGCAACAAATTCATTGTATCTTTTTAAGTTTTTCAAGAAAATGGATGGTGTATTTCTCATTTGCCATTAAAGTTTGTTATATACTCGTATTTCCATGGTACATTGTTCAGAAATGCTCAGAAGCTGTTGGGTGGAGAAAGGAATGGCTGCCTATGGGCCACATACTGGGTTTCAGATCCTGTGGTTCACTGTTTCTCCATGTAGGGCAAACTTAGTCTCATTTGAAGGTTACTGTCTCAAGATAAATCAACACAGTTTCATTTGTTTCAGATACTTGTACAGCAAAACTGCAACATCTTATTGGGTTGGTGCAAAAGTAATAGTGATTTTTGCAATTGCTTTTTTAACCTTTTAAACTGTAATAACTTTTGCATAAGTCTAATAGCATTCCTGGAACAAATGCTATGGGGAAGACTGTTCAGGGCCTCAGCTTCAGCTTGCCTCTCCGTACTCTGAAAGTTCCTGGCGACTGCCTAGTACATGCCAAAACAGAATAAATGATAAAGTTTTAACATGATAAAACCAGACTTTTAATTTTTTTTTCCTTTTTGGTATTTCTCTCTAGTGAACAATTTGGTGGGTGGATATCAAAAGCTATCAGAACTCAGTATATTATCAATTTCCATGACTTTTATTTTCAAGATGGAAAGAAAGGAGGGAAAAATCCTCCTAAGTGACTCTTTTAACCTTTACCAAATATAGTAACCCTACCAATTAAATTACTAAGAAATTAAAGCTGATTAGGGAATGTTAGGAAAGCTGTCAATGCGTTTTTAAAAATCAGGTGGAGAGCTGCAGTGCTCATTAAGCCCTCAGGGGAAGAAAGATATATTCTTCCAAATCACAACAACTGAAATGTATTTCTATTATTTTTTGCTAAGCCTCTTCAAGCACTTATACCAAACTTCAGAATGCTTCAACGACTTCAAACCAGTTGATAGTGTGTTAAATACTGTGAGGAATGTATGTGTGGGAGACAGAGGAGGAACAGCTTTTTCAATATCTAGCTAGTCAACTATTAATAGTTATTTTGCAGAATATAATTTGGTAATGTTTAGATGACCTTGAAATTTTACACACATTTTCTTTTGGACTGAAAAAGGAACCTTTTATTATAAGTTTGAGGGTTAATAAAAGGGAAATTTATTTTCTTCAGAAAGAGTCTAATTTATACAAAATGAGATTTAAAAAGCAGGCAATCGAACTCTTTTGGATCCTGAGGAAGCTTCTCCAGAAAGTTTTCTACTGCAGCTTCTGCAAAGATTGTTTTGTAAAGGAGCCAGAGACTGGGTTGCTTGCTGAAGGGTAAAAACCAAAGCATCAAACAGGCTACTTCAATTCATCACAGCCCTCCGGAATTTGAGACAGAATAGGGATGGGCTCACCGCCACCCCCTTAACCGCTGGGTCCGGCACTATCCAGTTCAGCTACTTTTGGAAGTCCGGATAAGCAACTTTTCAACTACAAACTTCCCCAAGGCAACTGACCACCACACCTGCATGCACACACAACCCCAAGTGACCGCCATACAACCTTCCAGTGGTGGCCGGAGCAAGCAGTGCCGCCATCTTGAGCCTACTGAGCGTGCGCAGGACCTTGGCATTTACTGCGCATGCACAGGCCTCATAACCAGAAAGAGAGGAATCACCGCAGTGAATGTCAAGCCGTCCCTCACACTGCCCTGCGTAATGTCCCCAACAACTTCGTTGGGGGAGCAAGCTGGAGAACTTTCCCTTTTGCGCTGTTTTCTCTTGTGCTCCAGCATAAACCCCAATAAAGCTTGTCTGAGATTTCGGTTGGCCTCTTGTCAATTTCTGTTGTACAGAGACCCTAAGAACCTAGAATCAGTAACAAAATTCATCTGGAGCATAGGCAGAAGCCTAGTATCTGTCTCCAGGGCACAAAGTACATGGCTGTATCTATCACAAGGAACATTTCTTTCCAACATAGATCATCAACTTCAGATCAATAAGATGAAACATTTTGTAACATGGTATGGGAAGCAATCCAGAGGAAAACAAGAATGAAAAGGAACCAACACAAAATTGGTTTCTATCTAAGAAGGGAAAAGGCAAATAATTCCTCTGATAAATCTATCTTGTATCTGTTAAGCATTTTTCTACCTCCCATCACGCTGCTCCAGGGATTTACAAGCATATACCAGAATAAACCCATGATTCCCAAAGCCCCTACTTCACTTTCATCCAACTAAAAAGTACTTGTTCTCAAGTTGAAAATAGAATTTGGAGTTGATTATGCCAAGATTTGCATGCTGTGAAACAGTTGCAACTTTGTAGTGGTTGGATCTTCCACTTAAGCATGAAACACCTTCACACTGTCTTCTCTTTCAGCCATGTCAGAACAGACCATCTACCAGAGCTACTTCAGCCTATTTGGCAGGATCAAACCAGCTTGCTGTGGCACATCCATCTTATAAACATTACTACATAAAAATGCAGTGTTGTAATAATGAAGAAATAATTTAACTTTCAGTGCTTTTAAATCATATAACATATTTGTTTTGATTATGCCGATATAGTGAAACTGAACAGAATTAATGGAAGGTTGGTCTGATAAAACACTATGTGTACCGGAAAGAGAAGAAATGCACAGCTTATATTTTCAACTCACCAGGACTTAAATTTATCTAAAATATATAAATATGTTGGAATCTGGTTTCCTTGGAAAATAGAGGTCTGTATCTGAAAATGGGCAAAAATAAATAAATAAATATATATATATATATATATATATATATATATATATACACACACACATATGTATCTATATAAAATAAACTTGTTTTAAAGATATGTAACAAGAAAGTCTATTGCAGCAAGAAAAATCTTACAATAAATGAAATATTAGATCTACAAGTAGGAGTCTTTTGAAATAAACTCCTTGCATTACATAGTTTCTATGTCACAGAATATTGGCTGAGTTTGATGACACTTTATCTGTCATTCCCGTTAGTATTTTTCATATTAGGAAATTTCCTAGTTAACTAAAACTAATGTTAATGAAGAATGTAAGACTTTCTCTCTCCACCTAAGGCTGCAGACTGTCAAGTTATGAGTGATTGACTTTTCATCTCCTGATATCAGAATGACAAATTATTTTTGTCTGACAGCATCCTTTACAATGACATAGCTATTTGCTATTTTGGACTTGTTATAGGCTGCTTGAATTGTAACTTACCACGTTAATAGTGTGACTGAGCATTAGCACTACATTTTTTTATTTAGAATTTTTGTTATTTTTATATTTCCTTGGAATACATACTTTCAGTTTATAAAAGGGGTTTGTTGCAAAAAAAAAAAAACAACAACAACTGAATTGTTTGATATGAACTCAGACTATAGTTTTCCATGGGGGTGGGGAAGTGAAGATTCTAGATTTCTAGATCAGCCTATTTCCCAAAGATTGCTCAACCACTTCATCACACTGTAACTGAATTAATGTGAATTGAGCCACAAAGGCCAAACTGGTAGAGGCCTTGGGCCTTGACTCCTATTTCCTCAATTTTACTTCCCTCTTGTTGAGTTTCTTGAATTTGAGAGAGGCAGACTGTGAAGGAGCCTGTTGCTGAGCATGCAAAACTCCCAGCACATGACAAAGGTCTTCACTGGCTTGGAATTAAGGGGACAGGGGCTGAGATAGGGCCCTGGTAGAGTTGACAGCCTTAGAAAATCTGCAGGTAGATAATGCACTTGTAGCATGCGATAAAAACATCATCATTGACTATTAATGATTTAAATAATAATAAAAGCCCAAGCTTTTCTCTAAGCAAGTCAAAAAGTCTTTAGAAGTCATATATAATTTTGAACATTCTTTGAACATATGTGATTTTCACTAAAATCAGTGTAGGAGTTGTGTCTATGTACAGGACAGATTTGCTCTAAGTATGACCATTTGAGGCACTTGTTCATGGCATAGAGACCCCAGTGCAATAGTCAGTGAAAATATGGCTCCCTATTGTAGGAGATGGAAGTTTAACGGGAATCAGTAAATAGGGAGACAACCAAAATTAGCTACCCTTTCAAGCATATAATTTAAGGAAATTTGAAAGACATGAGTCTTTACAAAAAAAAAAAAAAAAGGAAGTATTTTCCCCTCCAAACTGTAAGATAGTCAAATAATTAGCATATCTCTTAAAATCTAAGTTTAATTTAGCACTCAGGGTGATATCCCTGACTGTCTATAGCTCACAATAAAAGCAGTTCGTTTTATGTGTCAGTTTTGCTTATTTTCAAAATCGATGATGATCAGATTTAACCATCTCTAAATGAAATATAGCATAACTGCATACTGTTGAAGATACACGAACAACTCTCTGTAGAGCTAGAGGTAGAAAAAAATAAAGTGAACTTATTTCTCTGTCTTTTCCTTGGTTGTAATAATAAATTTCCAGAACAGTTTGACCATCCAGTGAATCTAGCTTTATGACATCTAATTGAGGAGTAAAGGCGACATCTCAGGAACAAAAGAACAAAGAAGCACAAGATGCTTCAAATTGGTGAGTGAGGAGAATTAATGACATTCAGAAGAAGTGTATTTCTCCCCCAACTCTTATTTTTAGGAACCCTGTCTATGCCTCTCCCATTTCTGCCTTATACCTAACGCCCTAATTTATCGTTAACACTAAGCATAAGATCAGTTTGGGGAACAGGGAGAGTGAAATATAATTCATTCAATAAAAATTACAGACATGAGTTAAGCAAGGTAAAAATAAATACATAATTTGGAATTTGGTAAGCAAATAAAAACTAGTATCTAATCACTTTCCCATTTATTTAAAAAAATTACAGTGAGAAGTTCTTTAGTATGACAAGCAGTAACAATCATGATTTCATATCTCCTGTGAATTGCAACAGTGATGGTGAATATTGAAACAATATTCAATGCTACAGAGATATGTAAGTTATTAGAGCAGAAAAAAGACATTATAAAATATAACATCAACAGCACTAAGGGATTTTTGATTTTTATCATGAAATGCGATAAAGTTTTTTAACTGAAAAATCGAAATGAATGCAAATGCATAAAGGTAGTTTATATGAGATTTTACATTAAAGAATGATCCATTTAAATAGATGATATTTTACTATTTTTAATAGAGTACTTGAAATGCAATCAAATGACAAATGTATATAGAATATCTGACAATATTTGATTGAAAGAAAACTATCATATGATTTCAATTATGATTATAATTCATTTTAGAAATTTAGCACAATGATTACACGGCAGCTATTAGTCAAATAATTCTATGATGATCTACACAATAAGTGGATATAAGAATAAACTGACAGTTAAAAATCTTACAGTATAACTTTAAAACACTTTCACTAGTATACATTTTATTTTAATCTATGGAAAATAATGTGAATATTAATTTTAGTCATATATTACTTACAGTGATCTATCAAAATATGAAATATACCTTTGCCATTTTAACATCTCTTAAATTGTAGTTTTTGTGTCTGCATTCTCTCCTACCACTATTTAGAAAAGGGTCTAATAATTTTCTGTTTAACAGTAAGTGCAACATGGAGAAAGAGCATATCACTAAAATGTGTTTAATCAGAATTTATATTTACACCTCTCCATAACACAAAGCTTGAGGTACTATCTTGATCATAGTATTAAAATTGAATATTATAATTATATACATTCAAGCTAAAAAGATGAGAATCATAGACAATAAAGTTCCAATAGAATTGTTATCGATCAGGAGAATCGATCATTTTGGTTTTTAATATTCTGCAAGCACACACTTTATTTTTTGAGCTTCAGAAAATGTGCTATGTCATAGACATAATTTAATTGTAAAGGATAAGTATCCAAACCAGTCATTTTGGGTAAAAACTTTATTTTACAGAGTATGTCTAAGAGTAACCAAGGTTAATTCACCAGATTTTAAAACTGAACGTGTTTGAACAAGCTACTTTTCATCTTAATTTTCAAATTAAAATAATGGGATCTCTTGTAAATCTTAATGCCAATTATTTCTGTCTGAATTAACTTGCAATCTTTATTGACACATAGAAAACTGAGGGTTTCTTTTCTTGCTGATAATTATATTGTTCTGGTTGTTAGAATTATAGTGTCTCTGCTTTGTTCAAAGCTGGTCAGGACAAGTTTTTTGAACTTGGATTTATTACTACTTGTCTTAAGTCTATCACAACTTCAAGAATTGTGACAAAGACTCTTCAACTTATATTTTAGCACATTAAAAGGACAAGAACATCAATGGGGGACCCTTGGCACAAACAAGGTTTAGGAATATTTATTTGTGCGAGAGAAAAATATGCTTTGTCGCTATGTGCTATTTTTTAAGAAAAAGTAGTCCTGATTTAGCTTTCACTTCTCTCAAACAGAAGAGTTAGACAAAGTATTTTTCCTGAATTTTATGATTATATTATGCCAAAGAAAATGAGCCAGTACATTTTAGCGGATAAGAAAGTATTTTTGAGAAAATTTTTTCTGTAATAGGTTTTTTCTAATCTTTAAGTCTCTGCTTCTTTTCTTACTACATTGATAGTTTTCTATTGTGACTTTACCTGTCTCTCTTCCCACCCCCACCTTTCTCTCATTCTCTTTCAAAGCATTTTTTCAATCAGCACATGAGGTCCTGAAAGAATATTATTTAGTCTTGGCTTTTCCCTCAACTTTATTCAGCAAAGCTACTGACGTGAACAAAAGCAGTACTGTACCTGCTCCTGGCCGCCAGAAACAATGACGAGTGCCTTGATAAGATTAGATGTAATTTTAAATGCAGCGGGGACAAAGACTCCCTCCCACTAACCTCATTCGTAACCCCCTGCTGTAATTCCACCACAGTGAGCAGTTGAAAAATCCCTGACCAGAGCCAGACTGCTTGGTAAGCGCCACCTAACAGACATAGAAACATGATCTGCATCATTTTCAGGCTTGGCAGACATTTTGTGCATAAAAAAGAAAAGAAAAAGAAAGGAAAGAAAAAAAAAAGGTCATCTTTGAAACCAGACACAAGCAAACTTTATATATTCCCAGTTTATAGTTTGAAGGACTTAAATCTGAAATATTAAACCAGAAAAGGAAGAAAAGTATGTTGAAAACATGTATAAAATCAATGTATTTTATTTTCTTTTTGAACAGCAACTATCTTTAGATATAAAGATATCTAAATTAAATTTTTCTATGGATTGTGTACTGTTTTAAGTGATTCAAGTAAGCATAATGTTTGTGTTTGGAGCTAAGAAGCGAGGTACCCAAGGTGCATCTTTTTAAAAACTTATAAAAATGTACCCTTTCATTTTGTAAAAGTACCAATGAATTGTCAGAGTTCTTTTTTTCTTCTTCGATCCTTTCGATAAAAACCATGACTTCATAGAAAACGTCTACCGTCCTTCATGTGTTGTATTTGTTCTGGCCACAAAACTCTATTGATACTTCTTTTCTTGTACTAGAATGCAACTAATTTAATATTTGCTGTGTTCCACTTCTAAATCAATCAACTTACCTATTTATCATCTGTGTCTATATATTCTTTTTATAAATACAAAACACTGATTTTTAAAGAGGAAAAATATATTGACAGCAATGAAAATCTATTTATTTATAGATGCAACTCACTTTGCCCACACAAATGCTTTTATAACATTATATTTAACTTGAATTTTTGTGAAATATTTTAAACTGCATTATATAACTGTTTTTAATCAAAAGTAACCCTTATATAGTGTGGATAAGATCTTAATTTGTCAGCTCTAAGATGCATTTTTTTGTGTTAAATGTTCTTTACAGGGGCATGACGGCATGCTGAAAAAAAGGCAGATGTTGAAACTGGATGAAGAGTCTTAACTGACTAAATTTGAGAGGCTTACTAATCTCTGAACTTCTGATCTCATAGTAGTAGGTATTTTTTAGTTAATACAAGAGGACAAATCTCTACACTTGCCTAGTTATGGAAATCAGTGGTGTTTTGAGTATGGAGCCTACCCCTTAACCTGACAAATAGACTGCATGCGTGCACTGTGATTGCCCTTATTTCTTGTCATAAAACTTCAAATAGCTGAGAAAATACTTTTAGAATCGTAATCCCTATTCCAATTCACTCTAAATTCTTATGTAGTTTTCCTTTGGGAGAGAAACCTAAATAGTAAGAATTTTCACAAGACTTTAGTTAGATTCCACTAAGTATTACTGACATGTGTTACTGAAAGTAGCCAACTATTTTGATTTTTTTAAAATTGTTACAGTGGGATGGAAAGGATTTCTTTCTTTTTTTTTCCTTTCCTCTTCTTTTCTTTCTTCCTTTCTTCTTTGTTCCTTGGCCGTGTGCGTGTGTTTTTCAAACTACCAATAGTGTAACCAAATATCTTCAGTGGTCTTTTATCTCTCTTTTGTATCCTCATCTGTCTGTTCCTGGAAAGATGTGCATAGTAGCAGCAAGCCAGTCAGGATTGGAGAAAACGATAAAGATTACTCTCCTGATAGCCTCTTCCAAGGTGCACGGCAGCCTTTGTGTATTTCTAGATCTTCAGCAATTTTCCTGAACGGTTCCTCTTTTGTTCTCCCCCTCCCTCCTTTCCCTCTCTTCCTTCCTTCCTTTTCCTAGTTCCTACAATGTTTTTGACAGTTCTAGAGGCTGCAGATTAAAGAAGACATAAGTAGGATGTAATTCCTGCTCAAGGAGCTCATAGCCTGGTGACAAGAGACTCAAGAAAAGAAGCAGTGTTTGCTCCCGACCTTTCCCTCTCACCTGATCTGATCAGAATGGAAACTTTCCATTTCCCATTCCTTCTACCCACCAGAAATCTGGGAAATGAATGCCAGCTAAATAATCTTTAAAAGTATTTTTCATCTATGACAGCATTTACATTTTAACTCTTGACTTCAAAAGTGGGGTAAAGAGTAAAGATTTTTGCCAGCAAAGAGCACAGATGAAAGGGAGAGATATTTTATATTAGAGAAACTTCCTCAGAATCTGAATTGTGACCAAAATGTATTTCTACTAATGTTGGCCTCATCATCTTGGTACAGAGTTTATACAAATCCATGAGGATTCAAACTTGGAGAAAATGCATTACAATTATATAAATTTACTATTTTTTTTACATTTGTCACTTTCAGTGTATATATTAAAGAAAAATAAGCCAAATTACTATTAACATGCCAACAAATAGTCATCATAAAATAACAAAATTTAGACATATATTAAAATATTGTTTTTTGCATTGCTAAAAATTAGAAGTGATCTTAGTAAAAATTAGAAGTGATCTCCAGTTTCAGAAAATCTACCTGGAAACCCTTCCATCTTTTTAATGTATCTCTGCTAGCATTATTTAAAATCCATAATTAATATGTTTGTTGCGATAATATCACAAGCTCCACATAAACAAAAAAAAAGTAAAATAAAGAAAATTAGAATAAAATGTTATATTTCTAGCCCTCCGATTCTTAACATCTGCTTTAAACTTTCATTACCCAAATATTTCCATGTTTTTCCACCAGTGATACCTAGTGTACACAGCAATTTTAAACCATTTTAACTGAACAGTATATCACAAATGTTTAAAATTCGCTAGAACGATTAGCTTAGTGTTTATAAATATGTTTCTATCTTTTAAATATCTGCATTGTGTGGATGTACAATTTAATTCAAAAGATTCCCTTTTGTTTCTTGTCATCTTTCTCCTTCTTCTGTTACATTAACGTATTCTCTTTTGGCTCTTTAACCTCCTGCCTCATGCTTTCGTTTTTCTCTTCCCCTTCTCCTTTATCTGCTTGTCTGGAAATTGTGTCCACCCTGCAAGACTCAACTAATATAGGCCTCTTTCTCAATGAAATCTCAAATTCAACTTCATCCTCTGCATTCCTATCATGCCTTTACTATACTTGTATTATGGAATTTATCACACTCTGTGGAATGGCATTGGCCTGGGTCAGAGGTCAGACTCTGCAAGGCTGGCAAGTGGCATGAGCAATGCATGTTAAATGCTCTGGACAGAGCGGCCTCTAGATGGCATAGACTGTTTTGGGAACTCCTTACTTGTGTTGGAAAGCAGGGAACCCTGAAATAGCTGCCTGGCTAAAATCTGTTCTGCGTAGGACCAAGGAGCCATGTGTGAGAGGACGTGAACTCTGATCCTAACTGGGGTTCAGGCAAATGTCAATCTGATTGAGGGAATGTGGGTTTTTCCAAAGAGACTCAATTGAAGGAAGAGATTGTAGCTCCCCAAGAGAAAATCACCTGTTAGTTGAGAGAGCCTGACTCTATAGGGTTGAAATGTTAGAGGGAGCAGTGGCTACTGCTGCAGCCTGACTTGGATGTGCCTGGCCATCCTGCTGTGTCCTGGGAAGGAGGCTGCTATGTAACTAGAATGACTTGCACCGCTATGGACCTAAAGGATTAGCTATGGAAACCATCCTGAAAAAATGAGTCAGACTCAGAAAGAAATGCACAGCCCGGATGCACCCTGTGCCAAGTGGAGGTCCCGGCGCAGTTCACTCTGGCCAGCAGGAGTGTGGAGAGTGGCTGGGGCAACAGAGAACTGATATCAATAAAGCATAATGGGGCAAGTGCAAAACCTGAACAGAGACAATCTCCAGGAGAAGCCCTCTATCCTCTACCCCCACTGAGCGGGCCCACTGCCTCCTGGAAAGATCCCAAGCAAAGATTGTACTTCCTCTAGTCAGAGCAGTAGGATTTAGGGTTTGGCTCCTACTATGATACACACATATACATGGGAACCACGTCTTTTTTACCCCTGCATATTCTCTACTGCTCAGTTTGGTGTCTGAATGCCTAACAGAATCACTTATTTATTAAACTCCCAGATCTTGCTGACACCTACTATATGCCTGGCATTATTCTAGGTACTGGGACAAACATGGTGAGTGAAAAACAGGCATAGTTCTTGCCCTCATGGAGCTAAATGTTCACGGAACAAGAATTCAAGCAAATAGATTTCATTTCATTACCCGGATATCTCTTCATGCAGTCTGTTTTGAAATATAATAACCCAAGTTTCACTTTATTTTCATAATACGTTCTTAAAAATGTTGAGGAGCAAGCAGTTCTAAAACATAAATAACCTAACAGGTTACAAATGATCCTTTATAGGTTTTGTTATGTAAATTGATACTTTGGAAGGTACATTAACTTTTCCAAGACACTAGGGCAGATGACTTGCTTTGGAACCCTAAATTGTTCATTAGCATGTGGGGAATGCACATTTTTATACATATGCAATGCAACTAATTTGGAACTCTAAGCTAAAATCTCTTTATTTTGACCTGACAATGAAGCATAAAATGAAGAGTGGTAAGTATTTTGAACTTGATTCTTTAATAATTATTATTAATTGCTTAATGTATTCACGGTACTATACTTTGTTTTGGGAAAGAAAACAGGTGACTAAAAGATTGTTTCTACCATCAATATAGTATAAAACCTAGCAGATTTGGTCAAAGAGGTGGTCTTTTGAAACTAAGAAAGTGCTACTTTCCCCCCACTCTTGACAGATCAGAATCTTAAGTCACAGCATTCAGCTTAGACAGGAGGAGGGATGTGCCCTCTGTGGGGACACAGGCGGGAAACAGTGTTGTCTATATAGCATGAAATAGACCCGATCTTTTCAGGCACTCCTTTGTGCACAATAAATGTTTCCAAAGTGTTTTCTATCCATCTCTCACTTGAATTCTGTTATTTTTCAATCTTCAAATAGATGAATTGTCTATGATGATAATTAGAAAATGGACAATAACTAGAAAATGAACAACTGCCACCTCTTTTCAAATGCTTTGTTCACTGCTAAATATAGCTTCATCACAAAAGTAACTAATGTGTATAGCATTTCATGTTTTATAAGAAGTCACACATCTAATTTTTACAGCAATCCCCTAAGCTCAGTAGTATTATCTTCATCTATAGGTAGCAAAACTGGACCAAAGATATTAGACAATTTGTCCACTTTGAAGAGGATGTGACAAGAATTGGATCAGTAATTAGAAATACGTACATAAAAACCACTTATTTTTCTCCCACTTCAGCCACACTCGCTACTTCTAGGTGTTTGGGGGAGATGCTTATTATAATGATGGCATGACCTCTGTCCACAAAGACCCTCTAATTGAATAGACATAAACTATTTATATAATATACATAAATCATATTAAAAATGCAAAATAATACAGTACAAGCTATAGGCATAAATCTGAGATCCCATGGAGTAATGCCATACCTCAATGATGTTAATGATATTAATACTAGGGATATTGCTTTCTCAGAGTGCAGGAGAGGTGTTGGGTGACTACCTTTCAGTCACTAGAAGTTTATCAAAAAATAATAGCAGAGAAACCAGGAAAATAGAACTGAGTGTCTCTCAGTAGTACAAGGGCATCATGAAGAGGCAATTTTCTTTATAATTTCTAATTTCATCATTAAGGAAGTGAAAAATACAGGAAATAAAAAAAACATTACATTTTTACTAAGTAGATGATGATTTTTTCCATATGAAGAATACATATAAATATTTATGAGTAAGTATGAAAGATATTTAAACATATAAGATATTAAGACAACTTTTCTCAGTGTGAAGTTCTCAAGCCAGGGTAGAAACACGGATTCCCTTTACCATCTCTTCTCCCTTCTCTCCAAAGGTGCTTCAAATAAACTATAGTAGAGGAGTGCGTATTTCCTTTAAGGAAAACCTCCAAGAAAGAGAGAATGCAATACCTCACCTCCATGTAATGCAACGTGATACTTTTTAAAGGAGAGGTTTTATTTTACAACAGACCTACAGCATATATTCCCACAGATGAAACACTAACTTACACCAATTGGTTCTGGGATATCTACTGATTAGATACTAAAGTTTTTGAAGAGAAAAAGTTTTAAAAAGAAAAGAAAATGTTGCCTATATCTTTCAGGGTCCAGGGCAACTACCATTTACATCGACAGTGATGAGTTAAACAAGCCAAATCATCTCAGTTTGCTGTTCTTGAGACAATGGAAGCAAGTTTTGCTGAAATACATTTTTTCCATATAGATCTTTTTTTCTTTCAGCTTCAATTGAAAGAAATCCTTATGAAGGTTTTAAACAAGGAAGCATATTTAAATTTAGGCAGTTGACATGTGATTTTTTTTTCTTTTATTTATTTTTGTAGACGGCAGTTATACAGAGTGATATTCCTTAAAATGCCTACTAATTGATTTATGCTTGAAATATTTTGTCTGGATCCTAGCTAATAAGCCCCAGGGTAAAAATTTGTACAAATAAAATAAGAATTTATCTAAGCCTACATTTGAAACTTTACTTGCTTGAATTTTACCAGTATCCTGGATTATTGCCACAGAAATATTTTGGAACATGTCATAGGCATCGGGTCAGCATTTTTTACATTTTTGAAACTTTAAGGTTATTGATGAATGTGGCTTTTGTGGTTAATCTTAGTATCCCATGATATTTAATATTATTTACAACCACTATTTGGTCTTTGATAAATGCTGATACCATGTTAAGTGGAAGTCAACAAGAGCTGCGGTTCCAATGAGTTAGCCTGTGAGTGACTTCACTCAGGTCGCTTACTTTCTTTGTGTCTCTGTTTTCTTCATGTGCCCAGCAATGTTAATAAAACCCATTCCCTAAGTCACAAGATTTGCAAAGACAGATGAGATACTATTGGCAAAAGAATTCTGAAGAAGATGAAACATTCATATATAAATAATATAATTGTGAAATATTCAACTTGGCTCTTTGTATTAACCAGAAGATGATACCTAATACTATTGATGCTACCAGTGATACTTAGGTATTTATTTAAAACTAAAAATATACTTAGGCCTTGTGGAGATCCCAAGAAGCAAGGTGGTGTAGTGCCAAAAACATATTCTCGATGTCAGGGAGAATATAGTTGAAATCCTGACAAGGCTACTTACTAGTGAAGTGATCTAGGACATGATATTTATCTCCTCCAAGCCCCATTTTCCCCATCTGTAAACAAGGATGGCGATGTTCATCTAATTGGTTTTACACAGATTAATGAGGTTCAGTGTTTGTCATATTAGTGTTGGCTACTTACTGGATAGGAGCTTTTAGGAAGTTGATTAATACATGAGCACAGCAAATTTTTAACCAATGTCTGATAAGGTTGTTTGAATTTTTATTTTTTTAACTATGTCACATCATGGCGGTCTCGATGAATTCATGCTCCTCAAAATACCTGAAATAACTAGGATAGACGCAGTATTTAATTTTTAATTCTCTAAGAAAAAATGATTTAGGGTTGACATCCAGATGTTAGCTATACTGTATTGCAAAATTTTAAAAAGTCAGGTATTTAGCTAGACAGATACTATATGAAATAAGTGCAAAATTTTCCTGGAGATGAACTAAATGATTTTTTTTTATTCCGTATTAATTTCTACACAGAGTAAATTTTTAGCCTTTGTTATATTTTTAGAATAAGGGTTTTTATGTATGTATCTTTTATACAAATGAACAAAATTATAAGCTATTTTAAATTATTTTTAGCTGTCATTAATTTATGGTAAGTAGCTGGTTTAACTCACTCATCACTTGTTAACTTTAAGAAATTTTACTTTAAATTTTTGCAAAAATTGTTTAGAGTTTGATGTGTTTTCTCATTGTTAACTTTCTGAGGAAATGAGGAAAAATTTTTTTATGATAATACAAATTGTTTGGTATGATATGTATCATTGTCAAAATGGTGGTAGAATTCTTAAATACCTTCACTATTTTTTAATATTTTGGGCCTTTTAAAGAATTCTATTTTTATACTCCCAGTCTAAAACTAAGAGTCAAAAAGAATGACCTATATTAGTGATAGTAGTTACATTTTTAAAAATGAGACAAAAGTCATGTATCTTCATAAATGTTAGAATAAGGCACTTCGGTGATCAGAGCCTCTCTGGACTATTGGGAATGTATTTTTGAAGAAACTAACTGAAACTCTGTGCTTGGTTTTATGAGGTAGAAAACAAGCACTTAATGCAGTTTAAATAAAAAAGTAATTTTGCAGGTGAAGTTTTAAAGAATTATGGAAAAATAATCCTTTGAGAAATCGTTTTTTACAGCTGTTCAGTATGTCCACACTAGACAATTAAAATAATGGGAGGTAATGGAAATGTCAAATATAAACTTGGTTAGGGTGTTCATTGGAAACAGAGAAAAAAATTAGCATTATTGAAGAATTGAGATGACAACAGAGTTAGAGTGAAAAATGAAAGTACTTCCTTTGAGTTGGTAATAAAAAGTGATGCCAGATCTACTCTTCCAATGGCTTAGAATAGTGTCATTGAGTCAATGATTCAAGTAAACAGTACAGAAACTACATTTTTTGGTACCTAGCTTTTTCTGAGAAAATGTTTGTTGATGTTCCCCTGTGATATGATATTCCAGAGATGCTTCTTGTAGGGAGTAATTATTTGTTACTGGGGACAAGCAGGCCCAAGAAGAAGACCCTTTTCACAGAATTCTGTGAATAGACTGCATTTTAAATGAAAAAGAAATCATCATCTTGCTGATCAGATTCAGGGTAGAGATGTGGCTTTCATAAAGTCACAGGGATGCCAACTATAATTTTATGTGTATAATGTGATGGCTCAGTGTGAGGTCAGGGTGGTGGTGGATGGGGGAAGGGGGGTTCACGGTGTGAGGGATGTAAAAATAAAATAAAATAAAATAAAATAAAGTCACAGGGAAAACACTCTGTGACTTAAAGAAAATATGTTTGTGGGGGGTAGGTGTTGGTGATTTGTTCACTTCTGGGCAAGCAGAAAGAGGGTTTCCTTCCAACTCTGACTCAGGGGAACATATCACTACAAAAAGAAATGAAAAAGTGGCTGGGAATCCTAAAGAGAATTAGAATTCTTGCCTTTTCTCTTTGTTTTTCTTGATCAGTGTTAATATTTTGAGCAGATTTTCTGGAGAATGGGTCTTTTCATGTATTAGACACTTAAAAATAGCTCTTGACTGAATGTGGAATGAGAGCAGATAATTTGGAAGAACAGTCAGGACTCTGGATTATTCTTACCCTGGTAAAAGTTTAATTTAAAAAATCCCCACCCATCCTTACTGTAGTGTATTGCTGATGCACTCATAAATTTGGCCATAGAATATTGACACTTGCTGTTAAAGCTTCAATTAACAAAGAGGTATCTATGTTAAACCTAGAAGTGTCTAAGTTCAAGTTGAGAACAGTTAAGAACAGTCAAATCACCTTTTTAAATAAAAATGAATATTGTTTTAATGAATGTGCCTATTTTATAAAAGTAACTGATGCAGAAAAATTAAATGATGTTTATGTGCTTTCCTAATAATTTTAATTGAGTTTTAAAATACTTAAATTTACTAATGAAAGGAGACAAGGTGAAATACTGACATGTTTTTTCTCTCCAGTTATTAACATAGCAAGTTTTCAATAAAATTATTACAGCAAACTTTAACTATTTTTTGAAAAATATGTTTTTACAAAATAATCTTAGGCCTAACATATTAAACTTAAAAATGAGGTTTGGTTTTATGAAAATTCAAGACCTTTATATTTCATTCATAATAGAAAGTTTGAGGATACAAACATTTAAATCTTAGCCAGGCATTAAGAATATTTTGAAATATTTTCTGCTTAATTTTATAACTTCAATTTTTAGAAATTAAAAAAATAATATCAAATGTAAAAGCATTTTGAGTATACAAATAAGAATAGAAAAAACAGGCTAACAACTGGTTGTGTAAAAATCTATGCACACACACGCACACCTTTGACTAATTATCTAGATACCTAAGGCATTAATATTTCATTTTTTACCAATCATAAACATTGTTTATAGGGACTATTTCAATCTTCCACTAGGCGGCTAGTTGTGACACAAACAGTTACTAAACTAAAACCATCTGTTCTTTTTAGAACTGCTAATAAATATCTTGTAAGGGTAACAACCTCCAACTACAAACGAGGCGCCTCAAATGAAAATGGTAGAACCAAGAGGATCATAGGATCATAGATTAATATCTGACTTAAGACAACGAAGCTAGTACATATTTTTAGTTTAGTAAGTACTTTTACCTTACCTTGATGAGGCTTAAACAATATATTACATATTTTCAACTTAAGCATATGCTTATTCTCCATACATGTAAACTTGGACCCTACTGATAAACTAGTCTTGTGCATAAGTGATACCCACACTCTAGCAATTTTAAGAGTTAAAATGGCCAGAGAAATGAATAGGCCTGATAGTACTAAGTTACACATTTAAAAGTGACACCTTTGTCCTTTGATATCATTTCCCAACAAGGTTATCATTGAAACTTCTTCCATTCGAAAGAACTGTATTTCTCAGTCAGCTAAAGTAGCTGACAACACAGTGTGAGTTGACATGCAGCTCTAGGTCCTTTCTTTTTTTTTTTCTTTTTGGACTTCTCTCAAAAGATTTTAGTTATCTGTCATCAGGACCAAGTTTAGATTCCCCCAAGCCAAAGCAGCTTGGAATGTGTTGGTGAAGAGGACACTCCAGACAGGGCAATATGCTTGTCTACAGGGTGAGCGTGAGGAAGAATGCTGAGAGGTTGTACTGTATTGCTCTGGCTGGTGTGAGCCATGGGGATGGGGAGTGGAGCCACTGGGAGCGAATCCTGGTGCTGAAAGGGTGCACTTCAACCTTTCAGTTTGTACACAAACCTCAGAGCAACAGCATTATCTGGCAATTGGCCTTCTTATGCCTAATTTTCAACCCATAAGTAGGAGTGAGCTTGTTGAGGATATCCTCACCCTTAGAGTTATTCACTTTGCATAATGACTCTACTTAGCACGTTAGGAGGGAGTGCTGATGCCTAAGTGCCGATCTGCTCCATCGTCCTTACTGTGCACCCTTCAATTAAGCAGTCCAGATATGAGTTCTTTCAAGATAAACTGAAAGTGGTTATGGTGGTGGTTACATGGGTATGTACATTTGTCAAAACTCATTGGCACTTAAAATACAGGGATTTTATTGTAAGTAAATTATACCTCAATGGAGTTGATATTAAAAAAAGTTTAGGCATCTCAAAGTGTGAAGTGTTAGATAAAATAAGAAAGCTGCTGTCATCAAGAGCATGCTAATTTCTGTCCTTGTTCCAGCAATAAACTTTTCTGAGTGGAGAATACATTAACCGTTTATAATAGTAAAATCAGCCCATAACTGATGTTTTTCACAATGATTACGTAAAAGAGCATACCTCCCTTTTTCATCATTGTATTTCCAAGGATTTGCCTGGTGCACAGTGCTTAGTAGGTCCTCAATAAATATTAGTGGAATAATGGATGTCTGAAAGTGTAATCATTAGCATATAAAATGTTACCATGCATTACTGTCTTAAAACATTTTTTAAAATGTATAAAGCAAAGGAAAAGGGTGATAAAAATATTCATTTAATCAGCCTATAGCCGAAAAGACATTTTGAACTGCTTTGCTAACTATCCTTTATCACTATCACACTTTTCTTGCAATTTGGCAAGCTCCGCATGTTGGATGTTCCTATATTCACTTGATGGTCAACATCAGAAGTAAGAATTCAAGCTCATCACGATGTGCTGGATTTTGATTTCTCTTCTTGGGGAAATCAAGGATTTTTCCGGTGTATTTAATTTTGAATATATGATGCTTTCTACAACCCTACACATAACTATATGTTTGTTTGGGGGATGGGTAGGGAAAATAACAAGGTTTGAAATCTTCAGATCTGCATTTATTCAAGAAGGTAGTGGTGGGATGAGAGTGAGAGCAGCTCTCCCCCATATATGTGACTCTGGTGTCGGGTAAGTCACAGCAGTTTTGAACAATTTGGGGAAGCACATTGAAGGAAGGATTGTGCCTTGGTTTGCGATGAAGTCTTTGGCAATTTGGTTACTTTCACAAAACATTTATTTTAAGTCATTTAAATTATATAATCTAAAGAAACAAACAAAAAAGATAGTGGCAGGGAATGGGTGAGTCTTCTCTTTGGTTGAAGGAAGATTGAGGATGGTGACCACAGTGTTTTGAGAAAATAAAATATTTAGGAGGATGTGTATGGCTGGAGACTTTTCAACTTATTTTGTAGCTAAAAGCAATAGTTAAGGTTGGCTCTCAGTTGAGTATCTTACAATTCAGAACACAAGCCTGGAGAAGATGGAAATAGAGCAAGAAATGTCTTTAGCCTTTTGTGCTGTGTTTAGCTCTCAGCTAAACACAGTAGAGAGGAAGGGATGGAGCCATCATTTTGAAGTGGTGTATATGAAGCCCTGCATCAACAGTACTAAATATTTAAAATAATTAACTGAAAGAGTTTCTTAAAATATTTATAAAATAAGACTTTCCTAGAATGATTCCAACCTGCTATTAGTTACAATTATATTTACCTTGTTTTCTTAAAGCAAACTCTTATTTAAGCAAGTAAAATCACTTTATTTTTATGTGAAAAACATATGGACAGAAAGGAGATAAATGAATACAGATAAGCAATGCAGTCATCAGGAATCCTCTGTGGCTTCAAGTTTGGGCCTAAAGTTCTCTTAGCTTAATCATACACTCACTTCTTTTTCACAATTTTCTCTGTGACACTCTAAGCGCTTTCATGGTTGGGACCAGTTCAGTTCTCTCTGTACCACTCACAATGTCTAACACATAATATGATGCTGATTGAATATTTCTGGAATTATTGAATGAATACATTACCAATAAATGCATGTGCACAAATGCTTACTGTGGTTAAACATATCAAGTGTTTCCATTTTCTCTTTTTTCCTTTTTTTACTAGAATATTGCAAGTTGAAGCTGAGTATAAGACTTCTCAGATAGTTTCCATTTTTCAAGTTTTTCTTGTATCTAATTTTAACCATATGACCAAATTCAGACCACTCTGATATTATCAGAAAAGATGTCTGCAAATTTTGATATTTCTAATTGAGGACAAGCTTTTGGCCTTAGGTTTCAACTCTTTTATTTTCTCATGAACTGGAACACTAACTTGACTGTGAGTCAGCTCCAAACATACAGAGGATAATGTTCCATGAGATGACAAAGCATGAAGATAGGAGGAATATGGACCTCTTAATGACAACTTGCAGCACAATTGTCTTTCAGAGTGGACCACCTAAACTGGAACACAAGACAGATGTAAACATCTATTTCATTTGGCAATCTTTGTTACAACAGCCTAATTTGGATGCTAACTAATATATACCTTTTACTAGTATATACAGACGAGTACGTAGTATATACACATACAATCACATACCTATGAATTGAGTTAAAAGGAAAAGAAAACTATCTAAATAACCCCATTAAAAAATAAAAACAACTCCTTTGCTATTATTTATTTCACATGTGAACAAATAATGCTTATGTAATCATCTACCATTTTCCATACTTTAAAAAAGACTACTACTATACAATACAGCATTGAAAGTCAATGCCTTGACTTTGAGCTTGTTGACTTAATCTTTATGGGGTTCATTTTTGAAATCTATGATTTGAGCTCTAAAATTTTATTTACCTTTGAGACTCTATGAATTCTTAATATTATAGCAATATAAATTTTAAATAATTCCAATGAGATACTTTCCCAATGACCTTGCACATAAAGTACTTCCAAACTTAATCACAGGGCTTATTAGAAAGAACTACATGCTTGCTTAGAGCATTCCCTTTATAGCCAATCATGAACATGTCACCCTATATTCCATTATTTAGAAGGATGAGTAACAAGATGCCCAGTAGTAATCTTAGCAAGTCTTTTCCCATTTTGATCCTGTTTTTGGATTCCCATCTCTCTGTAAGACCAACCTGAGAATTTACACTAGTATAGATGTAAGAAAGACAGAAATTACATTTTTCATTGTTCTCTTCTAAATTACACGATAAAAAATTTTTCATGTCTGAACTGAGAATATTTATTAGCATCAAAAATTTACATTCTTTCTTATTATTTCTCCCAATCTTTGTCTTTCCAAAATTATTATAAAAATCTATAAACATTATGATAATTTATCAAGGCAACTGTGGTAGTTGAGTGAATAGAAAGATATTTTAGACATGGTTCTTATCTTTAGGGGCCTATAGACTCATGAGAAAATAGAATATAAACACACACACAAATAAAAATGAAATGTAATGTTATAGATCTTTTTACTCGAGGAGCTCAGATATGAGAGAAATATAAGTGAAATTGGGAAGATGATGTTTTAATAGTTGATATAGATTTGAAATGGACCTTCTGGTATGAATGGGCTGTAAACAAGAGCTCAGAAGTGTGGAGCCAGTGGGAAACAAGATGGAAATGTTTACATCATATTTATTAAGCTAGAAGTAGCCTGGTTTCACTGAAGCAGTCAGTTTGGGTAGGGCATATTCCTATGTGGAATACAGGCTTTAGGAATTGTCTTGGGCCAAACTAATTCTGTTCTTGAAAATGAACTTGAGAAGTATGGAGTTTATTCTTTTTTTTTTTTTTTTTAAGGAAGGAAAAATACATGAAAATCAGCTGTTTAGGAAGATTAATCTCAGAGCATTATATTAAAGGGATTAGAGAAGACAAATTGAAGTCAGAGAATTAAACTGGAGGAAAATTGCAGTTACCCAGGCAGGAGGGGATGTAGATTTAAACCAGAATAAATGGCAGAATGAATGACTTCAAAAACCCTATTCTATTGACAAAGAACTTTAACTTAATGTTTGTTTGTTTTTAACTCTTACCTCTACTGCCCTTCCTTAATTGAGATCTGTCTTCTCATAGTCAACTGAATTTTTTGACTGTCTCACACAGAGAATTTTTATTTGATTAGTTGCAGCAGTAGAAGTAGCAGTAGTAGCTATCATTTGATGATAAATTTTGTTGCTGACTTATTATGAGCCACGCACCATCTAAAGCAATGAACATGTATTACCATATGTAAATTACATGTTGAAGCATATGAAATTGCCATTCTCACGGGTAAAAAAATGATTGAAGAGCAGCAATTTTATTTAATCCTCACAATAACCATATGAGTTAGTTACTATTATTATCTGCATTTTCATGCAAGAAGATTGAGGCATAGAAAACTTAATTTGCCTAAGGTTATAAATCTAGTATGTGGCAGAGCTGGGATTCAAACACAAGCAGTGTTGCCGCAGAGCTCATGCTCTAAAACACCTGTTAGCTGCCTACACTGTACCAAACCCTTATATCTTATGTAATATTTCCAGCGATCTTAGGAAATAGATACACTGTCATTTTAAAGATAAGAAAAGTGACACACAATAAAGTAATTTGCCCATGGTTACCCAAAGGAGGAGAAAAAGTCAAAACTTGAAGCTAGCTCCGCCTAACTCCATGTTACACTTAACTGCTATACTTTACATAGAAAGAGGAGGCAAGATTTGAATCCTCCTGGGTCCCTATTCATGTTTTCGAGATTGCTCTAAAATCCTTTACATTATTCCACTTTCCTGCTTAATTTATGGACTTTGTCAACAAACAAAAGTGTTCCACATCTGTAATCTTATATTTTGAAATTCTTTACTGATGCTACAACTTGCCATCATTCCATCTCTCCCATGTCTATTAAGCATTGCCTTTGAATTTAAACTGACATCAATTCCTTAATCACATTTTATTTCACACATCTATTAGTCCCTTTCTTGTTTCACTTCATACTCAAATCATAATGTGTGTTACAGTCAGTTATTTTATCTCTACCTTCTTATCATTTTCAATTTCCTAATCTCATTCACACATTTGTTTCAATTTACCAGTTAATCTCCACCCTGGTTCAACCAAACTATCAATTTTCTCTAATTCTGTTTGTAGGCAATTTGGAAATAGCTGAAGAAAAATTACAGAATCAGGTGGATTGACTTCAATATAAATGTATGATTTCCAATCTAAGTTTCACCCTTGATACTACACAGTAATATTTTTTTAAAAAGTCATTTAACTCATTTATCTCATTTTTCAAGTTTCCAAATAACAAGTAGAAGTTGTTTTAAACTGTTTCTTCTTTTCTTAAACTGCCAATTCCTTTTCCAGGCTTTTAAATCTCAATTCCTAATTCAGAGAATTTCTCAGTTTTACCACCATGCTTGTTTACCTCTTCTCCCAACCTAATATTTCATCCCACTCAGAAGACAAGTTGCTCCCATCTCCCCACCTCACTCCAAAGATAACCCGTCTCTTAAAGTTTCGTTCTTTCCCAGGACTTTGAGCATTAGATTATCTTTTCTCTTTTGAATCATTAATCTCCCATTCATTTTTAATGAATCTGTTGTTGCTGCTTAAAAACATACTCAAGGCTTCAGCCACTCCTTCCTAAAAAGAAAAACAAATCTGCCCTTGATCTGGATGCTGTGGGGACTATTATAGCTCTGCCCCAGTGCCAGAAAGTGCTCTCCCACTTATTCCTGAACCACTTATCTGTCTTAGCTCTTCTCACAAAATGCTTCCTAAACTCCAGATCTTTCCCAACTCTCACTCTATTTGCTATTTGCAGCCTGACTTTGCTTCTTATCCCTGTCCCATGAGCTCAGCCTCTACTTTTAATTTATGTTGTTTTTGTTTGTTTGTTTGTTTTTAAAGCATAGCTCCATACTGGAGGATTCTCCAGCCATATGACTGGGATGCAAATAACTCTTTTACTATTTGCCACCCTAACTCTTTCTTTATTAAATCCTCAAATCCATCCTACGAGTGTAGTCTACATGTGTTGACTATTCTTAAACTGTCTTAGATATTTCATTCTCTTGCAATCTGGTTTTATTCTCACCACTCTACTGAAACTATTCTTCCTAGAATAATAAATGACCTGCAAGTTGAGTACCCAAATCAAATTCTCTAATTTCATTTTTCCCCTCTTTTTTCAGTATGGTTAAATCACCTTTCTCCAACATTTTTCCCCCCCTGGATTCTTTGATAATACTGTCTTCTATTAATTAATACTGAAAAATTTTGAGCCTGTTTTTTATTACTGGCAATAGACTAAGCTCTAGGAATAGAGAGATGAATCAGATACATCTCCTGTTCTGAAGAAACTGATAATCTAAGGAGGGAGAGAGACAAGAAAATTCGCTTTTATAATATACTGTATTAAGTGATATAATAGAGCATAAATAAACCTGAAGAGGATATGGTAGTACAATAAGAATAAAAGGACAGTTTCTTGGGTTGTGAAGGCCTAATTTATCTTTTATTACTGCTCCTTAAATATCAGCATTCTCCAGAATTACCTCTTCACCTTTTTGCTCCTCTTCTTTTCCAATACTATTTTATCTTTCCTTTTTTGAAATATCATCCATGACCCTATTTTACCTTACCTTAACGTCCAACTCAATATTAGTTGCTCACTTCTACCTACCAAATTTAAGACCAGTCGTTGCCTCCTATAATTTCCTCAGTGTATTAAAAATATGTTCATTTGCTTTCCTATAAAATATATGTTTTCTCCTGAGTTGCCTTTCTTAGTAGTCTTATTTACTCAGTCCCCAAACTAGTGACCTCACATTAATCTGGAATGCCACCACACTGTTTCTAATTTGGATCAATTAAGTAGTTGGTTACTTAAAGGCAGACACTTTTTTCTTTCATTTTTGATTGAACTCTGCCTAGCATATTCAAGGCTTAATGATGTTTACAAATGAATGTGCGAAGACGAGGAAACAGATTAGGAAATATTAACAAGACATTAGGAATCATAGGTGGTGTTCAGGTTTGAGTCTTGGTGATGGAGAGAAAGGTTACATCATCAATGCTGAGTGAGGGAAAGGGAAAACAGAAACTCATGGTCTGTGTTTGTTATTTTTAGGTGTGATGTATTGGTGAGAGCAATTCAGGTTGTATTTGGCAATACTGCTCTGGATTTGACAAAAAAAATAGAGAGCTCTCACTAAAGAAAGGGATGGGGATAACCCTATTAGAATTTGGATACAGGAAAATAGAAAAGGTGAAATGTCTCAAAACTTTTAGTGATGATTAATAACATCATTTTGGTACTACTATAGGCATAGAGACACCCCGGGGGATTTTATATATACAGTGTTTTAGGTCAAAATTGAATATCTATGTGGCAAAGCCCTTGCATATTTCTTTAGACAACTAAGAGAGACAACTGTTGAACTGGAATAGTATTGTAACAAAAATCATAGGTGATAGGAGAATGGTGTTTGGTGTGGCTAATCTGGTGAATAACAGCGATGTCCACTCCTCACCATTGTATATAACAGGGAAGAAGAGATACTGTTTTAAGGAGGTAGTCAATGTCATTGAAAGACATTAAAGCTCAATCTGAATGAAATGGAAAAAACAACAACTGATTGTGTCATTTGATTGAGTAACCTTGTAGAATAAAATTATGGTAGGATGATAAGAGCAGTAGTTAGGTAGCAGGTGGTTAAGGAGAAACCAGTGATGGAGGTAATGAACATAAAGCATACTTCAAGGAATTTGGCATAAATGGAAGGTAAAATATAAGATACTAACTCAAGCAGTAATGAAGTAAAATTATTTTTACTTTATTTTAATTTTCATTTCTTTCTTTCTTTTTTTTTATTTGGTGGGGTAGGGTGTGGAAGGGAGTCCTGCTTTGTTCATAGGTAGATAGAAAGTAGGCAGAGTAGCCGAGAAAGATGAAAAGGGATAATTGAGCACGAACCAAATTTACTGGAAGGGGCTCTTGGGTTAAACTTAGGGAAAGTCTATTCATAGTGCCAGGCTGCAAACAGCACTTTCTTGAGGGCATAATGCTACTTTGGTGGCCTGAGTCCAGGATTCTAAGGAGGTTTCTTTTTTTTCCCCTCCTAAATTGGGGATGTACAAGCACGTAGAAATCTAATCCTACCCCTGACCTTTGTATACCTTACTTTGTGGTTATAAGGAAAATACGCCAAGGCAGTGAATGGGAAGTGAGATTCACAGTTCTGATGCTGGTTATGCACATACCGTGTTTCCCCAAAAATGAGACCTAGCTGGACCATCAACTCTAATGCGTCTTTTGGAGCAAAAATTAATATAAGATCCGGTATTATATTATATTTATATTATATTATATTATATTATATTATATTATATTATATTATATTATATTATATTATATTATACCAGGTCTTACAATAAAATAAGACCGGGTCTTATTATTAATTTTTGATCCAAAAGACGCATTAGAGCTGATGGTCTGACTAGGTCTTATTTTGGGGGAAATACAGTAGTAAACATGATTTCCAGTCTTGATTTAGGATTTATTTGCTAAGACTTTATTTGGGGAACACAAAGTTAGTAATTGTTTATGTGTAACCTATAGAGGTTTTATCAAGTGTAATAAAATAAAATAATTGAAATTTGTAAAAATTGAAGGATTTAATTTATATTTTATTGTAAATTGTATTTGTGAATGTTAATTCATGAATGGTAATGTTATCTATCATCTTTTCCATGTGAAGACTCCCTTACAAAACAGATAATTAACTGGTATGTTTTATTGTATTGGTAGCTCTCCTATATTTATGTTTCTTCCCTTGTTTAAGAGCAAGTTTTAAAAATTTCATTCATTAATAAGCAACATACATTAGTATGCATTTTCCTGACTAACAAATTCATTCTAGAATTCACATTTATTTAAAAATGCACTTTTTAAAGTTATAATTTAATACTTCTCCTTTCCAGATATATAACTGGAGTTGAGGTCTAACATCTTCAAGCCCACGAAAAGCCTATAGCTGATTTAAGGTGCTTCCCACAAAAAGTTAACATAATGATACCACATAATGAAAACTATCTTTTGCTCAGTACTTAATACATTTACATCCTCAAATTAGGTTTTATATAAAAATATAAGCTTTCTAATTACGTTAAAAATGTGCATTTCTGACCCAGAAAAATACCTAAAGCTTTGTAAAAACATTCACGTCTTAAGGAGAAAGTGGTTAAGTTTTGGTGCTGTCATCATTTGTAAAGAGATTAACAGAAGCTGACAACATGTGCCATTTATGTGTCAGGCTGGTTAGCAAAATCTTTTGATATGCAGAACTATTTGTCAGGTAACACATTTCTAGTTCTCTCTTCACCTTATGTGGATCTATGTATTTTGGGTCATTTCTATCTGTCTCTGATAGCAGGACTTAAGCACAATTGAGCCCTGTGAATTTTGCATTCCTTCTTTATTCCCGTTTCTTAAAAACACTCAACAAATCTTATTTTTTTAAATACCTGTTAAACTTTTCTCTGCAGCGGCACAGCAAAAATGAGGTAGGAGATGACACAAATATAGATACTAGTCTACAATTTGAACATTTGAGACTTGATCTGAATTACTTACATGATTTTTTTAGTTTACTGCTTACCTCTCATTTCAATTTAAATATATTATATACCTAAATCAAATACATAATAATATATAATATATAATATGATATCAAAAATGTAAAATTTGACTCATCAAAGACATGGTACCAAGAGCTTTCAATTTTATATAGGTATCTGACCTCAATACAGTTTAGAACTTCAACACTGAGAACATAAACAAAATCAACAAATCAACAAGCAAACAAAAAACAAAAAAACAATTTTTTCACTAATTCCAATCTTCTCACTTACTATATTTTCATTGTCTCAAAGGTCTTTATGATTGTGCAGTTTTGTTAGAAGATAAATCCATATTAGCTAAGAGTAATATATGTGTGTGTACACACACACACACACATCAGAGATGCAAAAAAAATGTGTACAAGTGGATAGTTTGGTCAATGTTGCTCAAACAGTAGTTTGCCATAATCAGAAGTGTCTGGACTCTGATGGTAACAACTTTGAATACCTCTTGTAATTGCAGAAGTCAAATGTGACTTGTACCATTTCCCCGAAAATAAGACCTAGCCGGACAATCAGCTCTAATGTGTCTTTTAGAGCAAAAATTAATATAAGACCCAGTATTATATTATATCACATTATATTATATTATACCTGGTCTTATAGTAAAATAAGACCCTGTCCTATATTATATTATATATTATATTATATTATATTAATTATATTATATTAGATCAGGTCTTATATTATAGTAAAATAAGACTGGGTCTTATATTAATTTTTCCTCCAAAAGACGCATTAGAGCTGATGGTCTGGCTAGGTCTGATTTTCGGGGAAACACGGTATTCATCTTTTGTTGTCCGTATACATTGAGTATTACAATTTTAATACAGTTTTCCTTTCTTAAAATGTATACTTTTTTTTGGGAGAGAGAGAGAGAAAAAGAGAGAGAGAGAGAGAGAGAGAGAGAGAGAGAGAGATAATAGTGAATTCAATCCAAACTGGGATTTATAATAACTAATGCAATTCCTGTTCATTATCAAAGTCACTATGCTTGTATTTTGGGAAGGTATATAATTCATGTATCACTGGTTTTAGCGTCTACACTGGGTGGTATAAGAAGTCAGAGGGGAAAACATATCTTTGGACATTTATTTGGCATAACTTTATTTAAATAACTATGTCTCTAATATTCTAATTGGATATGTAAATCAGCAGTTCCTTTGTTAGTTCTTTGTACAGTGGACAGGCTATTACCTATTTGGGAATTACTGCCTCTTAATATTTTTACAGCAATTGGTCATGCAATGGTTTATTTCTTGATCAGGAAAACTATAATTGTACTCATATGATTTCAAACCCATATGAGTTTCTAAAACAATTAGAGTAAACATTTTTATATGTGAAGGAAAGTAAACTCTCAGTGTGTTGTATATAATATTTCAATATTTAGAGGAGTTCAGATATTTCAGGGGAAAAATAACCCTACATATTTATACCAGTGATTAAATATATTTGCCAACTTCTCAAATTCAACTTTCAATTCTTTTTATAACTTTATCTAATTTTGCATTAAATTTGATTTTGCTATATTTCACAAGACACAATAAGTCATTTTTTCAAAAGTTCTCTTTTATGTTTATACCATATAAAAAATTCTTTTAAGTTACATTCATTAAAAGACATATTCCTTTTGGCTTTGCTGAATCCGTCGTCTCAAACTGGCAATTAAAGGGTTACTTAATTGGAGAAGTTCAGAGTCAGCTCAGCATTTCCCAGTGGCACATATCTTTAGCAGTAAGTGTGGAAGCCAACTCGGAAGAAACACGTTTGAAGTGGCAGAACTAATCATGCAGAAGCAATTTGCGATTTTCTCTCTCAGCCTAGATAAAGCAGAGCATTATGACATTGGCTGTGCCGAGCAAGGTCAATTTACTGTGAAAAGCCAGCTATAGACTCCAACTTCAAATAGACTTTTATCCTGCATAGCTAAAAACAGGATTTACTCTATTGCTTACACTACAGAATGGGCAAAATGAAGTGGACAATTCAATTAGGATGCATACATATGTGTCACTACTTTTTTTTTTTTTTTTTTTTAACTGTTTCAGATAATCAGCTTGTAACTAAATCTCAAGATTTCTCCCAGCCCTGGGAATGAAGTACAAATGCTCGGTTGTTCATGTTCTGGGCAATAGTGTTTACCTTTTAGTGTTTTGAAATGTAATCAATAAGAATCTACCAATTTACCTTAAAAAAGTTCAGTGCTGATTTTCTTTTATTCCATTGAATTATTTTTGGCTTTAACATGAAAGACTTCTCTCAGAAATATACACACAATTGTCTTTGCAAAAATATAGCATATAAAAAGCACCGAAGACATTTGTTGGTTTAGCATTTATGTAATGTGCTATATGAATGTTTATTATCCCTAATATAAAAGACACGACATGAAGATGATCCTACTTGTTCTGTTGGACTAGATGTAAAATTTGCATTAATTTTTGGAAATGATTATATTTATGGCAGCAATCATATAAATTGTTTGGCTAATCACAGTGAATAAACACAGTCTATTCTCTTAGCCATTTGCTTAGCCTACCTTCTTTTTTGGCTGATATCCAGAATAGATTATTCTTATGAAAAAATGAAACAAGAGTATACCGTAATTAGATGTTCAAGGATTCAGCCATCTGGGATATCTATGTTTTAAAGCATTTAATTTTATTAGGTGCATCTGATGGACTTCTTTGGTCACCATTTATATTGCTAATGGTGCCAATAATCAATTACTTCAAAATATCATGAAAGTGGGATGGAACTTGTTCCTGGAAGCTGAGCCAGAAAGTAAATGAAGATATGATTAAATGTCAGTCTTATTATAGATCATAATAAAAAATATACATCCATAGCAAGGTTACAATAGCTCTACAAATTAATGTACTAGTCAACAGTTTTTTGGATAATATTCTGGTGTTCCTGTTAAAAGTTTAGCAGGTGATGGAACTCCATGGTGCTGACGTTTGCTCATGGAACATTGTAGAAGCCAGTCTTTTAATGCTTTCATAGGCTTACCGAGCTGCTGAAGTGATGCAGAGCTCATGGGTTTCCTGATTTCGCTGACCCAGTGATTGACAGTAATGCAATGTTCTTCTAGAATTTACTACTCTGGGTACAAGACACAATGAAATCATGAGACTCAGGTCAAAATGAGAATGAAGAATATCAGAGATGAGGTACTCATTTTCAATAGAAGTGTAGAATCATTAATTTTTAATATTGTATTTTAAAATACAAACTTGGGATAATTGAAAATAATATATTTTTCCCCACAGACACTAATGTTTCTGCTTAATAACACTCAAAAGTATATAAAACATTTAAAGCACATATGTGTACATTAATTTTGCTTTTCATTTTTCAAATTTAAGCATTTTAGATCATTTGTATATTTACTTATTTCTTTTTATTTTATGGGACATATGTCCTCTTAGATAATCCTCCATAATTCAGAATCTGTTGTGAATTTATAAAATAGATATAAAATTTATAATTTATGTTTATATTGTGAGTTTATGGGACTGGTGGATTGTAACCTTTATTCTCCCCTTGTATTATAGCATTGCTGAATTCCATTCTATGTGACAGAATATAATTCACTCAATAATTTGCATATATTTTCACACAAGTAAAATTTTAGATTTTTTAAAACTAGAGAATTTTAAGGTAATCATGTTATCTATTTTGAATACAACTTTAACATATACATAATATTCTGTAACTGTGATAGCTGTACACTGAAATAAATGATGTGAATACTGTCATCATTATATCACCTCATAGTTCTTAGTCTTCATTGCAATCACCTCGCTAGCTTCAAATTATATTGTGGTTGGTTCCCCCACAAAGTTGTGTTTTAATTGGTCTGGGATATTGCCTGACTACAGTATTTACAAAGTAAAAGATGCCAACCATTTCTTGGTCTACATAACTCCAACGTACCGGTTAGTTCATTGCAAATTTGGGGGTAAATGTCATTAGTTTTAAAGAATTTTTCATATTATTTACCCTGATCATTTATTTTTTTAGTTCTTCATCTTGCCTAAGTAGAACCTAAATTATAATATTTTTTCTTTCGCGTGTGTATGTGTGTGTGTATGTGGAGTAATTTCTCAGAAATCATTTTTCTTTATTTTTTAAGATTTTTGTTAAAATATTACTAACATACAATATTGTATTAGTTTCAGGTGTACACCATAGTTATTCAACATTTATATACCTAAAGAAGGGATCACCATGATAAGTCCAGCGACCATTTGACACCATACCATACTATCACAATATTATTGACTGTATTCCCTATGCTGTATTACGTGCCCATGACTTATTTGTTTTATACCTGGAGATTTGTACCTCTTATTCCTCTTCACCTACACTCATCAGAAATCAGTTTTAATACAAACATTCAGTGTTGAATATTTGAAATAACTTTAAAAGTGCTATTTAAAATGCTCCTATACAAACAGTTTCTTTAAATTATTTGTGGTTTAACAGTCACTACAATGACAATTTTATGATACAACAGATGTGAAAGTACTTTTAAAAGTTCATGCTAAATAAATGTGAAGTATTGGTATTAAGGCACTAGTTTGTATCAACAAATTAACTTAATTGGGAAGTCTTGATGCTAATTAATATTCAGCCATAATCCAAGCATTCTCATCATGAAGAATATTTTAAGTACCTTCTTATGTAGTCTGTTTGACATTTTACATTTTATCTCACTTTAGTCAAACTTCTTAAGGCTTTGGAGTTCAGTGTGTGTGTGTGTGTGTGTGTGTGTGCGTGTGTGTGTGTGTGTGTGTGTGTGTGTGGTGTATCTTTCTTCAAAAAGCAATCTCTACTGTCGTACATATTTTACCTTTGGATAATGTAATCATGACAGGTTAACACTCTTGATTTAGTGCCCAAATAAGATACATCTTCAAGCTTAGTAATTATCAAACAAGTTATGAAATAGTTTCACTTTCTAACCTGCTATGGCCAAGATAATCGCACAAACCCATTCAAAAGATATGCATCTATGAAAGAAGACAGCAATCTGCGGCAGAGCCAACTTTCTGCCTCTCATTGATAAACTAATAACCAACAAACATAGCTCTTGTTGTCTTGTTTACATTTTGAAGTACATCTTTATCTCGAATTTCTTGCAATTTAATTGACAAAACTACTGGATTTTCAACCCTACAATGCAGCAAATGAACAAAAATGAATAAAACAAAGTGAAGGCCTCATCCCCTCCACTCCTACTCTCATTACAGAAAATAATATTTATCTCTCGAAAACACAGAACAATTGGGATAAGTCAGATGCAGTATAACGTTCTTGAACATCTCAGGCATGCAATCATTTTTATTGAAGTGAACAAAATATCCTTATTAAATGCTTCAGGGAAAGTTTTAGCCTTAGGTATAAAATTTGTAATCCTGAATAATGATATAAAAATATGAGAATAGCTATTTTGAGTGACATCACAATGGCCTACCTGCACAATTTTTGAGAATAGAAATTTCCAGGAAAAATTGGGAAAATGAGGGATTGGTTCTGCATAAAAAGGTAAAAAAAGGAAAATGGTAAAGATTAATTTATAGGAGACTAGAAAATGATGAGAGAGGCTGTTACTGGCATTGTCTCACAACTTATCTGTTGAAATTGTAGACAAATGTCTCCCCATATTCTGTGTGTGTGTGTGTGTGTGTGTGTGTGTGTGTGTGTGTGTGTTAAGTTCCATAAGTAGTAGAACAGGTAAGATGGAAATAAAATGGCTGGTTGATTATACCTATAGAACAATTCAAAGTAGAAAAAATTTTGTCTGAGATATTTAGAATAATAGGATATCAACCCATTGAAACTAAAATGTCCCTCATTTCTTAATTTCAATTTTGAACAGGTATAAATGGAAGTTGATTGTGGAGGTATACTGATTTTAAGTATTCAGTTTTCTGAGAAATTGAGATTATCTGGAATGATAGGCAAAGAGAAATAAAGCAGAGAATGAATAAACAAGCAAACATACAGTCCTCCTTTAGTTTTCTTCAGGGATCTGCAGCTCTTTTTGGTTCCAGCCATAGTTAACTATAGAGTTATCCCCTTCATGGGCATTTTTAGATCCTGGAAGCCCTATGGCCAGTTGGAAATGCTGTCTGCTTTAAGTACATTGAAAATTGGGTAGCTAGTATATTTTAATTCATTATTAAGCAGCAGCAGATACTACTGATGTTTCCTTCTTTGTACTTTTTGCTACAGCTGTTTTCTGGCTGTTACTCTGGACAGCCAGCGTTTCACCTCTGAGAACTATTTATGATTAACTCTTTATCTAGAAGTATTTGAAAACTTTTCCCCCCATAAAGGCTACTATAAGCACCAGTACAATGGTGACAGGAGACTGCAGGCAACAGAGCAGTGCATTTTTTAGTGGGGGAGCAATGATTCAGTAATGCCAGGAGTCTTGGGTTTCTACCAGAGGTAGGAAGGGTACTGACCCATGATGGATTTAAAAATACTGAGTATTTCTGTTTTTTATGCTATAAAATGACACAGTCTTGAGTTTTAAGAATGTCCCATCTTGGAATAATTGGTATTTATATTTGAAAAGTATTTGTTTTGAGACTAAGGAATGGGAAAGTAAGAAAACAGCATAATCAAGTGGAACGGTAGGAAATGGAGTGTCAGAATATCGCGATTCTTACTTTGACTTTGTAATATAATCCAAACCAGTGGATTGTTCCATGTCCAGTGTTGTTTTCTGCAGAATGAGTTTTGTTCTTTTACCTACCACAAAGAAATCCTATTAATATATGTGATCTCAAGGGCTGTTTAAAGATGTTTTGTTTACAATGATCAAACTTTAGGTAGCTCTCCATCCTCCATAAAGCAGTCCTTAATCTATTAAACAGTTTTTCCTCTTCACCCTTTTGTGTTTCCTTCCTAACCAGGTCTGCGTGTATGGATGGATGCAATATAGGGGGTGTCATTCACACTGGACGGTTATTTAGACAAATATATTTGTATGTTTATTTAGACAAACTTCAGGCAGATGGCAGTAAAATATTTTGTTCTGAAAATATTCATATATTACAACAACGTTCTGGGAGCTGGAAATAAAGTATTTTGATAAGGGAGTACCCTTTTTCTAATTAGCACAAAAGCATTGTTTGGGTCAACAGTGGCCAATCCAAAGTGCATTTTCTTTGGATATATCGAGTTTCCCCCAAAATAAGACCTAGCTATACCATCAGCTCTAATGTGTCTTTTGGAGCAAAAATTAATATAAGACCTGGTATTATATTATATTATATTATAATATATTATAATATATTATAATATATTATACACAGTGTTATAGTAAAATAAGACTGGGTCTTATATTAATTTTTGCTCCAGAAGACGCACTAGAGCTGATAGTCTGACTAGATCTTATTTTTGGGGAAACACGGTAAGTCTGTCTTCCTCAATAGACAGTCTTCATGAACGTAGGGACTGTTTCTTATGTTATCGTCTCTCTCGCACCTTTTTGCAGCGATATGAGGTGCACAAGGACTTAATAAAACATTGTAGAGTTTTATTAGGACTTCTACATCTAGAGATATAGGGCTAGGTTAAGTGGGAAATGATTACTAATCTTAAGGTTCTAGATCTTATGAAAATGTAAGATGACATGTTTAACACTTTCAATATCCGTAACTCCTCTACTTTCACAAATACTTTAAAGAGACTATTCTTTAAAATAATTTTTTTAGCAAGTTTGTTCATATGTGGAGTTGACAGTATCAGCAGTATATGGAAAGGTTGAAACATAAATGTCTAGGAGAATTAGAAAATAAATTTGCTTTCCAAAAGTTAAACCATAAATCAAGATGTGATGGATCAAAGCAGATATTTTTGAAAGCATTTAAGAGCCCAGGAAGACCTGCCTCTAACCTGATAAAAGACATCAATATATCTAAAGAAGGAATGTGTCAATCAGGAGGGGTTTAGTCGCCTGTGTAAAGTTAGGAAGAGGACTCTTGGAAGAGGCTACAACTCATCTCTCCTGGATCACTGCAGTACCTTCTAAACTTATCTTCTGGGATCATGTGTCCTATCCTCTCAAATCCAGAATGATCCTTTCAAAAGAAAAGATAGATTATATCATGCCCATATTAAAACTCCAGTGACAATCTATTGTATTTAGAACACATACTCTGACCTACAAAGTCCTGTGTCATATATTCCTGTCCATGTCTCCAATCTTTTAGCCCTCTATCCCCTCCTATTATCCTTTAGACACTCTGACTTTTTCGTGTTCCTTGAACAATCCACTTCTTTTCACTACAGGTCTTTGTACTAGCTGTCCCCTCTGCCTGGAATGCTCTCTTCAAGGCCCACCCTTTCTTAAGTTGTCAGTTTAAAAGTTATTTCCTCAAAGACGGCTTCTTCACACTATCTGAATAGAAACTCAGTTACTCTCTATCACATTCATGTATTATATTATCTCTGTAAATTTCAGGCATTTATCATTACTCGATTTTTCTTTGTTTACTTGAAGTGGATACTGTCTAGCCAGACACAAAAATTGGTGTACTCTTCTTTCCACAATAAAGGAGGGAACAAAGTAGGGAGAGTCCTACTAGCTGTGGAGACAATCACACTTGCCTTGAGACGAGAATTGTGGGCAGAAGCTAGGGTTGGGGGATCCAAGGAATGCCTGGGAATCATGCAGAAGCCACAGAGGGAATGGCCTCGTGGAATTCCACAAAGTTGAATTTTGAGGCAGAGTTAGGTAAGCTATTCCGAGATGGAGCAGAGCCACGTGGTTGGTCCAGGATGAGGCACTGGGAAATCCACGAGCCTTGGAAGAGGTCACAGTGTTGTGCTTGGCAGGGGGCCTAAGCTGAAGGCCCAGGGTTCCAACCTCAAAGAATTTTCCCTAGGAGGCATGCTTCAGCTCTCAAACATTTCCTGAGGAGACAACAGTGAATCCCAGGATGTAGGTTCACTTTGGCGGGAAAATAAACATTGAACTAAGAGCCCAACTTCATGTTCTCACTGCAACATTTTCATTTGGCCATGTTATGGTCAAATTATGTCCTTTCTACTGAGTCTCCAGGTACTTAGGCAGAATTTCAAACATATTTGAACCCAATCCAAACGTTTTCCCTTTAACTCTATTCCCCTGGAATAAGTCTTCCAATGCCCCACAGAAGTTTTCCTTTATGAATTGCAACACTGTAGTTGTGGAAAAGCAAAATACAAGTAAGAACCTTTGTGTGAATGTCTGTATGCTTATTCATCCTTGCAGTCTCCCTAATTCTGGCGTCTAGCAACAGCTTAGATGTTTTTCAAAGTTATTTCAAAACCTGTCTTGTTTTGTTTTTAATTTCGACTACTGTGAATTCTATCTTAACTGAGATTAAAGATAGCAATAGGAAAAAGTTAAAATTACAAGTCAGTCGACTTAAAAATCAGGAACCTACACAGAAGAAAGTTTGTAATTGCTGGCTGATAATCCCCATGGCATGTAGACCCCGAGCACGCCAGAATGCTGCCGGGGAATTGTCAGAATGGGAATCAAGGACTTCAGCTTCAGGCTAAAAAGTCAGGATAAGCTTGTGATTTACGTTGCCACCCATGACTCAAAGAACATCTATTCTTTCAAATGACAGGTTTTCTAGTTTAAACCATACGAATGAAAAGGAACATGCCTTTCACTGATGCATCATTGTTACTGTGGTTTAACTTCTTAACCTCTCTTCCTGTTGAAGATTCCTGCACATTTGAAGAGTGTCTGCAGCCTCAGTCACTAATTACATTTCCACCCAAGAAAATCGGAAAAATAAAATTTAGGGAAACAGTCTCATTTGAGGTATGCATGCCAATTAGTTTAAACAAATTCATATTGTGGATTACTTTGCAAAAGAAAGCTTTTTCTGACCATCTGTGTGGTTACTAAAATAATTTTTCTTAGTGAGCTTTATTTTTACTTATAAAATCAACACAGGTTTTAAAGACATGATGAATACAATTATATTTATGGTTCCATAAACTTGTTCATTTGAATAACTTCATATTATAGACAAGAAAAGTGAAAATTTGCCCAGAAAATGTAACATTGTGTTAGTATTTAAAATTTAATTTTACTTATTGTATTTGAATCAATGGGTGTTATTACTGCCTTCAAGAGGAATTTTAAGAAAAGATCTGATTTTATATCTTTTCATACAGATAAGAAAACACCCAGCATCCTGACTTAATTAATTAAATAAATATATCCTTATACCTTAATCCTATATACCTTCCCCTCAGCGTCTTCTAGTGTTAACATTTTATATACCATGGAGCATTTATCAAAATTAAGAAATTATAATTGGTGCAAGTCCATAAACTAAGCTACTAAGCTGCCGGCCTTATTTAAATTTACCCAGTTTTTCCACGTCATTATACATTTGTACAAACCCATAGAATGTAGGACAGCAAGAGTGAATGACTGGTGATGTAAACTATGAACTCTGGGTACTAATGATGTGTCCGCGTAGTCGTCAGTTGTAAAGAATGTACCACTCTGGTGAGGGAGGCTGACAGGCTGGGAGGCTATCTCTGTGTGGTGCAGGGGACATATGGGTCATCTCTGTATCTCTCCCTAAATTTTGCCAGGAATCTTAAGCTGCTCTAAAATACTAAAGTCTTAATTTAAAAAAATTGTTACCTAATTCATATGTGTCAATTTCTAAGTTCCTTCTAACTTTCCATTTGATACCTGCTTCTATCCTTTGCCAGTGGCACACTGTCTTGACTATTAAAGTTTTATAGTGTATCTTGAACTTGTATATAGTGTGACTTCTTCAATTTTGTTAATCTTTTTAAGAATGGTTTTGGCTATTTTAGTTCCTTTGCATTTTCATATAAAATTTAGAATTAGTTATTCTGTATCTATAAAAATATCTGCTTTGGGATTTTGTTTGTATTGCACTGGCTCTACAGATCAAATTGGGGAAAATTGACATCTTCATAACATGATTGCTTTCAAAATATATAAAAAAGTCTATTTCTCCTTATTTAGGTCTTCTGAATAAGACCATTAATTTTCACTGTAAAGATCCTGCACATATTTTGTTAGACTTATTTCTAAATATTTTATTTTGGTGGAGCTATTGTAAATTAAAAAAAATTTGTACACCCAATGCAATATATAGATGAATTATTATAGAATTTTACACTTGAAAACTATATAATTTTATTCATCAATATCACCCCAATACATTTAATTTAAAAAATTGAAGCTTCCAGTGTCCATTGCTGTCACTGTTGAAATAAAATTGACTTTTGTATGCTTTTTGACCTTTCATCCAGCAACCTTGTAAAAGACACTAGTTCCAGATTTTTAGTAGTAGCTTCTTTGGGATTTTCTACATAGGCAGTTATGTTATCTATAAAGATAGTTTCATTGCTTCCATTCTAATCTATGTGGCTTTTCCCCTTCTTTTTCTTGCCTTATTGAACTGGTTAGAAATTCAAGTGTGATGTTGAATAGAAGCATTGAGAAAGTTCAACCTTCCTCTGTTCCTCACCTTAGGAGGAAGGCATTCCAGCTTCTACCATTAAGGATGACGTTCATTGCAGGTTTTTGGTAGATGCCCTTTAATAGTTTAAGAAAATTCCTTTTTTTTTTTTTTTTTTTGCAGGTACAGTGTTTATTCCACTATCTTGATCTTTTTTTTTTTTTTAAATTTATTGGGGTGACAATTGTTAGTGAAATTACATAGATTTCAGGTGTACAATTCTGTATTACATCATCTATAAATCCCATTGTGTGTTCACCACCCAGAGCCAGTTCTCCTTCCATCACCATATATTTGATCCCCCTTACCTTCATCTCCCACCCCCCACCCCCTTACCCTCTGGTAAGCACTAAACTATTGTCTGTGTCTATGAGTTTTGAGGAAATTCCTTTTAATGATAAATTTGCTAATAGTATTTATCATGTGTGAATGTTAAGTTTTTTCAAATGCAATTTGTGTACCTACTGAGGAAACAATATGATTTTTCTAAAGTCTCTTAATATAATGAATTACAACCGATTGATTTTTTTTTTTAAATATTAATCAATCAAACTCATATGCCTGGGAAAATCACCGATTGGTTGTGTCTTTTAAAATGTTGCTGAATTTGATTGGATAATGTTTTGTTGCAGATTTTTTTTTGTGTTAATGAGGTATATTGTTCTGTGTTTGCTTTTCTTATAATGGTTTTGTGTGATTTTGGTATAAGGATAATGCTGATCTCATAAAATCAGTTGGGAAATATCCCTCTTCTCCTATTTTTGGGAAGAGACTGTGTAGAATTAGAATTCCTTATTCCCATATGTTTATTTGTTTATTACCTTAAACATTTATTTTTCTATTTCTCTTTTTAGTTGTATCAGTTATTGCCTCATGTATTTTGAAGTTTTGTTTTATGTGAATTTACATTTAGGAGTTTTATATTTTGGGAAATTAACTCTCTTATCAATATATAATGTTTCTTTTTATCCCAAATAATATTCTGTATTCTGAAATTTACATAGGTATTAATATAGCTAAACAGCTTTCTTTTACTTAGTGTTTGCATGGTGTATCTTCTGCCATTCTCACTTTACTACGCCTTTATATTAAATCAGTTTCTTAAAGAAACATATGGTTGGGTCTTGATTTTTTTATACAATCTGATAACCTTTATCTTTTAATTAGTGTGTTTGAACCATTCACATTTAATGTTATTTTTCATACGAATGCATCAACTACTATCTTGTTTGCTGTTCTTTTGTTCCATTTAATTTTTCTGCCTTCTTTTGTATTAATTGAGCATATTTTATAATTCCATTTTATCTCCTTTATTGATTTATGTTTATAGCTCTTTAAAAAAATATTGATTTTTAAGGTTTATGGTACACAATTTTATTTACTCTGAGTCTATCTGAGTCTACAATTTAACAAAAATGTGCTGCATCAAGTGTAATGTATGAACCTTACTACATATTCCTAATTCTCTCCTCCCAAACTTTGTGATATTTTTGTCATTATTTTCTTTTTACACATGCTATAAACACAGGGTCCATTATTCCTATTATTGCTTTAGGCATTCAGTTACATTGTAGAGCAATTAAACAGAAGAAAAGAAATGAATGTTTTATTACTATTATGTATTCTATTCCTGAGATATTTATTTGTGTAGGTCCAAGTTTCTCATTAATATTGCATATCTCTGCCTGAAGAACTTTCTTTAACGTTTCTTGTAAAGTAGAGTTGCTAGTGAGGAAGTCCCTCTATTTTTATAATTTGTCCATTACAGGTCAAGGTTTCCTACCCAGACACTGGTTCCACCGATATTTCTGTTCTTCGGCTTCTGCTCCAATAAGCTGTGATTCTCATTGTCCACTTGTCTGTTTCATTAGTTTTTGAGGGCCATGGTTTGTCGTGCGACCTCAATTCTCTGATGGACCTAAGAAGAGTTGTTGATTTTGAGTTTGTTCAGCTTTTTCTCTTGTAAGGAAAGGAGTGATGACTTCAAAGCTCTTTATATGCAGGGTTGGAAACCAGCAGTCAAATTAAGTACTTTTGCTTATTAAGATGTGGAGTTAGCAAGTGGCTCAAACTTTGATCTATTTTATGTTCAAGAAGAAACATTTTCTCTAGTTTTGGTAAACACATCATCTTTCTTTATTATGAAATTGATGCAATGCTGTGTTATACATTCAATTTTAGTGAATTTTACCACACTCTTTACAGTACTTTATAACATTACTGAATTCAATTTTCCAAGTAGCAAACTTCACCAGTATACATCACAGTGTATATACAGTTGTACAAAAATCAATTTTGAGCTTCAAATTTCTTGCTACAAATTTTGTTGCGGTTGCAGATAAGGAATATGCCATGCAATTGGGTACAGATTCAAGATCAAAAGTGTAGTGATTTGGACTCCATACTTTTAAAGTGTTAGGATTTGGAAAAAAAGCAACTTGTGCTTTAATTTAGCTGTTCATCTTTGGATTGAATCCTTAACTTTTCTCAGTTTCAATTTCTTACCTCAAAACTGGGAATAATAATATCTGACTCGAAGAGATATTTTGAAGATTAAAAAGGATATGTACAGGGTTAGCCACAATGTTAAGCACATACATGGCCCTCAAAATATTAGTATTATTCTGCATAGGTCTGGAAGAATTTGGGGACCAGTAGGAGATGGATTCCAGAGCAGGGTATGGAAGATTAACTCATGTTTCCATTCTGTAGTGGCATGGGCTGCTCTAAGGGCTAATAACTTTCTGTTCCTGGAAATATTCAAGCTAAGGAAGGATATTCTTCCCTCAGGGATATAGGAAAGGAGACTTCAGATTGGGTGAGAGTCAAATAAATGATCTGTAGGAGCCCATACAACTTTGAGTGTCTGATTTAGTTAGAAAATGCCATCATAAGTGTTCTGTTGATATTTGAATTGCCAAATTTAATTACTGGCTTCAAAAATGGTCTTCTTACCTCATTAAAGTCATTAGTGCCTACCATACCTATCAGGGAATGTTAATTGATTTGAATTTTACAAGTAATATCCCTAGACTCATAAGATCATTGGCTAGCCTATGAATTTCTTTAAAATATAAAATGCTTCTGATTCAGAGATGTAGTGAATTTAATTTTGCCTACACAGTTTTTTTTCCTTTAATTTAAATTAGTTGCAGCTTTTAAGTACCATGAGTGTAGTAGTTTGGAGTTGATGTTTCTAAAGCTAATAAGCTAATTGGTTTGGATTGAATCACAGCAGCTCTCTGGATAGAGCTTGTGCTCTTCAATTAGCTACAGTCCCTATCACTCCCTAATGCCCTAATGAACATAGAATCTCTTTGTTCACTTTTTGTTACTTGCTTGTTTGTTCTCTCTAGGCATTTGAGTTTGCAATCTCTGCTCTAATTTATCATTGAGTCCTATTAATTCTTTCCAGCTACTAAAATTGACCCTTTAAAGTTTGAACTTAGTAAATAAATTCAGGAGAGGGAAATACTTGTCACATCAAAATGGCTGAATTTCTAACAGTATGCTTTGATCTAATTTTTTATGTACTGATGAGATAGAAAGAGTAGTGGGCCTAAGTACTCCAAACATGAAGGATGGTGGTTGTGTAGTAAGAAATATCTAGAAGAAGGAAAATATAAGTAGGATATCCTGAGTCGACAAAAGCTCAGAGAAAGTTTTAAAAGGAAAAAAAAATAGTGTGATAGGTCAAATCTATCATTAGTGATATAAATCAAGGAGGCAGAATTTGGCATCAAAATAATTTGGTAGAGGAGAAATGTACTTATGTGTCCTGTCAATTAAACTTGCATGTATGAATATGAATAATGGTTAACATTGTAGATCGAAATAGAAACATCTGGCTTTTGGGACTGATTGCAAATTAAGCATACTAGTTACACATTAAAAAAAAGGCCTTAAAAAAACCATATCTAGATGCATGACTTAAAACCAAAACAATATAGATGTGGAGAAAAGTTTTGTTCAAAAAAACAAAATATGGTAAACTGCATCTACCCTGTCATGTTTTAAATTTATTAACATTCTATGGTTGTTAATCTATTGTTGTCACTATTAACATCTAGGCTAGTTAATAGTGAACTCAATAGTGGATTATATATTCTTGACTCAAAACATGATATTCACTATAATTCTGAATATTTTATTTACTTATTGGTATATATGCATATCTTCTAAGAAAAATGGATTTCTCAGTAACAGAAAAAAATGCACACTAAATATAGATATTTTAAAGTATTGATGAAAATCTGGAATAATATTTTAACTACAATATAATTCTTAAATTATCTAAAAGAGAATTGACTCTTTGGTTTTTGTAAGAAAATTTTACACAATCCATATATAGGAGATGAAATAATACAAATATGGTTGTGCTGCAGTAAGAACTGTACTTTTCATTACATGTTATGCTATCAATAGTTACATTAAATTCTATTTAAAAGGCTAGTTCTAGTGTATGTACCTATTTTAAAGGTAGCTTCTTAAAATTTTATAGGCAAAGTCTTTCAATGAGCAATGAAAAAATGATTAAAAAAAGAAGGCTGAATAGAAAAACAGCTGGCAACAGTAATTCATTCTGGATACAGTTTTACTTTTTATGAATAAGTCTGCAAAACATCAACATAAAGGGTGTACATTTTTTTATGAATACAGACTCAATACTGAAAGCTAGTTCAAATAGGGAACATTTAAAAATTCTTATGACATGAGATTACACCCTTGTGGTTCACACAGCACATGTTGCATGGGTTTGATTTTACTACTCAAAGAAGGAGAGAGTACAAGGTAAATAATTTGGCTTCTTTAAAAAGAATCTATGTCATTTTATTATTCTGTGTTATATAGGAAATTATGAGGGTAAGGCCATGCAAAAGTGGCATCTGTCTTTATGGGCATTTCAAATTTCATATGTATTAAAATATCATAATCATTAATAAATGCTCACTTTATGTGAGGTACTATCCAGAACCACTAGAAAGCATGATACTTGACCACAAAGAACTTTGTGATTAAAGCAGGAACAGTGTAAGGGATATTTACTAGCCCATGTAAATATTTTACCAGCTCATTCTGCCCCATGGAACTAAAGTGAAAAGAATTAGCATTTGTAACTGCTGTCTGGTATCAATGGTAATAGACTAGTGAAATAGGCCAATAACTTTTGTTTCCCCTATCTTGAGAAAACAGAGCAAACAAATTAAATGCATCAGAATTTTGCCCTCTTTCTAAAACCCTCAGGCCAAGGAGACACAAAATGGTGGCGAGGACTTCTTTGTACTATCAATTAGCTAACCAAATAAATATGAAATCTGAAAAAAAAAACAAACCCCCCAAACTTCAAGATATATCCCGCAGTTTTGTTCTATAAAGAAATTTCAGAGCCATTACTGTCCCCAGGAAAGAATAAAAAGAAATAGAATAAGAATGAGCTGCTCGGGGAAAATGAGTTCCAAAGTATAGGTATTTGAGTAGATCAGAAGTAAGATTTCAGTAAATGAGAATAATAACTAATAGTAACTAATTTGTTGAAGCTGAACCTAACTTGTTGTGACTATGAAAGTTATAAATTGGAATCATTATTAAATTCTTGATTAAGAGTACAATGAAAAGAGAGAACATATACTAACTGTTCATTAAAAATAAATTTAATCAGTGATGTTGGTAAAGGAGATTCTTTACTGAGAAAGATCAAATTCTGATTACATTTTTAAGCATATTAAAATTTGGTTACTAACCGTCCAAAATTTGTATATTCTTAATTCGTAATAGGTGACGCTTTCTTGTGGAATTCCTGTTTCCATACATGTACTTGAATTAAGGCCAGCCATAATAAGCTTCAGCCAATACAAATAGCTAAAGTAAACATGGTCAGAGGATTTGCTTAAAATAATGGCAATTTAGGGTTTAATTTACCTCTGATGTATAGCTTTACAAAAATAATAATATTGATTAATTACAATAAGGAGGTGGAAACACACAGAAAAAATGTGAAGATGAGATTACTTGCAATTTTAGCACCTAGAAAGAAGTTCTATTAATAATTTAGTATATTCTTTCCCTTTATTTTAAAAAAAATGTTTACATAAACACAAATGTTATATGTTACTTATTGAATAAGACTGAAAAAAAAAAGACTGAGATCATGGGACACAGATAGCATTATTTTGAATATTGTCTCAGATAATTAAATATTTATTCAAACATAGTTTTTAATGGCTCCATAATATTTATACTTTGGGGATGAATTCTATTCATTCCCCTATTCATCAACATTAAGTTGGGTTGTTTCCATTTTAAATAGCTCTACGTTAAAATGAATATTCTTAAACATAAGACTATTATGTTTAACTTAACTAAACTTAACTAAACTAACTTAACTAAATCTGGCAATGTTCTGGGAAAAGAAATGGGTTACTGGATAAAATAGTGTGACTAAATCTATTGCAAGTCTCTTGATCCATATTTCCCAGAAAATTTGCTATATTTAGCATATCTCCAAAGTATATGAAAACTATTCATTTCATCTTACATTCGCCAACCATTTAGTCTTTTCTTTTTAAAAATGCTAATAAAATATTATTAGTTTAATATTTGTCATGTATTTAATAGTTATTTCTGTGAATTGTTCACATTTTGTACCATTGTAATTTTTCTACATAATTGTTAGTTATTCTAGTGGACTCCTAAAACTACGTTTTTAGGATATTAAACCTTTGTCATATTTACAGCATTGTTAAAACTGAGTTTGTGGCTTGATTTTAAGTTTGTCAATAGTGGTGTTTTTGATGCATAAGCTTTTGAAACATAGCCTAGTCAAGTAGATTTTTGTGTTTATTCTTCCATTGCTTTATATTTAGAGCGTTCCTAATATAAAATACAATACATATTTATTTACGACAGCTATTCATAGACCAGGGAAATGTTTAGAGAAAGATTGAGAAAGGAAATATATGCTATATAAAAAATTAAAATAAACAGACTAATTTATATTTTTCTAGTTATAATGCTATTTTTGCTACATTGTATTATTTAATACATTTGGAATTTATTTTCATATATTATGTGGTGTGGGGGAATGTAATTCATCTATATCATGCAGCAACTCTTTAGTGACGGGCAATGCTTAAGTGCTAAGAATGGGGTTGTGACTAAAATGGGCAAAATCTTACTCTGGTAGAATCTGTATTCTAGTAACTTCGACTTTTTGCATGAAATGCTTAACCAATTTACAAGCACCATCTCCTTACTATGCCCGTCTTTCTCCTTCTCCATTCATTTTTAAGGTATTTCTAATGTATTTTGAGAAATAAGATCTACTTCTGGGAAACTTTTCTTCCACGATCTAACTAGTGATTTATATAAATAAATTCGATTACTGTATATTTTTAGTACATTTTAATTCCTTCTATGGCATATATTCTTTAAACAAAATTTTCTTGACTTATTCATAGCCACTTTTTCACCAAAGACAATTTAGAATTATTGGTAAGTTCTACATATGTGAAATTCTAGTGCTGAAATTTGAATTAAAGTTATAAATTACTTCTGAAAACCTTGATGTTTTTATATTACTTATTCTTCTTATTCAGGAATGTGGAAAGTTTCCTTTTTATTGAAGGCTCCATTTACATCTCTTAGTAAAAATTTAACAATTTTCTTCTTTTAGGTTTTATATATTTCTTATTGAAGTTTTGCCTTCTATTTTATATTTTTATTACTCTTATAAATAGAATATTTTCACAAATTTAACTATTTATTGTTAGTATGCAGGAAATGCTTTCTCTCTATATTTATGTTGTATCTTGTCAATTTGCTAATCCACTTTATTAGTTTCAGCAGTTTTTTAGTTCAATTTGTAGGTTTTTTTTCCTAGGTAGTTTGTAGCAGCACATAATTGTAATATTTGTTTCTTCTTTCCAGCAGCTATATTCTGTTTTATGTTTCATATCTAAACTTGACTAAAATATCTAAATTTGTAATACCTCGTATTGTTTCTGAATTTATTTTTCTAAGTCTTTAATGTTTTGCCATTAAACACAAAGTCAGCTATTGTCTTAGGCTAAATATTCTTGATCATGGTAAGGAAATATATATTTTTCCAATGGTTTGTTCTTGAGAAAAAAATTATAGTAAATTCATTCCTTTGTTTTATGTAACAAATTCACTCCTGTATCTACTTTAAGAATTTCTATGAATATATGCTAGAAGGTAAAGTTTCTGTAGTAGGCTTGATTTATTCATCTGTGTCATATTTTGGATTTGACTATCAATAAATTAATTTGAATAATTTTAATTGTGCGTGTGTGTGTGCATGCTCTAGAATGACTTTTATTATAGCATAAAATATGCCCACTTACTGAAATTTAGAAAGAATATCTCTGTGAAGCTATCTTGTCAAAAGTCTGATTGGAAGGTAATTCTTTGGCATTTCCATTTTTTTTCCCATTCTGTTTTACTTTAGGTAATGCTTTTGTATGCAATCAATGAGAATAGCTTTAGAAGGTAAGTGAAAAAGAACTGAACAACACAGAAGCTCTCTCCGGAATCTCATTTCAGTAATTACACCTGAAATACTGGGTAGTTGGGTTAGGCAAATTCTTCCAGAACTTTCTTTATTAAATCTTGTATAGGTAAGCAGGGAAGAACATAGACAACAATTAGCACTTATGGGTAAGAACCAGAATGAGGTTAGGTAACTTCTGATAGATATTATAGATGGTGAAAACATGAAGCCATGCTTAATTGTCTAATTGGGAGTTTGCAGAGCTAACATGTGGAGGCTGCTAAAAAAGAATGATGCCATTAAGCCACTGAGAAAAATGGGATGAAGTGTCACAAAAAGCAAGTGGGGTGATGCCCAAGACCAACTTTCCAATTATTGTGGTATTATAAAACTTTGTGGTAATCATTGTTCTGTTGAATCATATTATCTAAGTAGATATATGATGTTCTCTCTTTCTTAATTTATAAAATATTTTATAAAATTTATAAAGAATCTGTGTTATTTAGAAATTGATTTCCATATGTAAAACATGTGATAATATGACTCCATTTTCAGCTTTTTCCTCATCTTCTATTGGTAAGCAATGGAGGAAAACAATCATTTTTAGCCTTTTTGTTCCCTTAGGCTCTGGGCTAGACCTTTTTTCTTAGTTTCTATCAACAAGATGTCAAAGCCTTCAGTTATTACCTTAAGTTAAATCAAAACTTCAAACAGTCATATGGATGAGTAGCAAGAAATCTGTTCACCTGGTCCTGGTGTTTAATATCATACATAGAAACATCTTAAATACTTCTGAGTATTGCTAAAAACCATCATATTTATAAAAGGATTTTAATTTTTGGTTTCCAAAAGTAGTTTTTATTCCTATTTGAGATATTGACAAGGATTTCAACAATAAGAATTTGGATATCAGGAACTAGAGCTACACAACAATGATAAAATATTAGTTAAAAAACAGTTTTCTGATTTATTGCTCCTCCCTGCACTGGCAATTCCACACTTCACTCCCAACTTAGGTGGCCATAAAAATTAAGAAACAAATAAAAGAGTAGAGAGTGATAATGTTGTTTTCTGGGAAACAGATGTAAATGAAATACATTGTAAAAGAAATGACTGTAGAGAAGAAAGATGTGACATTAAATGAATTTTTATTCTTTTTAGTGTCCCTTGTCCCTTTCCTTCATATTGTGCTTATTATATTTTCTACTCAAACCACAAGAAATTTTACGATAATGGAAACATAAATCAATTTTTGAAGTCCTTTTAAAAATTAAAATGCATCTAGCCTGTGAGAGACAGACTGATTGACATGAGTTTCCAGGAGCAAGTTCCAGGAAATATTATGGATTTTGAGCAGAAGTATCAGCTTATACACTTCAGAAAGGAGGTTTAGTGCCCATTAAAATTAGAAAGAAGTAAATGTTTTTAATGGACAGACTGGTTGGAAAATATCAAGAATAACTTTTCAGCTGAAATCAAACTCCAAGCTAAAATTTACTCTTGTTTTTTTTTTTTTTTTTTGTGTGTGTGTTTTTTTTTAAACCTTGACTTGTAATCATTTCTTCTTTCAGATCTTAGAGATGTTCCAGAACCTGAATTTAGACGGGTGCAGTGAAGTTTGTAGTTTCACTGATACAGAGATGCAATAAAGATTTGAAGGTAGCAGCTGGTTACTTGGAAAAAATAGACCTCAGACAAAAAGATGAAGTTCTTTGGTCAAAAGAATGATAGTAGACTTCCAATTATATTAAGAAATATTTATAAGAGGCTTTTATGTAGACAATTATATGTGGGAAGGTTAAGTTTAAAGAAAGGCAGACGGAGACAATGATAAAATACAATTAATTATGACAGGTTTTGTCACACTGCTTTTCCTGAATGTTAAATTTAATCCAAAAATGTCACCCTTGATGTATTTTGAAATTCTTTTGTCATCAAAATCAATGATACAATGTGAGTCAACATATGCCAAGTTAATGTTTTAGACTATTTCCCTTATATGTTTCTTTGTATTAGGTTATCAATACAGTAGATTTAACTCTCTACTCAATAAAACCCATACATACTTAGATGTTACTAGGTACAAGATTTGATCATATTTCAACAAACATTTGATCTTATTTTGAAAGGAGCAATTTTTTGTTTGCTTTTTCATATTAAATTTTAATAATGTGAAATTCACTCTAATTTTGAATTGGTGCTAGTTCAAAGGGTTTCGGAAAATCGAAATGTTCTTTGAAGTGCTTGGAAAGATTTTAAAAAACATCTTCACAAACAAATTTGTTTTTTACAGACTGCTCTGCTCATTGACACACCAAGACACCACTTCAAAAGTTACGACAGATCTGTGGACAGGCAGGAAGCGTCCGCAGCCGCCAAGGAGGTCCTGGAGACAGACAAGCTGCAATCCTGGGAGAGAGAGAGACTTAATAAAAAGAAACTCAAGAATCTCTCAGACCAGAGGGTGAATTCACCGAGCACAACAGTTTCTGTAACCAGAGCCTGTAGGTCCAAATCTCCTGCTACAGATAGTGTGAAAAACACTGCTAGACACTGCTGATCTCTGCAGCTGGCCTCTCCAGTCAGAACATGAGTTCCTGCAGTAGTATCATTGAACTTGGAGATTAGCAATAGCTCTTCTCATCAATAAAAATCTATTTTCATGTACATTATCTGGGTCAACAATATGAACTTTAAGGGCTTCCTATACTTTCAAAATAAAAATACCTCTTTTAAAAATAATAATTAAAAAAAAATCCCTTTTGATCCCTTAGTACATATGGACAGAAAATATATAAAAGCTCAAACTATTAAGAATGCATAATATCTTCAACAAATTTCAGTTTTATTAATCATGAGAGTATGTATAGTCCTTTGAATTTGATACATATACGTTAAAATGATAGTTTATTCAAGCATTACTTAGAGCTTAGGACCTCTTGCAATAACTCTGAGGTCCATAACATGGGAACAACCATGGTACTCTTTGTTCCCTAGAATTTTCTTTTCCGCTCTTTTACGTTCAAGCTTATCTATTTGGAATGTTCAATTAGGGTCATGGTTCAATTTACAAGTTTCTGAAAAGTGGTTTTAAAAATAAAGCAAGTTATGTTTAAATGCAATAGGGGAGTTTATTACTAAGAACACTACTTGTAAAATCTTTGGAAAATGAAGACTTATTTTACGAAGTAAATAATGTATATTGCCAATGCTTAGCATGTTGTGTATTAAGCAACAGATGACTTAAGTGTTGGTCTACATATGAAGATATTAGACACAGAATATGAAAGGAAGATCTTTAAACAGGTAATAACTTATGGATTGGAAGGAGAGTAAATGTAACAGACTTAGAATAAAGTGATCAAAGATTACCCCTCCTATAATCATCACATTTGAAAGAAAACAACAACCTAGAATTTGAGATAAAAAGAATTAGGGATCAGAAGTAAAGACTGGATCACAGAACTGGTTCAATCAGAGGACAGGAAATTATGAAATGCATTAACAACTGAAAGAGGTAGATGGGAAAAGATAGGAAAATACTGCATTTGTAAATCTGAGTCACATAAGAAGAAGTAGATAGGGTTTGGAGTTAAAATTAATCAGTGGGAGTATAAAATTAAAATATATATATCTTATTGTGCTTATTATATTTTTATATATATATATATATATATATATATATATATATATATATATATATATATATATATATATATATTTATCTTAGGGCCAAGGAGACATTTACAATAAAACATCCTTTATGTTACTGGATGCATGAGTAAGAATTACAAATCTTGAAATAATAGTGTATCTGTTCCCCTGAAAACATAGAAATGTTACAAATTTACTGGAAACTCCTTTAGTTAACACACTGACATCGTATAATAATTTAGGACTGAAAATTAAATGACATGAAATGTAAAATTTTAACCATTCAAAATTAGAAAACAACTTGATTTGTTTCATCAGTAGAAATATAAAAAGTAATCAAGGCAAACTGAGCCACAAACTCAGCCACAAAAACTAAGAAGTAACAGATTATTGGTTTTATAGCTTAGGGTAAGGGAAACCAAAAGAATGTTGGATGTGACAGGCTATAAAAACTTCTTTGCTATATTTATACTCAGAACATGAAGACTTTCTTACATGGTGTTGATTTTTAAATGTTATCGCAGTTATTGGATGTTCAAGAATTGAAGTAGAAATATCTTTAAACATTTTATCATTGTTGTCATAGAGAATTAAATAAAGATACACTTTCAAATTAACTTTTTTTTTTACTCTCCATCCACCATTTGCTCAGCAACTTTAAACAAATATTTTATGTTGTTGTCATAGATGATAATTAAAAAGAACTGTGCTGCTTTTAATGCAGGTTTGTTTTTAGTGGTTGAAACAGTGTTACTGAAGAAATCACCATCAGTTTCTACTAATTATATTCCTAAAAATCTCTTTGCTCCTCTGTGTTTCTTGAGCAGAAGATATCAATATATTATTGACATTAAATAAATAACATAGGTAGAATATAGTACCTTATGTTTCTGTGTTAGATTGCTTGTGCTTCTCTCCCCTCCCCCCATGTATATATAAAGGTTCGACAATCTCCGATTTCTTTCTTGGCATTTATTTTATTGTAATCCAAACTAAGGCTAGTAGGGAAAGAAAAAGTGCTATAGAATGATAGTTAAAGAATCCATTGGGTATTAAGAGTGTTCCAGGTGCTTATTTTAAAAAGGAAATGTCAAGGTCCATTGAGAATATCAATGGATCTTGCTGTGTCACAAACGGCTTGCTCATTTGCCATTTGTGACAGCATGGTGGATCTTGAGAATATTGTGCTAATTGAGATAAATCAGATGGAAAAAGCCACGAACCACATGATTTCACTCATATGTGGGATATAAAACTGAAAGCAACAAACAAACAGACAAAAACTCATAGACATAGACAACAGTGTGGTGGTTACTAGAGAGGAAGGAGTGGGGGAGGTAGAAAAGGGTAAAGGGGGTCAAATATATGATGACAGAATGAGAACTGACTCAGAGTGGTGAATATAATGCAATATACCGATAATGTATTATATGGAATTATACACTTGAAACCTATATAATTTTATTAACTGATGTCACCCCAACAAACGTAATTAAAAAATAAAAGGAAATGTCAAAAATTTATTTTTTTGAATAAAGAGACATAGGTAAACAAAATATGATCTTATTTTTCACATTGTATGAGTTATTTGATTTTCATATATCCCAATGGAGATTGGAATAATTTCCTTTAATACTACAGAAGCTGTTGCTCACAAGCTCTCATCTCCCTAGTAGTTGATTGATTGTTTTTTTTAGCTACATCCATTACTAACAATGGCTATCAGAAAAGAGTCAGTCTTCATGACTCTGAAAAAGGATTTTTGTTTATTTTGGTTACTAAACAGAGAGAGAGAAAAAAATCATGCACGTATATAAACAGCAAATATTCAAGTTGAACTTGAGATCTTAGGTGAAATTTATACCAAGTGTCACACTGGAGGACAAATAGGAAAAAAAAAATTGTAAGGAAAAAGCAGGGAACTTTTATATTGCCGAAAATATACATAGAGTTTTCTATGAGAAGATTTGGCTTATAAGGAAAAGTCTGGGTAAAATTTCAGGATTTAAGAGAATCCCAATAAAGTGAAGATTGACATTAACCAGACCAGGCTATAAATACCACACAAAGAGACCAAACAAGTCCTCCCCTGACAGGTCTGGCCACCTCTCCCCTTCAGAACAACCCTATAAGGAACAACAGTGGATTGAAACCTGTTGTTCGTTTAGGATCAGCGAAACTTAACATGTTCGTCAGAGCACTTTTGTTTTTGGATGGGTTCACATTTGTGTATTTACGTGATTACTGTGTTAAGTGTATGTTAAATCATGAAGCATAACGGTACAGTCAAGTCTCTACAAGTGTCATCATTTCATCATCTCGATTGTTTTTCTTGTCTTACTACTCAAACTAATATGACTTATCTTCTTTCGACAACATTGTGATATGGAGGAGGAAACTACTTTCATGTTTAAGAAAAACCTCTAATTACCTGTATTGAGAAAAAGGAAAATATTAACATGGAATTAAACATACCTCTGTCTCTGTTCTATCCCATATCCTTGGAAAAGACGAGTGCCAGAGCTTGTTTTATTTTAATAGCATTGACTCATATGTTTTTTATTTCCTTTTTAGTCTTTTAAAATATGCATTCTGACTATTACATTCATATAGGAGTATCATACCCTGTAGCTATCTGTTACAAATGTTGACGAATTTACGTTATATATTATTGAATAACAAATATTTTATTATTTACCATTCAGTATTATAACAATGATTTTAAGTGTACAATTTCTGATAGAGTTCTTAATAAATAAAATGTATCTTTCAGGATATTATCTATAAATGATCAATATATATGAGCAATATATAAAGGCATTGGTAATCTATTTCAATATCACCTCTCATTAACAATTATTATCTTACGTATATATTGGTTAAAAGTTCTAAATTTTAAATTGTCACTTGATTAGGAAATATTCAACACATAGTAATTATTGAAGAAATGCCATGTAAAAGCAATATACTAGCGACTGAAGTTATCATGTGATCAGAAAACAAAAGTGTTATTGTTATTTATAACTTTCCAACTGGAACAAATATTTTATGAAATGAATATTTGTAACACATTAAATGAATATGTCAATAGTACTAGTGGCTCAAACTTTAAATTTTGTATTAGAAAGAAAAAGGACTTCACTATAATTAATTAATACAATGAATGTTATCTATGATGTATGATATATGCTTGACATACTTGATTCTGAAATAGAGGAACAAGTCTAAATCAAGTGTAGGTTGGACAATAACCCAAAGCAGGGATTTTGGGTTCCACAGCTTCTTAGTTGTTGTCGAGTGGAAAGAGGGTTGGGCAGGAGGGATATTGATTAGAGAATCTACTTTATATATTGGCACTGCTCATTTTCTTTAAAAAAAGAAATATGCTTACAAGAAAGTTATGAAAGTCTCTGTTCAAGAATCTGTGGAGATAGTTCAGAAGTGACACAAATGTTTGATTCAAATTAAAATCATGTGATGAGAGCCTGGACTGTCCTTTTATGTTTTCTGTTCCAGTGCCGGTACGAAGCTCAGTCCTGGCACATGATAGGCTCTCAATAAATAGTTATTTTTACCGGTAACAACAATGACAAATTGGACAATATTTTGTCTATGTTCAAAGATATTTAATCCCAGTAAGCTCAGATAGTGATAGTTTAAGATTTAGTTTTAGTTTTTTTATCTTGTTTCTATATTGATGATTGAGTTAAATTTGGTGTGTTTTTGTATTCACTTTTGAATTTCTAACTATACATGGGTTCAAAGTAAGGTGAAACCATATTTTTGGAAACTGTGAATTTAAAAAGGGGGCTTTTAAAAGAATAAATTTAAAAATGGATTTGATGAAACTGGTCAGGTTCAAAATAGAGTGACTAGTTGAACCATATTTATACATATCAACTAATTGTGTAGCTATTATCAGCCATAGAGAGAAGCATACATCCAATGAAGTAATGTTCTAAAAACTCACACACAAAATTAGGTGAAGACAAAAAGCCATTCAATATCAGGGCTCACTTTTTAAAGGATAAATAGGTCTTACATAATAACGTTTTACAAAATTGAACTTTGATTTCTGCCAAATCATTCTGAAGCACAAACAAGCATAAAATAAGTTTCTTTCAGTATATATCGAACAACACAATCTTATAAAAATGGTATGCAACAAAGTTAAAATATGTCAGTTGAAATGCATTCATGGATTTTTTCAAAATAATCCATCAGATGTGAAGAAAAAAATCACACACTGTCAGGAAAAATGCTTATTCAGCTTTCCACTAGAGACATTGCAACAAGTATGTGAAGAGGACAGGCAGTGATGAACATGTAATTGGTACTATTGTCTCATGATATAAAATAATCTATTAAATTAAATCTAATATCACATACAATTTTAACAATATAACTAGGCAAGGGGAGGGATGTTGCAGATTTTCCCTTAATTTTTGTACAATACATTACACAGGCCAATATAAAGAAAATCTTTTACTTGTAAAACATTGGAATAGGGCATAATATAAATAGATATTTAAAGTTTCTGTCACATTATTAAATAAGTTTGCAAAGATCTAGTGATGGCTTCATTGACTGAGAACAATGGCAAAAAATGTAGGAATAGTGGTTTTTTAAAAGCTGTCGCAGAAAAATATATTCAGTTTTTACATCATTGTTTGATGCCCAAATGGAATGGTTCTTCAGATGCAACACGTTTCATAAGTGATGGATACATGTCATAAAATTGTACATTTCATTAAGTTCTGATCTTTCAATTGCAGATTTCTTAGAGCTATTTGTAGTAATACAGCAGTGAGTTTTAAAACTTCCATTAAAAAAAAGGGAGTTTACTGACTGTCCCATGGCAAAATGTTAGTACAAATATTTCAAATGAGACAAGAAACACTTCTGTTTTCTAATAAAGAGACTCCATTAGCTAAAATTAGCTCAGCTATTACATGGCCTCCTCATAATGCATATCTTGCTAATATTTGGAATAAGACAAAGAAGCTTCCATTTCTCAGCATCTCAATGGCTTTGGACATTCTGAAAACTGAAGATAAAGTGTCAGCAATAAAACCAGGGCTTTAAAGTTTTGATTGGAAATGCAAACAAAATATATTTACTGGTTTGAAACTTTGGTAGAGACAGAGTGATTTGGCTAGTTTTAGAAACTGGCATTATTGAACAGAATGGATATAAGATGCATTTGGATGATGGTTTAAAATGGATGAGGAAATGTTCAACTAATTCCAACTTGAAAATTTAACAATTAAGAATTGCAAGCAAATGTTGGATAATGTTAGTGATTCGACTTTGAAACAATTTTCTGCTACTTCTCCTACAGTCTCCCAAATGAGTTAAATTGAAGGGCATCACAAAATTGCAGGATGAGCTGTTAAAAAACTCTTATCATTTGCAATTTTTCAATGCAATGTAAAATTGTTTTTACATCATGCAACTCAAAATAAAACAGAAATCATTTTACAATCTGTGCTTACCATTTTTTGCGTTGAAAATAACCTTTGTATTGTTATTGATTGCCTTTCAAGTAAATATTGTATAGTAAATCTTAAAAATTGCATACAAATAAATTATCATTACATGAATTAACTGTTTGTGGTTGTTTGTTAATTTTCATTTGGAGAAAAAGTTTCATCTGCTAGAAGTGTTTGAAAAGTAGGTTCTAGATGTCCCACTCAAAGTATAAATGTAAAAGACACACCTCTAATTTCCTAATTTTAAAATAGGGTGATCATAATGCTTAACTGCCAGGGTTGTTGTAAGAATTAAATATAGTATGTGGAATGTTTACAGATAATTTATGAAGCAATATTTAAGCACTTAGCACAGTGTCTGTCCTGAAATAATCATGCTATAAATTTTGTTATTATTACTCAAGGAGGTACCTAACCTCTTTGTGAATGAATAAGAAAGGATTCATTGGGTGCACACGGGACTGTCTGGGAACCTTTGGCTTCTATATAACAGCTCAGTTGTTAATATTTCTAAACTTGGATTTTGTCAGTTCCTTTGGAAATTCTGACAAAAACTATGGACGTGCTCCCACTAACATAAACTTTTGTTTTGTTCCACTCTTCAAGGTTTCCTATAGCATCTAGTCTATCCAGAGGCTCGTGATTAAGATCCCTACTTAAGTTTGATGGTTAGAGATTGTAGTAATACAACTAGTTCTTCAATAAAATAAATCCAGAATTTTTTTCTCAGATATACATTTAACACTTGCAACAACTATAAGATTTCAAAATTCACCTCACTGTTGGTAAATACCATTTCTATGGCCTCTAAATTGGCTACTCACAGAGTTTCTGCATAGTCCCTTGTCTTAAAATGGAGAAGATGGCTGTGAAGAAAAAACATGAGGGCCAACTTCCCATTCTTTTAGCAATAAACCTGTAATTTTCTTTTTTTTTCATTTTTAAGTTATTTCTTAAAGATTTATATTAAAATATACCTAACAGACATTATTAAATTAGTTTCAGGTGTACACCAGAGTTATTCAAAAATCTTACAATTTTCAAAAATTCTATCCTCAAGCTACGATCTGACGTTCATAAAAATAGAAACATGAGTATCACGGGTAAGCAAAAACTAAAGGAGTACTGCAAATGAGCTGAAATGCTGTAACTGAGATTACTAACTTATATTTACCAAAATTACAATTTTTTTAAGTAGACCACTGGAAAAACATAACTCATTCCTTTTATATTTTGAATGTTTTAGAAAGTATTATCCAGATAAAAACAAAAGCATTTTCCTGCTTGTTTTTTTTTTTTTTTAAAGAAATAAAAGATGTGGATGATTAGCATTACAGTACATCGGTTAGTGTCTCTGTTTTCTTCATAATATATCATATGTCAAAACTTCTCTCTTTAGAATAACAAAAATGACCTTTTGGTGCCATAAGCTCTGGCTGACCTTTTAGTAGCCATAACAGTGGCAGAGAAACAATAAAGATACATCAAGCAAGAGTTACTTCTTGCCATTGGGGTACTCAAGGCATGAACCAGAGTACTATATGGGATTTGTGCTCCTAAATTTGTAAGTAAAAATTAACAAAAGGACTTTCTATTATGAGAATCAACTTCATGACCTTGAAGTGGTATTTAAGTATTTCAGCTAACATAAAGCTTACAGCAGTCTGCACTTTAGAGAAAGTGCCATTTTCAGAATATACTTTAGTGAGTGATATAAATACCAACATTTTGAAAGCTACATATATAGCTTTAAGTAAATTTATTAATGGAAAATATAGTTTAAACACAAGAGTAGTGTGGCTTAATTTAGGACGATTTAATAGAGAATAATAGTTTTTTATTTGACTTCTTCCCATTAATTAAAATGTTAACATCAGCTTGTCACAGAGAAACGATTTCTTTTCAAAGGACTTGGAACCACACACTGACTGATGTTTGAAATCCTGTATCTATATGATTTATCTGTAGGGCACCATTTGAACATTTATTATCTTTGCTGTCCAGAGTTTCTAATTTTGTTTATGTTTTTCATGAAGTGTGGAATCACAATTATGAATTTATATAAACCCAAGCTCACTAGTTAAATAAGATGAAAGACCTGAATTACTTCAGTACATTCCAGTGTGTGCAAATTGGGATTCTGGTTACAATGAAGCTCCCCTTCCAGTTAAGTTGTTTTTTGGGGGAAGGGGAGGATGATTTCATCAAAGGGAACTGGGTCTATGTAAGGGAATTTGGTCTGCCAAAGAGCAATGAGTTCAGCCCTTCAGGGTTCAGTAGTTTCTTATTGCATAATGTTATTTGTTCATTGACAAATATCTGTGATCATTTTTCTCTTGGATATTTTTGCTGTCATTTTTTAATTTCCCCCCCCTTAATTATCAGTTTTTAAAAGACACATAACCAATCTTAAAGTCTATAGCAAAGTAATTTGAAATCTCTCTTAAAATAATGCAATAATCGTTCAATTCTTTCTTAGGCATTTGTGTTGAAAGTAGCTTTTAAAGCAATGTGTTCTTTTCACAGATATGTTCCTCATATAATTAAAATTCGGATTTAAGTTTATAGTAACTTTCATTAGAGGACTCCTTGTAAATGACTCTTGGCTTCATTCATTGATTCCGTGGGCATTCTGTTAAATATCTACTATGTGCTGGGCTCTCTTCTAAGCTTTTGGAAACAAAAATGAGTCATACAAAGACAATGCTCAGAAAAAGCAAATTTGATTGAATTGTGCTGCATCTCTATTTCCTCTCCAGTGCAGTTACATCATGCTAAAATGATTGGCGGATTTCACAAAAATTTTTCTTTAAAGTACTTCATCTGCAGGAAAGAATGGGAGAGGAAATGGGAAAGAAAACAGATAAGCAATATATTCAGTGTTTTTTTTTTTTTAATAGAAACAGTTTTAAAGGAGTCGCTAATCTTCCCTTCCATACTACCTCTCCTTGCTGTCCCTCCAAATAGAAATCCCTTGCTTTTTTTTTTCACTTGTTTCTTTCAAGACTCGAGTGAAGATACAACCTTTTCCAAACAGCTGCCCTCTTTAGTCCGTAGTCAGCATATGGAACCTCCGAGGGATTTATTGCTATTACCATTCGTTTGATATTAGTATATGTTACCATGAATTATCTGTCTTCATTTAGTGTTTGCCCTAAACTTGGTGATCAGTATTTAAATACTACAAAGAAGGATCCATATTTTCTGGGTTTTTTTTTCCCCAATGAGGTGCCCTAATTATATGGGATATTCCAGAAGTAATTGTGATGATATTTTTTCATGGAGCCAAATACAGCACCTCATTTATTGCTGGTTAATAACAAATATTATTTTATCCCAATAAGTAATACACATTATTAAAAGAGAGAGAGAAAGGAATGAATATCAAAATCTCAATAACCTTTACGTGACCAAAATAATGATAGCTTCTACTTGTCAAGGGTTTTAAAAACTACGACATAAGAGTAAAGTAACGAATTTCTGGATGGGAAGAAATTTTAAGTGGCACCCTATTTAGAAAGTGTTTTCTCCCTACAAAATGTAGGAAGGCTTAAGAAATTCATCATGTTATAATTGCAAGTCTCCAGGTTTCTATCTTTCTAAGCTGTTTTTTCAAATGGCAACTCTTTTAAAGCAACCCTTTTAATGTGAGACTTGCATCTTTTGCTTAAAAATCATTTGGTGACTTCCTTTGCACTCATTAGGAAGCTCACACTCCTAAACAACATCACATACAAGGCTTCTCATGATGGTCTCCTGACCAACTTAGAGGCTTTATGTTAATGTTTTTGCTCATGGTCTCCGTAATGTTTGATAGGCAAACTGAATTACTGGTTTTCTATACGATCACCCCTGTCTTCCTCTGGGCCTTTGTAAATGATTCTTTTGGGATAACCTTTCTCTTTCTCTTTTTATGAGTAAAGAATTTCTTATTTCTCTTCTGTGACGCCTTCTCTTCCCTGCAACCAGTGCTCCTCTATTTGCCTGACAGCACCCTATGCAAAGCTATGCCCAGTACGACTCAGCTACTTAACTCCAGGGCTACTGTTCATATTTTAGTCCACTGGATTACACTGTGGGAAGCCACTCACCTGAAATAAAGTATGAATGTTATACAACTCAAAAGCCCTGTCTGGGTCATAGTTTTAACCTACTGCATACTTTCTATCTTTTTTTTTTTTTTTTTTCCTAGTTTTCACTCTCCCTTTCCTGGGACAGTGTTTCTAGAAGTATGGTCTTCGTATGACAAGCATCAGAACCATATAGATTTGCTAATAAAAACTGAAGTCTGCTTTAATTGGCTCTACATAGTCAGAGTTTCTAGTCATGGGGCCTGGGCATTTTTTAAAAACAAATTACCAAAGAGATTCCTTTACCACCTATAGTTTGACAACTATTATAGTTGACTTGAAACAGCTTGAGGGCACCAAGTGTGTCCTAATCACTTTTACATATTCAATACATATTCTGGAATGAAGCAGCATTTAATATTTTTAAGTGAATATATATTCCTAACTATGGAAATAAAGTTTATCCTGTAATCTTGCTTTATTCACTCATTAGTTACAGGAAGTTTTTTGTCAAGTCTTTGGCGTTTGCTATACATGATCATGACATCTGCAAACAAACTTTTATTTCTCCCTTCCCAGTCTATATAATTTGCTTTTCTTCCACTGTCTTGTTTCATTAACTTGAGCTTCCAGTGTGATGTTGAATAGGAGTAGCGAGAGAGGATATCCTTGCCTTGTTCTCAATCTTAGGGGCAAAATATTTAATTTCTTATTATTAAGTATGTTAACTGTAGGATTTTTGTAGGTGTTCTTTACCAAGTTGAAGAAGTTTCCCTTCCATTCTTAGTTTGCTGAGTGTTTTTAAATCCCGAATGAGTGTTGGATCATGTCAAATGATTTTTATATATCCGTTGACATGATCATATGATTTTCTTCCTTAGAATGTTGATGGGGAGGATTCATTAATGCATTTCAAATGTTGTATCAGTCTTGCATATCTGGAATATATCCCACTTGGTTATGGTGTATAATTACTTTTACATGCTGTTGAATACAATTTGCTAATATATTGTTGAGGATTATTGCATCCATATCCATAAGGTATATAGATGTGTAGTTTTTCTTTCTTTTAGTGTCTTCCTTTGGTTTTGGTATCAGGGTAATGTTGGTCTTATAGAATGAGTTAGGAAGAGTTCCCTCTGTTTCTATTTTCTGGAACAGATTGTAGAGAATTGGTATTATTATTCATTTTTTAAAAATGCTTGCAACATTATGGATAGTTGGGGAAAATTGGAATATCCTAAAATACGTTTTATTCAAACCATAAAGTTTTATGCAGCCATTAAAAATTATGTTACTAAAGATGTCAAAAGTTAAGTGACGAGTCAAGATAAAATTAGATGCACAGTGTGATTCAAGTTTTATAAACTAAAATACATTTATGTGTCTATATATTTCTCAATATACTTTAAATGTAGATTAAAAAGTACATCAGGGCTGGCCCTATGGCTCAGGCGGTTAGAGCTCCATGCTCCTAACTCCGAAGGCTGCCGGTTCGATTCCCACATGGGCCAGTGGGCTCTCAACCACAAGGTTGCCAGTTCAACGCCTGGAGTCCCGCAGGGGTTGGTGGGCTGCGCCCCCTGCAACTAGCAACGGCAACTGGACCTGGAGTTGAGCTGCGCCCTCCACAACTAAGACTGAAAGGACAACAACTTGACTTGGAAAAAAGGCCTGGAAGTACACACTGTTCCCCAATAAAGTCCTGTACTCCTTCCCCAATAAAAAAAAAAAGGTATATCATATTTTTACTTTTGACTCTTAAATCCATGGTATATAATGTAAGATGAAGCTTCAGTAAAAAAAGCTTCTTTGAATAATAATAATAGTAATAAAAATATTTACTGATTAATCAATATCTATCATCCAATTTTCACTCTGCTTATCATCATATTCAATGGTTTTGTCAATGCTGATGTTCAAGCAAATGAACATAATGAAACCAGCAACTTCTCAGTATGATCTGTGAAAATCCATTTTAAGATGAGGATTTCAGCAATGTAGTGCATAGTAAAGCAAGACAATTTATAGCACACTCTTGGAGCTAAACTTAATTATATAATGAGGTCATTTTCATAGAGTTCTGTGAATGCCACTTAAATTTTAAAAAGCACATTTGTAAATGTCCCTTTAGAAACGTATCTTTCAAGTACAAGATAGAAGAAGTAAGGCAAAATTCATTTTAGTGAAATAGAATAGAGTTGAAAATTTATGAGAAATTCTGAATGAAGTTCATAATTTTACCCATTACTCATAATGATTACACAAAAACCAGAACAGGAAGAAACTTGAGGTATTAAAAGAAGCATTAAACACAATACTAAACAACCTAGGCTTGCAAACTACTGTATCTAGAAGCCATGTTCCCCTGTGGACCTGCCAGAAAAACACATAAAAGACTAAGAAATGTTGATAATGTGAACTTCAGAAAAAAAAAAAAAAATCCCACCTGGAGCTGTTTTCTCAAGTTATTTAGACTTTGTTACTCTGCTTAAAAGCAATTCATGTAATACTAGTAGGTCCAAAAAAGCATTTTAGGTTGCATAGCATACGATAACCACATTGGAGCAGAAGCTAAAATATTTTCTAGCAATTAATTTTCCCAACTTCCTATTTTTTTGTTTTCTTTTGGTGACTAAAGTCCTACTTTTATACTTTTTCAGAAGTTCAATAGCATTTAGGATTTGTATCAAATACTATTTAGAATTTTATTATAGTTTGTTATATATTGTTCTCTTTAATTAAAACAAGATGTGTTTCTTATTTGAAATGACGTTCCTCCAAGGAAGGATCTGTGTGTTCCATTTATTATATATATTTTCACCAGGACCCAGGATTGTGCTGGGCAATGCTTAACAAACATATGACCTAATTTTTCTGGTGTTAGTTTCTTATCTAAAAACCTCACTTAATTGGATTCAGATTCAGAATTTTCCTCAGTAACTATACATTTACGCTATATCATCCCATCATATCTTTTATATGCTCATTCACCCATCCATCTATTCGACAATCTATATCCAAACTGACTTTTTTCTCTTTGGTCCAGGGCTTCGAAATTTTTTTTTCTGGAGGCAAAGAAAGTAAATATTTTAGGCTTTGAGGGCCATAATGTTTCTATTGCAATTACTCAACTCTGCCATTGTAGCGTGAAGGCAGCCAAGATAATACATAAACGAATGAGTGTGGCTGGGTTCCAATAAAACTTTATTTATGAAAACCAGGCTTGGGCGGGAAATGGATTTGGCCATTGTATGAAGTTTATAGATTACTGCTCTAGTCCATCTTCTCCTCACTTACAAATTCTGCATGTTTATATTCCAATCACCAAGAGATAGAATCTTCTAGAGATCATATCACTCCATTACTGAAAAATCTTTAGTAATATTAATGTTTTTAAAAACTCATGTCTGTTTTCTAACATCCCTAAACATCTGCTACTACTACAAGTTGTTAGTTCCCCAAAGTCCAGAACATACGTTAGCCTTCTCAGCACGTTATACTTATACATCCCATTCTATTGTAAGTACATTGCTCCTTTCCTTATTTTCTGAAGAACTAGTTCCCCTGACAAACTTTTAAAAACTACTCTTTCTCTAACTACCCTAGAAGGAAGCTGCCTAGCTGTGATAGTTATTTAAATGTTTTACTTAACCATCTATCATCGTCTCTATATTTACATCTCATCTTTTATTAATCATATTTATTATATCCTTTTAATATATAATTAAGGAAAACAACTGTTTCACATTCATGAATTTTCTCCACTTCATCTGCCTAGTCATCCACAAATAGTACAGAGCAAACTTCTCATCCAATATATAGAGCTAGACCCAGATTTGAAATAAGACATGACTTGGATAACCTACTTTTTTATATGGAGAAGGTGGCCAAGAGTGATTCCTTCACTGGTGGGATGCTTCTTTGATAATGAGAACATAGATGACCTTCCCGTCTGAATGAAGGGCTAGATGGCTCAAACAGGCACATATAATGGATATACCTGAGATCTAGGAAGGGATGAATTCAGTTGAAGTGGTTGTATTGAATCTGAAGGGCGGAATCAGAGGCAGAAATTAAAACTACTCAAAGTTCATTTATGGCTAGATAATAGGTCTAAGTAACAGTAGGAGAATCTCCCAACAGAAGAAAAAATATGGGCCTTGAAAAAAATGTGTGGGTAGGGAGGGAAGAGAACAAGAAGAGGCCACCTAGAAGAGGCCATGGGGTTGGCTTCAATGAAGAGCACATCAGGGGGTAGAACCTGGTCAGCTTTTTCATTTCCATGAATCATTTCCTTTGTGATCTCAGTGTCTAAATGGAAATTTGACATTCTCTTTACTAGGATGTCACCAAGAAGATGTATAACTTTTCAGATTTAGATTTATCAGTTGTGATAAGAAACACTCTAAGCACTTAACTGACAAATAAGTCTGAACAACTTATACATGTAACATTTTGACATTCCTAACAGGTGCATAGAAACTTATCTTTAAACAAAGGAGATGATTTGTTATAGGGATTGAATGACTTAATATTTTCTGAGACGTTACTTACTACATAATCATGTATTTCCTTACTTTTTAATTGTGAATTGCTATTGCTCTTTTATTATCAATAAAGTTTTCCAATAAACACGCTGTTTCCCTGAAAATAAGACCTAGGCAGACAATCAGCTCTAATGCATCTTTTGGAGCAAAAATTAATATAAGATTCAGTTACATTATATATTAATTATATTATATTATATTATATTATATTATATTATATTATATTACATTATATTATATTATATTATATTATATTAAGACCCGGTCTTATATTATGGTAAAATAAGACTGGGCATTATATTAATTTTTGCTCCAAAAGATGCATTAGAGCTGATTGTCCGGCTAGGTCTTATTTTCAGGGAAACATGGCAAAAATAATAGATGCACATTACTGTTGGACCTGGTGGCTGTTACTCTGTAGTTTCTCATTGAAGTTTCTCAAATTGATAGTATAGACTACAACTGATGGTTTATAAGAAAACTTTTTTCCCTCAGAGATAATAAAATTTCTGTGGAATACATGATTTTGGATAAAATGAACACTTTTGATGCCTTTTTATATTTATGCAAATTCTCATAAAGACTATTATCTACTGTACATATAAATCAAAGTTTATCAATAGTCATCAAAAATATTACTCAATATTTAATAATATTGACCTAGTTACAAAGTGTTTATTAAAATAGCCAATCTTTATGAACTTGTAAAATATGAAAAAAATAACAGTTAATGTACAGGTAAAAATGTATTTATGGCTGTTTTTCACGAGATAACATATTTTTTTCCTTGAAAGGGGAATAAAGCAAATTTTGATGTTACGAACTATTTTTCTATTACTTTTAATGTGAATACTATTAATGTAGGAGAAATAAAGCTTTATTGTGAAATTCCTATTGTTACAGCAATGATTAGTATAGCAAAATTTGAAGACATTTTAAGTTTCTTATAAATATCAGTTTATATTGACTCAATCTCTAAGTTGTGCATAAAATTATAACTGGAAATGAGATCTCTGGAAAAACTTGGGAAGTGATATTTAATTTTATGTGTCATGTTGACCAGGCCATATTGTGCCTGGATATTTGGTTAAACATACTGGGTGTGTCCATAAATTGCTAGACTGAGTAGAGCAGATCGTCCTCCCCAACGTGAGGGGGAGGGGGATCTTATACAGTTCATTGAAGGACTGAATAGAACAAAAAAGCTGACAAAAAGAGAATATGCTCTCTCTTCTTGACTGTCTTTGAGCTAGGACATAGGTCTTCTCCTGCTTTTGGATTCAGACATGAACTAGAACTTATACCATCTTATACCATCAGCTCTCCTGTTTCTCAGACTTTTGAACTCAGACTGGAACTGTTGGCTCTTCTGGATCTTTAGTTTGCTGACTCTAGATCTTGGGACTTCTAGTGAAGTCCTGATTTTAGTAATGACTCAATAGATTTCACTGGATTTACACATGCATATGAAAAACTATAGAGATTCAATTTGCCTTAATCTGCATTACTGTCCCCCAATTTTCTCTGTATATTCCTAAAAGTAAAATCTATATTCAGAGGAAAAACAGAAACAGAAAAATGCACAGTAGTGATTCCCTAACAGACAAGTGTTCATTCTTTCTGATAAATCAAATTAAAATAACTAATAAACTCTGAACAATTCTTAAATTAGAAGAAATCTGTTTGTGAATGCTGATAACTATGTTAAAAAAATGGATGTGTGTATATTGTCCTTCCCCAATCACAAGCCTATTTTAATGTTTGTATCTCTTTTTGTAGTAGATAAAATTTCTTCATATAAATTATGGGTTTGGAAATACTCATGAATGATCCCAAATGTCTCTTATAAGAAACATGAAAATGACTCAAATTAGTAGGCACAGGATTGACTTCAGGACATGAATAATGACCTGAACAAAAAATATATAGAAGAATGAAAGAAAGTAAAGAAGTGGGAGAATCAAGTGTAGATGAAACAGACTAATTCTGAGTGTCATTAGGTGGGAGGAAAAGCTTGTGAATGTTTGGCATGGTTGGAGCCAATGGGATAAGAAATTTAGCAGGAGTGTCAGATATCTTCACGAAGGGTAGAATTGACTGAGATTTTATCAGAAACCATATCAGAAAAATATTTCCTAGCTGTCCTGTTTTGAAACAATTTGGATCTAAGAAGTCCAGATCAAACTTCATCATTATTATATACAACACTAAATAATCTATCTTTCTGTTTAGAGCGCAGAGACTAATTTTGCTCTGAATCAAATGTGAGGAGCCAAGTACCAGGCTGATAGAAGGAGTTGAATAAATAGTTATTTGCCCAAGTTTTAAAATTTCTAGTAAAGGAGAAAAGCATATTATTCATTGAAAATACTGAGCTCTTTCAAGGTACAGGATAGAGATGATCTTGAGTAAAAGCAAACAAAATGCCATAGCTGCTCAACAGAGATAACAAGGGGAGGACTCTTGTACCAATCAGAGTAAGAAAGTTAGATTTTATTCTTAGAAATCCAGTTCACTGAATGCAGCTTAGCAAACAAATGAGATGATTGCATTTGTGCTGTCTTATGGGCTACAATGAAGAAGGCAAGACTGGCTCATCCACGATGGCTATAAGAACTAGATCTGAGGTAGAAACACTAAGAATGCATCTGAAGGAAAGTAAATATAGTTAAGAGCTATCATAAAGAATTAATTCATAGTAGTTGGTGACTGCATGGATGGAATACTGTCTAGTATCTTGGGCAAGAATTGGAAGAAAAAGTTGATAAATTAGGTTGTGATAGTTAAGAAAAAGCTTGTGCTACTGATAAAAATGGGAGACTGAGAAGGTTTTATTGGAAAAAAGGTAAGCACAATTTGAACATGATTAGTTGAAAACTGAAAATATAAGTATATTCTTAGTGTCTAACACATCCTCCCTTTGATACATATTTGAAGAATGAGTTAATGAATGACTAAGTTGAGTCATCAAAACATCTAAAAGACTTTCAGGACTGGAGATAAAAATCTGGGAGTTATCTCTAGAAGGTGATAAGCAAAATTATAGGAGTAAGAAACTTCTGGGTAGCCTGGAGTAGTTTGCCTTAAATGGATAATACCACAGAGAATAATTAGAAACACAGGATATAATACAAAACAATAATTTTAAAGTTATAAGACAGCAGCTAAAGCAACAAGGATTGAGAGGAGACATCAGAAGTGAGCTGACAACTTCACCTGCTTTTCCCCTGGCTGTATTTGCTTACCTGAAGCATAGGCAGGATATTAAGAATTCAGGCTTTATTTAGACAGAGGGACACTTTGAGAAACAGTGAAGCCTGCTGGGAACATAAAAACAGCTTTAATCACTCTTGTGAGGATGAGGTGACATAAAAGTATGAAAATTTGAAAGTCGTAAGTATCTGGCTGGTTTCTTTCTCAAGAAGTTTATTGAATTCTGAAACTTATAAAGCAAGAGACTAAACAAAAATCCCCAAATCTCTGAAAAGCAGAGCAGAGTTTTTCATAGGCTTTCAGTGCTGAGAAGACAGAGATTGGCATTCTGGCCCTACCAGGCCTTGAAGGACATCCTGGGTCCAAGAATGAATCAGATGTCAACTGAACCCTGAAAAAATGGCAACTCAGCCTTGACTCAGCTCCCTTCCTGGTTGGATTAAAAATGGTTGTTCCTCTCTCTGCCTTTTATCTGCCAAGGAGAAGACAGGGGAAGCCTCTCTGACGGACGTCATCGTCTGAGAGCTAGAAGTCACAATATGGCTTCTAGCTGACTTCCTAAATGAAATAATTAAAGCCGGAAGACATGAAATGATAGTTTTAGTATTCTCAAAACAGACAACTGCTATCCTAAAATTTATAAACAGAAAATATCTTTCTAAAATGAAAGAAAATAAGGACATTTCCTCACAAAACCTGACAGAGTTCATTGCCAGCAATCTTGTGATATCTAGTGAGAGTTCCTCAAGTGGGAGAAAAATTATCCTAAATAAAAGCATAGAAATGAAACTAGAAATGCAGAGTCAGGAAAAGGATAAGTATTTGGAAGATTATAAATTGATTTTGACTACAAAACATTAATAACAATGTTTTGGAGGTTGTCAAATCTATGTAGAATTAAACTTCATAACAACAGTAGCAGAAGTGGCAGGAGAAGGCTAAGAAAATGTGCAAGTAATAGTTTGTATTTGAATATAAGTCAAGAGTACTAGTTGTAACCTCTAAGATACCTACTTAAAATAATAGCAAAAGATCATGAATTAATCAAGGCAAACACAATAATAAATAGATTTAATTAATCAAAAAACAATGCAAATAAAGGAGACAAAAGAGAACATAAGGCAGGTGGGCCAGATAGAAAACAAATAGTATAATGGTAGCTATAAATTCAAATATATAGAAAATTAGTTTAATACAAAATTACTAAATATTACAATTAAAAGTCTATGAGTTTCAGATTGGATTAAAAACAACAATATAGTGATATACTGCTTAGAAGAGACTTACAACATAAGGACACTGAAAATTGAAAGAAAAAGGATGGAAAGAGATACACCATGTAAACACTAATGAAAAGAAAGCTGGTATAGCTGCCATGTTTCCCCGAAAATAAGACCTAGTAGAACAATTGGTTCTAATGCGTCTTTTGGAGCAAAAATTACTATAAGACCCTGTCTTATTTGCTATAACATAAGACCGGTATAATATAATATAATATAAGACCGGGTCTTACATTATAGTTAAATAATAAGACAGCAGCTAAAAAGATAAGCTCAATTTGAACATGATTAGCTTGAAACTGAAAATACAAGTATATTCTTAGTGTCTAACACTGTCCTCCCTTTGATATCTATTTGAAGAATGAGTTAATGAATGAATAAGTGGAGTCATCAAAACATCTGGAAAAAAGATAAGCTCAAGTTGAACATAATATTAATTTTTGCTCCAAAAGATGCATATAGAGCTGATTGTCCGGCTTGGTCTTATTTTGGGGGAAACACAGTATATTTGATTTTAGAAATTCTATATTATTAAATATAAAGAGGAACATTTCTCTGTGAATTAAATGTCAATACACCAAGGAGACATTTTACATTGATATGTACCCAGCGAATGGGTAATAGCACTCATGTGAGAGTTTTGGAAGAATAAAGGAAGAAAGAGAAAGATGTATGCTATTTTCAATTCACCTAATGAGACTGAGAACTAGGTATCATTGCTATTTTACAGAGAAGAAACTGGCAGTAAACAGATATTAACTGGTTTGTCCAAAATTACTAATTCATCCAAAGTAGCAGGTGAGCCGTGGTACAAATCTCAGTTTTATTGTTCTTTCTTTTTGTTTGTTTTCCCTCTAAAGTCTGTAAGAGAAACAGGACCACAGCCAGAGGAAGGAACAAGGTTAAATGGAGATTTTTTTTTTCTTTTTATGAAGGCAGGGAAATAGCTTGTTAGGGAGTCAGTGGAGAGAAAGATATGAAAATTGCTGGGTGAACAGAGAGGAAACAAGTAATTATGGGAACAGCGTTCTTATGGAGTTAGGAAAGAATAAGTTCTTATAAAACAAGATTAAGGTCAGTCTTTGTTGCTGTAAGTCATTGTTCACAAACTGAAATACAGAAAAAAGAAGACTAAAGGAAATATCTGAGGCATGGTGGGTGGCAGCATGAGCTGCTATAACAAATTACCATAAACCAAAGGGCTTAAAACAGCGGTAACTTATTCTCTCAGTTCTGGAAGTTGGAAGTTTGAAACCAAGGTGTTTGCAGGTCTAAGCTTCTTCTGAAGGCTCTAGGGAAGAAATCTTCCTTGCCTCTGGTGGTTGCCAGCTCTACTTGGTATTTCTTGACTCTTAGTTGCATCACTCCAATCTTGGCCTCCAATCTCGGCCTCCAATCTCTGCCGTGGTCACACAGCCGTCTTCCCCCTGTATATGTCTGTCTTCAGATCTCTTCTTTCAAGGACTCAAATGATTGGGTTTAGAGCCCATACTAATTCACTATGACCTCGTCTTAACTTGATTACATCTGCAAATACCCTATTTCCAATTAAGGTTGTATTTGAGGTACTGGTAGATGGATGTGAACATACCTTTTTGGGGGACACAATTCAACCTCATACAGTGGGAAGAAAACCAGTGGGTAGGGATTATATCTAAAGGGGTTAGCTAAGACTCAGCTCAGCAGACTGTTGTTAACTGGGCTTGCTGGCCAGCATGACCACACACATGTGAACTACGGGCTGCCAGTTTGCATATTTTGCTTTCAGGAAAGGATTAGCCTCCAGGAGGGTGGTTTTTACTGGAGATTAATAGAGGGGGTCAGTTGTGAGTACAGAGCATCTAGTTTTACATGGCATTAGAAAACAGTAAATACTTCCTACTGTAGAAAAAAATGTTCTGGAGAATGTCAAGACTGTCAGAAATACTACGATTTTGGAGAATATCAAAGAGCTCTATCATAACATTTAGGGACATCATTAAAATTTATATCTAAAAGATGTAGTGAGCATAGACTCATATAAAGTGCAGCACTATGATTAAGTTTTCTTAGCAAGTTTCCACTTACTTGTGCCTCAATCCACTGTTATTGGATTTATTTCCTTCCCTATGCACACATTTGTGAACTTGACAAGGTAACCTCAATGCAATCAATCTTGTTTGAACAATCTCCAAAGCATGGGATGGGACTGCAGCCTGTTTAGATTTAGAATCACTAGGGCAACATCTGAAACATGTCCTGTGATAAAAACTGCATTTCAGTAGTTCCCAGTGGGGAAATGATGTAGCCTGAGGAATCCTTCCTTACCTATAACTCAAAGAGGTTACTCAGCTATGAGAATATGGTTTCCATTGATAGCAAGAGACAGGACATGACATCTGGAGAGATTGCAAGCGAAATCACAGTTCGTGTCTGAGGTTCATAAAATCACCAGGAATTAAACGAGCAATATCCAACCCAATTGTCTCTATACATTTCCCCCCCAAAAATATAGAAATGGAAAGAACACTCACAAATCATTTTTGAAGCCAGTAGTATCCTGGCAATGGGACTGTAATGGGGTAGCATGAGGGATATCTTAATGGTGATGGCATTGTCCTGTATCTTGATTGTGGTGGTAGTTACAGAAATCTGTGCATGTGATGAAAATGGCATAGAACTATACACGTTATACAAGTTGTCCCAATGTCAACTTTCTGGTTTTTATATTGTACTATAATTATATAAGATTTAACCCTCAGGGGACACTGGGTGAAGTGTACGTGGGATCTCTTATACTATTCTTTGCACTTCCAGTAGATGTTATTATTTCAAAATAAAAAATAATAGAAAACAATTATAGAATTTAATATGCTCTTTCATTTAATGTTTGGTGCATTGTAATATGATTGGGAAACTAGAATTTCCCAGGATTGTGTACTTTTGGGTACTGTGAAATATAATGACAAATCTGGGAAATAGAATCAAAGTAATTCATGCAAATCATCTAACACAGTGCCTGATCTATGAATACTGAGATACTAAGTATTTTTAATAGTTTAGAACACAAAAGAAATAAAAAATGACTCTGGGAATTTATAAAATAGAAATTAGTGGGCAAGTTTTCTCAGGGAAAATTTATGATGGACTTGGTTTTCCTTGTTGATCTTTGAGATGACATATTCACTTATCAGAGTATTATCCAATTGAACTGTCACCCTCCTTTGACTCCTGGATACTCGTCAAACTAATCTTGCTCATTGCCTAGACTTTCTTAAGTGACAGACATAAAAATTGCTACTATTTGTCATCTATTGTAGATATCTACCTTGAAGAATATTATCTCATTATTTCATTTAAACTCAAAACAACTCTAAGATGTAAAAATTATACTTACACATGTATAGAAATCTTTGGTGAAGAAATGAATAAACTTATATGGCTAATGAGAGATGTTTATTGCATGGAAAGGAAAATTTTGTGTCAACAATCTAGAGAAAGAATAATAGTATGTATAATAATCCTTAAACAAGTATAGGATGCTTACTCTAATGACTCTTCAGTATGTTCTGATACATCCATAAGTTCTTAGGGACAGAATACGCAATTATGCAGCCACAATTATAAAAAAAAACCCTGACATTTTATTGCTATAACATATTAATGATATAACATCTTCATGTGTTTCTGACATCCTTTCATGCTCGGAAATTTTAAGAGCGTTACATGCAATTTGGTTAGAACGTTTTTAACAGATGTTGGACCGGCAATCCATAAGCATACAAAATTGTTAAAAGATATAAAAACACCATCTATGTGAAGGAAAAAAGGAATTAGTGCTTGGTGGTTCGCAAAGGAGTAAATTAGGGTAGATTCTCAACTGAATCTAGAACACCAATAACAACAACTTCACCAGTGAAGCAAGGGCATAGAGCTTCCAGATACAACTTTTGTAAACCACACCTTTGGAGATCTGAGTGACTAAGGAGTGTGAAATTTGGCCTTCCTTGAAGCCAAGCACTGCCATCAGATAATTTCTTGAGTTTTATGACTTTTTAAAAAATGAACTGTACTGAGGTTTCAGGATATATGCACCATTACCTTAATTAAAAGAAAATCCAAGTGTGTCTGTCTCTAGCAATTGCCATGTTTGACTTCATCTCTTTCACAATCTTAATTCTCTTTTCAATTAAAGAATTGTCTCAGTGATCAGTTTTTAGATTGCTGAAGCATGGTATTAGTCAGTATACTTATCTTGAACTTATTAGAAGTCAGAGTCCAAGGACAGGTAAAACAATGTAGCACATCTTTTTTTCGGTTTCCAGGTATAATTTTGTTGTCTAATTTCAGGACACTTACTGTGTACATCATTCTTCCATCCTTTTCCAGAGCTACTGATGGCTGCATAATTGACTAAAAAGAAGACCCAAGCTAAAGAGATGGCTTCACAAGTTGGTGGAGGAGGTGTTTTACTCTCTTCCTGAAGATTCCGGTTAAGTTGGTGTTTAAACCATTAGTTTTGTCAATTTTTTTTCTTTTTTTATAGTAAATATAAGCTTAGCATGTAAGGAAATTTTGTTTTTCTGGTTGTTAAAAGCATGATCAAGTACAAAATACTAAATAAATCTTAAAACCAATTTCTTGACAATCCTACTCCTACAAATAAAAACTGTATAGTGAGAAATAGGTGAAATGAATTATTTTATTCAGTATTATAGAGTCTAAACTCCCAAAAGACTTTGTAAGGTTTCTAGGGCAGTACTTTAAATATTATTTAGGAAACAAAGTGGTTGGTATTAGAATACAGGCAAAAGGACTGTGGGGTGTTGGAAAGAGCACAGACTGAAAGTGAAGAACGCAAGTATCAAATCTCAGATTTGCTTGTATTAATGGATAAGTCACTTAATCTCTCTGTGTTTTATTTTCCCCGTTTATAGACTGGAAATAATACCCATTTATGATAAAATATATTGTTAACTCTGACTAAAGAACGAATCTTGCTTTTATTGGGTGAATGGGGGGTTTAAAGCTTGTACGTGTGTTATCTTTTTTTCTCACATTAAAATGTGAATAGTTTTCTTACAACAACAAAAGCAAAGTAGGAAGTCTTCCTTAATGTGGCATGAGGTATGATTCATCAGTATTGGTTACTGTTAATAAACCAATCACTGAAAATTTTCTAAGGTTGAGGCTGCTTAATGGATAAGATACAACCTGCAGGCCATCATATGGAACTGTATTTACACGCAGATGCACCCACCTCTCAAAGTAATTATTTTCTAACAAAGTATTGTTTATATGTTTCATGCAAATTGGTTTGGAGTGTTGCTTAGACAATCTTATTATATTTAGGAATAAAAACTTCCATCAAGAAATTGTACAAAAGAAAATGGACTCACCAGCTGGTTAAATCTATCATATGCGGGGGTGGGGGGGGCAAGCACTTTTAATTAGCTGAGTGAATGCAGTTTGCTGAACACAGAAAGCACAGCCTCACTCATATTAAAATGTGCCTAATTTTCTGTGAAAAAGTCCCATCTGAACAGGCCTGACCACAGTCAATCATACTAAAAGCCACTGGTGCTTAATTTGATTTACCAATATAAAATGCAAATTAGGTTATTAAGTGGAGTGGCAGACTGAGTAGGGCCCCTTTCAAACCATCAAGTTAAATGCAAGCAGACAGCAAACTGGCTGTGCAAAGAAAATTTTAGCATATTCTTTTGATTAGTGCTACAAAAATTTAATTAGGTTGGCTAATTACTTGACAAATTGCTCTACACAAGAGAAAAGGCAGAGGTGTTTTTTGCCTTTTTCATTGCAAATATCCTGTGTATATTTTAGCCCAAATGCTATCTGCCAATTTGCAAAAGCATTATTAAATGAATAGAAGATGGTCCCCAACAATAGCAAATCGTATAATGCATATAATTCAACAAGACCCATACAATTGTACCCATGTGTCCATATTCTCTCATGACTAAAATATTTAACACAATATTTCTATGTAACTACTGTCAAAACAGATTATTACAAAGCAGTCTCTTTTTCTTAAGGAAGAAAATATTGTGCATGATATAGAAAAGAGACATTTGTGAAATTCCTAACTCCCAGAGGTGTGTGTTAACTATTAAGTGAAGTAATGGTGACATGCTGAGGTTTATCATCACAGAACGCACTCATCCACCAAAACAGGGCTGATTGAGGCCAGGGCTAAGATGATGGGAGGAAATTGTTTTCTTGTGATACATTAAAAATGGAAAACTATTAAATAATTCCCAGTTAGGGTCTACTGACATTTTATAAAATGAATTTCACTTTTTTTCCGAATGCTATCTATTAGTCTGAGTTCCTTTCTCTATCTTTTCCTAATCACGATATAAGAGAGAGAAGACTTCAAACACTCATCTTTGGGAAAAGATTGCAAGTTGTGTGACCACAAAATGTAAGAAAAATTTCAGCCCATATCGGTGTGTTATTGAGAGATTTAGAATGGCAATGAGGAAAGGAAAGTTCTTTCTCTATTCAAAAGGAAACTCTATTTTCCTAGAGAAATTATAAGTTTATAATAATATTAAAGAGAACAAGAAAGGGGACTTCATATAATCACAGTATTATCTGGAGGATTCCCAATGTTTTCAGATACTTTATTTTTGTTGATTTTCTACAAAACTAGTGCGCCTGTTCTAATTCAAGCATAATGATTTTACACATAGATAACTACTTCGACTGTTGAAGTGGAAAAAATAAGTATCATATTTTATAAACACAAAGCTGAGTAGTTAGTAATTTGATGCTGTATTTAATTTGTTCTAAAGCACCATCTTAGGAAACTACAAACTATAAGAAATATTTGTAAACAATCATTTATGCAGGCTGTGCCTTATTTTTTGCAATTAGCATTTTCTAACAAATTTAGAACACAAATATAATTTTAATGTATAAGGCAGATGCAGTAAACTTATTATTTTATGTAATACCCTTATCATTACTGCCATTTAATTTTAATTTACCACTTTTACTCTTTTAAGATTTGCAACTATCACCGAAGGACGTACAGTATAGATTTTTCTGTAGCACTGGACTATATAGATAATTTTCCTAATATAGAATAAAGTTCTGGGATAAAGTTGTGGCCTCCCAAATGTACATTTGGCCATGAACTGCTGACAGTACGTTTAAAAACCTTGAAGTTGTCATCTTTGACCAGAACTCCACCTTCAGTTGCAAAGGTAGATTGTATAAAACACTGAGTTAAAAGGCATAAAATGCAGTTAGCAAAGCAATTCTTAATTTTTAATATAAGAGAACTATACCAACCCTAAAGATTTTTTTCCTTCAAGGTATTGACCGATTTTATTTTCTCTCTACTATTTGTTTTTAATTTGGTAAGATGACTCTAACTGATACTTAAAAAAATCTGGTGGACACAGTTCAATAAAAGAATTGAAGTCGGAGACAATTTATTAAAGGTGGGAGTATAAAATAGTAAAATTACTATCTTGCAAACATCTTTTAAGTGTGTGAATACTGAATGTGCTTAACACTGAATATTGATAGTTAATATTGGATGTGCTTGACTGTCCAATGAATGATGGCATGTAAATTGCTAAAGAAGTAAAGGTCAAGCTCTGTGCCTACACATGATAGGGGCTCAATAAAAGATAACTAGTATTAGTACACATGCATGTAATTTGTTCCAAGCAACACATTGAAATTACAATAAAAGATTATTATACATAAGAAGGTGGGACAATTAAGTTCGCGAACTTAATTGTCCAGACTATCTATGGGTAGTGAAGAGTGATTAGTCATCTAAATAACTTTCTATGTGTTATTGATATTGCTATTTTATTTCAAATATTTGATAGACAATAAATAATTTTTCATTTAGAAATATTAATCCTCTTTGTGACAAGGAGGTCAAGAAAAGAAAAAACACAACCCCGTGCCTCAATTCAACTTAGGCAAGCTACCTAACAATGGAAGATAAGCAGTTCAGAGCAAAAGTGCTGTGGGAAATTTTCGGCCACCCGAACATATCTTCCGTTAAAACCATGTACCCAGTTAAGCTTACCCCAAAACTAGATATCCTGTTGCTGCAGCAAAGATAAGCAGATCCTGTTGCTGCAGCAAAGATAAGCAGAACATCCCCTTACCCCTGGGAACATTCCCTTAAGGAAAACCTACCCCTGAGAACATCCCCTTAAAAAATAATAACCAGCACCCCTTTTTTCTCCAAGGCACATAAATCAGAAAAAGGACAAGTAACAGAAAAGAATAAATAGGGATGGGAAACAGTGCTCAGGGCTCTCGCTCACTGCTATGTCAGTGGAGGCTTGAGCCCAGATTCGAATCTGTAATAAAGGCCTTGTTAATTTGTCCAATTCGGCTCCGTGGTCATTTCTTGGGGACTCGCTCCGTAACATTTGGAGGCCCCAGCGAGATCGCCACCGGGACGCCCTGGAGCCCCCTCCTCAAGGTTAGAGGGAGCCCAGAGGCTCCCCTGTAACCACCTAAATTCCTGAATCAACGACCAGCGGAGACTCCCTCCGGACCAACTAGCTAGCGGCGCCCGGTAAGTCAGGCCTCTGTCATTCCTGTTTTGTTTTGTTTTGTTTCTGGTTTGGTACGTACCCTGAGTGGTGGACGTTTGGAAGGCGGGACGCCGCGGAACTTCCAGTCCACGGCCTAGACGGTGACGACCGTCGAGGTCCTGGTTTGGGCAGATTGGGGCTCCAGCCGCCCCAGTCTCCAATCTCAATCCTGTCAACTGTCGTGTTTGTGGACAGCTTTGGGATTCTGGATCTGTTTTTGTGTTCTGTGTTGTCTGAGTGTCTATTGTCTTGGCGCGCAAGCGAACGTGGGTCAGGGAAATTCGCAAGCCGGGGGATTGAGTCCCCTGGACTGTGTTATTAAGAACTTTCAGGATTTCAGGAGGAGGGCAGACGGCTACGGGGTGCCCGTGGACGCCTTCTCTCTCCGGAAATTCTGTGAACTAGAGTGGCCCACTTTTGGGGTCGGGTGGCCTTCTACGGGGACCTTCGATCTAGATTTCTGTTACGAAATTCGGCGAATCACTTATGGGAAGACCGGCCACCCCGAACAAATTCCCTACATAGATATCTGGATTGATATTGTAACTGACAATCCAGGTTACCTGAAGGCCTGTGATTGCCCTCCCCAGAAATCGGGAAAAAAAAAGCGAAAACGATCAGTTCTGTTGGCTAAGTCCCTGGGCCAGACAGAGAGACCCAGGACTGAACAGCCTCTTCCTGCCCCGCCGGTTCTCTCAGCCCCAGGGGAGGATCCCGTCCCCCATCGGCGGCCACCCCCGTGCAGCGGCGGCGCCTGTCGGGGGAGCTGTGGGAAAGCGGGGAGGGGTGGGATCCGCCCGGGTTCCTCCCGGCCCGCTCTCCCTGTCTCTGGCTGGCCTCAGTGGGGAGCGGGAACCCCGGGGCGCAGGTCGAGGGAGCCAGATTTCGACTGGCCCGGCTGGGGAATCGAGTTCGCCTGGTTCTTCCACTGGGGAAGGGAGCCCTCTAAGCCCCCGCAATTCTTTAAGTTCCTCGCACACCCGTTCGGGGGCACTTTTTGGAGAGGCTCAGGCAGTTCCTATTTTACCCCTCCGGGAGGTGGGAAAAACTGGTCCGGGAGGGGTCCTGCTACGGACTTATGTTCCCTTCACCACTTCTGACTTATACAATTGGAAAAATCAGAATCCTTTTTTTTCCCCAGAACCCCCAGGGTCTTATTGTTCTCCTTAAATCGGTATTTTTCGCCCGCCAGCCCACGTGAGATGATTGTGGCTGCTGCTGAGCGCTCTGTTCGCCGAAGAGGAGGGGGAGGGAGTTGGGACCGAGGGGAAAAGGCGGGTTCTTGGTGCCCGCAGGGAGCCTTCCGCTCACCCTGATCCTGTGGAGGCTGTCTTTCCCACACCTGTCGTAACTGAAGCTGTAGTTCATTGGTTAGAGGAGGGGCTTTGAACCATTGCCGCCAGGTTCTTTTCGGGTGTCCGAGCTGCGGCTAGGAGACCCACCAGTCTATCTGGGGTGACCGAGGTAAGGCAGGGGCTGACTGAAAGCCCGTTGGCGTATCTCGAGAGGCTATGTGAAGCTTACCGGACTTACACGCCTATGGACCCTGACGCCCCAGCCAATCGGGCGGCCCTTGCAGTCCAGTTAGTAGCCCAGTCAGCCCCAGATATTAGACGCAAACTACAGAAGTTAGAAGGCTTCGAAGGGAAGTCTCTGTCTGAGTTGCTGGCCGAGGCCCAGAAAGTTTTTGAAAATAGAGAAGACCCATCTCAGGTCTTAAACCAAAAAAAATGGCTAAAGTCCTACTTGCAATACAGAAAGATAGAGAAAAGGGACGAGGGAGAGACAAGACGTCTGGCCAGGAACAAAGGAAAGAGCGGAAACAATTGGGGAAGAACCAGTGTACATACTGCAAAAAGATTGGCCATTGGAAGAGAGAGTGCCCTAAGAGACCCCAGAGTGGGAGGGACACAGCCGCTCCCATCCTAGTAAAAGAGACAGACTGGGAGGGTCAGGGCTCCCCTACCCCCCAGGAGCCCCGGGTAATGCTGAATGTGGGGGTAAAAGCCCATTGACTTTCTGGTAGATACTGGGACAACCCACTCTGTTTTGCTGAAACCTGAAGGACTCCTCTCGAAAGAAAGGGTGCTCATCCGAGGGGCCACTGGGAAGTCCAAATCATATCCGTGGTCCCCAGCCTGGGTCTCCAATCTCGGGGAAAAGACAGATACCTACTCCTTTTTAATTATCTCCGAGTGCCCCGAGCCCTTACTCAGGGGGGCCTTCCCCAAAACCTGGGTTCGTTGGGGTATCGTGTCTCTGCCAAAAAGGCCCAGCTCTGCAGGACGAAGTTCACCTATCTGGGTTATCTTATCCAAGAGGGGAAGCGCACTTTATCCCGGAGCCGGATCCAGGCGATTCTCCAAATCCCCGCGCCACGGACTAAGAGGCAAGTACGGGAATTCCTTGGGGCCGTGGGCTATTACAGACTCTGGATCCTCGGGTTTGCTGAGATCGCCAAGCCTCTGTACGCAGCAACCGGGGGAAAGGAAACAGAACTCAAGTGGACAGAAAACAAAGAAAAAGCCTTCACCGCACTCAAGACAGCCCTGGTGAGTGCCCCCGTCCTAGCTCTCCCTGACCTGGAGAAGCCCTTCCAACTATTTGTGGCTGAGTCTAAGGGGATCGCAAAAGGAGTTTTGACCCAGACCTTGGGGCCCTGGAAACGCCCCGTGGCTTTCTTATCTAAGTGACTGGATCCCGTAGCTGCTGGCTAGCCTGGGTGCCTCCGGGCCATCGCTGCCACTGCCTTCTTGGTAAAAAAAAAAAAAAAAAAAAAAAGCCTCTGAAACTAACGTTTGAGCAGAACCTCCAGGTCACTGCCCCTCATGGTATTGAGGGCTTACTGCGGTCTCCACCAGAGAGGTGGCTGTCAAATGCCAGAGTGACCCAATACCAGGTCCTCCTGTTAGACCCACCTCACGGCAGGAGGAAAGGACATTAAAAACTCCCAGGAAATCCTGACCCTACTGGCCTCCATCTGGGGTCCTACTGCAGTAGCAGTCATCCATTGCCGGCAGCACCAAAAGGACAAATCAATAGTGTCACAGGAAAACAGGTTTGCCGACCGGACAGCCCGAGACGTCGCCAAAAGACCAGTAGGGCCCCTACAAGTCCTGAGCCTCCATGAGGTCACCCTCCCTCCGGGCCCGTATTACACACCAGAAGAAAGGGAATTAGGATATAAACTGGGAGGAACCGAAACAGAAAAAGGATGGATCCAGCTCCCAGATAAAAGGACCTTACTTCCTCAAAGCTTGGGCAGACAAATCGCCGAACAGATCCACAAAAGTATGCATCTAGGTGGTACCAAGCTCGCAGAACTCTTGAGAAAAAATTTTTTCATAAAGGGACTCTATAAGATGACCCAGGACATCGCAAGGAGATGTCAGACTTGTGCTCAAGTGAACTCCAACCCTACTCCCGTCAAGGAACCTGGGCTCCGGTTTAGGGGAGGGTCCCCAGGTGAACATTGGGAGTTAGACTTCACTGAGTTGCCACCAGCCAAAGGAGGGTACAAGTACCTCCTCGTCATGGTAGATACTTTCTCAGGATGGCCAGAGGCTTATGCAACCAGACAAGAGACAGCCCAGGTAGTAGTTAAACAATTGGTTTCTGAAATTCTCCCTCGGTTTGGCCTACCGCTATACTTGGGATCTGACAATGGCCCGGCGTTCACCGCCCAGGTCACCCAGTTATTGGCTTCCACCTTAAAAATTAAGTGGAAACTCCACTACATATATAGACCACAGAGTTCTGGCCAGGTAGAAAGGATAAATTGGACTCTTAAGGAAACCCTAACAAAATTAAAGCTGGAAACTGGCGGTGATTGGGTAAGTCTTCTCCCTTTCGCCCTCCTGAGGGCCCGGTGTACTCCGTATACCCAGGGTTTTACTCCTTATAAAATAATGTTTGGGCATCCTCCTCCACTCCTACCCCGGTTGGGGAAGAACAGCTGGGGGCCATCAAAAACCATAATCTTCTTAAGTCTTTACAGGCTCTCCAGGTAACACGGAACGCTGCTCAGACTGCGGTGTGTGGAGAGAGACCCGGAGACTTCCAGCCCAGTGAGGACTCCTGTTATTAAACCTGGTAAATTAGTCTGGGTCAAGAAGCTCAACCCAGGCCAGCTTAAACCCAGATGGACTGGCCCATTCACGGTGATCCTGAGCACCCCGACTGCGGTTAAGGGACGGTCCCGACAACCGGCTCACAACATCGACTAGCCGCCTATAGGGCCTAGCGAATGTGGGGGAAAAAACGACTTCTACTGCGCTGCCTGGGGCTGTGTCACCCTAGCCCCTTGGACCACGACCGACCAGCACCTAAGATTCCAGAGGGTCGCTCGCCACGGGGGCTCCAGACGCCCCGGGGACCTGTCAGACCCCCTCTCCAGGGACTCTCCTAGAACACTTCTGCCCGTGGGGAGCCCACCCAAAACTAACTCTTGACGACCTGCAAGGAGAAGGCACATGCCTTTTCCCAGCCAACTTTCGCATAGAGGATTCTCCTTATTCATCCTCCTGTGTTCAGACCATCATCCTTCCAGAGACAGAGACCGACGGGGAAAACGTCCTTCTCGTCGCTCCCGAAGGGACTTGGTGAGCCTGCACGGAGGGTATCACCCCTTGTGCTTACCTCCCTGCTATCATAAACAACAACTCTCCAGAGCTCTGTATCCTTACCCGTATTCTTCCTCAGGTCTATTATTATTCTGGTGAAGGGGGTAGAGAACATCTAGGATTAGAGCCCCATAGGGCCAGGAGGGCCCCAGTCCTAATCCCACTCTTGATCACATTGGGTGTCGCCGGTTCCACTGCGGTCGGTACTGCCTCCCTCGTAAAACAAGACCAAGATTACTGAGAGTTAACTAGACAAGTGGACTTAGACCTCAGTACCCTTGAGGGAACGGTTACAAAACTTAAAAGCTCTCTGAGCTCCCTTGCCGAGGTTGTTCTCCAGAA